>NC_140934.1:140864240-142064240 GCF_014529385.1 Adiantum capillus-veneris
AGGAATGCTATTTCTTATAATGTATGCCTCATTAGATTTTTTTTTAGTATATGAAGAAATCAACACTCTTATTATGAAGTTTATCAATAATGGGTTTCTTAGAAAAGACCTTGTTGCATGTACCTGCAATTCCTTAAAGAAGCATAACTGGTCCGGCTTTAAGTTTGACAGGTAGAGCTTGATTAGTCTCATATAACACTTTAAACTAAAGATAGGTTGCAGAATGTTTTGAAAAATCTGGAACGGCTTTGATAAATGGTAGCATCTATTATGGGAATCTGGCTCTCTAGGAAATATTTTCTAAAAACCAAGGTCTATCTTATAGTAATAACTTGGCTTAGAAAATCTCTTATTGTTTTTTCAAAATAGAAATACATTTGAGAACAATTTATTTATTTTTATTGGGACATGGATAACCACTGGGATGCTCACGCATCATCTCTACACAGTAACAATTGCTAACCGAGGATTTCTTGTTTACTATTGGTGCAAGTGAGGGCTATCTTCTTTGATGAAAACATGATGTTCGATGTGATTGAGGACATGAGGCTTATCTTTTACCTTGAAGCAGCTTCACTCCAGACTTAGGGATTACTTTCTCCCATGTTATACTTTGCTTTCTTCACTACCTTGTACAAAATTTATTCTCAACACCAAATAAATTATTGTACATATCCATTGTATTTGCCTAGAATTATCGGTCCGTGAACAGGTAGTGTTTGTTTGCTTTTCTATTTCTCTTCATGTACCTTGTGTTGGAGAGTATGACCTAAAATCTATGGAAAAGAGATCTTCTGAAACTTCCACCCTTTGAGTTCATAAAAAGGAACAGTAATAGACCCTACAAGGCAGCTCTTAGCACTTGTATCATCCTACTTACTTAATTATCTACTCCTTCTACCTCCTTGATTGGGATGATATCAAGCTACTTATACAAAAAGTATTGCCTTCATGGATTGAATAGATGCAAGATAATTGATAAATTCTACTATCGCTTACTTGGCACGATTGGCCTGGGCTACACTTCAACCATGTTTAAGTTGCTTGGTTTGGCAAAATGTGGTGGTTAGTAAACTGACAGCACATACTATTTATCAAAAGGATTTCGGGATGGGGGGTATACCCTTGAGGTGTACTGAATTTTTGAGTGTGAACTATCACTTAAGCTTGGCATCATGACCATTGTGGATTTAAGCATGGTAAAGCCCACCATTTTGGGTTGACTAAGTAAAAAAAAAGGGGTTTTTTCTACGCACCGATGTTGAAGGGAAGTATATGGTAATTGCCGCTTGGCGTGACATGGGAATAGTAAGTAACCTGTCGAGCTTTGGGATGGGGGGAATACCCTAGATGTTTATTGGTTCTTGCACTTGGTAATGTTGGTGTAACTTGGTATCATGATGATTGTTGCTTATAAAATCTAGTAAAACCCACTGTTTGGGTTGGCTTAGTGAATTTTTGTGTCGTTTTTTGCCCATTTGCAAGCTGATGTTGCATGTTTTTATGAATGATGGGTACTTTAGGGGGAATATGGCCTCCGAATGCATTCCATTTATGAACCTATTTGATATTATTTGATTGGTTGAGATAATGCAATACACTATTTGCATTCACAGCTTGCCCTTGTTTTTTGCTTTGACAGTTGGACGGGCTAGGGTACCACTGATGGGGGCTTTTCACACGCCAAGCTCCCATACCCCTCTTCTCTTGTCCCCACCCCATGAAAACCCCCTCTTAGGGAGGGAGTGATAAAAGGCATTGGAAAAAAGTAAGAAAAAAATAAAGTATGATTATGTAAATATATGAGAAAGGTAAAATAGGCCACCTCATGCCTGCGGGGCAGCCCATCCCAACCTTGCCTCCTTTTTCTTCACTGTTGCCCCGCCATGTGTCCCTTTTCCTCTCCTCTACTCAAAAGGTCAACCCCTCTCTCTTCCCCTTGTCATTTCTCCTTTGTCTCTCCCCTCAAGCTACCCCACCTCTCACCAATAATGCATTCTAACTCACCAATAATGCACCCTAACTCACATACAACTTACCCTATCTTCCAAAATAGTATACCCCACCCCCCTTTCTCTCTCCTATCATATCCCATGACCCAAATACCCCCCTCTCTCTCTAAAGGGCGCCATGTCTCTTGACTTGTAGCTAAATAACCTCCCCCACACTCACACACACTCAATTTCATTGAAAAAGGTGCCCAGAGATCCATCCCCACCCGGTGGTTACCTGATTTTTCTTGTGTTCACACACATCTGCACACAGATTCACCTCTGAACACACTCCCCTCTCTCCCCTCTTGTAATTACTTTATTCTCCATGTCACCTCTCAGTTTTTTTTCATCAACCCATCTCTCTCTCTTAGTCTCTCTCTCATGAGACTGTTGTTTTGGCACATATACACACAGCCAGACAAGTGGGACCCACAGTCACATGGCCTATGTAGATAATGATGTCTTCATTTCTAAATTCTAGAATTTCTCCCCCCTCCTCCCCTATATAAAGAGGGGTCACCATCACACTAAACATACACACAACATCACCAAAGAGTACACTATGCACTGTGTGTGCCTAGTGCACACCATCACCATCACCGCAATCACCATGCTCGTCTTGAGCATGACCTCTACACCCTTGGGCTATGGAAGATGAATGGCAACTAAATGAAGGATGATGGTCATAACCCTCATGTGAGTCTTTGCCATCAACCCCCACCTATCCGCCATGTGCTCTACCACTCTCTCCCTTCTCATTCCCCTACCCTATGCTCCCCATTTCATCGCCATATTCTCTAAATAAAGCTTGAGGTTTTGTGTATGTTTTCTTGCAATGTTTTGCCCATGTGAGGTGTGCGGAATCGCCACCTAGTCTTGTGTTTGGAGTGAGCTTGTGCATGTGTGAAGGGTGTGCGGATTTGCCATCCTTTTGTGGTGCCTAAGTACTAAGATGCTATACCCCCTCCCACTCTCTCTCTCTCTCTTGCTCTCTCTCTCTCTCTCTCACTTGATCTCATTCCCTTTCCTCTTCATCATTACTCCCAAGCATCCATCTCTCTTGGATGAAAACTTTGTTATGGTGGTGTGTTGTTTGCGTCCTAGCCACTGAAGCTAGGTGGTGCCCCCTGTTTGCTTTACCATGATAGGCTCGAGGCGCGCCATTCGGTCCCCGGTGTTTTAGAGGCCGTCGGGGTTAGGGGTTCGCTTTGCTCCCATCATTTGGTGCCCCCACTGAGGATCTTTTCATGAAACCCTTCAATTTACAAGACTGAAACCCCTAAACTATTTTGAATGGATGAATGGCTAGCAAGATTTGCTAACTGGATGACAAAAGAAGAAGAGCTCCAAGCACAACTAGACGAACTCCGCATCTCCATCGAAGCTTGAGTGCCACGCGTGACGGTAATCGATCTGCAGTGTGAGAGTCAACCAACACGCCAAACCCAGTGGATATACATAGGCCAATTGCCAAGAAGAAGAAGGAGAAGGTCGAAACCATGTCCGCAACCTACAACCAACCCACAACAACAAAATGGAAGGTAACTCAAGTCACCGAGGTAATTATCACAGTCAGTTTTCAAGTCGCACCTGATGCTGCAGCACAGATAACGGAATCATTGGCTCACACTCTTACTAGAGAAACTAGGGATCTACTGAGTTTGTTTTAGGAAAGAACACCACCCTCTCCCACAAGCTTGGACAGTGACTAAGCAGCTCTAAGCTTCACATGAATCAGTACAACCTACCTCAAGACAGATCACACATACCAACACGTGTACGCTCAATCAAGGTAATACTGGACTTGAAGGCTCACTACCAGCACGTCATTAACAGCATGCTGGGTGGGGAGAGATTTTTTGAGGTTCTGGCATCAGATCAGCCATTTGTCTTACCTTTGGTACAAGGCAATGTATCGTTTGAAGTTTTAATCTATGTCCTAGTATAAGAGGGTATACACGCCTCCTTGTAAAGAAGAAAAAACTTTTGCAAGTTAAGCAGTGTGTCTTTCTAGCTCTCTCTCAGTAATCATGGCAAGTGTAGCATTTCCAACATTTAAAGGAAAGAAGGGGGAGGATTTGGTAACAGACTTCCTAGATGACTTTGAAGTAGCATGTGTAGTGAGCAACAAAGATACGGATGAATCCCGGGTTAGAATCTTTAAGCATCTCATGAAGGTAGAAGCTAGATCATGGTACAATGCACTTCCACAAGCAACCAAGGACGACTAGGAACCCTTAAAAACCGCTTTTAAGAGGCGCTTTGGGGGAGGTACCACTTCAGAAAAGTTGTGGGACAAGTTGAGAGACTTGAAGCAGGAGGGTCTTTGAGAATATGCCACCTATGAGTCCAAATTTGTGGATTTGTGGGAACAGTGGGTTGAGTCACTGGCAAGGGGGGAAGCTGCACCTGATTTCCTAAAAAAAGATCGGTTCACGCATTGCTTATGGCCGCTTCTCAAGGAGAAGGTGAAAGGTAGATTCCCGGCTACGTATGAGTTAGCCGTTGAGATTGCTCGCCTTAAGGACAAGAAGCTGCGAATGAAAGCCAAAGAAACCGAGTCAACAGAAATAGCAACATCACGTCGACCAACAACTACGACAACCACCGGCTCTTGGGGTAAGAGATGACCAACAAGATATGTTGGCCCATATTACTGACCAACTGCAAAATTTGTCTGTCCACTTAATACAGCAAGGGAGGAGTCAAGAAAGAGATCAAGACCCTGGAAGAGCACGACGACAAAACAGGGAGTATCATTGCTACAACTGCGGAGAAGACGGTCACAGTATGTACTACTGTCCCAAACCATGACAAAACTATAACAAAAGAGGCAGGAGGAACCAACTGTCACCCCCTAGAGAAAGAACACCCCCACCCCGAGCACCAGCCCCACCAACACAAATTCTACGTCCACCTCAGACACCACTACAAGCATCCATCCCACCTCTTCCACCAGCCCCACCACCTGATCGCCCTGTAAACATCATAATGCTAGAAGAGAAAGGAAAATCCATAGTAGTGGATCCACCCAGAGCAAAGGAGAGGAACAAGGGTAAGGAGAAGGTAACCTTTTTAGAACCACTTGAAGCCATGATTGGGAAAAGATCTAGGAGGGAGAAAGCTACACACTCAGATGATGAGAGAAGAATGAGAGGAGAAACTAGCAAGAGGCTATCCAGGCCACGATGGAAATTGGGCATCACCGACTTCCAGCTAGGGGAAAGTTCTAAGCCCTATGATCTAACATTGGATGTTGCAGAGCAAGGACCGAAGATTACATGGCCACAACTGCTACATCTTGTACCTAAAGTAAGGCGACAATGGTCTAAAATGGTAAGTACAAGACGCTCCAAAACAAAGGTAGCCGGAGCAATTTCGGGATGCAACATGGATGACATCCTTCCAATTGTCGACGTAAACATAAAAGGAAAGAGGGTTGGAAACACCTACATTGATGGAGGTTCACAAATCTGTGTAATGAGTGAAGCTATGATGCTTCGATTAGGGCTCCAGGTTGACAGGCCTTCTCCATGCAAGGCAAAGATGGAAAAAAACGCAAAAGTAAAGTGTGTGGGTGTAGTAAGTGCCGTCAAAATAAAAGCTTTCAAAACTGAGGTAGAGGTAGATGTTTTTGTAATGCCTACTAAGGGGGAGGGCTATCCACTAATTTTGGGAAGGCCATGGTTGATGGCCGTGAAGGAAAAACAGGACTGGGGTACTGGCCTTCTACGCATGACCGGTAAGAAAGGGGAGACAATCTACTATGACATGAGTATTGGCAAGCAGAAGCAAATGAATCTGAAAACATCGACAAATGAAACCACTAGCGAATCTTCCAGTTCTGAGGAGGAGACCACATCCACCGATGAAAGTGATAGTTCCATTGATGTGATGGGTATCATTATGAAGGATCCACAAAGGGTAAGCACAATTGGTGATCCATCACCAAAAGGGCAACCCAATGAAGAGGAGAGAAAATCACCTGGCCTAGGAGGAAGTAGGTTGAAGGGTATGTTGTCTACAGAGTTAACACTTGAGGAGAAAGATAGTTTTTTGCAAATGTTGATGGGATTTCCTAACCTGTTCATTGAAAACTATGAAAGAATCACAGGCATTACAGTGGTGGAACATCATATTAAGCTGAAGGAAGGGATAAAACCAGTTGTGCAAAAGCTACAACGACTCGGGGTCATACAAGAAAAGGCACTCTTGGCCGAGGTAAGGAAACTGCTGGAGGCGGGATTCATCTATCCTGTAGAAAACTCAGAATGGGTGTCACCCGTAGTGGTGACGTCTAAAAAGAATGGTAAGTGGAGGGTCTGTGTTGACTACAAACCACTAAATGCAGCTACAAAGAGAGACCACTTTCCTCTCCCTTTCTTGGATCAAATTCTGAATGAAGTAGCGGGTTTTGAATGCTATACCGTCTGTGATGGTTATTCTGGATACTTTCAAATATGCATAGCCTTGGAAGATCAGCTAAAAACCACTTTTATCACGCCATGGGGTTGTTTTGCATACAGGGTTATGCCATTTGGTCTCACAAATGCACCTGCTACATTCCAAAGATATGTCACATATGTTTTTCAACCGTTCTTTGGAACATCCATAAGAGTGTTCATTGATGATTTTTGTATATATAGCTCCCGTATTTCACATTTAGAAAAGGTAACTGAAGGTTTGGCCAGGTTGCAGAGCCTAGGCGGGCAATTAAATGTGGATAAATGCCACATTGGGGAGAGTAAAGTCATTCTTCTAGGCCATGAAATTTCAGCAAAAGGTATCAACACCGACCCAAGTAAGGTGTCCGCACTCATAGCCTTACCTTCACCAACGACCGCACGTCAACTGGTCTCTTTTCTACAGAAGGTGAGGTACTTAAGTAGATTCATACATCTACTATCACAACTTGTTCTATCACTACAACAAGGTAAAGGAGGTCTAAGCCACTCTGCCACTTATCTCACCACCTAAGTGGGATGAAAAATTCTATGTCACCTCAAGTGTTGGTGATGACTCATTGGGGGCTGTGCTACTCCAAAATGATACGACGACATCTTTCATGAGGCCAATCTACTTCTCTAGTCGAATGATGACAATAGGAGAGAAAGGTTTCACCCATGTGGAACACTTAGTCCTAGCTATTAGATTTGCAACTACAAAGTTTAGGTCATATTTGATGCCTAAGCAATTTGTGATTCTAACCACGGATGAAATATTTCCTTATGTTGTACAACACATGGATGTGTCTGCTAAAATTACTAAATGGCTAGTTCGTCTGCAAGAGTTTGACTACACGGTACAGGTAGAATGCACGACAAGGGCAAGTTTGGGGGGCCTCATGACCTACCAAGTCTTTGAAGGGAAGGAGAAGCAGTCTAAGGGAGGATAAGTCCGATTACCTCCAGTACCACCGATGGTAGAAGGAGCATACTCTCTCTACTTTGATGGAGCCTACAAGGGAGCGTCTGACAAAGCAGCTGTAGGCATAGTGGTCTTTGATGACAAAGGGAAAAAGGTATTTTTGTTGGGCCAATTGTTAGATTCACATTTTAACCATGAAGCTGAGTATGCAGCACTAACCAAGGGTCTACAATGGTGCGTCTTACAAGGTGTACAACGCCTTAATGTATTTGGGGATGCTCTACTTCTGGTAAGGCAAGTAAATGGAGCATGGACATGCAAGAATCCTAGTTTAAGGACTCACTTAAGCGGTGTAAAAACCTTGTTGGGTAAGTTTGAAGAAGTTCAAATACACCATATCCCAAGGGCTCAAAACCAAGAAGCAGATGCCCTAGCAAGTGAAAGACTACAGGAAGTGGTGGTTGGAGCAATAAAGCTAAAGCTTCCTCTATTTCAAGGCATTGATTCCTTGCCTGACATCATGCATTTTTTGGAAACAGGAGAATGCTCATCAGATTTAACAAAGGGACAGAAGCAATGGCTGACGCGGAAGGCCACAAGATATCGACTCATCAATGATGGTTTGTAGTGTAAGGGTAAGGACCAAATACTCAGGAAGGTCCCTCTCTCTCAGGAAATCACGGGAGTAATTGCTAGTTGTCACGACGGGGTTTGTAGTGGTCACTTTGCCCTAGAAACAACAAGTAGGAAAATCTTGCAAGCAGGCTTCATATGGCCTAGCCTCAACCGTGATGTACACCACTCGTGCAAAACATGTAAGTTGTGTCAAAAGGCCGGCACTAGATCACTTATGCCTGAACCACAAACACCTATTCTCTCATATGGCCCATTTGAAAAATGGGGTATCGACACCATTGGGCCATTACCTAGGGCCAACTCAGGAAAATTCTACATTATCATGGGGGTCGACTACATGACTAGATGGGCAGAGGCTATAGCCACCACTAGAATCGTAGCAGTAGAGGTAGCTAAATTTATCTACGAGCACATATGTTGTAGGTTTGGCACACCTTTAGAGATCATCTCTGATAGAGGGCCAGGTTTCAGAGCAGACTTGGTAGGAGAATTAATGCAGAAACTGGGCATTACAAGGAGGCACTCTTCACAATATTACCCTCAATGTAATGGCCTAGTTGAAAAGGTAAATGGAATGGTTTCTAAAATGATTACCAAGCAGGTAAACAATCATCCTTGAGACTGGGATAAGTATCTACTACCAGGTTTATGGGCCTACAGAACTTCATTTCGTACATCCTTGGGATTCACACCGTATCATCTAGTATTTGGTAAGGAAGCAATCTTGCCCATTGAAGTGCAACTACAAAGTCTCAGAGTAATGGAAAGCCAACTTCAACAACCCAACATGCATTTGAGAGATCACATCATCAACATGGAAAGACTGCAGCTGGACAGAGAAGAAGCAATAAATTATTATGCAGCACAAGCAGAGCATAGACGGCTTATCTTTAACGAGCATCTCCGGAAAAAAGAATTGAAGAAAGGAATGTTGGTGCTCCGCTACGACAATCGCTTCGACACGTGCAAGGATAAGAAACTCCTGCTCCGATGGGAAGGCCCTTTCATCATCAGGAAAAAGTATGCCAATGGAAGCTACCAGCTTATGGAGGCTGATGGAAAACTTCATAAAACCAGGGTAAATGGTTGGCGACTTAAACCTTATTTTCTTCGATTTGACCAGGCTCCACCAATTGACATTCCAGATGAGGACACACCATCAGCCACTACCTCCGACGATAATGATCAAACAGATGATCTAGAGACATGAATGCCTCTAGCCAAAAGGGGAGGGCTAATGATGGGGGCTTTTCACAAGCCAAGCTCCCATACCCCTCTTCTCTCATCCCCACCCCATGAAAACCCCTTCTTACGGAGGGAGTGATAAAAGGCATTGGAAAAAAGTAAGAAAAAACTAAAGTATGATTATGCAAATATATGAGAAAGGTAAAATAGGCCACCTCATGCCTGCGGGGCAGCCCATCCCCACCTTGCCTCCTTTTTCTTCACTGTTGCCCCGCCATGTGTCCCTTTTCCTCTCCTCCACTCAAAAGGTCAACCCCTCTCTCTTCCCCTTGTCCTTTCTCCTTTCTCTCTCCCCGCAAGCTACAACACCTCTCATCAATAATGCATTCTAACTCACCAATAATGCACCCTAACTCACATGCAACTTACCCTATCTTCCAAAATAGTATACCCCACCTCCCTTTGTCTCTCCTATCATATCCCATGACCCAAATACCCCCCTCTCTCTCTAAAGGGCGCCATGTCTCTTGTCTTGTAGCTAAATAACCTCCCCGACACTCACACACACTCAGTTTCATTGAAAAAGGTGCCCACAGATCCATCCCCACCCGGTGGTTACCTGATTTCTCTTGTGTTCACACACATCTGCATGCAGATTCACCTCTGAACACACTCTCCTCTTTACCCTCTTGTAATTACTTTATTCTCCATGTCACCTCTCACTTTTTTTTCATCAACCCATCTCTCTCTCTTAGTCTCTCTCTAATGAGACTGCTATTCTAGCACATATACACACAGCCAGACAAGTGGGACCCACAGTCACATGGCCTATGTAGATAATGATGTCTTCATTTCTAAATTCTAGAATTTCTCCCCCCTCCTCCCCTATATAAAGAGGGGTCACCATCACACTAAACATACACACAACATCACCAAAGAGTACACTATGCACAGTGTGTGCCTAGCGTACACACACACACCCACACCATCACCATCACCGCAATCACTATGCTTGTCTTGAGCATGACCTCTACACCCTTGGGCTATGGAAGATGAAGGGAAACTAAATGAAGGATGATGGTCATAACCCTCGTGCGAGTCTTCGCCATCAACCCCCACCTATCCGCCATGTGCTCTATCATTCTCTCCCTTCTCATTCCCCTACCATATGCTCCCCATTTCATTGCCTTATTCTCTAAATAAATCTTGAGGTTTTGTGAGTATGTTTCTTTGCAATGTTTTGCCCATGTGAGGTATGCGGAATCCCCACCTAGTCTTGTGTTTGGAGTGAGCCTGTGTATGTGTGAAGGGTGTGCGGATTCGCCATCCTTTTGTGGTGCCTAAGTACTAAGCTGCTATACCCCCTCCCAATCTCTCTCTCTCTCTCTCTCTCACTTGATCTCATTCCCTTTCCTCTTCATCATTACTCCCAAGCATCCATCTCTCTTGGATGGAAACTTTGTTATGGTGGTGTGTTGTTTGCGTCCTAGCCGCTGAAGCTAGGTGGTGCCCCCTGTTTGCTTTACCATGACAGGCTTGAGGCGTGCCATTCGGTCCCCGGTGTTTTAGAGGCCGTCGGGGTTAGGGGTTCGCTTTGCTCCCGTCACCACAAAAGGTCTCTGCCACTTGGCTTGCTATGAGATAGTGACTTATAAAATTAGGAAGGATTGGATTCCATATTAACATAAACATTATGAGTTCTAAATATACAACTTTAATGGTATTTAGGATTCTTTACAGAGGGAGCCTCATAATTTGGCAGATAAAAACTCCAAAAGTTTGTTTTTTTAAAAGGGGGGCGCATACGATTTGGAGTAGAAGCGGGTATGGCTCTCTGGTAAGAATAAAGTACTAAACAAACTTTGGGATAATAAAACCTTTTAGAAAAATAGGATAAATACTTTGGACTAAGCTTGTAATTAGAAAAACGTTAAGACATGGACATGGATAACAACTAGTGAGGCGGTCCGGGGCGGGCAACAAGAAGAGTGGCCTCTAGACACCCTTCAAGGCTCCCGTGCTGCTCAATGGGGCTGGGGCACAACACAACACAAACCAAAACAACAAACCCACCACCAAATCCCAACTACACAAGGGGCACCACCTAGTTTAAGAGCGAACTAGGACGCAAAAGAGGAGAATCATTAGAGCAACCCACAAACAAGCAAGGAATTTACACTAACCCTAACACCAATGGAATACTCTCACACACTAAACACGAGAGAGAGAGAGAGAGAGAGATAGTGCTCGGGTTGCTTTGAAACGTATCGGCGATGATCAAGCAAACACAACTATATATTTAAGAAAGAGAGAGAAAGGGGGAGGGGGTGCTTGTTGCATTAATACCTTCTTACAAATCTATCATGACAAAGCAAAGTGAGATTAGTACTTGTTCAACATAGCTTGCGTAAATTTCACCACAACACATCACAAGAAAAGCCACCCCAATCACTGTCTTAAGGCCAGGGGAGTCCTCTCCACCCTGTCGCCCTCTTACAGTATGTGGGATTTATG
Source organism: Adiantum capillus-veneris (assembly GCF_014529385.1). Lineage (NCBI taxonomy): Eukaryota > Viridiplantae > Streptophyta > Polypodiopsida > Polypodiales > Pteridaceae > Adiantum > Adiantum capillus-veneris. The sequence continues at coordinate 140,875,937 of NC_140934.1, forward strand.
GCTAGATTGATGACAACACCAGAGACAAGCTATCAAGAACTTAACAAAAAAAAACACCAAGACACTTACGCATCATTGTTGTCCATTACTTCACGTTGGAAGGGAGACAAAGTATCCAAGCTTAGTCCAAATCCACCCTCCTTGATTCAGCGAATGTCGGGCTTACACTAGTAGGAGAAATGATAGATTTCCTACTCTCAATTGAATGATCACTCTCTCTCTTACAATGGCATAGATTTCCCTTGCTAATCCCCTATTACAACACATGCACATGCATAAGACAATGAGCTTCCACTCAAGAGCTCCTTCTAGAGAGGTTGAGCTTGGCTTCTCAAGCTATAGCATAGTGCTCTTGCTTATGGCTTCCCTTATGCTAGCTACACCCTCCTTTTATAGCAATTTTGAAGGCTAGGGTTACTCCTCTAACCATGGTTGGGTTAGATTTTCAGCAATTTATCTAATTTCTTTTGCTTGGAATTATCAAGAAGTTGGTGGGGAAAGAGAGAGGAGAGAAATGGAGGTGATAGGACTTTTCATAGTGGGTTAGTGTTAGTAGAGTTAGTATTAATTTACAAATGGAATTGAATATTTACAATGGGAGTATCCATGTAGGATACAAATAAGGAAGAAAAACTCTTAAGAGGTAAGAAAAGGTGGATTTCTTACAAGGTTGATGCTCCAAGTGTCTTGAGTAGAGCCAACTTTGACGCTTGTTGACGGTCCACTAGCTTTGACGGTACATTTTTTCTCCACTCTTGACCTTCCTTGAGAGCCAAGGTAATTGAAGCTGAGTAATCAACCACCATGATGCTGTCTTTTAAGAGAAGAGGCTGAATTTTGTGGTTTTTTGATAGATATGGGTAATTTGGAGGAGGAAAAATGAGACTAGGTGGTCAATTTTGGAATGGAATTGTGTGTGGGAGGTATGAGTTCACCATGGTTTCTCTTATTCTTCAAGGTTGAGGAGAAGGTGAGTAGTGTGCAGAGAGGAGTGGTGAGAGAGATGGGGATGATGAGTGGAGAAGTGTGTGTGAAAGAGGAAAATGATAAAGTGGAAGAGAGAGTGTGGCTGCATAGCATGGGAAAACTGGGGTCCACTAAAAAAATCATAGCTCACAGCTGGTAGCTCCAAAAATCATGAAAAACTTTGGGGTGATTATTCAGAGCGTGGGCTACATTTTCTCTTTTGACCACCGCTCCAAATTCGGAGTGGAGATAGGTGCCAAAATTCTCACCAAAAAGCCTGTTTTTTAGGCCTGCAAAAGTCTTTTTGTGGTCCCCTCCTTTGTTGAATTTGTACAATGCATCCAAAGGTGAGCCCCTCCTTTGTCATATTATAATACAAAGCATTCAAGTTGCCCTTGACACATGCATGGAGGAGGATTATTGGTGAAATAAGAAATATATACATGGTGGGACTAGTGTATGGACTATTCATGGGCTTTAGCTCAATGAGCACATGGTGTTAGAATAATGAGTAAAAATAATAATAAAAATATGGAGGAGTTATGGATATGGAAAGATATTGGAATCATATGATATGGTCCCTCCTTGAATTATTTTGGGTGAAAGAGGAAAATGTATGCAAGTAAATAATATAATAAAAGTAACCAATGAGTAGAAATCAATTTTTTGTTTTCACGCGGGTGAGGGTGAAAATGTGGGAGTGATTTGTATAAAGGAAAAATATGAGGTTAGAGTATGTACATATTGGCAAAAAAAATAAAATTATGGTGTAAGAGGATGAAAGAAGGTGTACATAGGTTTAATAAAACACACACCTAAGTAGAGATATTTAAATAAAATACCAAAATAATTATAAAAAATCCCTATATTTAGGCCATATATACAATGAAATACTTACACACAAAGAGACCATAATATACTTTTATTTTTTTATTTTTTTTATTTTTTTTATTTTTGGCTCACCTAGCCCAGTGACTAGCTAGCTGAGGGTTTTTAAGAAGATATGGGAAAAGTCCCGTGACTCACGCACGCCTATGTACAGTGAAATGGTAGGGATAGCCACAGTGTTTGGGTGATTTTGGTAGAGTGAGGTAACTCACTGTGGCAATTACAAAGAGCCGAAAAAACGGCTATCACTAGGATAGTCCATTGATACCTATAAAACACATCCAACGCTAACATATCTGTTGTCTTGTTTGGATGGATGCAGGTAATGAATCTATCTTATCTTGGAGTTTCTTTTTTGGCTTAAAAGCACTTTTCCATACTTGATTACACATACACCTATTGTAGGGGAAGTACTTTTGATATCTGCATACTGGAATGAGGCTTCATTCTTATAAACATTCTATAGAAATAATTCTAAGACTGAGTTGTTTTTGTACTTATCAATTCCCTTTCTTTGGAGCCAGCTGTCTTTTGAATGTAAAAGTTTAATTATGTGTTGTTATTTATGTTAAAAGATCTACACACACACACACATACACACAACTTCCAGGCCTCGCTGTGAGCTTGTGCAAAAAAATCCACTCAACACACACACACGCGCGCGCACACACACACACACATACACACATACACACATACATATTGTAGAGTGCTTTTAGAACACACTTACACATTTTTGATTATCAACAAAGAGAATACAATCTATGGCGATTGCTCATATTTCTTGGTTAAGAAAACCAATTAATGAAACTAAGCTAAAGGCACATAAAGATATACAATAATCCTTACAATTCTCTCTATCTTTCTAGGAAAATAGAGAGAGAGAGAGAGAGAGATGATAATGCAAAAGAGGGAGATATAGAGCACTTCAACTATTGTGACTAAAGTTTATCAACTTGAAACATAGAAAACAATGAGAATATATGTTAGTTATTTTAGTAATCACTTGCTATTGCCTAATTTCATTAATCCATGTTTCCAGAGAGAGAGAGAGAGAGAGAGAGAGAGAGAGAGAGAGAGAGATTATATTATCATCCTTGGTCAAATATGAATTATGGGACCAAAGTTACATGTAATGTAGTATGTGTGTGGTGGATGAGTGACTCCTGATGTGCTCCAAACGATCCCACAATCCTAGTTTACATACATGTGCTATGTGTGCTATGGGATCTATATAGCTAGAGAGAGAGAGAGAGAGAGAGAGGAAGATAACCATAATCCTATTTCACATACATGTTCTATATATGCACCATATGTGTGCTATGAGTTCTACATAGCCGGTTCTCTACCTATTCCCCCCCCCCCCCCCCCCCCCCCCCCCCCACACACACACACACACACACTTTATCTAAAATTAGTTTTTCACTCTAATGTGATTTTTCGTAGTTGGAGAGAGAAATGTATAAAAGAGAGTAATCCTAGTTTATATATGTGTGCTACGAGTTATACATATGTACCATATGTGTACTATGAGTGCTATATTGTTGTATACCTACCACACACACACACCTCTTCTAACTAGAATTAGAATTTTCACTCTAATGTGATCTTTCTTAGTGGCAAACAAGGATTTCATTGACGTGATCATGATCGGTGTGATTACGCTAATAACACCAATAATTACACAAGAAAAGGACATGATCATGCTAATTCTTAACGTGATCCTAATGATGACTTGAAAAAACCAGTAGATCCGTTTAGCCCACAAGTATAAGCATATTTCCTCAAGACCGTGAGGTTTTTTATTTCCTCGACGGGCTCGCTGAGAAAATGAAAAAACCAGACAGGCGTAATTATATATAGTAAAACCCCTCCTTATCGTGGTGCTTTGAGTAGGCAAATCCATGGGGAGAGTATCCAAGCACCAGGTACAGTCATCTCCAGGTGAATTGACCTAAAGTTAGAAAGTCACAGGTCATTTTTTGGACCAAATGTGATTTTTAATTCGATACCCACTTCTAAAAAACATTTAAATCCTTCACCAAACATAAAGGTATGAAACCAAAACAATTGAGAATTTAGAGAGTGATGCTCATTGCGACGAAGCCATTGGTCCATATGAGGGTTGAAGTTGGTTTTAGAAGATGAGTATATGTAAATGACGAGTCAATAGTCAAGGGTTGGATGCCCTGTACTATTGTAGTGGGTATATAAATATCCTTGAAGTATTGCATTTTTCACCATCATAGATTTGAGTTGATATACATTGTCACTGCACAATATAAGAGCTATAATCCTTAATTGGGTGAAAATATCTTTTATATACTGAATTGGATGCATAAAGGGACTAGAATCCTTGAGTGGGTACAAGTAGTACTGAATTGTGTGATTGTATTGAATATTTTTTTGCGTTCTTTCATGTGTTGGTTTATATAGGGAGTGAATTATGTATTATGAAAGATTGTTAGTGCATGAAATGACAAATCATAGATATTATTGCTTTTGTGTTTGTTTTGCAAATAATTGACATCGTTTCAGTGTAGAAGTTAATTATTATTTGTAGAATCTGAAAATAGATATTTCTTATTGTTTGCAAATCAAAGAGGATGTATAAATAATCATCATAATAATAATTGCATTGAGAAACTGATAGCATTGTTGTATTTATAATGCCGTGTAGATTAGTGTATTGCAATGTGTGTGTTTTCTCACAACATATATGATTGATATGTGGATTGACTAGAGTGCATTGAAAATCTCATATTATGTGGATTTGATTACTTTCTTAGTGATTGTTTTCTAATATATATTGAAAAGGATAAAAATGTTTTAAAAATTGAACATCTAGTTCTTATGCCTTCAGTTTTAAATTGAAAGCAATGGAGAAAAATGTTGACACAAGTGGTACAAAGAAGACAAAGAATAAAAAAACCCATGGCAAAGAGTGGGATTATGCTCACAGTATATGCGGTCAATATATGGAGTGGCAATGTAAATCTTGCTTCACAACAAAATCAGGCGGTGCACCACGTATTAGAGACAATTTTTTGGGTAGCTTGAAAAAGAATTGTAAGAAATGTGAACATCCTCAGGCATCTGCAATTTCAAAGCGTTTGAGATAAGAGATCGCCAAAAAGGGTGGAAAGAGACAACGGAAACTAACCTTGCAGAATAGCCTGCACAAGGAGAGAAAATCTCCAGCAAAGTTTCTTTTAAGTGTCACAATGAAGGTGGACTTGGGCCAATGCTGTAAAAACGTTAGCAAATTAATAAAGAAGTGCTTTCCACACATTTTGGCCAATGGTTGTACTATGCACAACTTAAACTTGGTGCTGAAGGATTGGTACACTAATGAAGAAAACACATGGTTCCCCAAAATAATTTACACAGTATGCCAAGTTGTGAAATTTATCTTGAATTGAAAATGGTGCTCGATTTGTACAGAACATGCATGTTAGTGATGTTGAAACTTCTTGTTGAAACTCAATTTTTCACCCATTTTCATAAATTGGAGTCACTTCTCCGCAATAAGTGTACTATGATTGACACTTTCAATTGCACGGTCTTTGACAAATGGAAGCTTGGGCACAAAAAAAAAGTGAAACAGAAAATTACATGTCTATGTGGCTCTATAAACAAGGCCTTTTTGGAGTATCGTAATGGATGCATATCATGTAATGATGCCTGTTATGTTCGTGATTCACAACCTTGATCAGAAGGCGCCAAATATGGGCAAAGTGTGGATAACATGGTGGTTAGTTCAACAGAGTCTTGAAAATCCTGAGGAGCTAAAAGAGGCTGTAGTAGAGAAGAAGTGATGACTCCTATTCTCTGTCAAACAACAAAGAGTTTTGGCCAGCTCATAGTCCACTCCATAGTGTGGCTTACATGCTCGATCCGGAGTATTAGAATTTAGATCTGATGTCCAATACAAATGTGGTCAACAATTTTTATCATGTGGTCAACATGTTCTACTCTAATGTTCAAGATCGAATTGATTGTATCAAAGAAAATGAGTGCATTTAGATTAAAAGAAGGTTCTTTTTCAAATGATTGTATCAAAGAAAATGAGTGCATTTAGATAAAAGAAGGTTCTTTTTCAAATGATTTTGTACAATCAATGGCAAAAGAGAAACCTGCATGGAAGTGGTGGATCATGAATGGTGGAGACCATTACTCAACCTTACATCTCCTTACAATGTAAGTATTAGCGCAATGTGCAAAAAACTCAAGTTTAGAGAGAAATTGGGGTATGTACAAGTATGTTCATTGCACTATTCACAACAGATTATTAGCAGAATAATTAGTGTATGTATTTTGCAATGAAAAGATATTGCATCACATCGAAAGTGCTGGCTACGAGGAGGAAATGCCAATTTGGTTGTATGATTGTAAAAAAAAAAAGACGAAGAAGAGTTCAATGTTGGTGTATCTCATTGCACTATAAATAAAATAGAAGAGAATTTGATAATAGATGTGGAAGTTGAATTACAAGAGAACCAAAACACTCGAACTCAGAACCAGATAACAATTTCACAGATTGAATATACCTTGAGAAAATGAAGATTGTGTCAAAAACCATTAGGTCTCTCCAATCTCAAAAACATAAAAACTCTTTCAAAACATCTTAAGTGCGTAAGTGAAGGGTGAGTTTAGGAAATGAAAAGACAGATGAAGGTGGAAAGTCAAAAGACATACGAGGGTGAAAAGTCAGAGGACCTTTTGTGTCCATATAAAGAGGTGTTCGACTTTCCATTGGTCCATTTGTGTTTCTCTTCTTCTTTATTTTCCATTTAGCATTTTCTTCATTTTAAGCTGTCCTTGCTCTCTCTCTCTCTCTCTCTCTCTCTCTCTCTCTCTCTCTCTCTCTCTCTCTCTCTATCTCTATCTATCTCAATGTTGTATGCATCCTTCTCACGTCCAATCGATACTATTGAAAATCTATGTGCTTCATCAATGCATCCGTTGGTGCCTAGTATAGATTAGCACATTGTTTTGTTGTTGTTGAGAGAATATTAGAATTAAGAATACCTTTTAATTTTTTTGAAGCCATTAGGAATTTGTGGAGAAGTAGAGAGAAAGAGAGACACACACCATGTATGCTCCCAAAGACTGATTCATATTGAGGACAAGATATAAATATATAGGTGAGACCAAGTTGAGTAGAGTGAGCCATATATAGCTCCAACAACCCCACTCAAACAAAGGTCTCTAGCTTTGGATGAAAAAAACCTTGGGGAGTTCAAGGGAAAAATCCAAGCCCCTATACAATGTGAAAAAATGAACCAACAATAATGATGTGAAAGTGAATTGTATCTATGTACAAATATACAAGTGACTCAGAGATCACACTGTGCAAATGTGGAGTGTGCAAAGTGCATGATAACTATAGGATTACAAAGTCATATATACAAAGCTATTACAATAGCAGAGAAGCTAACCTAGAAAGAGTGAGGCCGAAGAAACTCCAAGCTCCGAGCGCAAGAGGATGAAACATGACTCGTTGAGTCCTTTGGTAAGAATGTTTGCAATCATCTGGTCACTTGGACAGTGTTCAACCATAATGGTTCCTTTACGTACTTCATACCTGACATAATGATAATGGACAGAAATGTGCTTTGACTTATTATGTTGAACATAGAACACCATATTAGTGAATTTGGATATTTTCCGATTCCCCTTTTCAAAATGAGCTTAAGATTTGAGCACATGGCCAATCTTAGAAATTTTTTTAAGAGCATGTCTTGAAAGATCTCTTCAAGTACTACCTTGTGTAAGTAGCTGTCCTCAAAAAATATTTTGAGAGTTTTCCACATGACTAAATATTTAAGACATTTGTGATTCCAATATTGGCTCTAAAGTCTCAAACTTTCTAATATGGTGTTATAGTCTTTTACAAGACTAATAGCACTTTGGTTGTTACACTGCAAGGGTGTGCTAGAAAGAGGAGAGCGACCAATATCAACCGGCATTTGTTGAAGCCACATCAACTCACGAGCTGGAAGTGATGCCGCAACATATTCAGACTCAATCGTAGAAATTGCAACACGATGTTGTTTCTTGCTGGTCCAAGAAACAAGACAACCATTAATAAAGAAGCAATTTCCACTAATAGATCGCATAGATAAATGTGAGCTTTCCCAGTCTGTGTGCGCTCCTTGCCGCACTGTCGAAGCAAGGGACTTGCCAATACACCGTATGCGAGCCACAAACGGCTCCAAGCACACAACAAGCCTAAACTAGCAAGCTCAAGGAAACAAAGGGTGTGTCACTCACCGCTCTACGCTCGCCTTCGTGGTGGATTCCTCGCCGCGATGAAGAAGAAGCTGCAGTCGTGCCGCGCTCAACCGCTTCGCCGCCGTCGTGCCTTCGTAATGCTCGATCGCACACACACTCTCCCTCTCTCTCTCTCTCTCTCACACACACACAAGGAGGTGAAGAAGAAGAAGATGGAGATGGAGCAAGAGCACTCTTCAATTGCACAAATGAGAGAATGAGTAAAAATTAGGTTTAGTTGGCTTTTATAGGAGCTCACCCCATTCACACTTGGGCGCCCATGCTTAACCAACTAATCCCTTGAATGTCCAAGTTAAAGTGCGTCTCTCATCGACGATCACTCTACCTTTCCCTATTGGTCCGACAAGCCCGGTACCTGACTCTATCGAATACATAATACGTGTCCATCGTAGGTGATGGGTGTCCGTGTGCCGTGAGGGTTAACATGCCCCCCTTCCTGATGTAGATTCCGTCCTCGGAAGCTATTGAGTTGAAGCTGGTTCGTCGAGGTGGAAGAGCATTTGAGATGAATGTCCTTAGCCTTCTTCAGTCACTGCAAAATCAAACAACATTGGCACAGTAATTGCATTCTCTTAAAAAGCATATGCAGTTTTAGGTAGACACATTGATTGGTAAAAGAATTTCAAACAATTTGATAGCAATGAACATTAAATTGCAATGTAATCAAATGCATAAACAGATGTAAAGGCAAAAAATTAAACAAGTCTGGGGTCGCTAATTTGACGGTCGAAAGGCACTAGAGATCGAATATTAATACCATGGGTAAGCTTCTTAACTTTCTGTGGTCAATTAAGTTGTTTAATCGCGAGAGCCAAGTATTCATGTTCGAGGGCTGACTAGAGGCTATATCTAGAAAACCTTGTAGTTAAGCTACCATAAAAGGAATTTCTCATGAAATCATCGCCTAACTGATTACTTTTTCTTTGACCCCCCAAGGTCTTTTCACATTGATTCAATTATGATGTGTGTGCTTATTTTGTATGCCTTGGGTTTTTTGCTTTTCAAGGAAAAGCGCCCACACTGGGAACCTCTAGGGCTCTAGTACCATAGGCGATACATGTGAGTGAAGTACCAAATCAAGCCGAGATTTCTCTTCCAGCTTAAAATTTTACATTGTGGCACTTTGATTTTTTGCTTGTTCATTTTCAACATTTAAATTTTGTAACTTTTGGGGGTCATATAACACTGTTACCCTCCCCAGGCTCATCACATTAGTAAACTCCCTTTATAATACTTAAGCTAAAGGTCAATAGGGTTAAGCCCACTAGAAAGCCCTAGTACATTTCATACAATGCTGCCTAAATCGGATTAAGAACCTAAGTAACCATTGTTTATTAGGAAGGCATTCCCCATGGTATTAAGAGAAGATTTCTAATACCTAGCTTGGTCAAACTAGCTTAGTCGGACTGCTTGATTTTTAAACCTAGACAAGTGATTATGACAAAACATTACATTGAATTAAATGTTGGATACTAAGCCAATGCGCTGAATATTATGCTACCAATCACAATCAAAGCAGACAAATATGGATGCAAAAAGATAAGGGAAATGCTAATGGATAAGAAACACCTGTTTGTGTTGATGGTCGCGCTTGATATGAAGTGTGAACGAGAGAAAGGTTCCATGAAGGTCCAAATCCTATCAATAGCAACACGCTCCTGTACACACTAGGAAACAAAAGGAATACCTCCAGGAGGCACATCAGTGGGAAAAGAGAACTTTGCTAATCACTCAACTCTAAAACAGAAACACTCCTATCGTACTAATCTTACCTACCCTCCATCACTCAAGTGATGAGGATCAAAGGTGTTTTATGGCATAGGTTTCTGTTTCACTGTACCAGATGTGACATGTGTAGGTCTGAGTCAATGTTTTGAATTTTAATGTGCATACTCGTTTGCTAATTGCTCTTGCTCTTTTTTTATTTTTTTTGTGAGTATAAAGCTTTATATGTACATTCCCTAAGATCGGAATTGAGAGGTCAGGGAAAAAGGTTGAGAGGGAAACAAGTGAATGATGACTGTCAGCAAACACTCCCCCCTTCCTTGGGTAGATCATACCATTTGAAATGAGCTTGTCACCCTTTGAAACCAATTGTTCCAGTTGGTAATAGGTGAGGATTTTTGCCAGTAGTTTGTTATTACCCTAGGTGCCTCGGCAAGTTGCAAGGGTGGTAAGGTACTCTCCCAGGATCGAACTTGAAGTGGTTCATTAGGTGATTCTTGAACAGTGGGAGGTGTGGATTCTTTGGTAGCTTCATGGAGGTCCACTACTATAGATGGAGGCTGTGTAGAAGCTTTTACCTCTCTGGATGTATTACATGAGGAGCTAGAAGCTTCATGGGACTCCCCCCTTCCTGAGCTAGGTGGAACAAATCGTTCTTTCTTTGGTACCCAAACTAGCTCGGGAGCGGGTGTGTAGCATTCTGTGATTTTTTTCTTTCCACGATCATTGATTCGTTTTGGAGCTACGGGATTGGGCTCACTTGGGTCAGGTGATAGGTAAGAGCACAATCTATGTTTTGGCACCCAGATTTGATCATTTCCTTGATAGTAGCCTTGGGCTTCCAATAGTCGTTTAGGGATCCATCGTAACATTTTCTTACTTTTATTGGAGCGAGTGGTACGTTTCCTACTAGGTTTCCGTTTTTTTGCATCAACCATGCTCACTACAGAGGTTTTAGGGACCCACTTGTATGTTTTCTCTGTTATATTAGGATGGTTCTTGTGTGTCTCAAGCTTTCTTTCAACTACATTAGTTGAAGCTCTAGAGAGTTGGGCTATGGGGACGTATGGTTCAACCTCCTGGACATGCAATGTCTTGGGTTTTATTTCCTTGGGCAATATCTCAGGGACTATGGCTTGAGTGGTAGGGCTAAGAGTTGGTTTTTGCGTTGTAACACCCCCAGTCCCCCAATCAATAGTGCATTTGGTGGCTATCATCCACGTGCGGCCTAGGTTTATATTACCCTCCATAGTTCCAGTAGGCATGACCAAAAAGTCTTGAGCTACCACCCCATTGTCATAACTGACAGAAGTGTGCCAGATTCCAAAAACCGTAGTTTTTTTCTTGTTGACACCCTTGACTTGGATAATACTCTCAGATAGAGGTGGCTTCCCTAACTGACACCACACCCCATAGGATAGCAGATTGTATTTAGCACCCGTGTCCAATAAGGCGTTATATAGCACTTTTCCATAGGCACTATTTAACTCAATGGGGTATCGTAGAGGTGTGTCAGAGTCCAACCCATCCTCTTCGTGTGCTTCATTTGCATCAGGTTCCGAGCGAGTAGCTCTACCTAATGTTTCCATGAAACGGCTAAACATACTAGTACTAGGCTGTGGAGCTTCGGGAGGTGCATGGCCTTCTCTCTCAGTGTTTTGGGTAGGGTATGCTTCCATGATTTCTGAGTCGGAGGAGGAATCACTAGCGGCTATTTTAGGGTCTTGGGTGGTGCTACCTTGTGTCCCCGCTGAGGGTCTAGAGCTTATCGTGGATGGGTAATGGGTGTCCGTATGAACAGAGGCACCCTCAATATGCTCGTGTTCTAGCACCCGCCCAGAGCGTAAGTGCATGTGCTTTTGATACCCTAAGGTGTCAAAAAGCTGCTCTAGGAGGCCTTGTGACTAGTTTTTAGCGTGTTTTTTGTTTGTTTTTTGCTAGATTTTTTAGAGCGTGTCGTGGAATGGGCCGTGTGATAGCTCAAAACGAGCGTATCGGTCAGAGGGTCGTGCCGTGCTTTACAGCCCTCCGTTTGGTCACTCTATGCCCTCGGAATCCCTAAAACTGTCAATTTCCAGTAGGGAACTAGGCCCAAACTAGAAAGTCTAAGGGTGCAAGTGGGAAGAGAAAGGAGGAGAGTGGAGGACTTGTCCCACATGCTCTCATTCTCTCTTGAGGGAGTAGGGTATATATATAAGAGTGAGTCTAGTATATATCATAAGACTGAGGACTGAGGCCTGGGCCTGGGCCTGGGCCTGGGCCTGGGAAAATGATCCCGATCCCAATCTATCTTTTATACAGACCAACCCGTACGTTTTAAGAGTCACGTTTTTTATTTTTGAAAAATATCGCCACCCACTCGCTCGCGTTTTTAATTTCCGAATTTTTTTCCTTTTAAATATTTTTTTTTTCTCAAAAAACTTTTTTTCCCCCAAATTTTTTTTTTTAAAATTTATTTTTTTGTTGATGCAGAAAGTACAGAAATTGAAAAAAATGCAGAAAAACGCAAAAAATGCAAAAATTGCAAAAAATGCAGAAAATGCAGAAAAAACGCAGAAATTGCAGAAAATGCAGAAAAAACGCAGAAATTGCAGAAAAACGCAGAAATTGCAGAAAATTGACAGAAATGCAGAAAATTACAGAAATTGAAAACGCCGAACTTGAAAATGCAGAAATTGCAAAAATTGAAAAAAACGCAGACAATAGCAGAAATTGAAACTTGACAGCAATTGCAGAAAACGCAAAAAACAGAAACCTTCCACACACTCCTTCCCTGCCTTTCCTATGATAGAAATTGCACCACAAGGAAGCGTAAAGTGCTAACCGAGCTTAGTGTAGGGCATATCCCCGGCAGCGGCGCCAAAAATGTGCGCTCCTTGCCGCACTGTCGAAGCAAGGGACTTGCCAATACACCGTATGCGAGCCACAAACGGCTCCAAGCACACAACAAGCCTAAACTAGGAAGCTCAAGGAAACAAAGGGTGTGTCACTCACCGCTCTACGCTCGCCTTCGTGGTGGATTCCTCGCCGCGATGAAGAAGAAGCTGCAGTCGTGCCGCGCTCAACCGCTTCGCCGCCGTCGTGCCTTCGTAATGCTCGATCGCACACACACTCTCCCTCTCTCTCTCTCTCACACACACACACACAAGGAGGTGAAGAAGAAGAAGATGGAGATGGAGCAAGAGCACTCTTCAATTGCACAAATGAGAGAATGAGTAAAAATTAGGTTTAGTTGGCTTTTATAGGAGCTCACCCCATTCACACTTGGGCGCCCATGCTTAACCAACTAATCCCTTGAATGTCCAAGTTAAAGTGCGTCTCTCATCGACGATCACTCTACCTTTCCCTATTGGTCCGACAAGCCCGGTACCTGACTCTATCGAATACATAATACGTGTCCATCGTAGGTGATGGGTGTCCGTGTGCCGTGAGGGTTAACAGTCTGCATCGGTGTAACTCAAAAGAGAAAGAGATTGCATAGAATTCGCTGTGAGTTTTTATCGATAGACCAAACCAAAATTTGTAGTGCCTTTCAAGTATTTCAATACACGCTTTGCTGCATGCCAATGCTTAAGAGGAGGCCGTGCAAGATGTTGTCCAAGATAATTAGCAACAAACAGAATATCAGGATGAGTGTTCATGCCAACAAACTGACGACATCCAATTAAGTTAGCAGAAGGTTGATTTGTGACAAGTTGACCGCCATTGTCAGAAGTGGTCTTTGTAGAGCTCGCAAGACAAGGTGTGTGCCAAATCTACAGATTCCATACCAAATTTTTGAATAGTATTTGCAATAAACTTTGATTGTTGAAGAAATATTTTGTACGGTTCCATTGGACCTGAATGCCAAGACACGAGTGAATCTCTCCAAGATCCCCCATATTAAATGCAGAAGACAATAACTTTTTCACTTGCTGAAGAAATCCCAAATCATTGGAAACAAGAATGGTATCATCCACATAAAGAGCAAGAATCACAAAACTGCTACTTTGAAATTTTGTGTATAAGTTGGGGTCTGAAGAGCAAGAGATGAATCCTTTAGAGGTGAGAAAAAGGTCAAATTATGTATACCAGGCTCGCAAAGCTTGTTTGAGACCATATAGTGCCCTATAGAGTTGAGTAACAAGGTCTTCTTTACCTGGAATAAAAAACCTTTCTGGTTGTTCCATATAAATTTCCTCTTCCAAGTCACCATTAAGAAAAGCAGTTTGCACATCCATTTGATGAGCTTCTAAATCAAATTGAACGACAAATGCCAATAGAACTTGAACACTTGTAATACGAACAACTAGTGAAAAGGTCTCTTGATAATCAACACCAGCTACTTGGGAGTAACCTTTTGCAACTAAACGTGCCTTGAACTTGTCAAAAGATCCATCTTCTTTTACGTTTGTCTTATACACCCACTACGTAGTTCAGTTAGTATCCATGTACCTTTGGAGATAAGAGAATCATCCTTTGCTTCCATAGCCTCATGCCATTGATCCTTTTGTGGTGAAGAGGTAGCTTCATCATAAGTAACAGGATCTTCAGAAGTAGAGAAATCATTATCAACAATATCATCATCATAAACATGACATGAGCCATGTTCAAAATCAATAGGCAGATTAACAAAAACATCAATATCATCATTGGAAACATTCAGAATGGATGGTTGTGAAGAGGAAAGCTGCTCTATAGGAAGAGTTTCATCATCTGAAAGAAATGAAATAGCCTGAAGCAATGGTTTAGTATCATCTTCATCATCCATGGACCATGAGCCTCCCATAATTTGTTCGTTAAAATTAGCATCATGATTCACAATTGAGGAAGGGTCATAGAATTTGTAGCCTTTGGAAGTGTCAGAATATCCAATAAAAATAACTTTACGACCAGGAGCATCAAGCTTTGTTGGTGTTTCTTTGGGAACATGAATACAATAGATCCAAAGGTTTGAAAATGAGATACATAAGGAACGTCACCTGTCCATGCTGTGATGGGTATCTTACCAGAGGGTGCAGTAGTAGGAAGATGATTCTGAATAAATACTACCCACAAAGTAGCTTCAGCCTAGAAAACATGAGATAAACTAGAATGAATTAGCATACATCTTATAGCATTGAGAATAGTGCGATTCTTTTGTTCAGCAACACCGTTCTGTTGAGGTGAATATGGAATAGTGTGTTCATGATGAATTCCACTATTAGCGTAGTAACTAACTCTTGAGGAACATATTTGTCTCTTTGAACCAGTT
The DNA here is from genome assembly GCF_014529385.1 of Adiantum capillus-veneris. NCBI lineage: Eukaryota > Viridiplantae > Streptophyta > Polypodiopsida > Polypodiales > Pteridaceae > Adiantum > Adiantum capillus-veneris. The sequence continues at coordinate 140,891,046 of NC_140934.1, forward strand.
TGAAGTTCTGCAGCCTTGTAGAATTGTTTGAAAATAGATAAGGCCTCAGATTTTTGTCTAAGTAGAAATACAGTTGTATACCGTGAGAAATCATCAATGAAAGTAATGAAGTAGCGATATTGTGATCTTGAAGAAGGTAGAGGTCCACATATATTAGTATGAACAAGATCCAATATGCTAGAATGATTTGTATTTGAAAGAGGAAAGGATTTACGATTTTGTTTCCCAAGAGCACAAAACTCACAAATTCCCATATGGGGATGAGCTTTAAGATCCATGCCATGAACAAGATCACGATGTTGAAGATCAAGGAGTTTTGAGAAATCAGTATCAACAAAACGATGATGCCATACTTTGCAATCATGATCACCTAGAGCAGTGACAACATTTGCTACAACATCATTGAGAGAGATTTCAAACAAATTACCGTTTCGAGGAGCAGTGGCTATAGTCTGTCCATATTTCTCAATCTAGCATTCGGTATCCTCAAATCCAACAAAGAAACCAAGATCAACAAGTCTAGTAGCTGAAAGAAGATTACGTTGAAGATCTGGTACATTTAATACTCCTCGCAAAATTCAAGTGGAAGAAGATAAGGTACCAAGAAATAAATCTACGATACCCTTTACTTGACAAGTCGTATCTTCAGCAAGATAAAAAACACATTGAACTGGTAGTGGATGATAGTTATGGAGCCACTTAGATTGATCTGTCATATTTCCTGTAGCACCAGAATCGAAAATAAAAAGTGATCCCTCACGTACATGAAGTATTTTGTCTAAAGCAACTGAACATAGGATGCATCTTTTTTCTTGTACAATATTGTTTTGATGTTCAATAGCATATGCTCTACTATGATCTGTGTCAAATTGACGCTTATAGCACATATAAGTGGGATGATCAGATCGTCCACAATATTCACAAGGAGAAGAAGAAGAGTCTCTAGATAAACGTGGTTGTTTTGTGGTAATATTGTGTTCTTTATCATATTGACGTGCCCAACAATCATCTTTAGTATGGCCATTTGTGTTGCAATATTAGGAAATTTGAGACGAGAGAAAATATTACCGCAACGACCACCTCTACAGTTTCCTCCTTGAAATGGATGCCCTCAAGCATAAAAAGAACGCTCCATCTATTGTGACTCAGTCTCCTCTTGTGAAATCATAGCTGTATCATGACCAGCATTACGTCATTCTTGACGGTGAGAGTATTCAATTAAAGACATGCAGGCTTGGTAGAAATCAAGACTATCTTTATTAGAGACAATAGTAACAATGTTATCATAAGAGGTGTCCTTCACCGTATCAAGAAGAAGTGTAATTAGTTGTTTTTGTGGAACAGGATCACCGGCAGCAGCAAGTTGATTAATAAGAGATTTGAAAGACTCAATATGTCCTGTCATGGTAGTACCAACTCCATATTGTTTATTAAGAAACCCTCTCAAATAAAGTTTTCTATAACAGATTTCTTCTGAAAGTTTGCAATAAGATACTTCCATACATCGTGGGAAGTAGGCAGATCATACATATCAAGCAAAAAGGAATCAGTAATATCAGAAATAATATATTGACGAGATGATTAATCACGTCATTGTTAATCCGTATATGCAACATTCCAATCTTCAATTATAGGTCCTTCAGTGATAAGCACGTTATCATGATCTGCATCAACAGGATGAGGCGGACAAACACGATTTCCAAGGACAACATTAGATAGTTCATCACCTTCAAGAATTAACAACATCTTTGCTTTCCACCCTAGAAATCCTTGGCCATGGAAAGGAGGAGCAGAATGTTGGCCAGAACGAAAGCCGCTGACAAAAATAGTCATAGCCATATCTAGTTGCGAGAGAGACCTCCGATGAGCGTCACAAAGAAGGTAAAATCTCCTAGCTTTTTGTGGTGCACACATTTGTCTCCGCTCTCGCCACATTCGGCGCTCTGCAATCTTGGGACTGCCATGTCATCGAAGGGAGTCCCATGCCATGTCACTCACGACGCCGTGACTGTGTGGGGGGGAGCTTAATCTTTGAGGGTTTTTATTGGAAGGCTATTTTTTTGGAGGAAGCAAGCAAAGTGTTTGAGGAAGCAAGAGGAAGCATATGACGAGTAGGGAAGTTTAGGGCTCAAGGAGGAAGCAAGCGAAGGAGGAAACAGGCGAAGAGGCTATTTGAGGAAGCAAGCGAAGAGGCTATTTGAGGAAGCAAACAAAGGAGGAAGGCTTAGCAAAGAAAGAAGGGAGGATGGGTCTCTCTCGCTCTCATGTGGGAAGTGCCAAAGAATGGGTCTCTCTCTCTCACTCGCTCGCTCTCGTGTGGGAGTGCCAAAGAACAGGTCTCTCTCTTTCTCTCTCTCTCTCTCTCTCTCTCTCTCTCTCTCTCTCTCTCTCTCTCTCTCTCTCTCTCGTGTTGGAGAAACAAAGTGAGGGATGTCTCCCGATCTCTCTCTCTCATCCTCGCATAGCAAAGGAAGGGCTTGCTATCTCTCTCTCAAGCCAAAGCAAGGGGTATACTCTCTCTCCCTCTCTCTCAATTGTGGAGAGTGAAGCTCATAAAGCAGATGGAGAGCAATTGAAGGCAACAAAAAGGGAGAAATTTTGTATAGATTTTAAGAGCTCTTGACAACTTAAGGACAGATCGTAAGGGAAATTTGAAGCTTATTGTTGGTAATTGAGATAGTGGGAAAAAGAGAGCTCTTGAGTGCTATCACAACAGGGAAATATCAACATAGAAAAAGAAAATTTGCAGAATCCAAGAGCAGTCGGAGCTACACTAAAGCGGCAGCGGAAAATTTTCTTCATAGACATCAATCCGAAGGTTGATTAATCATTGTCTTAATCCCCTGTGTCGTTAAGGGCCCGGCTAATTTTGTAAATAGGGATCTTAAACTCCTCATTTTTAACTGATCCGAGTGACAGTGCTGCTAACAACCCACCTTGGCTACTGATTACATTGTACTGAAAGCTTGAATTGATTAATTGAAGACTATAGTGATTTCCAAAGCCATGTGCACGTTTTTTTCTTGTTCTATCTCACACCTCTCGTAGCCAGAGGCCCGAGCGGTGCCTACCCGGCTCACTTTTCGAACACATATCCCCCGACAGTGAATTCTCGGAGAAGTTGCTCAATACTTGGGAGTTCCAGGTTGTTTAAAGGTTGAAACCAGGTTAAAGGAGTCCCATCTAAATTCAACCCAAAACCTTCATATTGAGTATGGAAATAAGTTACATTTTTCTTCCTCAACACTTATTTGAAGATCGACACATGCGCATAGGATCTCCCGATCCACTATAGTTTTTGGGTACACATTTTTCCACTTGGGATGGTCGCATGCATCTAGACTCCGCAACCATCCTCACCACCCCTGGTCCTCCTGGTGTGGTCTCTCTAGTTTCATAATCTCCCTTTGGTAATATAATTGGTATCCTATCCGCTATACATTCATCAAGTTGATCTTGTGTAATAGTCGAGAGGGATTCTAGTGATGTGAGTCACGTCAGGTGTTGCAGTGCCCCTGTGTGTGTTCATAGAAGACCTAGATCTCGTTGATCCCATAGGTCTTGTGTTCGGAATTCGTTCATGTCCAAAAGAATCTTCCTTTCTGGTTCTCACTAGACTTACATGCCCAGCTTCTGGTCGTGTGTGAGTAGTCGTGGTTTTCACTTCTTTTGGATTTACATAGTATTGGTGGAGTGGTCCCCCAAAATCCATAGGAGAGTATTTTTGGTTATACTTGTCTATTATAAACGCCTGAATACTTCTCCCTTCTATGTAAGTGAAAACATATAGTTTTTGCGGTCAATCAGTTCCTTGATGCGGGGTTCAACACATCTGTAATAGAGTGTTTGTTCTCCATTATTGAATTTATATAGCCTCATGTAAGTGTTGTCTGTGTTAGTCCTCTCTGTCTCATTGGTGAGTTTGAGCACCGGATTTTCCTTATCCATTTTGAGTGGTTCATCTGCTATCTCTTCATCTACCTTGTCCTTGGTGCCAATTATCCCCCATTTGTCCACAATAAAGGGGTTGTGAACCACTAAGTATATCATTCCTTCTCTATCAAAATACCTATCCCCGTCACAATCGACGTCTACAAGGTCTCTGAACTTGCTTGGCTTATTTTCCAACTTAACACAGTAGTGGTCCATTCCATCCTTATGGATTCTGGACGTAAGCACATTTTCAATTGAAACTTCAAGTACAACAAGTTTACGCCATATGCAGGTTGAGAAGGACCCGCCCCGATGGAAGTTGTTTCTTGAGGGTTCAACTTGATGGAGTCCTCAGTCATTAGGCTATATGATCCTTCTAATGAGGTGTCAAAAAAGGTTTCCTCCACAATGTGTTCTAAAGGATGCACTGGTCTTTCATTCACGCTACCTTCCGTTGAGTGATTGCTCGCTTGTTCTATGATGCTAGGATTCCTATTCTGCTACAATCTTCCTGATTGCAAATTCATGAATAATTAGTATCGCAAAATCCAAACCGGGTTACCTCATTACCTAGCCTGAAGTCCCCGTTTTGATCTTACTTGTTGGGTAGTATTCTCTAGTACCTGCAAGCTGTTAAAAAATACTTGATAGTTGCGAGTTTACAACCGTTCCTATTAGTTCTAGCTTTCAATCAAAAAAATTTAATGAGGTTTTTCAATAGCACACAATTTTACTCACAACATCAACAATTCAGGTTCAATCTCAATTTTGAAAAAGCTACCAGGTTCCTGTGGTCTACCTCTCTGTGTGGTGAAATTCTGCTTTTATTCTGACAACAGAACAAACCTTGAAAATTTGGAGAAACTGAACTTTTATTTGTTCAAATTCAAAAAGGGGTGAGAATTGGGATCAACTAGAAGTAGGGAACCAACATGACAAAAAATCATGACCAAATGTTGCCAAACATGGATCGCGATCCATGTACCTGGTAGACATTCATAAGGGAAATTTGACCAGTGCACTCCTGATTACTAAGGGAACAACTTTTCCAAAAGGAGCCATAGGCAAAAAGTAAAAAAAAAAACCTGATCAAAATACCAAAAAAGGCGTGGTTTGCAAAAAACCACAAAGCAAACACAAAATCTTTCTTTTGACTTGGAAAAATTTGGTCAAATCCAAAAATATTTGGGGAAGAGTGTCACCATACCCTCTAACACAAACTCACAAAAGATCATTCCAAAATCTTGCCAAACATGGATCGCGATAGATGTACCTTTTTGGAATTTTGAGCCGATAATTGGCAGGTAGAAAAGTGATAACATTTGAAGTACTTTCTCCCAAATCACTCTTATAAAAAAAGATAAAAAAGTGGACCAAAAGGGCAAGAACTAATCAAGGGGAAACCACGGGAACAGGCCCCAAAAATAACTTTTGGTTGACCTAAAAATTTCCAAAACACTAAAAAACCATATAGACAACATCAATAGACCAAGAACTAGCTGTGTGTCAAGTTTGATTCATTCTGGCACTAAGGTACTAAGGTACATGGATTGCAATCCATGTTTCTCTTACAGAATTTGATACAAAATTTGCACCATAGCTAGAGAACATCACAAGGAGTCTAGTGGCCTTTTCAAAATTGAATTTGGATATAAAAAACCACACCAAAAGCCCCAACTTGTCAAGAACTCTGGAAAAGTGTCAGAATTGACCTAATTTCCAATCCAAAGGTCCATTTCCAAAAAATTTGATGCCATAGTACCTAGTAATCATATTGAATCTGATGGTACCAACAAAAGTCAAATTGTCTTTCAAACATGGATCGCGATCCATGTTCCTTTAACCCAAGTTCTTAATTTATATGATCTTTTAGCACTCTATTTTTGGCCAAACTCAAGGTTCTAATGCCTGAGAGTCTGTTCTATGCAAAGGAAACAATCTCTAGCAAACTTGTATATCCCCTTTTTACAAGTTTTGTTGGGTTTGGTTCAACTTTGAATCTCTGACCATCAACTTTTCAACTTTTTAGAGTTATGGTTTTCGGTCCAAAATATGGGTTTGAACAGTTTTTTCCATGATCCTTTTGGCCCAAATTGATGGTGGAAATTGTTACTTAACCTACACCTATAAACTGAAATAGATGCACAAACATAAATGAATTTAACAGTACAGACACGACAATGATGTGTGTGGTGAAACAGTCCTTTCCAAGCATGGGAAAATCAAAGAACGAAATACTCTCTTGTACTCCACTCACAGCTTCCTTTGCTCATAAGGTGTAGAATTGGCTAGTCTCGGACTAGTCTCTACTAAGCACTAAACCTACGTCCAAATGCTTTACTGTCTATGTGTAAATAGAATGGGTGTCAAAAGATTTGGAAGTGATTTTTCGTACAACTGAGTCACTCACCACATAAGGATCGATTTCCCAGGGAGTGGTGCCAATGTTAGTGGGTCGCCGTGTGACAGACGTCTGCAGCATAGCTTTCTGGTACTAACATAATGTCAATATGCAGGAAGCGACTCGGGATGGGGCATGGAGACTTAATGAGAGTGTCAATCTCATCAAAGTGAACACAGAGGGCTATTCATACTACGACAAAAGAAAATCAACAACTTCCTAGGCTGAAAATTGACCTTTATGTCCAATCTCACTGCTCTAGTTTATCATGCCTTTTCGGCATCCAAACGAATTCAGAATGCAACAAAACTTAAGGAGAGGTATAACAACACATAAGGGTACAATCCTACCAAGTTTTGCAGCCATCTCGAAATGTACATAAATCACAATCTATCACAAAAAATATGCAAAAAACTAAAACAAAACTATACGAAAAGGTCCCCCTTAAGCATAGAAACACTTTTCCAAGTTCAAAACATCAAAAAACAACCATTTAAGACCTCAAATGAATGCATTTAGCTCACAAGAAAGACTGTGCGAACCGCAATAGAATTAAGAATGATTACAATTAGATTATAGAGCAAGAGACAAGGAACACAATTGATGTTTGGAAATGAATTTAGATCACCAGACAAGGAGAAAAGTGGACTACAAACTGTAGCAGCAAGAGGCTCTCACAGTGGACTTCAAGCGAATGATAATGTGTTAGTCAAAAACTAAGGGTTTTGACTTAAGAGCTAAGGAGACTTTCCTGTGGCCATTTGGCCACTTACAAGGGGTGTAGACTTAGAGAGGCTAAGAGGGCATGACAAAATATATTATTGTTATGAACCCTCATTAGCTAAATTACATCGCCTCTTTCGAAAAAATGAGCGAGTACTACAAGGTTTGGTGTACATCCGCCTTTTATGTGTCAGTCTATTGTGTCCACAGAGAATATCTATGATTTTTATTCTTATGCAGGTGATCCCGTAAGAAATTGCTGTTCTGGGCAAAATGCACTGGTCCATCAACTTTGGAGGCTTGTAGTGACCAAGGGATGAGAAAATTTACAAGTTTTTCATTTTTTCCATATGTAGTAGTTATTGAACTATAAGCTCATGAAAGGATTTTTCAAAATGACTGGATCTACTATGGTTTTGGAATTTTTTCCCAAAACCTTGAAAGGACAATTTTATGTCCTGTTGGGTTACCATTGTAGTGTTAACACCTCTCTCTCTCTCTCTCTCTCTCTCTCTCTCTCTCTCTCTCTCTCTCTCTCTCTCTCTCTCTCTCTCTCTATCTCTCTTTGTGCCCGCTACACACACACACACACACATGTTGACACTAAAATTCTAACCTAAGCTACTCCTTTCAGTACGATGGTAAGAAATAGTGTTCAATTCCGAACGGGTTACTATGGCTTACAAGATAATTTCTTCTTTGCACACCTTGAGGACTATGACTTACATGAAGATGGGAGAGTGCAAAAGAGTTGAAGTATTTTACAGTGAAGAAGTATTAGAATGTGTGTGTACATATGTGCATTGTTGTTGATTTGTCTTTGCCTTTCTATTTGCATTTAGCCACAAAAAATCATCACCACATCTGATGGAGTGGGACAAATTGATTGGTAGGTTAGTTTGGACCATAGTGACCAATTCAGGTAATTAAGCCATGTGTGCAACCAAACAAGCTATAGTGTGCTTACAAATTATGTCGCAGCAAAGGCACATAAAGAGGGAATAATGAACACATTGAAATCAAGTTAATGAAGAGTGGAAAATTATGAGCTTCGACTGTGTGTGTGTGTGTGTGTGTGGGTGGGTGGGTTAAGACATGTATTCATGACCAGTTCCTACTCCATACTCAAGGATATGGACATGTCCTCTTTATATATTCTCAAGGAAAACAATACTATGCACACAAGACTGATGAAAAGTGCATCACAAGTATGGCATGCATCCATTTGATGGAAAAGTTTGTGTTCTTCTTTGGATCTACCTTTTAGGATGAATATGAAAACCTCTCTTGTTCCATCCTCTTTGGATCCCCCTTTGAAATAGGAAACACTCCATCAAAAACCTCTCTTGTGCCATCGTCTTGCGAGTGTGCTTACAAGAAGTACCCTAGAAGCAAATGCAACAATTTGTTGATCAAAAAGCTGCTCTATTGTCGGGAGTACTCTCCATTTCCTTGTGCCTGAATTGAAAGTGTAGTAGCTTGGAGTTCAAAGTAGGTTCGATGTCACTCTCATTTGAATCAAGCTTAAGTGGACAAGAAAGAAATAACAATACATTTGGATGGAAACTTGACTTGTTATTTTGGTTAGTCCGATCTTGGGTGAATGGAGATGAGATACAAAAATCCAAGAGCATGCTAAGATGACCAGACTCGTATGGTGGATTTTTGACATGCAATTTATATGCTTTGGATATTTTGTACGGTTTAAAGGTGACTTTGTCTACTGAACAAAATGGCTAAGATCCATGAATTTGATGTCAGCCATCCAATGTTTGACTGAGGCTCATCTCTTTCCATGTATTTCGATCTTTGCTAGCAATTTTCTATCTCAAACGTGTGAATATGTTTGTATAAGATTAGTATGTCTATGTGCGAGTAAAGGTTAGATATATGCTTGTTGTGTGTGTGAGAGCATTAGTCCTACGTTGTCTTTTGGTTTCTCCCTAGCTTTCTACCCTTGGATACCTCACCTGAATGTCGCAGGCCCATTACTGCTTTGGAAGTCGCACCTCTCACTGAATTTGATTCCAAGAGTATCATTCATCCTCCTACCTTGTGCATGGGTGCTTTTTCCCCAAAGTTACGCTTGCCTTCGGTCCTCTCTGTGTGTGTGCGTATGCGTGCAAAAGGCTTCTTCTCCTTGGGACTATGTATTTGATTGAAGCCAATAGTTGAGGAGGGCAATCTCTCTCTCTCTCTCTCTCTCTCTCTCTCTCTCTCTCGTATTGGGGGCGTAAGAAATGGAAGAGGGAAGAGAGTGGTAGTGGACAATAATTTCTCTAGGAAGAGGAGGAGAGTCATGGTTGCCCTACACATGAGCGTAAATTTTTGAGGATGAGAGATGTTAGCTCTCCTGCTTCATCCCCTTCGACAATTGTCTATAACCATCCATGCCGGCGCGGATGGCTACAGACACTCGTTGTATGATAGCACGAAGTCTATCAATATGGGGCACAATTTTTTGCATCATCATCAATCATCATCAAAGGAGAGAGCTATTCACATATAGACATGGCATATGCTAGCAAATGTTTTCTTGCGAGTCATATGTCTCACACCTACCTCTAGCCATCACGCCAGTGCGGATGGCTAGAGGTAGGTCTTGTTAAGGAAAAGAGCATTCAATTTTCAAAGTCACAAATCTATTTTATTTCCGTAAAAGGTATCATCAATTTACTGTCACAATGTACTATCGCACAAATAATTGAATTGGAAGGAAGTTTGGAGTACCCTAGGCAATTAACGTTTATCACGATTCACAACAAAGGTTTGGAAGGTTTAATTGGAAATATATCTGTTGTACATAGAAGCTTGCTCCTTCGATAATGTAGGAGCAACCACATGAGGTTGATGACTAGCTTTATTCTGTCATCTGAGGGATGATTTTAAAAAAATGTTCATATACTCAGTTTATGTTTTGTAAACTACTCAATAAAGTGGCTAGACTAAGAATACGAGAGACTAGACTAATGGTATAAGAGACTTGATTTTGTTGGTATACTTGCAATGCCCACCTCTCTAAGTTTTTCCACCACAATATATGCTCCACAGTTTTTAAGGCCCCCATATGAGGAGAAGCCAATGGTGCACATATATTTGGTGGATTCCAGCTATGCACGCTGATGAGATCTCTATTTGTGATCGTGGGTGGTACGGAGCAAATTCAGGGCCAACTTTGGGGGCCTCGCCGGAATATTGCTTTACGCCGGAATATCTTGGCCGGACGAAGGCCAGAAGACAATCGGAAAATGGCCGCCTGGTGGCCGGTGGTCCATTGTCTTTGGTCGGTGGTCGGTGGCCGATTTCTAGGAGGACTTGTCTACCCAAAAGCGGCTACACATGGGCGCATGGGAGAGTCCTACTTGGACTTGGCTATCTAAGGGCCGCTGCACATGAGCGTTTAGAGGCTCCCTTACAACTATATAAGGAGGCCTTTTCATGAGTATTTTGGTAGAATGGTGCGCACACTTGACGCACACAGCACATCCTTGTGTAAGGATTATTAGTCCCTTGTATTCACTTGCTCTAGTTGTCTAAATCGCCATGTAAGCTCTACCTTGAGAGCGCATGGGTGGATGACGCCATCAATTTGTATAGTGTGCTAATCTAAACTTTTTGATTTGCCATTAATCTACTTTGCATCGTGTCTCTCTCTACTCTCCTTGCTACTAAATCCTTATTGTATTCCGCATTTCTTACAAATTCTAGAGGGTTCCTAATAGATGAATCAAATGTTGATTAGATTGCGGTGCAAATTGCTTATTTTGGGTTGCAAGAATAGTTATGCTTAAAAAACAAAAGAATTTTTTATGTAGGTATATCACTAGTGGGCAGAGGTGACAAGTAGTTCATGAAGGCATTGGGATATGGCTACAAATGAATGTCTTAAAAAAGCAAAAAATACCTTTGTCCGTGTGTATTGTCCATTTCAATTTTTTTTGGCCTTGTTGATGACCATTTCTTATTAATAGTGAGAAAAAATTAAATTCAACAAAAAATAGAAAACTTTAAGGTTCTTGCAATTTAGTATTATACTTTCAACCTGGCTATCACCCTCTACACCTCTACAAAATATTTTTAAGTGCTTATCTAGAACATGAGGAGTTACTAATGACTATCACATGCAAAGGGCTCCTATCGTCTTCTTCTTTGCCTAGTTCTAAATGCTAGAGAGGGAGGAGACTTTTGGAAATACCCCCCTCTCCTCTTCATGCTCCCTTCTAAAAAGAAAAAAGAAAACCTGTTTCTGTCACAGCCATCATTGAGCTCCCTTTGGAAAAAGCAATCCCTCCTCTCTTTTTTTTCCATACTTACAATTGTGAGTTAATAGAATTTATATTAACTCGATAAGAATACAATTTCCCTCAAGCATTACATGTGCCTTGAGGGGGCTAGGGTTCCATCAGAGAATTGTACACATAGGCGGAGAGCTTTGGTGTGACAGAGTTGCTGCCTGCTGGTGTCATCGCTAGATAGGGAGGAAGGGGCGAGGCTCCCCTCAAAAGCGTGAGTTTCATTTAGATCTTGATTCGCCTCCTTGTGGTGGCTTTGCGATGTGGGTTGGTGTCCATGTCTTTTTTCTGCTCCTCTGTAGAGATTGGATGATCATGGCGGTCCTTTGTGGAACGTCTTTTCGGTTTTAATTGCTTCTTGGCTGGTGAACTCTACATGGAAACGTGTGCACTAGTGATAGCGGTGCCCCATTGGTGGAAACTTGGGTAGTTGGTGATGAGAACTTCGGGCCCCACCCTTTTGTCTATATTAGGTATGCATATAGGTATCTCATCACCAACTTGGGTAGTTGGTGATGAGGACTTCAGGCCCCACCCTTTTGTCTATATTAGGTATGCATATTGGTATCTACTTTGATTGGCGATGGCTTCCCCTGTTTGGGTGGTCTACTAGTGCCCCATTGGTAGAAACTTGGGTAGTTGGTGATGAGAACTTCAGGCCCCACCCTTTTGTCTATATTAGGTATGCATATAGGTATCTCATCACCAACTTGGGTAGTTGGTGATGAGGACTTCAGGCCCCACCCTTTTGTCTATATTAGGTATGCATATTGGTATCTACTTTGATTGGGGATGGCTTCCTCTGTTTGGGTGGTCTACTAGTGTCTTGTATCCATGTATTTGTTGCTATTGTTTTGGCTTCTAATGCTTTTGTAGATGCTTTGGTGGTAGGATTTATATGTTACTGTGATGGCATGGCTCATTTTAAGCATGGCTAGTATTGTAATTCTTTTTTCTATTCTAATATATATGATCCTCAATATTGTGAGTACTGCAAAAGAAAAAAGGACTTTAAAAAATAGTTCACAAGCACAAGAATCATACCATAGAACAAATAAATGGATCTTATTGAAACAATAATATATAGAGTTTAACCATGATGCTACAATATGGGACCTCATCCTCTCATCCATGGTGCTCTCCATGACACCTATAAGGGAATCAAATAAACAAACTAAGATGCAAATTTCAACTCCTATCCTCCCGCTGGCTTTGCATAAGAATAGAGCCAAATCCAATTACAAAGTCTAAAGACAAGCAGACTTCCCATGCATCTCTCATCTCTCCTCTCTATGGGGTTTTCTTGAATCCCTATTGGAGAGAGATTGTAATTAGGATGAACAATAAATGACTTCAACGGCTGTGCCACTTTTGGGTTAGAAATAGCAAGTGTTGGAAATCCTTTAATCACGTGGTTTCCCACTTTCAACTCCGACGGCATTGAGAAGCTATTTGTCAATAGGGTTGTAGAAGTCTTTGACAATGTTCTAATGCCCATTTTTCAATCTACTTTTGAGTGGAAAGCTTGGAAATGTCCCATAAGTAGCTGATTCTCTAAACCCCATACCAAGGGCATCTATCAAGTGTTAATTCATGAGGATGATCGGTTCACCCTTATAACAAGGAGTGGAAGAAGCAATGGTTGGAGGCTCGATGTGTAGAGGTCACAAGGAACATTTGGAATCTATAGTGGCCTTAGTTTATGAAGATATTTTTGTTGAAGGTCCTTTGGTGGACCTTGATGACGACAAGCGTCAAGATTCAAGTGTGTGGTATTGGGCCTGATTTATGTTCAGGATGCAAATTGGCTAGCGAAGCCCTCAGACACCTTTTGATGGAATACTTGACTATTAGAGGCATTGCAAGAAAGATGTGCAAATGGATACAAAGGAAGTGGAAAATAGGGATTTTCAAGAGGGATTTGTTCCTTGGTGGAAAAAAATTCAAAGTTCTGCACTTTTAATATGTATTCAAATTGTTAGATAATGTTTCTTTCGTAACACGTGGAAGGTAAAAAATTGTTGTGTCTTTGATAGAAGCCTCTTTGTGGCTAGCTTCTCAGAGATTGTTCAAGAAATCAAGGAGATAATATATGTGGCAAGTAAAAGGCATAACTTGGATGATTTGCTTTAGGGAAACCCTTGCCATTCGGTCAATCCTTGCTTTGTAAAGGTTTGTGATGTTTTCGATAGTATGCTTCTAGGTACTTGTAACTAAGCTTGGTTGCCACCCTCTCAAAGGGTTCCCTAATCCTATGGAACTAGGGCCATAGGATCTCCAAAAGGAACCTAGGGCCATAGGATCAAAGGGTGCCATATGTCCCATCTCTTGTGGCTCAAGGGCCATAGGGTAGGAATGTAAAATCTGAAGGGTCATAAGGTTCCCTATGTTTCTTTTGAATATCCTATGGCCCTAGGACCATAGGATCTTCAAAAGGAACATATGGACCTAAGTCCATAGTATCACATGGTGCCCTATGCCCAATATACAGATCTTGTGGCCAAAGGGCCATAGGGTGGCAATGTACAATATCAAAGTCCATATGATTCCCTATGTCCCTTATGGGGATCCTATGGCACTAGGGCCATAGGATCTCCAAAAGTAACATAAGGAAGCTAGGGCCTTAGGATGCCCTATGTCCCATCTAGAGACCTTGTGGCCCAAGGGCCAAAGGGTGATAATGTACAATCTCAAGGGCTATAGGATATCAAAAAGGAACATATGGCCCTAGGGCCATAGGATCACATTGTGTCCTATGTCCCATCTAGAAACCTTGTGGCCCAAGGGTCATAGGATGGCAATGTTCGTTTTGGAGATCCTATGGCCCTAGGGCCCTAGGGGCATGGGCCTACCATGGTGCCTGTTAATGTGCACCATGGGGTTCCCTATGTTCCTTAAGGCCACCCTTGGGCCCTAAGATACCCTCTAGTATGAGGTGAGAGCCTACATTAGGAAATTTCGGAGGTCATTTGGAGGGCCATATGAAGAGAGAGAAAAATAGAGCGCGTCCAATGAGCAGGAGGGCTACTTTACATAGGAAAGTACGTGGAAAGACTCAAAAAATAGGAAAATAGCCTAAAACCTTTCACGAATCTAGGATTGTGGCATCGTAACTTCCTTGTTTTTATCGAGCTGTTAGGTGCTTGCCAGTGGTCCCACTGCTGATATTCTCTTATGGTCCCACTGCTAATATTCTCTTATGGTCTGTCCACTTAATACAGCAAGGGAGGAGTCAAGAAAGAGATCAAGACCCTGGAAGAGCACGACGACAAAACAGGGAGTATCATTGCTACAACTGCGGAGAAGACGGTCACGGTATGTACTACTGTCCCAAACCACGACAAAACTATAACAAAGGAGGCAGGAGGAACCAACTGTCACCCCCTAGAGAAAGAACACCCCCACCCCGAGCACCAGCCCCACCAACACAAATTCTACGTCCACCTCAGACACCACTACAAGCATCCATCCCACCTCTTCCACCAGCCCCACCACCTGATCGCCCTGTAAACATCATAATGCTAGAAGAGAAAGGAAAATCCATAGTAGTGGATCCACCCAGAGCAAAGGAGAGGAACAAGGGTAAGGAGAAGGTAACCTTTTTAGAACCACTTGAAGCCATGATTGGGAAAAGATCTAGGAGGGAGAAAGCTACACAATCAGATGATGAGAGAAGAATGAGAGGAGAAACTAGCAAGAGGCTATCCAGGCCACGATGGAAATTGGGCATCACCGACTTCCAGCTAGGGGAAAGTTCTAAGCCCTATGATCTAACATTGGATGTGGCAGAGCAAGGACCGAAGATTACATGGCCACAACTGCTACATCTTGTACCTAATGTAAGGCGACAATGGTCTAAAATGGTAAGTACAAGATGCTCCAAAACAAAGGTAGCCGGAGCAATTTCGGGATGCAACATGGATGACATCCTTCCAATTGTCGACGTAAACATAAAAGGAAAGAGGGTTGGAAACACCTACATTGATGGAGGTTCACATATCTGTGTAATGAGTGAAGCTTTGATGCTTCGATTAGGGCTCCAGGTTGACAGGCCTTCTCCATGCAAGGCAAAGATGGAAAAAAACGCAAAAGTAAAGTGTGTGGGTGTAGTAAGTGCCGTCAAAATAAAAGCTTTCAACACTGAGGTAGAGGTAGATGTTTTTGTAATTTCTACCAAGGGGGAGGGCTATCCACTAATTTTGGGAAGGCCATGGTTGATGGCCGTGAAGGAAAAACAGGACTGGGGTACTGGCCTTCTACTCATGACCGGTAAGAAAGGGGAGACAATCTACTATGACATGAGTATTGGCAAGCAGAAGCAAATGAATCTGGAAACATCGGCAAATGAAACCACTAGCGAATCTTCCAGTTCTGAGGAGGAGACCACATCCACCGATGAAAGTGACAGTTCCATTGATGTGATGGGTATCATTATGAAGGATCCACAAAGGGTAAGCACAATTGGTGATCCATCACCAAAAGGGCAACCCAATGAAGAGGAGAGAAAATCACCTGGCCTAGGAGGAAGTAGGTTGAAGGGTATGTTGTCTACGGAGTTAACACTTGAGGAGAAAGATAGTTTTTTGCAAATGTTGATGGGATTTCCTAACCTGTTCATTGACAACTATGAAAGAATCACAGGCATTACAGTGGTGGAACATCATATTAAGCTGAAGGAAGGGGTAAAACCAGTTGTGCAAAAGCTACGACGACTCGGGGTCATACAAGAAAAGGAACTCTCGGCCGAGGTAAGGAAACTGCTGGAGGCGAGATTCATCTATCCTGTAGAAAACTCAGAATGGGTGTCACCCGTAGTGATGACACCTAAAAAGAATGGTAAGTGGAGGGTCTGTGTTGACTACAAACCACTAAATGCAGCTACAAAGAGAGACCACTTTCCTCTCCCTTTCTTGGATGAAATTCTGAATGAAGTAGCGAGTTTTGAATGCTATACCGTCTCTGATGGTTATTCAGGATACTTTCAAATACACATAGCCTTGGAAGATCAGCTAAAAACCACTTTTATCACGCCATGGGGTTGTTTTGCATACAGGGTTATGCCATTTGGTCTCACAAATGCACCTGCTACATTCCAAAGATATGTCACATATGTTTTTCAACCGTTCTTTGGAACATCCATAAGAGTGTTCATTGATGATTTTTGTATATATAGCTCCCGTATTTCACATTTAGAAAAGGTAACTGAAGGTTTGGCCAGGTTGCAGAGCCTAGGCGGGAAATTAAATGTGGATAAATGCCACATTGGGGAGAGTAAAGTCATTCTTCTAGGCCATGAAATTTCAGCAAAAGGTATCAACGCCGACCCAAGTAAGGTGTCCGCACTCATAGCCTTACCTTCACCAACGACCGCACGTCAACTGGTCTCTTTTCTACAGAAGGTGAGGTACTTAAGTAGATTCATACATCTACTATCACAACTTGTTCTACCACTGCAACAACTCACTCAAAGATCAACTTTCACTAGGGACGAGGAAAGCAAAAATCACTACAACAAGGTAAAGGAGGTCTAAGCCACTCTGCCACTTATCTCACCACCTAAGTGGGATGAAAAATTCTATGTCACCTCAAGTGTTGGTGATGACTCATTGGGGGCTGTGCTACTCCAAAATGATACGACGACATCTTTCATGAGGCCAATCTACTTCTCTAGTCGAATGATGACAATAGGAGAGAAAGGTTTCACCCATGTGGAACACTTAGTCCTAGCTATTAGATTTGCAACTACAAAGTTTAGGTCATATTTGATGCCTAAGCAATTTGTGATTCTAACCACGGATGAAATATTTCCCTATGTTGTACAACACATGGATGTGTTTGCTAGAATTACTAAATGGCTAGTTCGTCTGCAAGAGTTTGACTACACGGTACAGGTAGAATGCACGACAAGGGCAAGTTTGGGGGGCCTCATGACCTACCAAGTCTTTGAAGGGAAGGAGAAGCAGTCTAAGGGAGGAGAAGTCCGATTACCTCCAGTACCACCGATGGTAGAAGGAGCATACTCTCTACACTTTGATGGAGCCTACAAGGGAGCGTCTGACAAAGCAGCTGTAGGCATAGTGGTCTTTGATGACAAAGGGAAAAAGGTATTTTCGTTGGGCCAATTGTTAGATTCACATTTTAACCATGAAGCTGAGTATGCAGCACTAACCAAGGGTCTACAATGGTGCGTCTCACAAGGTGTACAACGCCTTAATGTATTTGGGGATGCTCTACTTCTGGTAAGGCAAGTAAATGGAGCATGGACATGCAAGAATCCTAGTTTAAGGACTCACTTAAGCGGTGTAAAAACCTTGTTGGGTAAGTTTGAAGAAGTTCAAATACACCATATCCCAAGGGCTCAAAACCAAGAAGCAGATGCCCTAGCAAGTGAAAGACTACAAGAAGTGGTGGTTGGAGCAATAAAGCTAAAGCTTCCTCTATTTCAAGGCATTGATTCCTTGCCTGACATCATGCATTTTTTGGAAACAGGAGAATGCTCATCAGATTTAACAAAGGGACAGAAGCAATGGCTGACGCGGAAGGCCACAAGATATCGACTCATCAATGATGGTTTGTAGTGTAAGGGTAAGGACCAAATACTCAGGAAGGTCCCTCTCTCTCAGGAAATCACGGGAGTAATTGCTAGTTGTCACGACGGGGTTTGTAGTGGTCACTTTGCCCTAGAAATAACAAGTAGGAAAATCTTGCAAGCAGGCTTCATATGGCCTAGCCTCAACTGTGATGTACACCACTCGTGCAAAACATGTAAGTTGTGTCAAAAGGCCGGCACTAGATCACTTATGCCTGAACCACAAACACCTATTCTCTCATATGGCCCATTTGAAAAATGGGGTATCGACACCATTGGGCCATTACCTAGGGCCAACTCAGGAAAATTCTACATTATCATGGGGGTCGACTACATGACTAGATGGGCAGAGGCTATAGCCACCACTAGAATCGTAGTAGTAGAGGTAGCTAAATTTATCTACGAGCACATATGTTGTAGGTTTGGCACACCTTTAGAGATCATCTCTGATAGAGGGCCAGGTTTCAGAGCAGACTTGGTAGGAGAATTAATGCAGAAACTGGGCATTACAAGGAGGCACTCTTCACAATATTACCCTCAATGTAATGGCCTAGTTGAAAAGGTAAATGGAATGGTTTCTAAAATGATTACCAAGCAGGTAAACAATCATCCTTGAGACTGGGATAAGTATCTACTACCAGGTTTATGGGCCTACAGAACTTCATTTCGTACATCCTTGGGATTCACACCGTATCATCTAGTATTTCGTAAGGAAGCAATCTTGCCCATTGAAGTGCAACTACAAAGTCTCAGAGTAATGGAAAGCCAACTTCAACAACCCAACATGCATTTGAGAGATCACATCATCAACATGGAAAGACTGCATCTGGACAGAGAAGAAGCAATAAATTATTATGCAGCACAAGCAGAGCATAGACGGCTTATCTTTAACGAGCATCTCCGGAAAAAAGAATTGAAGAAAGGAATGTTGGTGCTCCGCTACGACAATCGCTTCAACACATGCAAGGATAAGAAACTCCTGCTCCGATGGGAAGGCCCTTTCATCATCAGGAAAAAGTATGCCAATGGAAGCTACCAGCTTATGGAGGCTGATGGAAAACTTCATAAAACCAGGGTAAATGGTTGGCGACTTAAACCTTATTTTCTTCGATTTGACCAGGCTCCACCAATTGACATTCCAGATGAGGACACACCATCAGCCACTACCTCCGACGATAATGATCAAACAGATGATCTAGAGACATGAATGCCTCTAGCCAAAAGGGGAGGGCTAATGATGGGGGCTTTTCACAAGCCAAGCTCCCATACCCCTCTTCTCTCATCCCCACCCCATGAAAACCCCTTCTTACGGAGGGAGTGATAAAAGGCATTGGAAAAAAGTAAGAAAAAACTAAAGTATGATTATGTAAATATATGAGAAAGGTAAAATAGGCCACCTCATGCCTGCGGGGCAGCCCATCCCCACCTTGCCTCCTTTTTCTTCACTGTTGCCCCGCCATGTGTCCCTTTTCCTCTCCTCCACTCAAAAGGTCAACCCCTCTCTCTTCCCCTTGTCCTTTCTCCTTTCTCTCTCCCCGCAAGCTACACCACCTCTCACCAATAATGCATTCTAACTCACCAATAATGCACCCTAACTCACATGCAACTTACCCTATCTTCCAAAATAGTATACCCCACCTCCCTTTGTCTCTCCTATCATATCCCATGACCCAAATACCCCCCTCTCTCTCTAAAGGGCGCCATGTCTCTTGTCTTGTAGCTAAATAACCTCCCCCACACTCACACACACTCAGTTTCATTGAAAAAGGTGCCCACAGATCCATCCCCACCCGGTGGTTACCTGATTTTTCTTGTGTTCACACACATCTGCACGCAGATTCACCTCTGAACACACTCTCCTCTTTACCCTCTTGTAATTACTTTATTCTCCATGTCACCTCTCACTTTTTTTTCATCAACCCATCTCTCTCTCTAAGTCTCTCTCTAATGAGACTGCTATTCTAGCACATATACACACAGCCAGACAAGTGGGGCCCACAGTCACATGGCCTATGTAGATAATGATTTCTTCATTTCTAAATTCTAGAATTTCTCCCCCCTCCTCCCCTATATAAAGAGGGTTCACCATCACACTAAACATACACACAACATCACCAAAGAGTACACTATGCACAGTGTGTGCCTAGTGCACACACACACACCCACACCATCACCATCACCGCAATCACCATGCTTGTCTTGAGCATGACCTCTACACCCTTGGGCTATGGAAGATGAAGGGAAACTAAATGAAGGATGATGGTCATAACCCTCGTGCGAGTCTTCGCCATCAACCCCCACCTATCCGCCATGTGCTCTATCATTCTCTCCCTTCTCATTCCCCTACCATATGCTCCCCATTTCATTGCCTTATTCTCTAAATAAATCTTGAGGTTTTGTGAGTATGTTTCTTTGCAATGTTTTGCCCATGTGAGGTGTGCGGAATCGCCACCTAGTCTTGTGTTTGGAGTAAGCCTGTGTATGTGTGAAGGGTGTGCGGATTCACCATCGTTTTGTGGTGCCTAAGTACTAAGCTGCTATACCCCCTCCCACTCTCTCTCTCTCTCTCTCTCACTTGATCTCATTCCCTTTCCTCTTCATCATTACTCCCAAGCATCCATCTCTCTTGGATGAAAACTTTGTTATGGTGGTGTGTTGTTTGCGTCCTAGCCGCTGAAGCTAGGTGGTGCCCCCTGTTTGCTTTACCATGACAGGCTTGAGGCGCGCCATTCAGTCCCCGGTGTTTTAGAGGCCGTCGGGGTTAGGGGTTCGCTTTGCTCCCATCACCACAAAAGGTCTCTGCCACTTGGCTTGCTATGAGATAGTGACTTATAAAATTAGGAAGGATTGGATTCCATATTAACATAAACATTATGAGTTCTAAATATACAACTTTAATGGTATTTAGGATTCTTTACAGAGGGAGCCTCATAATTTGGCAGATAAAAACTCCAAAAGTTTGTTTTTTTAAAAGGGGGGCGCATACGATTTGGAGTAGAAGCGGGTCATTTTTTGGACCAAATGTGATTTTTAATTCGATACCCACTTCTAAAAATATTTAAATCCTTCACCAAACATAAAGGTATGAAACCAAAACAATTGAGAATTTAGAGAGTGATGCTCATTGCGACGAAGCCATTGGTCCATATGAGGGTTGAAGTTGGTTTTAGAAGATGAGTATATGTAAATGACGAGTCAATAGTCAAGGGTTGGATGCCCTGTACTATTGTAGTGGGTATATAAATATCCTTGAAGTATTGCATTTTTCACCATCATAGATTTGAGTTGATATACATTGTCACTGCACAATATAAGAGCTATAATCCTTAATTGGGTGAAAATATCTTTTATATACTGAATTGGATGCATAAAGGGACTAGAATCCTTGAGTGGGTACAAGTAGTACTGAATTGTGTGATTGTATTGAATATTTTTTTGCGTTCTTTCATGTGTTGGTTTATATAGGGAGTGAATTATGTATTATGAAAGATTGTTAGTGCATGAAATGACAAATCATAGATATTATTGCTTTTGTGTTTGTTTTGCAAATAATTGACATCGTTTCAGTGTAGAAGTTAATTATTATTTGTAGAATCTGAAAATAGATATTTCTTATTGTTTGCAAATCAAAGAGGATGTATAAATAATCATCATAATAATAATTGCATTGAGAAACTGATAGCATTGTTGTATTTATAATGCCGTGTAGATTAGTGTATTGCAATGTGTGTGTTTTCTCACAACATATATGATTGATATGTGGATTGACTAGAGTGCATTGAAAATCTCATATTATGTGGATTTGATTACTTTCTTAGTGATTGTTTTCTAATATATATTGAAAAGGATAAAAATGTTTTAAAAATTGAACATCTAGTTCTTATGCCTTCAGTTTTAAATTGAAAGCAATGGAGAAAAATGTTGACACAAGTGGTACAAAGAAGACAAAGAATAAAAAAACCCATGGCAAAGAGTGGGATTATGCTCACAGTATATGCGGTCAATATATGGAGTGGCAATGTAAATCTTGCTTCACAACAAAATCAGGCGGTGCACCACGTATTAGAGACAATTTTTTGGGTAGCTTGAAAAAGAATTGTAAGAAATGTGAACATCCTCAGGCATCTGCAATTTCAAAGCGTTTGAGATAAGAGATCGCCAAAAAGGGTGGAAAGAGACAACGGAAACTAACCTTGCAGAATAGCCTGCACAAGGAGAGAAAATGTCCAGCAAAGTTTCTTGTAAGTGTCACAATGAAGGTGGACTTGGGCCAATGCTGTAAAAACGTTAGCAAATTAATAAAGAAGTGCTTTCCACACATTTTGGCCAATGGTTGTACTATGCACAACTTAAACTTGGTGCTGAAGGATTGGTACACTAATGAAGAAAACACATGGTTCCCCAAAATAATTTACACAGTATGCCAAGTTGTGAAATTTATCTTGAATTGAAAATGGTGCTCGATTTGTACAGAACATGCATGTTAGTGATGTTGAAACTTCTTGTTGAAACTCAATTTTTCACCCATTTTCATAAATTGGAGTCACTTCTCCGCAATAAGTGTACTATGATTGACACTTTCAATTGCACGGTCTTTGACAAATGGAAGCTTGGGCACAAAAAAAAAGTGAAACAGAAAATTACATGTCTATGTGGCTCTATAAACAAGGCCTTTTTGGAGGATCGTAATGGATGCATATCATGTAATGATGCCTGTTATGTTCGTGATTCAGAACCTTGATCAGAAGGCGCCAAATATGGGCAAAGTGTGGATAACATGGTGGTTAGTTCAACAGAGTCTTGAAAATCCTGAGGAGCTAAAAGAGGCTCTAGTAGAGAAGAAGTGGTGACTCCTATTCTCTGTCAAACAACAAAGAGTTTTGGCCAGCTCATAGTCCACTCCATAGTGTGGCTTACATGCTCGATCCGGAGTATTAGAATTTAGATCTGATGTCCAATACAAATGTGGTCAACAATTTTTATCATGTGGTCAACATGTTCTACTCTAATTTTCAAGATCGAATTGATTGTATCAAAGAAAATGAGTGCATTTAGATTAAAAGAAGGTTCTTTTTCAAATGATTGTATCAAAGAAAATGAGTGCATTTAGATTAAAAGAAGGTTCTTTTTCAAATGATTTTGTACAATCAATGGCAAAAGAGAAACCTGCATGGAAGTGGTGGATCATGAATGGTGGAGACCATTACTCAACCTTACATCTCCTTGCAATGTAAGTATTAGCGCAATGTGCAACAAACTCAAGTTTAGAGAGAAATTGGGGTATGTACAAGTATGTTCATTGCACTATTCACAACAAATTATTAGCAGAATAATTAGTGTATGTATTTTGCAATGAAAAGATATTGCATCACATCGAAAGTGCTGGCTACGAGGAGGAAATGCCAATTTGGTTGTATGATTGTAAAAAAAAAAAGACGAAGAAGAGTTCAATGTTGGTGTATCTCATTGCACTATAAATAAAATAGAAGAGAATTTGATAATAGATGTGGAAGTTGAATTACAAGAGAACCAAAACACTCGAACTCAGAACCAGATAACAATTTCACAGATTGAATATACCTTGAGAAAATGAAGATTGTGTCAAAAACCATTAGGTCTCTCCAATCTCAAAAACATAAAAACTCTTTCAAAACATCTTAAGTGCATAAGTGAAGGGTGAGTTTAGGAAATGAAAAGACAGATGAAGGTGGAAAGTCAAAAGACATACGAGGGTGAAAAGTCAGAGGACCTTTTGTGTCCATATAAAGAGGTGTTCGACTTTCCATTGGTCCATTTGTGTTTCTCTTCTTCTTTATTTTCCATTTAGCATTTCTTCATTTTAAGCTGTCCTTGCTCTCTCTCTCTCTCTCTCTCTCTCTCTCTCTATCTCTATCTATCTCAATGTTGTATGCATCCTTCTCACGTCCAATCGATACTATTGAAAATCTATGTGCTTCATCAATGCATCCGTTGGTGCCTAGTATAGATTAGCACATTGTTTTGTTGTTGTTGAGAGAATATTAGAATTAAGAATACCTTTTAATTTTTTTGAAGCCATTAGGAATTTGTGGAGAAGTAGAGAGAAAGAGAGACACACACCATGTATGCTCCCAAAGACTGATTCATATTGAGGACAAGATATAAATATATAGGTGAGACCAAGTTGAGTAGAGTGAGCCATATATAGCTCCAACAACCCCACTCAAACAAAGGTCTCTAGCTTTGGATGAAAAAAACCTTGGGGAGTTAAAGGGAAAAATCCAAGCCCCTATACAATGTGAAAAAATGAACCAACAATAATGATGTGAAAGTGAATTGTATCTATGTACAAATATACAAGTGACTCAGAGATCACACTGTGCAAATGTGGAGTGTGCAAAGTGCATGATAACTATAGGATTACAAAGTCATATATACAAAGCTATTACAATAGCAGAGAAGCTAACCTAGAAAGAGTGAGGCCGAAGAAACTCCAAGCTCCGAGCGCAAGAGGATGAAACATGACTCGTTGAGTCCTTTGGTAAGAATGTTTGCAATCATCTGGTCACTTGGACAGTGTTCAACCATAATGGTTCCTTTACGTACTTCATACCTGACATAATGATAATGGATAGAAATGTGCTTTGACTTATTATGTTGAACATAGAACACCATATTAGTGAATTTGGATATTTTCCGATTCGCCTTTTCAAAATGAGCTTAAGATTTGAGCATATGGCCAATCTTAGAAAATTTTTTAAGAGCATGTCTTGAAAGATCTCTTCAAGTACTACCTTGTGTAAGTAGCTGTCCTCAAAAAATATTTTGAGAGTTTTCCACATGACTAAATATTTAAGACATTTGTGATTCCAATATTGGCTCTAAAGTCTCAAACTTTCTAATATGGTGTTATAGTCTTTTACAAGACTAATAGCACTTTGGTTGTCACAGTGCAAGGGTGTGCTAGAAAGAGGAGAGCGACCAATATCAACCGACATTTGTTGAAGCCACATCAACTCACGAGCTGGAAGTGATGCCGCAACATATTCAGATTCAATCGTAGAAATTGCAACACGATGTTGTTTCTTGCTGGTCCAAGAAACAAGACAACCATTAATAAAGAAGCAATTTCCACTAATAGATCGCATAGATAAATGTGAGCTTTCCCAGTCTGCATCGGTGTAACTCAAAAGAGAAAGAGATTGCATAGAATTCGCTGTGAGTTTTTATCGATAGACCAAACCAAAATTTGTAGTGCCTTTCAAGTATTTCAATACACGCTTTGCTGCATGCCAATGCTTAAGAGGAGGCCGTGCAAGATGTTGTCCAAGATAATTAGCAACAAACAGAATATCAGGATGAGTGTTCATGCCAACAAACTAACGACATCCAATTAAGTTAGCAGAAGGTTGATTTGTGACAAGTTGACCGCCATTGTCAGAAGTGGTCTTTGTAGAGCTCGCAAGACAAGGTGTGTGCCAAATCTACAGATTCCATACCAAATTTTTGAATAGTATTTGCAATAAACTTTGATTGTTGAAGGAATATTTTGTACGGTTCCATTGGACCTGAATGCCAAGACACGAGTGAATCTCTCCAAGATCCCCCATATTAAATGCAGAAGACAATAACTTTTTCACTTGCTGAAGAAATCCCAAATCATTGGAAACAAGAATGGTATCATCCACATAAAGAGCAAGAATCACAAAACTGCTACTTTGAAATTTTGTGTATAAGTTGGGGTCTGAAGAGCAAGAGATGAATCCTTTAGAGGTGAGAAAAAGGTCAAATTATGTATACCAGGCTCGCGAAGCTTGTTTGAGACCATATAGTGCCCTATAGAGTTGAGCAACAAGGTCTTCTTTACCTGGAATAAAAAACCTTTCTGGTTGTTCCATATAAATTTCCTCTTCCAAGTCACCATTAAGAAAAGCAGTTTGCACGTCCATTTGATGAGCTTCTAAATCAAATTGAACAACAAATGCCAATAGAACTTGAACACTTGTAATACGAACAACTAGTGAAAAGGTCTCTTGATAATCAACACCAGCTACTTGGGAGTAACCTTTTGCAACTAAACGTGCCTTGAACTTGTCAAAAGATCCATCTTCTTTTACGTTTGTCTTATACACCCACTTACACTTAATATTTGTACGACCACTACGTAGTTCAGTTAGTATCCATGTACCTTTGGAGATAAGAGAATCATCCTTTGCTTCCATAGCCTCATGCCATTGATCCTTTTGTGGTGAAGAGGTAGCTTCATCGTAAGTAACAGGATCTTCAGAAGTAGAGAAATCATTATCAACAATATCATCATCATAAACATGACATGAGCCATGTTCAAAATCAATAGGCAGATTAACAAAAACATCAATATCATCATTGGAAACATTCAGAATGGATGGTTGTGAAGAGGAAAGCTGCTCTATAGGAAGAGTTTCATCATCTGAAAGAAATGAAATAGCCTGAAGCAATGGTTTAGTATCATCTTCATCATCCATGGACCATGAGCCTCCCATAATTTGTTCGTTAAAATTAGCATCATGATTCACAATTGAGGAAGGGTCATAGAATTTGTAGCCTTTGGAAGTGTCAGAATATCCAATAAAAATAACTTTACGACCAGGAGCATCAAGCTTTGTTGGTGTTTCTTTGGGAACATGAATACAATAGATCCAAAGGTTTGAAAATGAGATACATAAGGAACGTCACCTGTCCATGCTGTGATGGGTATCTTACCAGAGGGTGCAGTAGTAGGAAGATGATTCTGAATAAATACTACCCATAAAGTAGCTTCAGCCTAGAAAACATGAGATAAACTAGAATGAATTAGCATACATCTTATAGCATTGAGAATAGTGCGATTCTTTTGTTCAGCAACACCGTTCTGTTGAGGTGAATATGGAATAGTGTGTTCATGATGAATTCCACTATTAGCGTAGTAACTAACTCTTGAGGAACATATTTGTCTCCATTGTCACTACAAAGCTTCTTAAGGCAACAACCAGTTTGAAGTTCTGCAGCCTTGTAGAATTGTTTGAAAATAGATAAGGCCTTAGATTTTTGTCTAAGTAGAAATACAGTTGTATACCGTGAGAAATCATCAATGAAAGTAATGAAGTAGCGATATTGTGATCTTGAAGAAGGTAGAGGTCCACATATATTAGTATGAACAAGATCCAATATGCCAGAATGATTTGTATTTGAAAGAGGAAAGGATTTACGATTTTGTTTCCCAAGAGCACAAAACTCACAAATTCCCATATGGGGATGAGCTTTAAGATCCATGCCATGAACAAGATCACGATGTTGAAGATCAAGGAGTTTTGAGAAATCAGTATCAACAAAACGATGATGCCATACTTTGCAATCATGATCACCTAGAGCAGTGACAACATTTGCTACAACATCATTGAGAGAGATTTCAAACAAATTACCGTTTCGAGGAGCAGTGGCTATAGTCTGTCCATATTTCTCAATTTAGCATTCGGTATCCTCAAATCCAACAAAGAAACCAAGATCAACAAGTCTAGTAGCTGAAAGAAGATTACGTTGAAGATCTGGTACATTTAATACTCCTCGCAAAATTCAAGTGGAAGAAGATAAGGTACCAAGAAATAAATCTACGATACCCTTTACTTGACAAGTCGTATCTTCAGCAAGATAAACAACACATTGAACTGGTAGTGGATGATAGTTATGGAGCCACTTAGATTGATCTGTCATATTTCCTATAGCACCAGAATCGAAAATAAAAAGTGATCCCTCACGTACATGAAGTATTTTGTCTAAAGCAACTGAACATAGGATGCATCTTTTTTCTTGTACAATATTGTTTTGATGTTCAATAGCATATGCTCTACTATGATCTGTGTCAAATTGACGCTTATAGCACATATAAGTGGGATGATCAGATCGTCCACAATATTCACAAGGAGAAGAAGAAGAGTCTCTAGATAAACGTGGTTGTTTTGTGGTAATATTGTGTTCTTTATCATATTGACGTGCCCAACAATCATCTTTAGTATGGCCATTTGTGTTGCAATAAGAACATTGCTTATTAGGAAATTTGAGACGAGAGAAAATATTACCGCAACGACCACCTCTACAGTTTCCTCCTTGAAATGGACGCCCTCAAGCATAAAAAGAACGCTCCATCTATTGTGACTCAGTCTCCTCTTGTGAAATCATAGCTGTATCATGACCAGCATTACGTCATTCTTGACGGTGAGAGTATTCAATTAAAGACATGCAGGCTTGGTAGAAATCAAGACTATCTTTATTAGAGACAATAGTAACAATGTTATCATAAGAGGAGTCCTTCACCGTATCAAGAAGAAGTGTAATCAGTTGTTTTTGTGGAGCAGGATCACCGGCAGCAGCAAGTTGATTAATAAGAGATTTGAAAGACTCAATATGTCCTGTCATGGTAGTACCAACTCCATATTGTTTATTAAGAAACCCTCTCAAATAAAGTTTTCTATAACAGATTTCTTCTGAAAGTTTGCAATAAGATACTTCCATACATCGTGGGAAGTAGGCAGATCATACATATCAAGCAAAAAGGAATCAGTAATATCAGAAATAATATATTGACGAGATGATTAATCACGTCATTGTTAATCCGTATATGCAACATTCCAATCTTCAATTATAGGTCCTTCAGTGATAAGCACGTTATCATGATCTGCATCAACAGGATGAGGCGGACAAACACGATTTCCAAGGACAACATTAGATAGTTCATCACCTTCAAGAATTAACAACATCTTTGCTTTCCACCCTAGAAATCCTTGGCCATGGAAAGGAGGAGCAGAATGTTGGCCAGAACGAAAGCCGCTGACAAAAATAGTCATAGCCATATCTAGTTGCGAGAGAGACCTCCGATGAGCGTCACAAAGAAGGTAAAATCTCCTAGCTTTTCGTGGTGCACACATTTGTCTCCGCTCTCGCCACATTCGGCGCTCTGCAAGCTTGGGACTGCCATGTCATCGAAGGGAGTCCCATGCCATGTCAGTCACGACGCCGTGACTGTGTGGGGGGGAGCTTAATCTTTGAGGGTTTTTATTGGAAGGCTATTTTTTTGGAGGAAGCAAGCAAAGTGTTTGAGGAAGCAAGAGGAAGCATATGACGAGTAGGGAAGTTTAGGGCTCAAGGAGGAAGCAAGCGAAGGAGGAAACAGGCGAAGAGGCTATTTGAGGAAGCAAGCGAAGAGGCTATTTGAGGAAGCAAACAAAGGAGGAAGGCTTAGCAAAGAAAGAAGGGAGGATGGGTCTCTCTCGCTCTCATGTGGGAAGTGCCAAAGAATGGGTCTCTCTCTCTCACTCGCTCGCTCTCGTGTGGGAGTGCCAAAGAACAGGTCTCTCTCTTTCTCTCTCTCTCTCTCTCTCTCTCTCTCTCTCTCTCTCTCTCGTGTTGGAGAAACAAAGTGAGGGATGTCTCCCGATCTCTCTCTCTCATCCTCGCATAGCAAAGGAAGGGCTTGCTATCTCTCTCTCAAGCCAAAGCAAGGGGTATACTCTCTCTCCCTCTCTCTCAATTGTGGAGAGTGAAGCTCATAAAGCAGATGGAGAGCAATTGAAGGCAACAAAAAGGGAGAAATTTTGTATAGATTTTAAGAGCTCTTGACAACTTAAGGGCAGATCGTAAGGGAAATTTGAATCTTATTGTTGGTAATTGAGATAGTGGGAAAAAGAGAGCTCTTGAGTGCTATCACAACAGGGAAATATCAACATAGAAAAAGAAAATTTGCAGAATCCAAGAGCAGTCGGAGCTACACTAAAGCGGCAGGGGAAAATTTTCTTCATAGACATCAATCCGAAGGTTGATTAATCATTGTCTTAATCCCCTGTGTCGTTAAGGGCCCGGCTAATTTTGTAAATAGGGATCTTAAACTCCTCATTTTTAACTGATCCGAGTGACAGTGCTGCTAACAACCCACCTTGGCTACTGATTACATTGTACTGAAAGCTTGAATTGATTAATTGAAGACTATAGTGATTTCCAAAGCCATGTGTACATGTTTTTCTTGTTCTATCTCACACCTCTCGCAGCCAGAGGCCCGAGCGGTGCCTACCTGGCTCACTTTTCGAACACATATCCCCCGACAGTGAATTCTCGGAGAAGTTGCTCAATACTTGGGAGTTCTAGGCTGTTTAAAGTTTGAAACCAGGTTAAAGGAGTCCCATCTAAATTCAACCCAAAACCTTCATATTGAGTATGGAAATCAGTTACATTTTTCTTCCTCAACACTTATTTGAAGATCGACACATGCGCATAGGATCTCCCAATCCACTATAGTTTTTGGGTACACATTTTTCCACTTGGGATGGTCGCATGCATCTAGACTCCGCAACCATCCTCACCACCCCTGGTCCTCTTGGTGTGGTCTCTCTAGTTTCATAATCTCCCTTTGGTAATATAATTGGTATCCTATCCGCTATACATTCATCAAGTTGATCTTGTGTAATAGTCGAGAGGGATTCTAGTGATGTGAGTCACGTCAGGTGTTGCAGTGCCCCTGTGTGTGTTCATAGAAGACCTAGATCTCGTTGATCCCATAGGTCTTGTGTTCGGAATTCGTTCATGTCCAAAAGAATCTTCCTTTCTGGTTCTCACTAGACTTACATGCCCAGTTTCTGGTCGTGTGTGAGTAGTCGTGGTTTTCACTTCTTTTGGATTTACATAGTATTGGTGGAGTGGTCCCCCAAAATCCATAGGAGAGTATTTTTGGTTATACTTGTCTATTATAAACGCCTGAATACTTCTCCCTTCTATGTAAGTGAAAACATATAGTTTTTGCGGTCAATCAGTTCCTTGATGCGGGGTTCAACACATCTGTAATAGAGTGTTTGTTCTCCATTATTGAATTTATATAGCCTCATGTAAGTGTTGTCTGTGTTAGTCCTCTCTGTCTCATTGGTGAGTTTGAGCACCGGATTTTCCTTATCCATTTTGAGTGGTTCATCTGCTATCTCTTCATCTACCTTGTCCTTGGTGCCAATTATCCCCCATTTGTCCACAATAAAGGGGTTGTGAACCACTAAGTATATCATTCCTTCTCTATCAAAATACCTATCCCCGTCACAATCGACGTCTACAAGGTCTCTGAACTTGCTTGGCTTATTTTCCAACTTAACACAGTAGTGGTCCATTCCATCCTTATGGATTCTGGACGTAAGCACATTTTCAATTGAAACTTCAAGTACAACAAGTTTACGCCATATGCAGGTTGAGAAGGACCCGCCCCGATGGAAGTTGTTTCTTGAGGGTTCAACTTGATGGAGTCCTCAGTCATTAGGCTATATGATCCTTCTAATGAGGTGTCAAAAAAGGTTTCCTCCACAATGTGTTCTAAAGGATGCACTGGTCTTTCATTCACGCTACCTTCCGTTGAGTGATTGCTCGCTTGTTCTATGATGCTAGGATTCCTATTCTGCTACAATCTTCCTGATTGCAAATTCATGAATAATTAGTATCGCAAAATCCAAACCGGGTTACCTCATTACCTAGCCTGAAGTCCCCGTTTTGATCTTACTTGTTGGGTAGTATTCTCTAGTACCTGCAAGCTGTTAAAAAATACTTGATAGTTGCGAGTTTACAACCGTTCCTATTAGTTCTAGCTTTCAATCAAAAAAATTTAATGAGGTTTTTCAATAGCACACAATTTTACTCACAACATCAACAATTCAGGTTCAATCTCAATTTTGAAAAAGCTACCAGGTTCCTGTGGTCTACCTCTCTGTGTGGTGAAATTCTGCTTTTATTCTGACAACAGAACAAACCTTGAAAATTTGGAGAAACTGAACTTTTATTTGTTCAAATTCAAAAAGGGGTGAGAATTGGGATCAACTAGAAGTAGGGAACCAACATGACAAAAAATCATGACCAAATGTTGCCAAACATGGATCGCGATCCATGTACCTGGTAGACATTCATAAGGGAAATTTGACCAGTGCACTCCTGATTACTAAGGGAACAACTTTTCCAAAAGGAGCCATAGGCAAAAAGTAAAAAAAAAAAACTGATCAAAATACCAAAAAAGGAGTGGTTTGCCAAAAACCACAAAGCAAACACAAAATCTTTCTTTTGACTTGGAAAAATTTGGTCAAATCCAAAAATATTTGGGGAAGAGTGTCACCATACCCTCTAACACAAACTCACAAAAGATCATTCCAAAATCTTGCCAAACATGGATCGCGATACATGTACCTTTTTGGAATTTTGAGCCGATAATTGGCAGGTAGAAAAGTGATAACATTTGAAGTACTTTCTCCCAAATCACTCTTATAAAAAAAGATAAAAAAGTGGACCAAAAGGGCAAGAACTAATCAAGGGGAAACCACGGGAACAGGCCCCAAAAATAACTTTTGGTTGACCTAAAAATTTCCAAAACACTAAAAAACCATATAGACAACATCAATAGACCAAGAACTAGCTGTGTGTCAAGTTTGATTCATTCTGGCACTAAGGTACTAAGGTACATGGATTGCAATCCATGTTTCTCTTACAGAATTTGATACAAAATTTGCACCATAGCTAGAGAACATCACAAGGAGTCTAGTGGCCTTTTCAAAATTGAATTTGGATATAAAAAACCACACCAAAAGCCCCAACTTGTCAAGAGCTCTGGAAAAGTGTCAGAATTGACCTAATTTCCAATCCAAAGGTCCATTTCCAAAAAATTTGATGCCATAGTACCTAGTAATCATATTGAATCTGATGGTACCAACAAAAGTCAAATTGTCTTTCAAACATGGATCGCGATCCATGTTCCTTTAACCCAAGTTCTTAATTTATATGATCTTTTAGCACTCTATTTTTGGCCAAACTCAAGGTTCTAATGCCTGAGAGTCTGTTCTATGCAAAGGAAACAATCTCTAGCAAGCTTGTATATCCCCTTTTTACAAGTTTTGTTGGGTTTGGTTCAACTTTGAATCTCTGACCATCAACTTTTCAACTTTTTAGAGTTATGGTTTTCGGTCCAAAATATGGGTTTGAACAGTTTTTTCCATGATCCTTTTGGCCCAAATTGATGGTGGAAATTGTTACTTAACCCACACCTATAAACTGAAATAGATGCACAAACATAAATGAATTTAACAGTACAGACACGACAATGATGTGTGTGGTGAAACAGTCCTTTCCAAGCATGGGAAAATCAAAGAACGAAATACTCTCTTGTACTCCACTCACAGCTTCCTTTGCTCATAAGGTGTAGCATTGGCTAGTCTCGGACTAGTCTCTACTAAGCACTAAACCTACGTCCAAATGCTTTACTGTCTATGTGTAAATAGAATGGGTGTCAAAAGCTTTGGAAGTGATTTTTCGTACAACTGAGTCACTCACCACATAAGGATCGATTTCCCAGGCAGTGGCACCAATGTTAGTGGGTCGCCGTGTGACAGACGTTTGCAGCATAGCTTTCTGGTACTAACATAATGTCAATATGCAGGAAGCGACTCGGGATGGGGAGACTTAATGAGAGTGTCAATCTCATCAAAGTGAACACAGAGGGCTATTCATACTACGACAAAAGAAAATCAACAACTTCCTAGGCTGAAAATTGACCTTTATGTCCAATCTCACTGCTCTAGTTTATCATGCCTTTTCGGCATCCAAACGAATTCAGAATGCAACAAAACTTAAGGAGAGGTATAACAACACATAAGGGTACAATCCTACCAAGTTTTGCAGCCATCTCGAAATGTACATAAATCACAATCTATCACAAAAAATATGCAAAAAACTAAAACAAAACTATACGAAAAGGTCCCCCTTAAGCATAGAAACACTTTTCCAAGTTCAAAACATCAAAAAACAACCATTTAAGACCTCAAATGAATGCATTTAGCTCACAAGAAAGACTGTGCGAACCGCAATAGAATTAAGAATGATTACAATTAGATTATAGAGCAAGAGACAAGGAACACAATTGATGTTTGGAAATGAATTTAGATCACCAGACAAGGAGAAAAGTGGACTACAAACTGTAGCAGCAAGAGGCTCTCACAGTGGACTTCAAGCGAATGATAATGTGTTAGTCAAAAACTAAGGGTTTTGACTTAAGAGCTAAGGAGACTTTCCTGTGGCCATTTGGACACTTACAAGGGGTGTAGACTTAGAGAGGCTAAGAGGGCATGACAAAATATATTATTGTTATGAACCCTCATTAGCTGAATTACATCGCCTCTTTCGAAAAAATGAGCGAGTACTACAAGGTTTGGTGTACATCCGCCTTTTATGTGTCAGTCTATTGTGTCCACAGAGAATATCTATGATTTTTATTCTTATGCAAGTGATCCCATAAATTTAGGGATTTTTGACTCTTGGATTTTTCACAAAAAAGACCTTTTTGGGGTCAAAATGAGCTAAAAATGACCTAGTTTTGGTCCAAAGTGGAAAATGAGCCCAAAAAATGACACATCAGCTCATATTTCCTTGGGGAAGAGAGAGGGGGCCTCTTTTAAGTGAGAAATACCTGAAATTTTACATCACTGTGCAATTTCTTTCATGGTTGCTCAATCTATGTGCATGTAAGGCAGTCCCGCCTCTTTGCGATCTTGTATTTGAGCTTGTAAGGGAGTGAATTAGGGTTTCCCTTCATCAAAATGGTGTGTGGGATTCAATATGAAATCTCTTAAATCTCTTCAAAATCAGAAAATGTTCTTCATGAAGGTGGAAGCTTGTGTTTTCCTTTCTTCTATTTGAAGTTATGTTTATATGGCTACATGATTCCATGAAATAGGTTTTGGTTCTGAATGGGATTTGTGCTTGTATGAGAGATGAGGTTTCATGGATGAAAGTTTAATGGTTTTTATTGATATTTTTACAAAAAATTCAATTTGAATCGTTGATCCTTTCATCACGAACTCGCTTCCAAAAACAAGCAAATTCCAAGCTTAATAGGAGAGAGGGTTTGTGACTATTTTGTCACGAACGCTCTTAGACTTTAAATTATCTTTAGGAATAGGGTTGGTGATTTTCCATAAACACTTTTTCACAAAGTGTTTGTGATTCTCATCAAAAACTCTCACAATCATAGGTTCCACACCTTCCCATCTAGACACAACCCAACAATGGGTTAATATTTCACAAAGTTTCATTTAGAACAGCTTGTGCTCAATGTTTTGTAGTGATTATTTATTTCATTTGTGCAATCTATTAACACTACAATGGTAACAGGACACTTTTATGTCCTTGGACACTTTTGTGTCCTATTAAGTGACCATTTTGCTTGAATTATTTGAAGAGTATGAAAATGAATTTCTAGGTGCTATATATCCACAGATTTGCCTTATGAGCTGAAAAAAAACTTAGCATTTTTTTTTGAGTATCGATCTCACCATTAACCTTACTCTTGCACAACATTTTTGAACCTAAACTGTGTGAAAAAACAGGTCCTGTTTCTGGTTTTTTTTCAATTTTTGGCAACTATACCACTCTAACCTTCATGTTTGTGAGGTTTAGATGGCTAGAGATTAGGCCTTCATAGTTCTCAACATGTTTTGATGCTTTTAGGGAGAGCTAAGTGTTAAAATTGAAAGTTATAACCAATTTACAAGAATTGCATAATCCTGTTTTTTGGGCAAAATTAGCACTTTTATTATTTTTTTAGTGGCTTTCTTGATATCCAAATTCAATTTTGATTGTGTAAGTGTAATTTATAACATAAAGCTAATCTTCCTTGAGTTTTGGGGGACCTAATATGCTATATAGCATAGTATATGATGATGGTTGAGTTTTTTTATTGCTGAAGAATACGATACATTTTAGAGTAGCAAGTATAACTTTCTCAATATTGCTAGTTTCTTAGGCCAATTGTGTGTATTTTGTAGGTAGTGACCATATCTAATAATAGACTACAAACTTGGCTAGATATTGAGTAGTTTCTGTGGGTTTCTAGAGGTCATAATGCTAAACCCAGCTTTTTCATGTTTGTTGTATTTAGCACTTTATCATTGCACCCAAGGTTCCAATTGTAAGAGATCCATTATCCTTTTGCATACTCCATGGATCCTTTTGAATCCGGAGGCCCAAAGGGAACTAAGAAAAAATGTATATCGTATCTGTATTGAGCGTGACTATAGAAACTTTGATGATAGGTCCGCAGAATGGCAAAAATGCAACTTTTTTGTACCTTTTTTTTTTCCCAAAAACAAATTAGTGAGGTAAAAGCAACCATATGTTTTGGTCACCAACCCATTGAAGTTAACGGGGCATTTTATCTCATGTCCTACAAAAATCTCCACTCTTATTTATATGCAATCAACCGTAAGAAATTGCTGTTTTGGGCAAAATGCACTGGTCCATCAACTTTGGAGGCTTGTAGTGACCAAGGGATGAGAAAATTTACAAGTTTTTCATTTTTTCCATATGTAGTAGTTATTGAACTATAAGCTCATGAAAGGATTTTTCAAAATGACTGGATCTACTATGGTTTTGGAATTTTTTCCCAAAACCTTGAAAGGACAATTTTATGTCCTATTGGGTTACCATTGTAGTGTTAACACCTCTCTCTCTCTCTCTCTCTCTCTCTCTCTCTCTCTCTCTCTCTCTCTATCTATCTATCTCTCTTTGTGCCCGCTACACACACACACACACACACACACATGTTGACACTAAAATTCTAACCTAAGCTACTCCTTTCAGTACGATGGTAAGAAATAGTGTTCAATTCCGAACGGGTTACTATGGCTTACAAGATAATTTCTTCTTTGCACACCTTGAGGACTATGACTTACATGAAGATGGGAGAGTGCAAAAGAGTTGAATTATTTTACGGTGAAGAAGTATTAGAATGTGTGTGTACATATGTGCATTGTTGTTGATTTGTCTTTGCCTTTCTATTTGCATTTAGCCACAAAAAATCATCACCACATCTGATGGAGTGGGACAAATTGATTGGTAGGTTAGTTTGGACCATAGTGACCAATTCAGGTAATTAAGCCATGTGTGCAACCAAACAAGCTATAGTGTGCTTACAAATTATGTCGCAGCAAAGGCACATAAAGAGGGAATAATGAACACATTGAAATCAAGTTAATGAAGAGTGGAAAATTATGAGCTTCGACTGTGTGTGTGTGTGTGTGTGGGTGGGTGGGTTAAGACATGTATTCATGACCAGTTCCTACTCCATACTCAAGGATATGGACATGTCCTCTTTATATATTCTCAAGGAAAACAATACTATGCACACAAGACTGATGAAAAGTGCATCACAAGCATGG
This sequence comes from Adiantum capillus-veneris, assembly GCF_014529385.1. NCBI lineage: Eukaryota > Viridiplantae > Streptophyta > Polypodiopsida > Polypodiales > Pteridaceae > Adiantum > Adiantum capillus-veneris. Next base: position 140,928,195 of record NC_140934.1, read on the forward strand.
CATGCATCCATTTGATGGAAAAGTTTGTGTTCTTCTTTGGATCTACCTTTTAGGATGAATATGAAAACCTCTCTTGTTCCATCCTCTTTGGATCCCCCTTTGAAATAGGAAACACTCCATCAAAAACCTCTCTTGTGCCATCGTCTTGCGAGTGTGCTTACAAGAAGTACCCTAGAAGCAAATGCAACGATTTGTTGATCAAAAGGCTGCTCTATTGTCGGGAGTACTCTCCATTTCCTTGTGCATGAATTGAAAGTGTAGTAGCTTGGAGTTCAAAGTAGGTTCGATGTCACTCTCATTTGAATCAAGCTTAAGTGGACAAGAAAGAAATAACAATACATTTGGATGGAAACTTGACTTGTTATTTTGGTTAGTCCGATCTTGGGTGAATGGAGATGAGATACAAAAATCCAAGAGCATGCTAAGATGACCAGACTCGTATGGTGGATTTTTGACATGCAATTTATATGCTTTGGATATTTTGTACGGGTTAAAGGTGACTTTGTCTACTAAACAAAATGGCTAAGATCCATGAATTTGATGTCAGCCATCCAATGTTTGACTAAGGCTCATCTCTTTCCATGTATTTCGATCTTTGCTAGCAATTTTCTATCTCAAACGTGTGAATATGTTTGTATAAGATTAGTATGTCTATGTGCGAGTAAAGGTTAGATATATGCTTGTTGTGTGTGTGAGAGCTGAGAGGTCTCCACTGATCATTTGTGTCATCAATTCCTTCTTCTTTGACAATTCAACCTTCGTTTGCATCAGCCCTTCAATCACTTCATAAGGCCCTTCACTTTCATCTTCAACCTCATTTGCAAATGCGACTACACCGGACTCTTGGATTCCTTTGTCCATCAAAAGAAATGCAACATCAGCATCCTCATCACTGCTGGTAGTACTATCACTATCCTCGTTAGACACTATGGAATAGTCTTCATCACTAGACTCATCCTCATCTTCATAAAGCTCCTCCAATCGTTTCCTTGTGTCCATATTATATAGCTTCTTGGCACCTGTCTTTCCATAGAGGCTAATCGTACCACATCGCCAATCTTGAATAGCTCCCACTGCACATAACCATGGTCTACCCAATATAATAGGATATGCTCCCAACCCCGCTGGCATCACATGAAAATCAACCACTAACTTTGCATCATATGCTTCCACTTCTAAGCTCTTTACAACCCCAAACATTTTACTTTCTGATGGTCTGCCAATCTGATCCGAAAGCCTGACACCCCAGTCATTGTAAGACCCATCTTTTGAACGCATGAGTGTGTTATGACACATATTTGGGCTCCGCCATCCACATAACCTTGTCCCAAATTTTTTCTTTTTTGCCACACATCAACTATTGGGCAAATGTCTGGTAGCTCGTCCATTGCTAACACCTTTACTGAACCTCTCTCTGGCTCTTTCTCCATTGGGTTAACCATCCTCTTCCATTGTCGCTTTAGCTTAGGCACCATCTCTATAAGTTGCCCAAAAGTAACATCTGCCTTCCTGATTGTCAGATCCTCCTTCAAGTCATAGCTTAATTGCCCATCCCCTAGTGGAAAATCTGAAACATGAAACTTGTGATAAGCCCTCCTTTTCCTCTTGGCCTTGACATCCTCCGCTTCATGGCTTTTTCCCTTCTTCTTACTAGGACCTGGGGCACTTCTTCCTTCCTTGTCTTCTGTAGTCCTCTTCCCAATAGGCATCACTAATGCATCCTCTAGCTTTGAGGTCTTTCCCTTTTCCTCCTGGGATAATCCACTGGTTCCTTCCTCTCCCTTGATTTCGATGCCATAATCATTTGACCTAGTTAGCACCTGTCTTGGCAATGGATACATGTCTCCCACCATCCTTGGTGGCTTATCACATTGCGGACTAATGTGGCCCAACTCTCCGCAATGATAACATGTGGGCGTCTTCCTCTATAACCTACCATTAGTTTGTCCAGCACCATTCTTGGGTTTTTCTTCACCTCTTGGCTGATTTGAAAACCTCCCTTGACCTCGATTATTTCCCACTTGACCTAGCATGTTTAGGCTGAGATTCTTCATTAAATCTACCACTTGCCTCATGTCTTGCCTTAGGCCATCATCTTGCACTGCTGTAGTGACCACTGTTGGCATAACCTGAGGAGTAACAGAAACCACTCGCTCATGATGAACCCCTGGCATGCGACCTTGTAAAGAGTCCATGATCTGAAATTCAGACCTCATGGGCAAAGACTCTACTCCTAATTGGCTCATTTTCCTTAGCTTCCACTCTTTGTTCCTTGCCACCTCCAATGCATCTTCATATGTCCTAGGATTCTTTAGCTGCACTCTCCAACGTATATTCTCCCAAAGACCAGCCAAGAACCTGTCCTTCTTCATCATGTCAGGTGGGGGTACTTGTGGTGCTAAGGCCTTGCACATCCACTCCCATGCCAATGAAAACTTACGTATGTACGCATCTACTGGCTCACCTTCCTTTTGCTCTAAAGCCTTTACTTCTTGCCACACTTTGTCAGGATCTTCTATCTTCACAAACTCCACTTCCAACCCATGCCATAGTTTCTCTAACTCAACCTTACGCGTGGATCAGCCCCATGCAACTCCTCTTCAAATGCTTTGGACCAAGCTCATGCATCACTCTTCAAACAAATTTGGAGAAGACGTAACATCTGTGCCGGGTTATGAATCTGGTTGCTAATGCAGGCAACCTCCATCTTTTCCAAAAAGTCTTTCACATCTTCATCACTTCTTCCATGAAACTCTGGATAAGAGAAAGCCATGGCTACCCAAGTTACGATGCTTTGAGAACCCCTTCAAACACACGTGCAAGAACCCAAAACTTTTGACTGACTCAATCCCCAAAAACTTCAATGGAGCTCAACTTTAGATAAGGACAAACACATGCACATCAAATGAGTTTTCATAGTTGATCATTGGAATTACAACAGACAAAGGACATTCTAGGATCTCTCTTAATCTTCTTGGCCCGAACATAAAGACTATGCGCTGTTGGAAAAAAATCTTCCTGGGCACATAAACATTTATCTGGATTCTTTGAGTTAAATGAAAAGGAGTGAATTGAGGGCCATTTTGATCATTAAAGCCAACCATGAAGCTCCCAAGAAGGCACACTTGACTTATCGTCTGATTTTGCCAAAATTTCAGCAGCATAACAACATAAATGGCTCAAAAGACCAAAAAACTAGCCATCACAACTTGGAAAAATTTTGGCAGAGTTTCCCCAGAAGTAGAGCAATAAGAACCCAAAATATAGACTGTATATGTATGCATAAACTGCCAACAATAAAACCCGAGCATCAAGTAGGACTCACTAGTACATAGCCTATGGCAAGGTCACAAAAAGGGTGATCCAGCTACCTGTATCACCGAAAGGATCTCCACATTTGAGAATCCCCCAGCTCAATAAAACCTCACGCTATCAACCCTCACACGAAGGCTTATGCAAATCTCGTATACTCAAGTCTCAGAAATGACTATCTTCCAGACTAAGTCTCAGAAATGGCTGGGACTGCCAAATTAAACCAAGTATGGCTCCACAAAGACGTACAATTGGCAAATTCCACAAGTAACGTACAATACCAACAGACAATGCGCTCAAACATGCGCCAAATGATGCATACCCATGGCATCTGCAAGTGACTCCACTATCAGTGTATCACTCTACTCTAGCTACCTGTACCTGTGTAAATTACCTGTACCTGCACCTGTAACCTGTAACGTGTAACCTGTAACCTGTAATCCAGAATCTCGAAGCTTGAAGCTCGAAGCTCGAAGCAGAAGGTACTCGAAGAAGATCCTTCGTGGGGACGCCAAAAGAATGTGGGCGGGATGGAAACACACAGAATGCCTCTATAACGACCCGACATACACTCTTGGGATGATACACACACACACACACACTATGGGGCACCACTCGGCTTACACAACCCACCTGGCCGAGACAGGGAACACACCTATGGAGTGAGAGGAGAGAGACTACCCATTTACCCACTCCACACACAGAGAGACACACACACACACACCACCAAAAAACTCAGCTAAAAAGAGGATAATTTCTGATGTTTAGATACAATTGAGCTTGGGACAACACCAATGGGGAAAATAGCTCACACAGTATGGGTAAAATAAGCCAGATACAATCACAAACTGGAGCAGAAGCTTCGCTCATAGGAGAAACTTACACAGCCAAAAAATCAGAAAAACAGTGAGGAATTTGGTAAAATGGACAGCGCCATCGCGTCCGGAACGGCCCAGAACCCCAGTTTACAATGTCAAAGTGCTCAAATCCGACCTCGAATGAGCAGTTTACGACCAAAATGAGCAAAAACACAGTTGCGGCTGTTCCTCTTCTTCTCTCCACGTTTTTTCTGGTCTTCTCTCTATTTTTTCAGTTCCCACACTTGGCTTTATTACTTGGGCACCCTTGGCCTTTTAGTTGACCTCAAATGGACCCTGAACAGACCTAAAACTGACCTCGCAGTGCATAGTTGTCACCCTGCTGCAGCCATCCGCACACCTGGCACTCAACTTTTTCCAATAATGCATCCCGCCACCACGTGAAGTGGCCCCAGAATATGGTCCTCATGATGACCTCTTTGCATAATTATCACAAGAAAACAACCACGTTGTGTCCGTACTTATCCACGTGCAAATATTGACCCCATTCGGCCTCCCGACGCCACTAGATGCCATCTGACGCACCTGCTTAGCTCATGTCGTCGGCCCGCGGATAGATTCCGCCAGAAGTTTTACGCTCTACTAACTCCTCATTATTATAGAAAACACACAATGGTACCGCTAATAGTGAAAATCGATGCACTATATACATGGTGTCCTACTTGTACACAGGTGGGCCCCATGTAACCACCTGGCTCTGGAAAATGGGCAACTCTTTATTTTATGCACCGTGCATGTGTATCCCTTGCTCCAAAAAACTCCTGACATCGCTATCCCATAGGTTGTCCCTAAGGGGAACCCTATCCTAGCCCTCTCATAGATATCCTTTGCATGTTAGCCATCATGTCATTCATGCACTTAAGCATGTCTTCTATAACATGGACATGAGCTACCACTGTTGGTCCTACTTGTGTTGGTACAATAGATGTGGCTTGCTCACTGTGTACATCCTTAGCAATGCTTTCCTCATTGAGGATTTTACAATTATCACTCAAGTCAATCATGTCTAGGCTACATGCTTCCCAAGTGGTATGTTTTTTTCTATACAAAATAGCATGCAAGTCCTTGTTAAGTAATCCCTCTAAAAACTTGTGAGACAAGCCTCTCCTCGTTTGGGATATTCAACTTTGAAAATCTCTCAATATAATGTCTCATTTGACTCAACAATCTCTTACTATTTCTCCTTGTTTTTGTTTAAAGCTGTAGATTTGTGCCACAATGCTATTCTTGATTCCCATTTTCGAGCAAGCAATAAAAAATATCATCGCCAAAGTCGGTAGATCGGTTATTGATCTAGGAGGCATGGTCAGGAACCAAGTCAAAGTCTTGCCTTCTAAGGTCATTCCAAACCCCTAAAATTGTGCGTGAAAGTCTCTTATGCATTCAGCTCTCGCAACTTGTATGAAGCTTGCTAAGTGTTCATATAGATCCCTGACCCACTTTATTTTTTGACCCATTTTTGAAAATCTGCTGGTCTAACTCTGCAATTTTGTTTTGTACCCGCTCTTCTGGCTGGTTTTTCCCCATGAGGCCTTCAAACCAGCTATTTGGTAGGTGTGACTCATGTGGACCTCTCCTCGTCCTAGTGTCACTGACTCTTCCCCAGTTGAGAAGGTTTTTGCATCTCTACTTGTGTATTCATCATTGAGGTGATTGCCTTTGGCTGTGCTTCCTCTCTGATTGACCATGCTATCATAGGCTCCTTCATTTGACCCCATGTTCTATTTAGTTTCAGGTATTATCCCCGTAATAAATTCTTAGATTGAATGTGTCCTTGGTATTTGGTCTATTCAAATTCCTTTGGAGTCATCATAACAAAATCATTGTTATAACAATCCTTAAAGAGGTGAGTAAGAAGTTGTGTTGAGCCCTTATCTTTTGTCTTGAAAATATACATGATTTTCAAGGGTTTCAACCGCCCTGGTTTGGCACGAGAAGTCCAAATCATGTTTGTGACATTGTTGGCTTCCCACAATAGACTCCAAGCCTAGGGTTGTCAGTGGGTATACGCTTTAAAACTTTAGTGTCTATCAAATCATATCCCTCTAACTCTAGCACATGTGATCCTTCCTTTACAACTTTGTTTGGAACTAGAGTTTCAACTTTCAAACCCTATCTATCTACCAAGTTATTTCATCCCATTTTGATCCATGTAGAAAATATCTTCTTTGTTTGTCATGATCTCCTCTTGAAATTCAACAGTATGGTTGTCTACCTTATGACAAATTCCTCGTTAGAATCCAAATAAATTAGGGCATTATACTTCCTAGTCTTAAAGAAGGTCAGAATGTGCTTGAACTTGAGTGAGGACTTTGTTTTTGATTGAGTAAAAAAAGAAGACATATTAGAACTTGAGTCGGAGTAAGTGTCTGATCATGACACCTCTTCCTCTATAGTCTCTAAAGGTCTCCCTTGGTTTATGCTCTCTTTCGTGGATGCTCTACTCCTATTTTCTCCCAATGTGCTAAGATTTCCCAACACTCTACCGGATCTTAAGTTCATATATGGACTCAAATAACTTAGTTGAACATATAATTCAAACCTGGAAAAATGCCTTTCATTTCGTGTCTAGTCCTTTTTTCCTACCAAGATGCGATTTCCTGCACATCAACACTTCAAACCATATGTGATTCCACAATTGTCAATCTTAAGTCATAAACTACATAACAATCCTTGCTACCAATTACCGGATACACTACTCATACATATACATATTAAAAGAAATCAAAGTGCAAGGGAATGATTTTTGGGTCTGTAGTGAAAATTATCGTTGAAATGTGCCCTTCTATCTCAAATTAACAAAGCCAACACAACTTCCTTGTGCAAGATTCATCTTGATTCAACACTGCAACTCTTTTTCTTGGGGGGGGGGGGGGGAAGTCACTTAGAAGAAATCACCTATATCACGTGCATTCAAAGGGTATTAAGAAAACCCCTAGTATACTTACATGTCCTAGAGTAGTAAAACAACCCCTTTTCCTTAAGAAACTTACGGTTTTTTTCCCAAAATAAAATAAAACCCCCCCTTTTGTTAATGTAATTCTCGTTATTTTTTAATAGTAAAAAAACCTTATGTTGAAATCACATGCTATATTAACATATCTATGGGTGAACCCCCCCCCCCCCCCCCCCCCCCCCCCCGCCTAAAGCTCTTTTCCACGAATATCATGGAAACATCACCTCGAACTATGCACCTTCTTATTGGTCTATTGTATAAATTGTACATGCCACAAATATATGGCCCCTTTTACAAAAAAAAAAAGTGAGAGAGAGAGTGGAGGATAGTGAATGCTTGGATAATCATTTTTTTGACCTTTTTTATTAGTAATGTATGTGCTACCTTTTGTATCAAATGTCATTAATGCTCATGTAACATTCCAAACTTAAACACATAGCCACATCCTCGGGGGGTTCACTACGTGTAAAACTACCATATCACGTGCGTTCAAGACATGTTTGTAAAACCCCTTATCTATGAATATTGTTAGGAATATAATGTACCCTTTTTCTTTTAAAATCTGTAAGTTTTTTTCACATTTGAAAAAATAATGCCCTTCTGTATATATTTATGTAAGTTTCAAGAACTTTAAATACCCTTTTGTTGAACTCACGTGATAGGTTACATTTTTATTAGGTGACCTCACCAGGGCCACATCTATATACTTCATTAGTAAGGTTAGACTCATGTCCAGGTGGCTCTTTCTCCATGCACCCACATAGTGCGAGTCTTGCTGCATGTAGCCACAGGAGCAAGCCTGCCAAGCAACCTAGCCAACACTTTGGGATAGCAGTCCAGCTGGCAGATACAAAAAAAATAAAAATAAATAAATAAATAAATAAATATATATATATATATATATATATATATATATATATATATATATATATATATATATATGAGAGAGAGAGAGAGAGAGAGAGAGAGAGAGAGAGAGATCTAGCTCATGTCCACTCAGCAACACACTTGCCTCCTCCACTTGCGGGTTGACTCCTTGACTTCCTGAGACTCTTCAACTTCACTTTGAGTAGCGGATGACAAACCTTGAGCTGCAGGCAAACTCCCTCAACCTCAGTACTCAGATCTCTTTCTTTATTTATACACTCCTTGCACAATCTCTCTAAACACCTGTGGTTGAGACACATTTAAGGGCTAAGACTTTTATAATCTAGGTCCCTCATGATCCAACATCTTCCTTTGTCATCGTCATCACCAACATATCCATTCTCTATATTATTCTCTCTGTGAGTCAGCCTATGATGGCTATCCCATCTCTTATATGGCTAGGACCCCTTGTATATTCATCCTCTCTATCATGTTGCCTTGGTCTTTCATACCCTCCCTCATGTTGATTGTGTCTACTCTCTGGGAGGTCACTTTTTATAAATTTTGTCTCTTGCCTGCGTTTAAGGACTATTTAGAAAACTCCTTATTTGTGAATTTTTGACAAATATAATACACCCTTTTCCTATTCAATCTGTAATTTTTTTCCAATTCCATTTTATGGTACCCTTATGTATTTAGAAATGTGAGAAAAAATGAAATTTAATAACCCGTTCTACTGCACTCACATAATAGTTACATAATTATTACGTGACCACCCCGAGGGTCTACTATGAGCTCCATCATTGTGGCGATCATTTGAGCAAGATGCAAGGTTTTGCTAGGCATGCTGACTAATTTTAGTGATTGCCAATATTGAATTAAAAAATATGAAACCAAGGAATCTATGAGCTTGCATACAACTATCCAGGATCATGTGCATCTACCAAGGCATGTTCGCCACTTGCTGGACCTTATTAACTTTCCTTGCATGTCACTCACAATAAGCTATGCTTCAAGTAAACTTCTGAAGATCAGGGTTGGCATAGATCCTTCATAAGGCTGAATGTGGCAGTTAGTGCACAAAATCGTTAGCAACGTGTATAAAGAGAGTGCAATAGAGTTCCTCGAGAAGTTTTTGCATATGTTTTTTTTCCAGTTGATTGGGTTGTTTGACCCATAATGGACCACACATGTGAATGTGCCATGACGGATCAAGCAACCCTCTTAATTTATGTGAATAGACATTGAATGGTACTATGAGCATTAGTGTTTTTGAAGTAATTTGGTTTGAAGGTAGGAGAAGCCATCAAGCAAACAACATATGATAGTGTTTAAGGAAATTGTCAATCCACACCTACAGTAGGGGCGCAAGCGCAATGCTAGGTGTCATTGCATAATGAGTTGCTCACATAGCTAGATGAGAAGTTGCCACGTCCGATGGTGGAGTCTCAAGCTATATTGGTAGTGAAACTATGTGGTGGGCATGCTATTGATGGCCAGGCCTAGATCTTGGTAAGTATGATGCTGCTGCTCACATGCTAGGGCATGTGATTGGCTATAGCACTAGTAGCGGCAACACATTAGTGAAATAAAAATCCAAGCGAGAAAGCGATCGCACGAGAGAGAGAGAGAGAGAGAGAGAGAGAGAGAGAGAGAGAGAGAGAGAGAGAGAGAGAGAGAGAGTTTTCAAACCCATGCACACGTACCATCTTTGCCCATATCTCAAGATCCTCCCCCTAAAATGACAGAGAGCAATGTTACTCGTGCCTCCTTGGTAGATTTTTGGCTTGCTACTTTCATCATTCCTCTTTTTCTTCCTTGCTAAGTTCCTAGCTTGCCTTCAACGTTTGTCCAATTTCTTCCCTATCTTCATCCACCAACTTGCATTTTTTGCTTACTCTTGGATGTGTGTGTGTGTGTGTGTGTGTGTGTGTGTGTGTGTGTGTGAGAGAGAGAGAGAGAGAGAGAGAGAGAGAGAGAGAGAGAGAGAGAGAGAGAGATGTCTTTAAAGCGAACATGATCACTCATAGAAAATACTTTTGGGGTGACACTTAAGTACCATGTCAATTGTCATGTTTCCAGATCACATGCTCCATGTGTTGCAAACAAAATTGTTGGGACAAAGAGGCTCGGGCATAGTAGGGATGCGAAAAGATGAATATGTCAGGGAAATATTGATACTGCACTAAAATGACATGTGGAAAACACATTAGATGCAAAGGAAAATTTGATGCAATTTACATCAAGGGGACCAATTCATAGAGGATTCTCTGAAGTATCTAGAATTCTCCTCCCACTCCAAGGTTGAAGCTACTTTGTTAAACTTTCATGCTAGCTCTGGCAAGTGCAACCTCCAAGCTGCCATAATCCTGTCTTGCATTGTGGATTTCTTCCATGTGCCCCCTTTTGAGGCAAGATTTTCTTCATTCTATCATATCCCATGCCATGATAGCCCAATCCTATTTTTGGTCCATCAAAGAGACAACTCATTTGGTGCACAAAGCTTTTGCACATGGGGTTAGTAATCCCACTTCCGCCTTGAGTCTTTGGTCTCACTACCCATTCTATTAATGGTCTTGAAATTAATGATAGTCATGGAAAAGATTGAACACTTGAAGAGTTTGTGAAAATTTAGAGAAATTTCTCACATTTCTAGGAAACCTAAAGGATCTCAAGGTTGATTATTCGTTGTTGTTACCAAAGGAAGCTGAGATAATTCGAGCCCAAACGAGTGCAACTGCTCTAGCCCTCCTTGAAATACCAATGATGGGCTTCATGTGTAGTGTGACCATGACATGGTATGGTAAAATTATCCCATGTAACAAATTATCCCTCACTAAGAGGTGGTACCTTATCTTATATCTATATTAAAAACACAATTTTATGCTCAACATGGATGCAAATGCATGTAGCCACATGATCTAGTCTCTCACCAACACATCTACGTGGAGGGTTTTGCAACAATTTATGGAGGGTCATCAAAACTCCAGGCTGGCTACCACCCAGACATCAACACTCACCCTCACAAAGCCAAGGTGGTGCACTCAGGATCATATCTTAGAGACATCTTGAATTTTGGAACAATGCCTTGGCTCTCCACCTCCTCTCATGGACAATGCCATCCACACCAACCGAATCATCATTGGGTATTATCCGAAAGACCTCGCAGCCCAAGAGGTGGCACAACCCAAGAGAAGCTCTATCATAATAACTAATATCTAATTATCCTAAATAATTTTCTCATGTTAAACTGATCATTTAATATGGGAAGTACGAGGGGAGAAAAAGCTAGAATATTGGTTAAGCTGGGAGACTGGCCAAAATAGGGATCCAAAGGACGGAAAATAGGGATCCAAAGGGGCGGGGCATCTGCAAAAGAGAAATGTGCATCAATGGGCTTCAAAGACTCTAAGGTTCATCCCATTAAGAATTCCAAAATGCTAAGGTTCCAAAATTCAATGAAAAGTCCAATGGTCAAACCTTAGGGAAATTGGATGCCTTTGGAAGACTTAAAAGTCTTTGCAAATCCCTAGATGGCAGGGGGTGAGTCCTAAAGGTAGGGAAAGAGAGAGAAGAGGTAGAGAACACTCTCACACACTTACACAAAGGGCATAGTGGACACATGTGAGCTCCCTAACCCAATTGCCCCCAAGATGTATTCAAATCCTATTGGATGGCCATAGCGGTGGACCAATGAGAATTAGGCTAGAGTAATTTTAGTTTAATTCATTTAAGAAACACTTGATAAAAGAACCAATAGAAATTAACCTCTCTAGAAGACTATTGGACAATCTCCCAAGGGGTCCAATGAGCATTCAACAGCCCAATGGATTTCCTGATTCCTATTGGCCAGAAGACTAAAGGGTCCAATGAGAGATTAATTGGTTTGTTTAATTACCTAAAGCTCTCACAAAAGGGGAAAAGGGGACACAGGTCAGAAGGCTAGCCATTATGCTTCTAAATTCTTATTGGCTAAGCCTGGCATGAGCCAATGGGGCGCCAACATGAGCAAAATGCAAGAGGGATCGACCAAGAGAGAGAGAGGGGGCTGATTTAGGCAAGGCATTATCACACACACACTCACACAATCTCATGTGTGAAGCAAAGAAGGCTCTCTCTCCTTCTCAAGCTTTAATGGAAAGCTCATCATCTACTCCAATCTTGTGAGAAGGGAGGCCTACACCAACAACTCTTGGCTTTGTGATGCAAATCCAACAAAGAGCCAAGCTCCAATGCATGCTCATCTCCTCTACCACGGGGGTGCCATTGCAGAGAGTTGCAGAGCAGGAGAGCCACCAACGAGGGTGGACGATAATCAAAAAGCGAGGTACATCATCACCTCCACAACCATTTCTTCTTCATTTTCATATCTCTCTCTAGAAAGAATATCAGAAACTAGATTGTCTTTATTTGCAATATGCTTATATTCTAGATTTAAGGAGTTTACGTAGGCAATCCATCTCAGCATAGCAATGTCAAGAGTTGAGGAGCTTGTGATCATTACAAGAAGGGGTAAACAATTAGTCTCCACTATTATATTTGCAAATATCAGATACTCTTTCTCACACTTTAGTGATGTGACTGCTACCCATATTTCCCTTTTTCACCTGCAGATAATTGCATTGACAAGCACTTATGAATTATGCTCCAAATCTCACCACATATCGCTTGTCATCATCATCATCTTTCCCAATTGCCCATCCAATTCATGTGGGGCTAGTATCTATTGTCACAATCACATGCCTTCCATAATCATAGTTTTCCTTTCTCAAATTTGGAGACATAAGAAAATATTCTTTAATTTCATCATGGCATGTGCATGCATTTCTTCCCATTGGAATTTCTGGTTCTTTCTCAACAGTTGATACAAAGCTTCTTCTACAGGCGCATAATGTGGAATCCAGATAACATAAACCACACATGCACCCAGGAACCTTTGAGCCTTAGTCACATTTATACATCTATCTTTCACTCTTTGAATTACATCGATCTTTGCAGGAGAAGGATTTCTACCATGTGGACCGCACATATGTCCTACAATAAGAGCTTAATTCACACCAAAAAATGACTTTTTCTCGGACAACATAAGGTTAACTTCTTCCAGCCTTGACAAGATCTTATCACAACCATTGATATTATTTGACACATACTTGCACTACATCACATCCTTGGATTGACACATCATTGAGAAAGGGCATCATAGCTTGAGGTATGAAGTCACGTAGGACTTTGTTCATACAATTCATCATATGAAGCTAAATTAGTCGCTCCGTGCACATCCTCACAAAACCCTAAGGTGTTCTCATGGTAGTCAAATACCTCCTTTCCATTGCTAGTTGGAGCTGATCAAACCCTGAGTAAAAAACCCCCACAAAATATATTTCCCTTCCTATAAATGCCTCTACAAACTCATCTACAATTGGCCATGTACCCACATCTATAATTGCGACCTTCGTCACACAGGTTGCATATCTTGGATAAAGCGTAATGAGATATTTTTCTTTTGAATTGTGAGCCAATTGTTTGAATATGGAGCACAACAAGGATCCAAAATACCCATATGGATCTTTTTATTTAGTAACTCAATGAGTTTTATTAAAGAAGCCTTTGGAACTAGAATGGGCTACAAGTCCCAAGGTACATGAGGGATAGTGAAGATTACCATAAGAGCAACAATGGAAGGATCGACACACCCTATCTCATGTGGCGCAAATGAAAAATCCTTTGCATTCTTGGCAAGCATGTCCTCAGAGCATACCTTTTCAACTTCTATCAAAATTTCCTGGAAACTGGTCTTTAACTCCTTCAAAGAATCCTTTGTTAACTTATGCCCAATATTGCTCGAGTCACAAAGCCTAGGTTGCAAAGCAACTTGTTTTATCTTATTTGTGCAATCTTTTGGTAGAGCTTCTTGCAGCTCCATGTGATAGCAACAATCCAAAGTAAAAACATGAATCCATTGGTAGATTTATGATTGTATGTGCTACCAATCTAACGTGCATCTGTGTAACCATAGAGATAAAACTCTATATCATGCCTATAAAAGAGTGAATAATCCAAAGTAGCACTTACATAGCGCAATGTGTGCAGCTAAGTGTGGTTTCTTAGGAGACTGCATAAAGTGACTCATTAGTCCAATTGTGTAGCTCAGCCACAATTCTCCCATACCAGGATCTAGATGCTTGCTTCAGCTTATACATTGCTTTCTTCAACCTACTTACAAGTTTACATAGATTCATATTTGCATATCCTTGTGGTTGTTCCATATACATAACATCCTCCAAGTCTCCATTCAAAAATGCATTCTTTACATCCATTCGTCTCAACACCCATCCTAATGTTGCAGCCATTATAATAAACACACAAATGGTAACCATCTTGGCTATGAGGCTAAATGTCTCCTCATAATCAACCCCATAAGTTTGTGCATATCCTTTGGCCACAATCCTAGCCTTGTACCTCTTCATAGTACCATCAATATTATGCTTTATTTAGCCACCCAAGAAGCCAACAGAAGGTTAGTCTTTGAGAATTCCATGATCAAGAGCTGTGTGGAGTAGATTTCCAGAGAGCCTATGATATATTAACAACAATCCAAGAGGATGGATCAAGAAGATCAGAGATCAACAAGGCCAAAAAGTTGAAGAGTTCATTAGCAAGGACAAAGTGGCCGAGGCATTACAGTTGCCAGCTAAAAGAATGACAATGAGGGCCAACGATAGGAAAATATATGGTACATTCATGAAGGATACAACTGCCACCACCTTCTTCGACCTCATTCTGAAGCAAGTGGAGGATGACACCCATATTTATCATCACCATTACTTCCATTTCCTCTCAAAGAGACCGCCAAGATACACTACTCCAAATCATGCAGTTGCAACCTCTTTCATGCAAGTGTTAAATTCAACAACAAGGCAAACAATAGGTCATTCTCGGTACGTGATTACAACACTCAAGATCACAAAGAAGAAAGGAAAGGTAACATATATGGGAGCTCTAGAAGCTCTAACCAGGATTGCATACCATGCTATTGTGATGGCAGATAACTTGCTGCCAACCTCAGGTCAGGATACTTGGATAGTCTCAGCTCTACCCTCTCCACAGACCACTAGATCAAAGAAGAAAAGAATATATAAATCAGATGAAGAATTAGCAGAAAGCTCGCCTAAAGCCCATAGCAGTGAAAGCTCCAACAATGAAGAAAAGAGATCAAGGAGAGAAGAAATGAAGAAGAAAGTAGTTGCAGTCCATCAGGAAGAACCTCAGTAAAAAAAAAGCAAGGTTTGAAAGAGAAAAATAATTGTATGAAAGAAGTGATCAAGCTGCAGGAGAGAACCTAGAGTCATGGAACCCAAGGGAGATCAAGGGTCCGAGTACCAAGAACCCCAAGAAGAAGATGGAAGAAGATCCAAAGGATTTTCTTGAGCAAATGTATGCAAAAGCCTAAGACTTGAAGATACAAGAAGCTCTAGAAGCACAAATGAAAAGAGAAGTGTCGGTTGCACAACAAAGGCAGGCAAAAGCTACACAGCAAAGTGAACCACAACATGAACAAGGAAAGATGTCTCCAAGACAACCTTCACCGGCTACTGAATAAGAAGACCAACCCATGCCAAGTCTAAGCCCTTCACCAATTTCCAAATCCAATGAAGACAAGGAAGCAAAAGGAAAAGAGAAACAAGAGGAGAAATCCAGTTATGAACAGCCCAAGGAAACAGAAACAAAATCAGTTGGACCTTCTACAACACCACAAACAAAATCAGTTGAACCATATACAATGCCACAAGTAGAATCCGTTGCACCGTTCAAAGAGCCGCAAGCCAAATCTGCTTGGACTTCTAAGTAGTTTTAGGTAGAATCTGAAGAATAAAAAATTATTGAGATGAAGTTTTCATCGTTAATGAGTATTCAAAGCAGATGCAGCTAATGAAAAAAATGATGCGAATAGTAGCTCTTAGCCGCAGTGCGCCAAAGCTCGAGAGTTGGAGCAAGTAATTGATGCTCTCCAAGGCGAGCTTGAAGACATGATGAACATCATCAAGAATCTTCAAGGACAGATCAAAGAGCTCAAAAACAAAGCAGAGCAACACCAAGCTATCAAGAAAAGGCAATAGAAGGAGATGGAACATCTAGGGGAGCTTCTCACAAAAATGCAAGGACCAATAGCTGACTGAAGTAACTAGCAAAATTTTAAGAACTACTTAGTCAATACAAAAGCTCCAAGTGCAATTAAATGTAGCAAATGCTTCATTGCAATACTCAGAGCAGCAAATCAATGACCAAGAGGAATTCCTAAAGCAGACCAAGGAAAACCTAGTCGTAGATTCATTCAAGGGGATAGATGAAGTCTACAAGACTTTGGAAAAGAGAAACAAAGACATGGAACTTGAGTTGAAGCTGGAACAGGCACAAAGACGAGACCTTGTCTTAATGCGGGCAGGTACCTCTGAATCACCAAATATATAAATACCGTTAGTCTCCTTTGTAGATATGGAAACATAGCCAACAGAAGGACAACCAAGAGATTTTGAATTCCAAGTACCAATCACTGAAGAGGAACAAGTGCCAATGGTCTAGCTTTCTAAAGCTGAAGAATATGCACTTAAAGAATAGATTGTCCATGAAGTCGATGCTTAATGGAAAGCGGCAATGGATTGGGAGTTGAGAGTTATTGACTCAATCAATGTAACACAGCTCACTCCCAACACTTTGATAACGATGGAGCTACTACAAGTCAAAGAAAGATTGTACAAGGATATGCAAGAAGAAGGATCAGATGCTCTCCACCCAAAATGGAGAAATAATGGGCTCAACAAGAACTCAAGGTACCTCATTTTGTTTACAAGAGCACCTGCAGCAATCCAGAAGGACCCAACATTCTGTTCGTACAAAGAGTAAGGACATGACAAGCACACAAAGCATCAAAGAAGAAGAGGCCAACTTGGATCAATTACCTAGACTGCCAGCTCCAGAGCAAGGATCAACAACTGAGGAATACACGGTGAAAACTCTAACGGGTGCCATGAACTTCTTCAAGATCTTTCCTGAACTCTTATGTGCAATGCTATATAAAATCTACAAAATGCTACTCACATGCATTGAAGTTTTTCATAAGCCTAAGAAAGCAAGAGCCCCATGGATATCTTTCTTAGAAGGTAATAAAGGCTTGTGCTATGATTTGAGTGGACAAACTTCAGAAGAAGTCATCTACAGCTTCTACACCAGATGTATGTTCTTGCCCGCAAGCAATATGTTGGCATTCAAAGAGGCTTTTTACACATGATTCTTTACATGACGTACAATGATTTTTGGGCTAGTGATCAGAAATTTGACAGAAAGTCTTATTGAATATACCTCCATTGAACTGAAAAACAAAGTAACTATTTAGTTTCTGCAAGTCCCTGAGAAAGAACGCTGCGTCAGATATCAAAAAGCTCTACAAGAACTTAAAAACTCCCTCGCTAGTCGTCAACCTGATGACTATTTCAGTACATGAAATTGTGTCAAGGAACGACACAGTCAAGGAGGGGGGGAATTATAGCAGCAAGCTAACTCATGTAGCGTTTTTTGGAAGCTTTTATTGTAAAAACAGTTATTCTTTTGATAAATCAAAAATATTGTAACTCCTATTTTCCAGATGAATATTGTAATCGATAAGGCGGGGCTATAAGCTTCCAAATTGTATCAGTTTATCCCTAGTTAGAGCTCCCAAAAGATTAGTTTTTGACCAAAGAAACCTTTTGTTAGACAAGGGGAACTAGAACCTAGGAGTCCACCTCCCAACCACCCACTATATAGCATGGCCCCTAGACCTTTGCCCTAGTTGGACTCCCTTTCCACACTGCCTAGCCCGGCCTTGCCCTTCTCTAGTCTGGCCTTGCCGTTGTCCTAACATTACTCCCCCCTTAAGAAGAGTTTTTGTCCTCAAAAACAAAAGTGGGAAATTTCTTCTTAAGAACACTAATGTTTTCCCAAGTGGAACCTTCCTCAGGTCTATCTTTCCACTTGATTAAGGCTTGTTGACGTACATGATGATGTGTACGTAACTCATATAATTAAGAACACTTTCATGTTCATGCAATAAGGTAGGAGGTTCAATGAAATCAGCCAAAATTTGTTGGTCAATGACATTGTCGTTCCCATGTAACCACTTACGTAAATGACTGACATAAAACACTAGATGAATACGAGAATGTGTAGGTAGCAATAATGTGTAGGAATGATCACCTACTCGCTTGAGTATTTTGAAAGGCCCACAATATCGGGGAGATAATTTAGGTGTTGGCCTAGTTTTTAGACATTCTGAATGTTTTGGCACACATATAAATACTTCCTCCCCTTCGCCGAAGGTAACTTGAGATGTTTCTCATCATCATACTTCTTATACTAATCTTGCGCTTGTCGGACATTTTGACGAGCGAGTTTCAACATATCCATGTGGTCTTGGAGAAAATCCTTAACCTATTGGAGCTTTTTGGTTGCCAACCCCACCGTAAAAGGTGACTTAGGTTGAAACCCATACATGAGTGTTGAGCCAGCAGAGGATCACACCCACATTTTTGCTCACACTCATCATTTTTGTAACCATTGATTGTAATAAATGTATTTTCGACATTGATTTTGAATTGAGCCATTCATTAAGTAAAGGGACTCAATTGAGTTTCCATCTTGTAATCCCGAAGTAATTTCACTTGCTGATGTAATTAGTTAGAGATGTTCTCACCTCCAAGGCTGAGGTATATAAGCCAAAGTTTTTGTAACCTAAAGGGATTCAGATTATTAATCAAAGTGAGTTTTTTGAGCGCCGTGACTGTGTCTGAGAGAGAGAGAGAGAGAGAGAGTCCTATCTACATGCTACGCGAGATACGGAGCCGCCATTGGAGAAGCGACACCGCCATTGTGTTAGCAATGGCGAGAGCTACGCACAGATACCAAGAGTGCGCGCTATCGGCTTCTATGTGTGCTAAGTTCCTACGAGCTTCGGTGTGAGTTTTCTTCCAACTTGTGTGTCGGAATAGAGCGTGCAGCATATCTATAGAACCACAACGAGTAGAGCTACACATTAGTACCATCGGGGTCAAGTTTCGGTCACCTGTATTTTTCGGCCTGTCTTCATACGCGTTTACCGCACGGAGTGGTTATAGGTTGATCTTGCAGTTCAAGTCTTTAGGGTGTTGTTCTTACCTAGTGCATAGACTTCCCCTTGAGTTTGAGATCGATTCAATGATTCTAGATCCTGTTTCGTATAGCATTCGTTCGTAGTACGGGTTTCAGTCACTTGCGTATTTTAGAACTTAGATTTGATTTCCTTAGTAGTGATTGTCATTAGAAGGTCGATTAGGTGATTTGACACCCACCTAGTTGTTTCCATGCGCCTGCGGGTCAAGCTTCGTCCTCGTCTGACAAATTCTGTTGT
The DNA here is from genome assembly GCF_014529385.1 of Adiantum capillus-veneris. NCBI lineage: Eukaryota > Viridiplantae > Streptophyta > Polypodiopsida > Polypodiales > Pteridaceae > Adiantum > Adiantum capillus-veneris. The sequence continues at coordinate 140,947,627 of NC_140934.1, forward strand.
TGGTTGAGTTCTCGCTATTTAGCTTCCGCTAGCGGCGTAACCGCCTTAACATTTGGCGCCGCTGCCGGGGACGAGAGCCCTAAGTAGGTGACCTTAGACTAATCCTACGAGGTGAGTCGTATAAACTACTTTGTATACTTTAGTTAGAAAAGATCTAGGAGTGGTGGAATCCAAAGATCTCGAGAGATACTAGGAAGTGGGGTATTCCTGGGTCTTTCGTGTTGGCAGTATTTCTAGTTTAGCTTAGATTTGTTTGTTGTTTTGTTGGTGTGGAGTAGTTGTTGATAGAAGAAGAATTTGCTAGTCCGTGAGTGACAGTGGATATCTTTAAAGTCGCAATTACCAAACCCATTTTATGATTAGGAATAGCTTAGGTAGGACTTCATTTGATCCTGATCTGGAGCTAATAATTATTGGAGTATTTGCTTGATATGGTTGATTGCATGTTAGATCACTAAACCGTCGAGTTAGTAGTGAAACTTCCAATAAACAAAAGTCAGAGAAATTTTCTGTGTATCTGGGAGTTGCTGAGCACTAGAGGAAGCTTTAGGAAGGATTTTGTGCCAAAAAACTGGAAATCTGCAACTTTAGACATCATACGCGTATGATGTCTAAATGACCAAACAGAGACCAAAACAGAAATTTTGACTTTACCAGAGTGTTCAAAAAGGGGGTTATACCCTAATTTCAACTTAAAACAAGAGCATTAACACTCAAAGAAACCCAAAAAGACAAGTCGGAGTCCAAGAAACGCAAAGAATAGGAAATTTTGGATTCAGATCTTGTTTTTACATTCAAACCTGGCAAAAACACTTGAAACTCAATTATAAACATTGGAGAAGGCTTAAAACCAAGAATAGTCCAAATCTGTGAAAAAAGACATCATACGCGTATAATGTCTTTTAGCACATCCACTGCTTATTTTTGATATCTGACCTGACAAGATTGTTACAAACACTGTAGAAAGCAAAAATATCAAGTCTTGACCCAAACTGATGAAAAAGACATCATACGCGTATCATGTCTTTGACATAATTTTGGACATATTTTGATACTTTGCTAACACAGATCCATTGTAATAACTGTCTAGAGGTTATATTTCAAGTTTCATCCCATTTGGATCACAATTGACCCAAAACAAGTCAAAAGCGGAAAATTGCCAAGAAAAGCCTAAATTAGCCATAACTTGCTCAAACAGAGTTCAAACTAAATTTTGTGAGTGGAAAGAGCATAAGGGGGCTACTGAGAGTGAGCATAACCAAAATAGTCTAAATCTGTGAAAAAAGACATCATACGCGTATAATGTCTTTTTCAGCATAACTGCAACTAAATTCTCACTTGATGAAACAGAAGTTGTCCAACTGACAAGATTAAACAATTGACCAAGTATCAATCAGTTTGGATCAATTCTGACCACAAAAACTTGGGGAAAACAAATTGCCGAGACGGAAAAGTTAAAGTCCTTTAGGGGAATTGATGAATTTGAGATAGGGCAGGAACCTCCAGAATAACCAACCAAAACAAGGGGAACCAGCAAGTGTCATATCAACCGAGGGAAGTGTAAACCAAAGTTGGGTGCAACCATTAGAGCCGATCTTTGAAGGAAGTGTCTCTGATACTTCTTCGGAGAGATCTTACGAGATTTTCACCGAACACGTGGAACACCTGAACCTGAACAACAGAAAAAATATGGCAGCAGGATCATCAAACCCTTCCGCCACAATGAAGCTATTGTTCATAAAATACCAGTACGACAATGAGCAAGGTGCCAAGATCTACAAGGATGGAATGGACCGCTATTGTGTAAAGATAGAAGAGAGACCTAGTGAGTTCAAGGACTTAGTGCCTGTGAGCTATAGCGGAGATAGATATCTAGATGACGAGGGTACCATGTACTTGGTAGTCCTAAACCCTAACATTGTGGACAAGTGGGGATTGATGGGCACCAAAGCCAAAGTAGATGAAGAACTTGAGGAGAAGGCACCAATAATGAACTTCCCTGATGCGAGGTTAAGAAGAGAGAATGAAACTACAAGGATCAACACTGATAATATCTATGTGGGGCTATACAAATATACTAATGGGGAGCAAGATCTCTATTATAGATGTGAAGAACCCTACACCGGAGAGTTGACAGACCAAAAAAGACTTTATGTCTTTACCTACACAGAGGGATCGGAAGTGAAAATTGCCGCTTACGACAAGTATGGCAGGTAATACTCAACAATGGGCAGGAAAGAATTAGAAGGATATACATACTTTGGGGGACCACTACATCAGTATTATGTTACTTCTAGCTCACAAAGACCAGCACCAACAAATGGAGTGCAAAACCCAATGACAACAGGAGGACAAAGAACTCAGGTTACTGACTCTTTCAGTCAACCTCAGTACTCGAAGCCCGGACCAATGGGATCATTACATTCCAGAGAGACAATGGATACGAATCGAGGTAGTGCAGTTCCAATCTCCACATATACCACTCCAGGTCCAAGGTTCGAACGGGAACCATCACATTTACCTCCTAGTAGTAGATTCAGGGCAGGGGAACCGACAAGGGTAACCCATGAAGTCCATGATGCTAGAGAAAGCTTTAGCCGGGACACAGGAGCAATGAGATTGGTAGCAGACCATAGACGTATGAGACCATCTCAAGTAGCAAGTGTATGCCAAAGAAGTATGGTGGTTCAGGAGATCCGTATGCACATGTGTCACTCTTTAAGCAAGTCTTAAGAGCTGAGCAGATAACAGATTTCCATACACAATACGAGGGATTTGGTCTTACTCTAGAAGGTACGACATTGACATGGTTTCAACCACTGAACATAGGGGGATTCCATGACATTGACCATTTGCTAAGAGAGTTTGCTGAGGAATTCTCAAAACGAGGGATTAAGCACAATACGGTCTCACAAATATATGCTTTTAAACAGAGAGAACACGAAAAAGTGAAGGAAGCTTCACTTCGCTTCAAACAATACATTGAGAGATGTCCAGTACGTGAACGACCACAAGATGACAGACTATCTGTTCTCTTTATTGAGGGACTGAGAAACGACACTCTCAAGAAGGACTTGCACTTGAAAGCTTGTACAAGTTTCGAGCAAGTAACGAGAGAGGCATTGTACTTAGTGGATAACTGTACGGTTTATGGAGAGGTGTCAGCGGATACAGATTTTGCATCCAGTAGCTCTTCCTCCGTAGCGAGCGAGACTACCACTAAAAAGAATGTTCAAACAACAACCATGCCAAATGTAGAGCAAATGATAGAAGATGCTCTAAAAAGGATGGCACCATACCAAAAACCATTGCCAAAAACACTGAAATGGTGTGCTATTGAACAAAAATGGACAAACCATCCAACAGAGGAGTGCTATTACAACAAAGGGTATGTAAGGGAGCGTCAGTATGCACCTCCTGCTCAATTAGCACCACCTCAAGTACATCCAGTACCTCGATACCCAACGGGAAATGTACCAGGACCTATGGGGATAGAAAGACCGCAACCGGTATTGGGACAACAACCACCTTTACCAGGAGCAAGACCAGTGGGCATTAGATATGCACCAACCTTAGAGAATCAGGAAGAACAAGCCTAGTGCCTGTTCAAGCCTATTATGAAGAATCTGGTGCACACATGTCTCCAACTGTGTATTACCCACCAGAAGAACCCAAACAACCAGAACCATGGGGCATGATTGGGAATGTTGGAATACCAACAATTACAAGTGCTTCTGATGAAGAGAGATACAATTTGGACGCAAGAACATTGATGTTCATAGCTCATGGAGGGTTAACAGGACAAAGACCATCCTATCCACAAAGGACGAATCAAATGGGACCAAGACCAGCACTAGGACCCTGTTACAAGTGTGGAGGTGACCATCTGATGAATGTTTGCCCACATACGGAAATCATTAGAATTAACGCTTATTGCACTGAGTGTGGGGTTACTCACTTCATTGAGGATTGTTCAAAGAATCCAAACAAAGTGCAAAAGACGACATTGAATATGCTAGAAACTATTCCTACCAGCAGTGGGTCTGAAAATGAAACTCTGATACCAACGCAAGTTGTTACTAGAGCTCAAGCTAAGAAAACCACTAGAGAACCTGAGAATGGAAAGTTAGCGACTGAAATGGTTAGTCAAGGACCGCGGAGTCAGAAAAACACATGGAAAGCTAGAAAAGCACGCATGAAGTTGAGAAAAGAACGTGAAGACGCTATTCTAGCTGAGGAACTAAAGCGAACTAAAGATAGATTAGAAAAACTTGAGAGTCAAAACGGGAAACGAGAGATGAGCCCGGAAAGAACGAAACAAAAGAGTATCAAAGAAACAACGAGCTTAAGCTCAGGGGGATCAGTGCTAGTCGACAAAGTACACGAACCATTGGACGCACTGATGAGAGCTTACGAAGCTAGGTTAAAGAACAACCAAACACAAGAACAGAGGTGGATGACATACCCAAACGCGGAATTGGAAAAGCAGAGACTTGAAATGTGCCAGAGAATGATCGAGACTGCACAAGCCTTATTAGAACCACCAAAAGAAACAATGAATTGTGGAACGGAAAACCCAATTCAGCAAGAGACTATTGTTTCACGGGTAGCTGAAAAGACTCCCAGTGCACAAAAGCCTGAAAATACACACAAGGATGACCGCATAGTGTTGAACACAACCGATCAGGAGATAGAGAGTTTTCATCCAGTCATACAGAGGTCTTACGGAAGAGATGAGGATTACAATGAATTTTGGAAACAAGTGAGAGAGGCAAACTTTGCAAACGAGCTAAGTTGCCAAGCTAATCAGACAAATTGGGAAAAGGACATCAGGAATCCTCCCATAGTGGAATTTGAGGCAGGATCTCAAGTGGACTTGGATCTGCAATCTTACTGGGGAGATGGGGGCTCTGTTAGAACAATGGAGAGCAAACCTCACTCACTGAATACCTTACCTTCATACTTAGGAGAGTATGAAGCAAAATCCGAGATTAGAGCACTTCCCTCACGAAGAATCTCATCAGAAAAAGTCATGGACTCGCAAGGATTGATAGAGATCTTGTCAACACCAGTGACATGCACTATCACTCTAGCTGAGCTTTTGAGGCTAAGACCACATATGTGGACCACTGTAGGAAAATGCTTGGAGAAATTTGGGATAAAAGACCCAACATCGAGACTGCAAGAGGGTATACAAGAGCTGAGTAAACCACAAAAGAACGCTAAGCCTGTACCCTTAAACAAGGTCGGAGAGTATTGCGAAGGTGAAGAGGGGAATACAACCTTACCAGTTGAATTCCAAGGAGTGAAGACGATGGCAATACTAGACAGCGGAGCTGGGGTAGCCATTGCTACAAAAGAAATCTGGAAAAAATGGGGGAAACCAGCAATAAGGAAGACTAGGTTGAAACTCCAATTAGCAGATGGACACATGGAGAAACCTATGGGGTTATTAGAGAAAGTTGTAGTGACTTCTTGCGGCATTGAATACGAACATACTTTTGCTATTGTCGATTTTGGCAAGGAGAATAACTATGATATCATACTGGGAAGACCATTCATGAGACAGTTGAAAATGGTCCAGGATTGGGGCTACGATCACATATACCTGAGAAATATGGAAACCACTACACGTGTGAACCTGAAAGACCATAGCTACAAAGATGTGAACCGAACACCGGTAGAGGAGTTTGATTCAGCTACTTTGGCGGGATCCGAATTTCCAGCTTGGTTAGGTAAACCCAAGGAGTTATGGATGTGTGGAGCTTCGAAATGTGGAAGTCTGAAACGAGAAGAATGTGTTTTAGAAAGGGCTATCGAAGACGAAACTTATATAGGAGAACCCTTTCCAGAGGACACGCTTGAACCATTAGAGTGGACACACATTCTAGCAACCCTAGATGTTTGTGCAATTCCGGATGGTCCCACAACAAAATTTTGCGACAAGGACGGGTACGACGTGGTTCCGTACTTCATGTTGAGAACTGTACTCGAAAAAGAAACTGAAAAGAACGATACACTGGAAAAGGAAGATGAAGAGGAGGTGTTTCACGACATTCCCGATCATCCTGAGTGGGGAAATTAAGCAGACAACGAGTCAACGGACAATTCAAGCGGAAACGAAGAAACTATAACGGATGTCCGATTTTATGATTTTTCGAACCAAACTAAACAACGTCAGAAACGCTATAGAGCAAAGAAAAAAACAAAGGGGTTTAGAACCAATCCGATGCCTAGAATAAGAGGAAAAAATCAATTCCTAATGCTAGTAAAGGCGGAAGATTGTGTTAAGGACAAGATTTCTGGAAGAATGAGAGGCAATGATAAAAAGAGCTTACGAAAAGACAAAAGAGGCTCAAGAAATCGAGTTCAAAGGAATGGAACGAAAACTGAAACTGAAAAATCAGAAAAGAACAAGCGCAACAGAGAACACACGGAGTCCAAGTTAGAACGTAGAAACAAGTACAGAGAGCTCAAGAAAACTCTGAAAGAAGTTTGGACGACAGAAATTGAGAGTGGAGAGGACGAAAACGCCAAAATCAAGGAAAACATGGATGTTCCCTCTCACTATAGGAAATTCACAATAGAGGATAGGAAGGTGGTATTAACCCAACCTATTCGAGAGAGAAGGGAGAACGAATCTTATGACGGACGGAGGATGCAAAAAAAGTTGATTTAGCAGCTCCAGGTGAGACACCTAGACCGGTGTACATAGCCACAGATTTGTCTCCAGGCGAGGAAGAGAGACTTTTGAGTCTTCTCAGAGAGTATAGGGATGTGTTTGCATGGTCTTATAAGGACTTAAAGGGAGTTGACCCATCGATATGCCAACACACAATCCCACTGAAACAAGACGCAAAGCCTAGCAGACAGAGACCATACACATATAATGATACTTTTGCTAAGCGAATCAAAGAAGAGATAGATAAGCTAATGGAAGCTGAATTCATATACGAGATTGAACACACCGATTGGGTATCTCCGATTGTGGTAGTACCCAAGAAGAACGGAAAACTCCGAGTGTGTGTCAACTTAAAGAAAGTGAATGCTGCAACAATCAGGGACAATTATCCCCTGCCGATAACTGATCATGTTCTAGAGCGTGTATCAGGGAAAACAGCATACTCCTTTCTTGATGGTTTTTCAGGATATAACCAGCTAGCCATAGCACTGGAAGATCAACATAAAACAGCTTTTGCAACGGAGTGGGGAATTTATGCTTATCGGGTTATGCCTTTTGGTCTAACCAATGCTCCCGCAACCTTCCAGAGGCTGATGACGCATGCTTTCAAAGAATACTTAAGGTTGTTTCTAGAAATATACATGGATGACTTATGTGTACATTCTCTTCTGAGAGATGAGCATCTAGAACACCTAAGAAAAGTATTTGAGAAATGTAGGACATATCGCATTTGTCTCAATCCTGAGAAATGTGTGTTTATGGTCCGACAGGGCAGAATTCTGGGACATATTGTCTCACAAAACGGAATATCCACGGATTTAGAGAAGATAAAAGTTATAGTGGATATGCCTAGACCAACCAATGCGAAACAAGTACAGAGCTTTATGGGACATTGCGGATATTATAGACGATTCATTTACATGTACGCTATAATAGGCCAACCACTTTACAGGCTAATAGTGAACTTTGAATGGACAGAGGAGTGTGAGGAATCGTTCAAGAAATTGAAAGAGGCACTCATTACTGCTCCAGTCTTGAAATCACCAGATTGGGAGAAGATATTCCATGTGCATATAGATGCTTCGGCATATGCAATAGGATGCATTCTGGCTCAGCCAGAAGAAGGAAACATGGATTTTCCTATCTGTTACGCCAGTCGACAGCTCAACAATGCAGAGAAGAATTACACCACAACAGAGCGAGAGGGATTAGGAATGATATATGCTGTGAAAAATTTCGGCATTATCTTCTAGCCAACAAGTTTGTGTTTTTTACGGATCACCAAGCCTTGCTCTACCTAGTGAATAAACCATGCAATACCGGGAGAATAGTGAGATGGTTCATTATCTTACTGGAATTCGACTTCACGGTAGTAGTAAAGAAAGGAAAAACACATCTTAGAGCTGATCATCTTTCGCGATTGACGAATGGAGAAGACCCTATAGGAGTAGATGACGACATGCCAGACGCGTACTTGTTCAACATAGAAATGATACCGAAGTGGTCTCAAAATGTCGTTAACCTATTAACCTATGGAGGAGAGTTCGATAGAAGAGAATACAACCAGAAACATATTGCTATTCAGCAATCCAAGAATCTTCAATTGGTTGCAGGAAGGTTGTATCAATTGGGAAATGATCATGTTTTACGACTATGCATCAATCCTGAGGAATATAATATATATCTGCGCGAAGCACATGTTCAGGAATGTGCATTTCATTGTTCAAGAAGGAACACATATAGGAATTTGTTACAATTGGGAGTCTATTGGCCAGGAATGAAAGAAAGCGTACATGAATATGTCACTGTATGTATTGTATGTTCATCAAAACCGCCAGCAGAGTATTCGACATTATATCAAATAATGATTGCTCCAGAATGGAGTCAGTATATTGTTGAATATCTCACAAATAGAACTTTCCCAGAAGGAACGTCAAAAGCTCGTCAAAAATCTGTAGAGACAGAAGCTAGAGATTACACTTTCATAGGAGATCAACTCTATAAGAGAGGTAAAGACAACCAGCTTAGGATTTGTGCATTAGAGTCTGAGTATGTGATAATCCTGGAGTAAGCTCATGGAGGAGTAGGTGGAGGCCATTTCTCAGGTGCAGCAAAACTTGTCTTAGCCGCAGGAATATGGTGGCCAACATTACATATGGATGCTGAGGAATACGTTAAACGGTGTGATGACTGTCAGCGGACCAAAGTACCACTTAAAAGAGATGATATGCCGCTTAGACCAATGATGGGGGCAAGAGCTTTTGCAAAATGGGGGATTGATTATGTCGGACCCATTTCACCTCCTGCATATAAGACTCATGCACAATACATCGTTGTGGCTACAGACTATCTAACAAAGTGGGTCGAAGCAAAGGCAACTCAAAAAGCAGATGCCAGGACCACGGCACAGTTTCTATATGAATACGTCTTTGTACGATATGGATTTCCAATAGAAATTGTGAGTGATCGAGGCACACATTTTATAAATAAAGTGATAAAGATCCTTCTAGATGAATTCATGGTAATCCATAGGAAATCAGCCCCGTATCATCCACAAGCAAACGGACAAGCTGAAGCAACAGACAAAACCATATGCACGGTCCTTACGAAGATTGTATCCGAGTCGAGAACTGACTGGGACCAGAAGTTGCATTCAACATTATGGGCATATAGGGTAGCATATAAAACATCAATAGGAACGACCCCATATAACATGGTTTTTGGGCTAAATGCTATCTTACCAATAGAATTCTTGATTTCAACCTTAAGGGTGGCTAAGGATCTAGAGTGGACAGGGCACGAGCTTTCTGATAGAATAGATGACCTGGAAAAGCTAGATGAGCTTCGCCTAAAAGCAGTAGCTTCTATCTACGCTCAAAAAAGGCGACAAAAGGAATTTTTTGATAAGCATGTGCGGACTAAAGAGTTTAAGGTTGGGGACTATGTCCTAGTTTACACTCTGAAACAGCATGCTAAGAAGCTTAAAAAGCGAGGGATGGGACCTCTGGTGATTAAAGATCTATCACCAAGTGGAGCCGTCAAGCTTGCTACATTAGACGGAGAAGAAATGCCCAATTGGATTAGTGGATGCAGAGTGAAAAAGTATCTTTTGCCGCTAACCCAAGACATGCTTCTCAAAATACATCAAGAAAAGCTGCGTGTCCAGAAAAAGAAAAAGATTGTGGAGGAAGCGCAAGCCGAGGCGAAGGAAAGAATGGAGAAAAGAAGACTACTGCGTCAGAAACAGCGCAATGAAGGAGCAATACGAATAAACGCAGTCAGTATAACAGAAATGGATAATGACAAAGAAGAACCCATCATTGAATGCAAAGTAGGAACCAACCAAATCAAAGCCAGAGCACTATTGGATTCAGGAGCTCAAGCTAACCTACTTTCACTCAGTTTGTATAGACAATTGACAAATGACACTAAACTACAAACTGCCAAGCAAGAGTTAAAGAGTTACTCTGAGAATTCAATCAAAACTGTCGGATGCACAGTTTTACATATACAGATTAACCAATATGTGTATCCTCATATGTTTTACGTGGTTGAAGACCAAGCTACACAACATCCATTATTGCTAGGACAACCATGGCAGAAGCAATACAATGCAATGATTGACTGGAGTTCTAAATCAGTGCTTATCAAATACGAAGGTGAAAGTCAATCAGTTAAGTTCACCAAAGGAGCAGAGCCAACTCCAAAGGACGAATCCAAAGACAAAGGTAAACAACAACCAGAGAAAAAGAAGAAGCAATGGCAACCAAAAGTTTCTATACAACCGGATTACTCTTCGACGAGGAACTCTCAACAGTGGATAAGGAAGACAAGCAATAATATAACAGCTCAACCTTGGGAAAAAACGGAGTCAAAGTTGGTATGGAGACCAAAAAAGGTTGTGCCAGAGAACACAAAGGTGGAAAACAGAGTCTTCAATACCAGACAACAGAGTGATTCCAGACAATCAAGGACAGTGAAACAGATCTGGATTCCAAAGAAGTTCATGACGGCACAAAGCTATAGCAAGCAAATTTGGATCCCAAAGATTTGTAAACAGGAACTCCCTTCAGTACAATCAACGGACACTCCTAGGTATTTCAAGTCGAGGAAATCAACACAAAGAACAAAGCAGGTTTGGGTCGCAAAGAGTTTGTGGCAAGCACAAGTGAAGCAGAAGCAGATTTGGATTATGAAAAAGAACAACAAGGTAAAGATGAATCCATCTACTGATCTACTACCGAAGTATCACCAACCCAAAACCCGACCACCAATCCTTCAATCGAACAAAGAGCAGCTTTATTGGAAAGATTGTTGTATCATCGCTCTGCAATTGCATTGGGAACTTATGACCAAAACAACTACAATGCTTCGCCCACAGACACTTCATAGTTGTCCGGGAGGACTCAGACTAGGAGGGGGGGAGGTATACAGGTATACAGGAGTTACAAAGCAGCTACAAGCGCAAAAAACAAAGAAAAACAAAAATTATATTACAAGGGCAGTGTCTTACATGATTTTGCAATTTTTATGTTTGATTGCGGATATTGATAATATTTATGCCCTTATATACCTTGTTTTGCAACAAGAAGAGATCAAATGATGAATTTGGGTCTCTAGATGTGTAAATATCACTAAATAGGAGTGTTTTTGGAGCTAAAAAGCAAAAAAAAGTGGTAATCCAAGTCCAGAAATCACAAATAAGTGTATATTCATATACGCAGGGTTACCAGCTATTTATCGTGTATGTTTGGAATTTTTTGGCTTCAATTTGCTATTTTCCTTTATTTTTTATGATTTTCTTAATAAAAGTAAAAGAAAAATAAAAAATCAGGTGAAATGAGATCGAAAAAAAAGAAAAGAATAGACGGTGATGGTCCTAATGACAAGGGCAACCCATGGTAAAAATTGGGTACAATTCTGGAAAAGTTGCGGAAAGCCTGAAATGACAGAATTTTGGCAAAGTGGACAGATTTCTCAGAAACAGGTCAAACGGAGTTCAAATTGAGAAATTTCAAATCCTAAAGTGCATTTCACGACGAGATAGGAGCACATGTCAAATTTGGTAACAAGTGATCCGGGAAGTCCGAAGTTAAGTATTTTTCACATCACTTTCAAGCTCATTTCCACTATTACCTTCTTGGAGAGAGCAAAGAGCACACAGGAGCATCCGACCTTCTACCGCCTTCTACGACTGCTACGAGAGCTCAGAGGACACCAGACATGAGAGGTAGACTCGTTGCCATAAGCTTTTGATGCTTATAGTTAACTTTTGTCGCGAAAACTGACCAAAACCAAGAAACAAGAGCAGACGGGGAATGGGGAAGAACGCTAGGTAGTGGCACAACCGCCTAACCAAACCTTGCAAGAACTTAGAGGTGGGTTACCCTAGTATAGAAGATGGGTTTCTAACACTCAAAGCTCCAGAAAGAACGACTTGAAAAACCCTAGGTCAACAGAGGCTGCAAGAGGCAAACAGAAAAAAGTTGTCGAAACGACACAAAACTTCTCAGGAAGCTTAACAACATCGAGGGCAATGCAACCATGGAGTATCTCCGGGTTTGGATCACCAAAAGTAGGTCGGAACAACCGATTCGGTTGCGGACACACAAAGCGTCGTTTTGGCATAACAGCTAAAATTGACGACCAAATGACATGAAACTTCACAAGTAGCTTCAAATATACATGGATGACTTATGTTTGCAAGCAAAACCCAAAAGAAAGCTGATTCACTTACCGATGGTGAAAAAGACGCTTTCGGGCAACCAAATGGAGAAAGATGGAGAACGGGGAGCCAAAGTCAAATTCAACCAAATAGGTGGCTTCACAACATATCCAATGAGCTGGAAATTCAACTCTCGAGAAGAAAAGTTGAAGAAATTCAACTCCAAGGCAAAAAGACGACTTCGGAGACTGAAATGCCTATAAGGGGGCTTTTTAGCTAAACTGATGACTTTTTAAGTTGAAAACTAGTTAGCAGGGCTTAGGGCACTAGCACAAAGCATTCTTTGCACAAAAAGACCATCATTTCAAGAAAAGACATCATACGCGTATGATGTCTCACAGCATGATTTTCACATCCTTTTCAACAATTGAGTGCATAACCTTATTCCACATGTTAATCACATCCTATGAACCAAGTATCATGAGAATTGGAGTTAGAAAACCCAAGGAAAACCAAAAAGACGCAAAGTAGGCCATAAAATTGATTTTTGGTCCTAATTTTGTCAAAATAACTCCAAACTCATTGTAACTTTGTAGGATTGTTGATTAACACATCTATAAGCTATCTGGAACCAAAAAGCACCATTTTGACACAAAAGACATCATACACGTATGATGTCTATTTGCACTTACAGAGCCAAAACTGCTCATTTGTCATCATACATCCATTAAATATATCTAATACATGCTACATATGAAGTTTGGAACCATTTGGTCAAGTGGATCACCCCATTAGCCCAATTGAGGGAAAATCCTTCATCCAAAGCCTATTTTAGCCCAAATTCAACATACTCAAGTCCAAACCAAGATTTGAATAGGGACAGTCCTTCACTAGTACATGGGGAGTCCACAGAACCAATCCCATGAAAAATTGATGATAAAGACATCATACGCGTATGATGTCTCCAGAGCCATTTTTAGCCCAAAAACTATCCAAAATTCATAAATCCAATGAATAAGCCTATCTAAAGCCATATCCAAGCTTATAGAGAAATTTGGTCCAAAAATACACTAAAAGACATCATACGCGTATGATGTCTCACTATGTGATTTTGGCACCTCAGGGCTTCAACCACCAAACAGAAGTGATCTACATGCCATTTGAAGGTGAACCACCAAGTTTTATCCAATTTGGATCATAAAATCCAATTCCCTTTCAAAATTTTGCCAAGAGCCTGATCTGGACTAAACTGGCCAAAACTTGACCAAATGGGATCCAAACTCAAATCCAAGCATATGATACTCATGTATACACTATCAGCTACAAGCACAACCAATATGAAGTCATTTTGACACAAAAGACATCATATGCGTATGATGTCTCCAGCATGATTTTGAGCCCAGTTTGCATATTTTTTCACCTACCCTGCATCCTTAGGCCCTAAATAGCTCATGTTTCAATTTTCAAGTCATTTGAATAGTTAAAAGCTTCATTTGGGCTTTCAGTACTAAAAAGACGCTAACTTCTGAAATTGGAGTTACAGGATCCATGGATTCCGCCTAGTCATCAGCAACAAAGAGAAAAAGACCGACAATCAAAGATGCTCTTGCAGAAGTGGAACCCTTTGACATTCCAGCAGAAACCCTCAAGCCAACCAAAACTTGGGTGGAGGAAGCAGTACTGGAACAAGAGGGAATAAAGATCTACCAGGGGACTTTCAGAGATCCTCAAGGGCAAGCGGTGGATATACCGATGATCCCACAAGAATTGGTGGATTATAGCAGGTCAAAGAACATCAGTAGGTACCTGGAAAGGGCATACTTGCACAGATTCTTCACCTCGAGACCATCAGGTGTAGATACAAGAAGAGTGTATGAGTTGGCAACCTCCATTCAGAAGGATGGGAAAGACACATTGACAGCAATAGATGGAGAGAAAGTAGAGGTACAGATCACTCCACAGCTCATTGCAGATGCATTGAAGCTGAACAACAAAGGGAGCTCTGTCAGGGAAAGAAGGGAGGCTATAGAGGTTTATGGGTCCAAGAAACAGAATGCAACTTATGGAGATATGGCAGACCAAAGAGCGGCAACCCTTTGCCGACTGTACAACCAATTTCTCCATATTTGCAGTAAAAGACCGCAAAAGTATACGACACCGCCCCATGCCATTGCAACTACCATCACATGGGCATTGAAGAGCAATATGCCAAAAGAGGTGAATTACGCTCAACACATCCACGAGCAAGTAATTGCCATGCACAACGAGAAGCCAAAGTATATAGGAGGAGCTGAAGTTCTGACAAGAATAGCTTATGAAGCTATTGGAGCCAGAGATCAATGGCCAAAGGTTCCCTCCCAGAATGAGTGGCTTAGAGAAGCCGATGAGGAGGAAGAACAGCCTGAAGTATCCAAGAGGGCGTCCACAAGAGCACGCAGGAAACTAGAAATAGTTTCAGAACCTAAAGAGAATGTGGATGAGCCGATTATGAAGAAAGCAAAGAAGAAGGTTGCTCCCAAGCAAACCAAAAGTCAGAAAGCGGCAAGAATGGAAAGACTGGTGGAGCAGTTTAGAGCGGAAAGAGCTCTAAAGGGGGACTTTGAAGAAAAGTGGGTTCCAGACCCCACTAAAGTCGGAACTAGCTCAGCCAGGCCACATGTTGATCAATATGATCAATATATTAGAGCTTATGAGGAGTCAGAGGCTATACTGGAGCAGCAACCTGTCGAGCCATACACTGAAGAGGAAGTACAGCTTTTAAAAGCTGAGCTGAAAAAGGACGACAAGGGGAAGAAGAAAGTAGATGAGTCTACTGAACCTCAAGAGAAAGACGTGCAAGCAATCAAAGGGAAATCCAAGATGACTGAGGACAATCATCCCTCCTTTACTGATGTACCCAGCCCGAAGAAGACGGAAATCATTGTGGAAGAGACCACAGTAGAGATGGACACGGCTGGTATGGAAAAGCCGGAGGCCGGGACCAAGGAAAAGGAGATAGATCCAATTCAGCAAAAGAAAAACGATTATGAGGATCTGGTAGCGATAGGGTACACTGAAGAAGAGGCCCTTGAGGCGGTTTATGGGATCACCCTACAAAAACGAGATGATCGGAGAGGGACAGAGGAAAATACAAAGAGTACAAAAGAAAGTGATGAAAAACTGGACGAGCAGAACGTACTAGAAGAGTCGAAGCCAGTGGAGGTGGTGGCCAAAAAAGCTTTAGAGTTGACAGATGAAGATGAAAAAGACATGCACATGGTGCATGAACTGCTCAACAAGATCAAAGAAAGATCCAAGGCAAAGGTAGTGGAGATTGAGACAGCCAAACAAAGGGAAGCCGAGTTGCAGAGGAAATTAGAGGATGCTATGACTGAATCTGAAAGTCATAAAGCATCACTCTACGATGCGGAAAACGAGAGAGATGGCTTGATACTCCAGCTAGCCGAGGCTTCAAGAGAAGTAACAAGTGCACAGGAAGCAAGGGAGCGGATGGAAGACGACTTGGAGGCTCCTAAAGATGAGCTCATTGAGCTAAGGGAAAGAGTCGAGCTCCAAGAAAGAACAATCACTAGACTCAGGACTACCCCTAGAGCTAGCAGAGCAGGAACCGAACAAGAGGGAGCTCTTGTACCAGCTCTGGAAGACCAGGTCCGAAGCTTACAAAGAGAGCTAAGATTAGAGCAAGTGCAAAGGTTGCACATTGCGGAGGGATCATTGGCAGCAGAGGAGAGGCTCACTTTAGAAAATCAAACACTAAGAACAGAGAATGAGACCCTCCACAAACAGCTCCAAGATCTACAAGAGCAACAAAGAAGAGAGACAGAGACACCACAAGAAGAATCAGGTGGAGCAGCCATAGAGCTACCAGAAACTGGAGAGGAAACCACAATTGAAGATCCAGCCCCAGTTCACGAGGTGACCTCAACTTCAGGAATCTTTGAAGAAGAAGAACAAAGGCTCCATGACCAAATAGAAAAGTCAACAGAGGAGAGTGCCAAGGCGGAAATGGAATGGGAGAGGAGACTCCTAATTTCCATTAGACTTCAGGGATTAGACACAAAAGTGCTCCATGAAGAGTGGATGCAACCCAGCCTGCCTTTCCCTTTGATGAAGTTTGAAGTGATAAAAACGAAAAAGAGAATAGAGGAGGAGCAGTATGTCGCTCTTTACGAAGGCGACATCACAAAAGAGGAACAATCAAAGAAGATTGTAGATTCGCAGCCTAGATGGAGGAAAGGTTGGCTGAACAAATACCCAACCTACCTCATCTACTTGGTAGAGGCACCAAAGGAGATTCGGGAGGATGCAACCTTCTGCCCGGTGCCAAGAGTCAGAAGCTAGAAAGAGCATGGCAGGATTGCAAAAAAGAAGCCAAATTGGCTTAATTACCCAAGGATGCCAGGACCAAAGGCAGGAGAGAGAATAGGTAAAGCCTACATGGTGAAAACCCTAACGGGAACCATCAAGCTCTTTACTGGTGAGGCGGTCCGGGGCGGGCAACAAGCGAGGCGACCTCTAAACACCCCTCAAGGCTCCCGTGCTGCTCAATTGGGGCTGGGGCAACCACAAGCACAACACAACAACAAACCCACAGCCAAACCCAAACAAGATAGGGGCACCACCTAGTTATGGTATGCGAACTAGGACGCAAGAGAGATTTTGGCACAACCAAGAAGATGCACCACACAACACACACAAACAACCTCACACCAAGACACACACAAACTGGACCAGAGAGAGCTAGAGCAAAGGGAAGAGAGAGAGAAAAGGATCTCGCGTAATACCTTATTTGTGACTTGCAAATGGAGATGGTTCGTTATGATGCTATTGTAGAACTTGTATAAAACTCACTCAATGCTTAGTGATTGCTAAACATTGCCAAAACACACACACACAGTCTTAGGGTGTGGGAGACCTCTCACCACAATACCCTCTTACAATGGACACAAAACTGGCAATGAAAAAACACACTAAAACACTTTCTAAAATCAAGATCAACTAATAAAAACTCAAAATACACAAGTCACCTTGAATTCACCAAACCGTATTGCACAAATGGAAGGACGAAGATTTGAACGTCGAATCACGCCTTTGATGCACCAAACCTCAATTTATTGATGATAAAGGAGCATATACAATAGTGGTTTTGAGATTTGTGAAACTCACGCTCTCTCACTTGCAATGTGTAGCTTGAAAGCTTCTCTCACACCAAGAGTGAAGCTCACAAGTGGTTGCTACACCTAAGTCTCTCCTCATGCATAGAGTGTTGGGGTGCTATGTGAGATGTTGGAGGTTGTTTTACAAGAAGGAGAGGGGCCTATTTATAGGTTGGAGACCCCTCATTAAGATTATTGGAAATCCTAATTTACAAGCTAACAAATCAGGATTATGATTTTTTTGAATATCAAAACATTGCGGGCCTTCTTTGTCTGCTTGAGTCATGGGTGTGGGCTCAAAAGAGAGCATTATTGATGGTAGATAAGGTGAAAGTAAGTTTTAAGGAAGGGGAGAGAGAGAGAGAGAGAGAGAGAGAGAGAGAGAGAGTTACTATACATGTCTTGAGGGGAGGTGTCTTTTATGGTTAGGTCAATGCTATTTTGTGTTAGTATGTTACTCGTTAGTAATCACTAGAAAGTTAATGTTACATTTACAATGGGTAGAGTGAGTTGATTTGATGAAGGAAGAGGGGTGAATTAAAAGAGAATCATTGAGATGGTGAAGCTTTGAAGAAGCTTGAACTCACCCTTGTGTAGATTGTGGAAAAAATGACCGCTGGTCTTCTTCTTCTTCTTCGCTTCTTTACGCCGCCGCCACGGTTGACCACCATGATGAAAAGAGAATTTGTTGATGAAAAGTCCTCAATTTGAAGAATTTATCATGGTTAAGATGCTGAATTTTAGATATTTTTAGGAGAGGTAAATGAAATTGTAACATAGAAGCAATAGAGAGAGACATGGAGAGGGTGTATGTATGTAGAGGTTCATAAAAGAACTATAGGGATGAGAGAGAAGGGTAATGGTGAAGAGGGTGGGAGAAGCCATGGAAATTGCAGGTTTGAGTGAGGGAAGGAGAGGGAGGGATGTGTAAGAGTGAGTAGGTGTGTGGAAGGGTGAGAGAAGACTAAGGGCTACTTGTGAGAAAAGTGGGCAGACTGGGGTCCACTCAAAAAATCATAGCTCACCGCTGGTAGCTCCAAAAATCATGAAAAAATTTGAGGTGATTATTCAGAGCATGGGCTACATTTTCTCTTTTGACCACCGCTCCAAATTCGGAGTGGAGATAGTTGCCAAAATTCTCACCAAAAAGCCTGGTTTTTATGCCTGCAAAAGTCTTTTAGTGGCCCCCTCCTTTGTTGAATTTGTACAATGCATCCAAGAGTGAGCCCCTCCTTTGTCATATAATAATACAAAGCATCCAAGTTGCCCTTGACCCATGCATGGAGGAGGATTATTGGTGAATAAAGAAATATATACGTGGTGGGACTAGTGTATGGACTATTCATGGACTTTAGCTCAATGAGCACATGGTGTTAGAATAATGAGTAAAAATAATAATAAAAATATGGAGGAGTTATGGATATGGAAAGATATTGGAATCATATGATATGGTCCCTCCTTGAATTATTTTGGGTGAAAGAGGAAAAGGTATGCAAGTAAGTAATATAATAAACGTAACCAATGAGTAGAAATAAATTTTTTGTTTTCACGAGGGTGAGGGTGAAAATGTGGGAGTGATTTGTATAAAGGAAAAATATGAGGTTAGAGTATGTACATATTGGCAAAAAATATAATTATGGTGTAAGAGGATGAAAGAAGGTGTACATAGGTTTAATAAAACACACACCTAAGTAGAAATATTTAAATAAAATACCAAAATAATTATAAAAAATCCCTATATCTAGGCCATATATACAATGAAATATTTACACACAAAGAGGCCATAATATACTTTTATTTTTTTATTTTTTTATTTTTTTGGCTCAACTAGCCCAGTGACTAGCTAGCTGAGGGTTTTTAAGAAGATATGGAAAAAGCCCCCTAACTCACACACCCCTATGTACAGTGAAATGGTGGGGATAGCCATAGCGTTTGGGTGAATTTGGTAGGGTGGAGTAACTTACTATGGCAATTATGGAGAGCCGAAAAAAGGCTATCATTAGCCCCCCCCTTAGATAATGGTACATTCATGTACCATTTATCCGATCATAAAACATGTATATTATGTAACGTCTGTCTTTGTCTGCTCTTATCTTTGAAGAACCTTTGTTGTATGATTAAAAAACCTTGTGTGATATGGAAGGTTCTCCGAGCCAATAGCAAGATGAAATGAAGTGACGGAGTAAACCTCCTCCATTGAGAAAGTTTCCATAAGCATCCCCCAGGATCAAAGATCTTGAAATATCTTTCCCAAAGCGAGATGTATGGTATGGAATCACTTACTGATTTCGGTTGAAGAAACTTGTAGATTTTACTGTTGTCCATCATTGCATCTATTACTATGAATGTGATATAAAAGATTGGTTGCTCTTCCTCCTGTGTAAAGTTGATGTATCTGCTACGATCTTCAAGAGCTTGTATAAGAAAATTCTTGAACTGCAGCTCATAAAATTCATTCAACCTGGGTAGGCTCATCAACAAGTAAAAAATTCTATGACCTTCACGATTTAGGAAAGCTTGATCCATGCTTCCAGCTTCTATTGGAAGATATTGCAAATAGTTTACCACATAAGTAGATAATAGACAAAAGTTTCTATTGCTTCCAATACATTGGAAGAGAATAGATTTTGGTACTGATTGATGAAATATCCACATGTAGCAATCAACAAGTTTTTCATCTATGATGAAGACCAGAAGCATCACAATGTGCAACCTCCATACACCAAAGAACCAAATGAAGAAGATTTGGAAACATCCGTTTATCACCAAGTATTCATGTTCTCTTCCGCTTAAGAAGGTATGGTGTCCCCGATGAAAGGTATATGTGAAGAGAGGAGAAGTTGACCTTGAAGAGGTGAAACCCAATATGAAGATGATTGGGGCTTCAAAAGCTTGGATTTCCTTGCTAAGAGATTGTCCCATGAATGAAGATCCACCCACTAAAACACCATTGGAGAGAATGATACCCTTTTGATAGTTTCCTTTTATGATTTTATCTTTTACTACTCTCCCATGTTCTTCATCCCCTTCTAAGCCCCCCCTTTGGCAAGGTTGTAACTCCTCACATCGTACCACTTCAAAGGTTGATGGATTACTGTTTGATTTTGTGAAACATTTGGCTTCTTGCATGATAGGTTCCTCCATGCTTAACATACATGGGTCATACCAATGCTTTTCAACATCCTCAAACACTTCTTCAAGATTATCCTCACATGGATTCAACTCACACTCTTCTACTTTGTTTTGGAGTTGGCATTCCATGTACACAATCATCTCTTTATGATCAATGTGGTCTATGATATCTCCACCTATGATTTCATCTTCTTCTTCACTCTCTTCTTTTAGACAAGATACACTCTCAGAACATTCCATAAGATCAAGGTTACCTTCAAGGTCTTCATTCTCCATAGAGTCATGTTGCACAAAAGCTTCGTCTACTCGGACTAGAAATTGATCCTCCTCCAAAAGGTTGGATGTATCCATTATTGAAACATCAAATCCATTTGAGATATCTTGTGTCGATTTTTGCATGCTTGTGATAAAGGTAGAAGAAAGAGATTCCACATTTGAATCTTGGCCACACACTTTAGCACTTGAATAATCAGTTGGCATGTAAGTAACTTCCTCAACATTTGTCGGAGTAGAAGCAGACAAGTATGGCAAAGGAGATGACTCCTTGATAGAAACACTTTCATGATGGTTGGTTCTTCCAGCATGATGGAAACCATTTTTGATGTAGAAGTACTTGTGAAACTTCCTTCGGGCAATAGTGACCGCTTCTTCAAAGGTAGAGGGTCCACTACAAGTAACCTTAGTCTTTAGGAAAGGAGACGAACCCGAAATAAATTGATCCATTTTTACATAATCTGGAAATGTAGAACTAAATCCACATCCTTCCCATTGACGAGAAAAAATATCCTCATAAGCATAGTAGTCTTCACCATGTTGTTGAAGTCTCCGTAGTGAAGCCCATGCTTTCTCCGTTGTTGGAACTTTAGAGAATCTGGCCTTCAAAGCTTTGGAAATTTGGGTATATCCATCTTCAATCTGAGAAGACATACTCCAAAACCATTTCTCAGCGTTGCCTCTAAGGCATAGCAATAGAAAATCCCCTTTTTCAATGTCATCCCTTTTACCAAGAATATGACAAACCATTCTAAAATCAGCAAGAAAATCATCAACATCTTCTTCTGGATTTCCGAAGAAGATTGGGATATCATCAAAGGTATATCGTGTCATAGTCTCTCAAGCTAGAACCACACAAAGATTAGTTCCAAACAATCATCAACTAACCACACAAAGTTTTGAAAGGTCTTTCAACATGAATTCTAGACTTTTATGTGAAAATGTTTTTCTCCTTTCTTATGTTATGCATAATCCGAACTATATTCTAGATCAATTTTTGTTTCCTTGAAATTAAACTCGGTCATACATGTTTTCATGATTCATAAAATCTACTTGATTATGCTGAAATTCAAGCATTCATGCAATACAACAACACTAAGCACACAATCGCTCCTCAGTGGGGGCACCAAAATTGAGGCGGTCCGGGGCGGGCAACAAGCGAGGCGACCTCTAAACACCCCTCAAGGCTCCCGTGCTGCTCAATTGGGGATGGGGCAACCACAAGCACAACACAACAACAAACCCACAGCCAAACCCAAACAAGATAGGGGCACCACCTAGTTATGGTATGCGAACTAGGACGCAAGAGAGATTTTGGCACAACCAAGAAGATGCACCACACAACACACACAAACAACCTCACACCAAGACACACACAAACTGGACCAGAGAGAGCTAGAGCAAAGGGAAGAGAGAGAGAAAAGGATCTCGCGTAATACCTTATTTGTGACTTGCAAATGGAGATGGTTCGTTATGATGCTATTGTAGAACTTGTATAAAACTCACTCAATGCTTAGTGATTGCTAAACATTGCCAAAACACACACACACTGTCTTAGGGTGTGGGAGACCTCTCACCACAATACCCTCTTACAATGGACACAAAACTGGCAATGAAAAAACACACTAAAACACTTTCTAAAATCAAGATCAACTAATAAAAACTCAAAATACACAAGTCACCTTGAATTCACCAAACCGTATTGCACAAATGGAAGGACGAAGATTTGAACGTCGAATCACGCCTTTGATGCACCAAACCTCAATTTATTGATGATAAAGGAGCATATACAATAGTGGTTTTGAGATTTGTGAAACTCACGCTCTCTCACTTGCAATGTGTAGCTTGAAAGCTTCTCTCACACCAAGAGTGAAGCTCACAAGTGGTTGCTACACCTAAGTCTCTCCTCATGCATAGAGTGTTGGGGTGCTATGTGAGATGTTGGAGGTTGTTTTACAAGAAGGAGAGGGGCCTATTTATAGGTTGGAGACCCCTCATTAAGATTATTGAAAATCCTAATTTACAAGCTAACAAATCAGGATTATGATTTTTTTGAATATCAAAACATTGCGGGCCTTCTTTGTCTGCTTGAGTCATGGGTGTGGGCTCAAAAGAGAGCATTATTGATGGTAGATAAGGTGAAAGTAAGTTTTAAGGAAGGGGAGAGAGAGAGAGAGAGAGAGAGAGAGAGAGAGAGAGAGAGAGTTACTATACATGTCTTGAGGGGAGGTGTCTTTTATGGTTAGGTCAATGCTATTTTGTGTTAGTATGTTACTCGTTAGTAATCACTAGAAAGTTAATGTTACATTTACAATGGGTAGAGTGAGTTGATTTGATGAAGGAAGAGGGGTGAATTAAAAGAGAATCATTGAGATGGTGAAGCTTTGAAGAAGCTTGAACTCACCCTTGTGTAGATTGTGGAAAAAATGACCGCTGGTCTTCTTCTTCTTCTTCGCTTCTTTACGCCGCCGCCACGGTTGACCACCATGATGAAAAGAGAATTTGTTGATGAAAAGTCCTCAATTTGAAGAATTTATCATGGTTAAGATGCTGAATTTTAGATATTTTTAGGAGAGGTAAATGAAATTGTAACATAGAAGCAATAGAGAGAGACATGGAGAGGGTGTATGTATGTAGAGGTTCATAAAAGAACTATAGGGATGAGAGAGAAGGGTAATGGTGAAGAGGGTGGGAGAAGCCATGGAAATTGCAGGTTTGAGTGAGGGAAGGAGAGGGAGGGATGTGTAAGAGTGAGTAGGTGTGTGGAAGGGTGAGAGAAGACTAAGGGCTACTTGTTAGAAAAGTGGGCAGACTGGGGTCCACTCAAAAAATCATAGCTCACCGCTGGTAGCTCCAAAAATCATGAAAACATTTGAGGTGATTATTCAGAGCATGGGCTACATTTTCTCTTTTGACCACCGCTCCAAATTCGGAGTGGAGATAGGTGCCAAAATTCTCACCAAAAAGCCTGTTTTTTATGCCTGCAAAAGTCTTTTAGTGGCCCCCTCCTTTGTTGAATTTGTACAATGCATCCAAGAGTGAGCCCCTCCTTTGTCATATAATAATACAAAGCATCCAAGTTGCCCTTGACCCATGCATGGAGGAGGATTATTGGTGAATAAAGAAATATATACGTGGTGGGACTAGTGTATGGACTATTCATGGACTTTAGCTCAATGAGCACATGGTGTTAGAATAATGAGTAAAAATAATAATAAAAATATGGAGGAGTTATGGATATGGAAAGATATTGTAATCATATGATATGGTCCCTCCTTGAATTATTTTGGGTGAAAGAGGAAAAGGTATGCAAGTAAATAATATAATAAAAGTAACCAATGAGTAGAAATCAATTTTTTGTTTTCACGAGGGTGAGGGTGAAAATGTGGGAGTGATTTGTATAAAGGAAAAATATGAGGTTAGAGTATGTACATATTGGCAAAAAATATAATTATGGTGTAAGAGGATGAAAGAAGGTGTACATAGGTTTAATAAAACACACACCTAAGTAGAAATATTTAAATAAAATACCAAAATAATTATAAAAAATCCCTATATCTAGGCCATATATACAATGAAATATTTACACACAAAGAGGCCATAATATACTTTTATTTTTTTATTTTTTTATTTTTTTGGCTCAACTAGCGCAGTGACTAGCTAGGTGAGGGTTTTTAAGAAGATATGTGAAAAGCCCCCTAACTCACACACCCCTCTGTACAGTGAAATGGTAGGGATAGCCATAGCGTTTGGGTGAATTTGGTAGGGTGGAGTAACTTACTATGGCAATTATGGAGAGCCGAAAAACGGCTATCACTGGCTCTCCTGACCTTTCGTGTCAGATGCTCTAGAAAATTTGCAGGACTCTCTTAGCTTGCATTGAAGTGTTCGCGCCAGATAAAGCCACGAACTCGAGTCTACTATCGACGACCGACACAGTGACTGATATGATGTATGACCTTTCATTGCAGCCTTCTCCAAAAGTGTTGCATCTCCTATACCAGAGGATTATGTTTTTGCCTAGCTTCCACATGCAAACATTCAAAGAAGCTTTCTACACCGGCTTTTTCACCCACGAAAGCAAAATATTCGGCCCAACCTTGACCATCGGTAACCTGCGATACGAATCACATTTGCAGATGCTCAAGACGACATGACTTTATTGACCAAGGATAAAGGTCATGTCAGAGACGACATGAACGCGGAGGGAGGGAGTGTTGAGCCAGCAGAGGATCACACCCACATTTTTGCTCACACTCATCATTTTTGTAACCATTGATTGTAATAAATGTCTTTCTGACATTGATTTTGAATTGAGCCATTCATTAAGTAACGGGACTCAATTGAGTTTCCAGCTTGTAATCCCGAAGTAATTTCACTTGCTGATGTAATTAGTTAGAGATGTTCTCACCTCCAAGGCTGAGGTATATAAGCCAAAGTTTTTGTAACATAAAGGGATTTAGATTATTAATCAAAGTGAGTTTTTTGAGCGCCGTGACTGTGTCTCAGAGAGAGAGAGAGAGAGAGAGAGAGAGAGAGAGAGAGAGAGAGAGAGAGAGAGAGAGAGAGAGAGAGAGAGAGAGAGAGAGAGAGAGTCCTATCTACATGCTACGCGAGCTACGGAGCCGCCATTGGAGAAGCGACACCGCCATTGTGTTAGCAACGGTGAGAGCTACGCACAGATACCAAGAGTGCGCGCTATAGGCTTCTATGTGTGGTAAGTTCCTACGAGCTTCGGTGTGAGTTTTCTTCCAACTCGTGTGTCGGAATAGAGCGTGCAACATATCTATAGAACCACAACGAGTAGAGCTACGCATTAGTACCATCGGGGTCAAGTTTCGGTCACCTGTATTCTTCGGCTTGTCTTCATACGCGTTTACCGCACGGAGTGGTTATAGGTTGATTTTGCAGTTCAAGTCTTTAGGGTGTTGTTCTTACCTACTGCATAGACTTCCCCTTGAGTTTGAGATCGATTCAATGATTCTAGATCCTGTTTCGTATAGCATTCGTTTGTAGTATGGGTTTCAATCACTTGCGTATTTTAGAACTTAGATTTGATTTCCTTAGTAGTGATTGTCATTAGAAGGTCGATTAGGTGATTTGACACCCACCTAGTTGTTTCCATGCGCCTGCGGGTCAAGCTTCGTCCTCGTCTGACAAATTCTGTTGTTGGTTGAGTTCTCGCTATTTAGCTTCCGCTAGCGGCGTAACCGCCTTAACAATGAGCATGAAAGGACTAAATCCTGTTGTGACATGGTTAGCATTGCTGTAGGCAAACTCGAGAATAGGTACGTATTTTTCCCAGTTTGACTGTTTTTTGCTGATGTTTGCTCTTAGCATATCCTCTAGCACTTGGTTAACTCGTTCAGTCTGACCATCTGTTTCTGGATGATCGGATGTACTGAGGTTTAGTTGTGTACCCAATCGTTTAAACACAGACCTCCAGAAGTGACTGTTAAACTTGGGATCACGGTCTCTGACAATGTTACTTGGCAAACCATACAACTTGTATAGATTGTCCACAAATAACTTAGCTAGTTCTGGTGTCTTAATTGTTGATTTGGTTGGAATAAACTTACATAGTTTAGTCAACCGATCTACAACCACCCATACCGAGTCATGACCTCGTACAGTGGTTAGTAAACCCACAATAAAGTCCATAGAGATGCTTTCCCATTTTCCATTGGGAATCTCCAAAGGATGTAAGAGTCCTCTTTGTTTGGAGGTGATAACAACATACAAGTGCCCACCCAGTCAAGGCGCCCGTTGGGTCAACCGGCCAAAGTTTTGATGTGGTCACATTATTTTTTCGATGTTTAATACATCAAACCCTGTAAAAGCCTAATGTCAATCGTCTATGTCAAGTCTGAGTCAAAGATGTAATTTTTCCAATGATGTATGTAAAGGTCCACTTTAGAAAGCCCTAGGTATATAATACACTAAGGTTAGTGTGAAAGGAGATTATTTTTTGAAGATAAGTGACTATTGCGTTACGCACAGAGAGCCACCTCTTTGCTCCAACTTGTAATCATCGCTTCTGTGGCTACGGTAATCCAAATTCAGTTTTGTTTCTTGCATTGTGTTCCTCTTACTCTGCTCTTTCATTCAAGTGTAAGCATTCAAGATTGGGTGAAGGTTTCAAACGCATTTATTTAGGCATTAGATCGCTGTTTGAGTGATTTTCTTGTAGATTTAGTAGTTGCATCTCTTCGAGTTCACTTCATTAGGGTTGACATCCTAGTGAGTTTCCATGCCTCATCCGAGTCTCTTTTCCTGTATCGATAATTTTATGTTGATGCTTGAGAGCTATGCTATGGACGTCTGTTGCAGCAACCCACAAACACTCTTGATTTCAGGCGCTCTGCTTTGTTAACTTGAAATTTTTGGCAATGCAAGACATAAGCTTGAACAAAGCCATGTATACCTGGCCAGTAAAACTATCGTCATACGAGAGCATACGTTTTTCTAATACCGGGGTTCCCTTCACTTGGACTATCATGACATTCATAAAGAATTTGGCGTCCAATGTCTGTGTCCGTCGGTACACAAACTCTCCCCTTATGGAGTAGGTACCCATTCTAGATGATGAAATGCTTCCATCGCTGTAGTTCATCACTCAATAGAGGAGAACTAGGTGTGGAGGTTAACACTACACTACCATCATTGGAGTGAGAAGGATCCCTCATTTGAACATGGCTCCACACTTTGGAATATGCTTCATCACGCTCATATTTTCCTTTGAGAGAATCCAAAAATTCACTACAAAGTTCCATGAACAAGAGAGAATTGATCTCTGGCACACGACTTAGAGCATCAGCCCCCACCACATTGTATTGACCTTTACGATACCTTAGCTTGGAGTCATATTCCTAAAGAATCTCAGCCCACCTGGCTTTCCGACCCTTCAAATCCGTTTGTTGTGTAAACCATTTGATGCTTTCATGGTCAAACACAATCTCAAACTGAGCACCATACAGATAATGCCACCATGTTTTTAAGGCAGACACTATTGCATAGAGTTTGCGCTCATAAGTAGAGTAGTTCTGCTGATCTGCATCTGGCTTCTTGCTTTCAAATGCAATTGGCTATCCATCTTGTAACAGGATTGCTCCAATAGCATGATCACTGGCATCAGTTTCCAAAACGAATGGTTTCAAAGGATCTACGAATGGTTTCAAAGGATCTAAAATAGCTAGTATGGGAGCTGTAGCTAATGCATCCTTGAGCGTATCGAAACTGTGCTGTTGAGAGGATCCCTACTGAATCGAAACTGTGCTATTGAGAGGATCCCTACTGAAAAGCTTTGCCTTTGTCTTTTAGTTGATCCGTCATGGGAACAACAATATTAACATAGTTTTTAACGAACCCCAAAAAAATCTGTAGCTCTTCCAGATTTTTAGGAGAAGGCCATTGCTGAATTGTATCCACTTTGGATTGATCCATATGTAGCCCATTAGCTGAAATAACATGCCCGAGATAGTGAATTTCTTCTTTCAGAAAATCACACTTAGATTCCTTGGCATATAATTTATTTGTACGTAACAACTCGAACACCTGCCTGAGGGAAGCATTATAGACTAGAATTTCATCGAGGAAAACGATGACAAATTTACCCAAGTACGTCTTCAAGACACTATCCATAAGTGTCATGAATGTTGCGGGCGCATTGGTTAACCCAAAGGGCATCACCAAGAACTCGTAGTGTCCAAACCTTGTTCAGAATGCAGTTTTGGATATATCAGCAAGTCGAATACAGACTTGGTGATATCCTGACCGCAAGTCAATTTTTGTGAAAATGCGAGCATGAGTGAGTTTGTCAAACAACTCATTCACTTGGGGCAATGGGTACTTGTTCTTACCCGTAACCGCATTTAAGCCATGGTAGTCTATGCACATGCACATACTGTCGTCTTTTTTCTTCACTAATAGGATAGGAGAGGCCCATGGTGAAGAACTGGGTTGTATAAACCCTCTGCTAAGGTAGTCAGCAAGCTGACATTCCACCTCAGCAGCTTTAGAATAACTCATACGGTAGGGTGGTTTACTTACAGGTTTATAGCTTGCAGCCACATCGATGCTATGTTGCACCGACCGTGTTGGCGGTAATCTTGGCGGCAAATCATTTTGTAACTCACTAGAAATGTTTGTTTGTTTGGAAGTAGCCATTCATGGAAGAGATGAGAGAGAAGCATGCGGCGTTGAGGAATGTTCAACAGATTCAATGTTAGAAAGAAAATGAGACAATGAGTAACACAAGAAAACTTGATCTATTTCATTATCAGAAACGAGCTGCATAAGCTCAACGGTACAAATCAATGGTGAAGAAGGTACATCCTTCTCTCCTAACAACAACACATGTGCATCATGGGATTCAAACATCAAGTTGTTGTGCTCATAGCTACGCTTCAGTGAAGGTCCTAGGCTATGCAACCACTCCCTACCAAGGACCACGTCTGCCCTTTCCACGTTCATAACCTGAAAATCCAAGCATGTGGAGTAACCTTGTACTTGTTAAGTATGGAGCCTGATTTACCCTTGTAATTTTCTGTGGTAAAAGCGCACATTTGTAAGGCCCCCATTATGAGGAGAATCCATCGTGCGTGAAGGAAAATCACTCACCAGAAACCAAAATTTTCACGGACAAGAATCAGGGGCAATTTCACGAAATATTCCTTTTTGCCGGAATATTATGACAGACGGCTGCCGGAAAGTGGTCGGAAAACAACCGGTCGGTTGGCCGCTGGTCGGAAGTCAATGGCCGGTGGCCGAATTCAAAAGCGGACTTGTCTTCTCAAGGGCGGCTACACATGGGCGGATTGGAGGGTCCGATTTGGACTTATTCGCACAAGGGCGGCTACACATGGCTGCCTCTCATAAGAGAGGGCAACCCTTTTGGCCTATAAAAGGAAGCCATTTCTACACACATCACATAGTGTGAAGTTGATGCAACAAGGTGAGTGTGAGGTGGTGAGAGTGAAGCAAGGCGGGAGCTCCATTAAGGGTATAATCCCTTTGTAAACTACTTCTTGTTTTGAAGTACTAAAGCCATTGAGTGGCTGCTTTCCCGTGGACGTAGCCCACATTGGGTGAACCACGTATATCGTGTGTACTCTCTCTCTCTCTCTCTACTGTATAATCTCTTGTGTGTGAAATCTATCTCTCTCCATTAAGTAATCTACTCAAATATCTATTTAGCTACGTCTTATTTCCTAACAACTAGTATCAGAGCAAGGTTTGGTCGTAGCTAAATTATCTCAAGGAAAGGATTCCTTGAATTGAATGGGAGTTATGGCGGAGGAAGGGAAGCTCAAGATTGAGAAGTTCAACGGCAAAAACTACCAACATTGGAAGATGCAGATTGAAGACTATCTCTACCAGAAGGACCTCTATTTGCCACTAGGCGGTCTTGCAAAGAAGCCCACAACAATGGCAGATGAAGCATAGATTGTCCTTGATCGAAAGACACTGGGAACAATCTGGTTAATCTTGGCGTCAACGGTGGCCTTCAATGTTTCGAAGATGAAGACCACGGAGGACTTGATGAAGTCACTTGACGACTTCTACGAGAAAACATCGGCATCCAATAAGGTATTTCTTATGAAGCGCTTGTTCAATCTAAAGATGGCAGAGAATGGTTCAGTTGCAGAACATCTAAATGACTTTAAAACAAACATAAGTCAACTTTGATCAGTGAAAATCAATTTTGATGACAAAGTGCGAGCTCTCCTTATACTATCATCTCTACCGGATAGTTGGGACAGCCTTGTGATGGTTGCAAGTAATTCTATCTCTGGCACAAATACTCTTAAGTTTGATGATGTTGTGGGTGTTCTCCTAAGCGAGGAAATGTGAAGGAGAAGTAGAAGAGAATCATCAAGTGCTGCACTATCAGTGGAAACAAGAGGAAGGCCTAAGGAGAGGTTCAAAAACCAAAAGGGTCGTGATCGCTCAAGGCAGAGCAAGTCACGCACAAAGTCAGTTCTTGAATGTTGGAACTGCGGCAAGAAGGATTGCTGGTCCAAGAAGAAGAAGAAGGAGACAGAGTCTCAAGAAAACAAGCCAACATCGGAGGCCAATGTGGCAGGTAAAGTAGAGCAAGATGCTCTAATTCTCTCATTAGACAATGTGTCTAATTCCTAGATAGTAGATTCTGGGGCTTCATTCCATGCGACACCACACAAGCAACATTTCCAAGACTACACCAAAGGTAATTTTAGGTATGTATACTTGGGAGATGATGAAGCTTGTGAGATTGTCGGCAAAGGTACAGTTTCTTTCAAAACTGCTAACAAAAATGAATGGAAGCTTAAAGATGTTAGGCATGTTCCTTCTCTTCACAAAAATTTGATCTCTACAGGACAATTGGACGATGAAGGTCACAACATTGCATTCGGAAACAAACAGTGGAAGATCTCAAACGGATCTTTGGTGGTTGCCAAGGGAGAAAAAGTCGGTACACTTTACTTGTGTACTGTTGGCACGCAACCTTCAGCTTGTGCAGCAACTACAGAAGTTGACAATGCGGTGTGGCACTATCGACTTGGGCATATGAGTGCCAAAGGAATGCAAATACTTCAAACAAAGAAGCTTCTACCAGGTTTGAAAGAAGTGGACTTAGAGTTCTGTGAAGATTGTGTTTATGGTAAACAAAAGAGGGTAAAATTTCAGAAATCAGGAAATGAAAGAAAAAATAAAAAACTTGAGTTGGTTCATTCTGATGTTTGGGGTCCTGCAAGTACACCATCACTTGGTGGCTCATTGTACTATGTAACATTCATAGAAGATGCGACTAGAAAAACATGGGTTTATGTCATGAAGAATAAATCCTATGTATTTTCCATATTTCAAAGGTGGAAAGCCTTTGTGGAGAATGAAACAGGTACCAAGGTTAAATGCCTCAAATCCGACAATGGAGGCGAGTATTGCAGCCAAGCTTTTGAAAGCTTTTGTGCTAGCAATGGAATTCGGAGGCAAAGGACAACCCCAAGGACACCTCAACAAAATGGGATTTTGGAAAGGATGAACAGGACAATCATGGAACGAGCACGAAGCATGCAACTACATGCAGGCCTACCGCTTGAGCTTTGGACGGAAGCTGTAAGTACGTCTGTTTACTTAGTCAATCGGTCACCCTCAACGGCATTGGATGGGGGAGTTCCAGAGGAGGCATGGACAGGTAAACCGGCGGATTATGCATTTCTCAAAGTGTTTGGGTGTGAGGCTTTCATGCACATAGATAGAAGCCTAAGATCAAAGCTAGATGCAAAGTCTAAAAAGTGTTTCTTCATTGGCTATGGAGAAGGTGACTTTGGGTATCGTCTATGTAATCCTGAAGATGGTAAAATCTTAAGGAGTAGGGATGTAATTTTTAACGAACAAAATATGTACAAAGATTACTTGGAAAGAAAACAAACAAAAGAAACAGGTGATGAGTACATGGAGCTTGAGAACGGTGAAGACTCAAGGACTGCAAACGGTGACAATGTGCAACAACGTCAACCAAATGAGGAGCCTCAACCTATTCACCGAAGATCTACAAGAGCAAGTAGACCTCCATAAAGGTTTGTTCCTTCCTTCAACCATCTCTTGATCTCAGATTCTGGAGAGCCAGAATCATAGGAAGAAGCTATGCAACATGAATCCAAAGAAGAATGGACGAAGAGCATGCAAGTGGAGATGAACTCACTACATCACAACCAAACATGGGAGTTGGTTGAGTTGCCTAAAGGTAAGCGGACACTTCAAAACAAATGGGTGTACAAGCTGAAAGAAGAAGAAGGTGGGAAGAAAAGGTACAAGTCTAGGCTTGTGGTAAAAGGGTTTTCTAAAACGAAAGGTATTGACTTCAATGAAATATTTTCTCTTGTTGTAAAAATGAACTCAATTAGGCTTGTCTTAAGCCTTGTGGCTGCTCATGATTTAAATCTCGAGCAAATGGATGTAAATACGGCATTCCCTCACGGGGACTTAGAGGAGGAAATCTACATGCTTCAACCAAAGGGGTATGAAGTAAAAGGTAAGGAGAAAATGATTTGCAGATTAAAGAAGAGCTTGTATGGTTTAAAGCAAGCATCAAAACAATGGTACTTGAAGTTTGATCGATGGATGTTGGATCATGGATTCACAGGATGAAACTCGGATCACTGCGTCTACACGAAGAATTTGGGAGATGGAAAATTCATCATCCTAATGTTGTATGTTGATGACATGTTGATTGCAAGTGCTAACATGCAGGACATCAAAGACCTAAAAGAGGAGCTCTCTAAATCTTTTTCAATGAAAGATTTAGGTGCTACAATGAGGATACTTGGTATGAAAATATCAAGGGACAGGAGGAAGAAGACAATAAAGCTATCTCAAGCAGATTACATCAAGAAGGTACTAGAAAGGTTTGCAATGTAAAATGCAAAACCAATTTCTACACCTTTGGCTGGTCATTTTAAACTAACGAAGGATATGTTTCCAAAGACACAAGAGGAGATAGCCTATATGTCTAAAGTTCCATATGGTGCAGCGGTAGGTTCTCTAATGTATGCTATGGTCTGGACAAGGCCAGACATTGCACATGCAGTGGGAGTTGTGAGTAGGTTCATGGACAACCCAGGTAAAGAGCATTGGCAAGCTGTGAAGTGGATACTTAGGTATCTAAAAGGGACAACAAAAAATGCTTTGTATTTTGGAGGAACTGATATTTTTCTAGTAGGGTATGCTGATGCAGATATGGCAGGTGACAAAGATACTCGAAGGAGCACTACTGGCTATGTGTTCACGATTGGAGGCACAGCAGTAAGCTGGGCTTCAAAGCTGCAGAAAGTGGTCTCACTTTCTACCACGGAAGCAGAGTATGTAGCAATGACGGAGGCAAGCAAAGAAATTCTGTGGCTTCATAAATTCTTAGAAGAGCTTGGATTCAAATAAGACAATTGTGTCTTGTACAGTGATAGCCAAAGCGCTATCCATCTTGCAAAGAACTCAGCCTTTCATTCAAGGACAAAGCACATTGAGGTGAGATATCACTTCATACGCACTCTTTTGGAAGAGGGACAGCTAAAGCTAGGAAAGGTGCATACAAGTGAAAATCCTGCAGACATGTTTACAAAGGTGGTCAACAAGGAGAAGTTGAGATTTTGCTCATCTTGAATCGGCATTCAAGGATAAGAAGCCAGGATGGAAAGCAATCACAGGTTTGGTTTGGAGATCAGTATCCAAGTGGAAGATTGTTAAGTATGGAGCCTGATTTACCCTTGTAATTTTCTGTGGTAAAAGCGCACATTTGTAAGGCCCCCATTATGAGGAGAAGCCATCGTGCGTGAAGGAAAATCACTCACCGGAAACCAAAATTTTCACGGACAAGAATCAGGGGCAATTTCACGGAATATTTCTTTTCGTCGGAATATTATGGTCGGACGGCGGCCGGAAAGTGGTTGAAAAACAACCGGTCGGTTGGCCGGTGGGCGGTAGTCAATGGCTGGTGGTCGAAAGTCAATGGCCGATGGCTGAATTCAAAAGCGGACTTGTCTTCTCAAGGGCGGCCACACATGGGCGGATTGGAGGGTCCGATTTGGACTTATTCGCATAAAGGCGGCTACACATGACTGCCTCTCATAAGAGAGGGCAACCCTTTTGGCCTATAAAAGGAGGCCATTTCTACACACATTTCATAGTGTGAAGTTGATGCAACAAGGTGAGTGTGAGGTGGTGAGAGTGAAGCAAGGCGGGAGCTCCATTAAGGGTATAATACCTTTGTAAACTACTTCTTATTTTGAAGTACTAAAGCTATTGAGTGGATGCTTTCCCGTGGACGTAGCCCACATTGGGTGAACCACGTATATCATGTGTACTCTCTCTCTCTCTCTACTCTATAATCTCTTGTGTGTGAAATCTATCTCTCTCCATTAAGTAATCTACTCAAATATCTATTTAGCTACGTCCTATTTCCTAACAATACTTCTAACGGTACAACTTGGCATTGAGTCTTCTAGATTTTGGTATCATGTCCATTCATCATTGCTACCTTGTAGTGGTGGGTACTCAGAGTTTGAGGCAATTTGAGTTTTTTCACCAAGCCGTAATTGATGAAATTGTGAGTAGCACCATCATCTACGAAGATGCACACCTTGTGGAATTCCAAAGATCCGTGCATACATACTAACTGATGTGGTCCAAAGGTTTGTTGCCACATGGAAGCTGTGAGACAACATTCATGTACCACCTCGGTGTGTGTTACTTCCACTGTAGAGAATCATGAGAAATACTCAAGAGACAGTAGTTGCACCGTGTGCACTGCTTTCTCCTTGCCATGAGCAGCAGATTTCCCCTTGGGACAATCCTTTTTCCCATGACCGCTTCCTAAACATTGAAAACATAATTTCTCTTTCTTAGCTTTATCAAAGTCCTCAGAAGAGAGAGGACCTCTGGACCCCTTGGGTTTTTTAGACGCATCGGAATTGGCTACTATAAATTTCCTTTCATTGTGCCCATACTGAGTGCGTGTATTACCATGTGTATTAGTAGGCACGTGAATTATTGTGCTTTCTTTTCATCTGGATCATCATGAATATGTGCTTTCACTATGGCTTCCTCAAGTGTTTTAGGGTCTTGGGTCTTGACGTACTTCTTAAGCTTTGGTGTCAGACCACATATAAACCCCCGTACTTGTTGAAAGTTATCTAAGCCTTCCAACTTGAATATAACATCCCGATAGTGAGATATATATTCAAGCAATGATGGGTATTGGCACATGGAACACGTGTCCCAAGCCGTCCAATTTTGATCTGCCTCATTTGTAGGCAAAAATTCTTTGCTAAACATAGCTTCAAAAGCTGCCCAACTCTGTGGTATGATATTCTTCTCCTTGAGACATCCACCAATTGTAGGCCTTGCCTTCCAGAGGTAAGCTTGTTTGCAGAGCTTTGACTGCGTTTAGAGTATGCCGTAAGGCGTGAATTCCATCCCACTTACTGAGAAAGATATTCACTGCATCCTTATTGCGGTTTCGGTCTTCTCCCTTAAAAATTGGTGGTCTAGTTTTTTTCAACAACTCATCCACCCCTTTTGCAGTGAGAGTGTGCAAAGTATTAGAAGTTGGGCCTTGCCGTGGATTAGAAGGGCCTTGTCCTTGTGTAGCAACGTGCTCATGCATGTGTGTGCCAGCAGGACCCTTGGACTGCTGTTGCATTAATTGAATCACTAATGTGGATAGTTTAGTGACATTTTCATTTAAAGCTTTAAAATTTTCATCCATGACTGATATACGTGTCTAAAGTACACAAAATTCTTCAATGTCGAGCAATTATTAAGTGTCATCACCTGCCATAGCGTCACGTGTACTCTCCTTGAGAGGATTCGGCCAGGGGCCATCATGGGCAGGATCAGTCGTACTTCGCTCAAAATCAAAAGTCATATTGATATCTGTATCCATGGTGACACAGTGCGGTGCAAGGAATAGTAAAAAAAGTACTTGAGATTGAAAGCACTTGCAAAGTGTAATTAGCCTTTCTAATTCCGTCAACGTCGATAGTATCCAAGTGGAAATCGCTCTGAAATGTCCGCCATAAAGGGAATTCCTTAATCCCTTGTAGCCGAATCAATTATGCGTGCAACCATTAATTAATTTTGAAATATAATGTCACTTTGAACTCTTGTCGAGATGCTTTGATTAAATTTCTGAGTTTCTGCCGGTAATACGTAGAGAATTCATGTGGGTCTGTGTGTTTACCGGCCCTGCCTTTGACTCCCTTGGATCGATGCTTACTGCTTACCAACTCCGAAATCGGAGCTCCTTAAGTGAGGTGGGGTATGTATCACCCCTTGTGGCACTAGAGTCCTAAGGCCAAAGGCCTTAGGCGTTTTTGAATGTGAAATCAAACCTTCACAAGCACCATGGCCGCTGCAGTAGCGCACGAGGAGGAAGGTGAAGCTATGGCGGTTGCTACTGCAGGGTGCAACGGGCTTTAGCCCTGGGTCGAGTATTGATCCCTTGCCCGGCGCGTTGCAATAGAGCTCGCAAGGGTGTTGTTTTGTGCAGGCCAAATCTTGACGGCTTCTCCTTGCAAGGGGAGTTTCCCACAGCTTTGGCCTGTCCTCCTCCTCACAGGAGGTGTGTTCCACACTCCCTTGACCCTGACATGCAAAAGCTCATTCAAGTTTGTGTGGCTCCCCTCCTCCACGACTGTGCCTTTCCAAAAAAACAGAACCAAGCTCTTGATACCAATGTTAGACAAGGGGAACTAGAACCTAGGATTCCACCTCCCAACCACCCACTATATAGCATGGCCCTTGGCCCTTTGTCCTAGTTGGACTCCCTTTCCACACTGCCTAGCCCGACCTTGCCCTTGTCTAGTCCGGCCTTGCCGGTGTCCTGACACCTTTGCTAAGGTATAAAAACCAATTTTTGTAATTTATTATAATTTTTTTGGATAAGAAATACACAACGTGAGCTAATGACACTCACTTCTCTCCTTCTCATGCTTCCTACTCCCTTATCAATTGTCACATTGAAGTGCCATCTGCTGCATTGCAACCATAGGTAAGAGCTCTACGCATTGACATAAAAATATCATGGTAAATCGTAGCTTTTGGCGTCACCAATATGCAGCCTAATTTCATTATAAGTAGGAATTTAAGCTAGGAAATCACATAATAAGCATAGGTGGGTATTGGGGCATCATTGAAACAACTAGATCAAAATCTCACTGATACTGTTAATAATTGCATTTTTTGCACTTCATCAAAAGTGAGATTTAAGACAATAACCATGTGTGCTTAGGTTTTATATACTTGCCCTAGAAATCTCGTAACATTCAAATGTCGTTTGATGCTATAACGATCATGTTTTGTTTGTTGATTAGCGATTAGCTTTTGATGATTTAGGTCATTTGAGTGTAGCTTGTGTTAGATGTGAGTTGTGCTATTGTTTTCCAAGAGATTGACACCCTCTTGTAGCCTTCATGTACTAGTCAAGTCAGCTTCATCCCATGGATTGACAATTATGTTCGTGGTTCTTGCTATGTATGCAATAAGATAAGAGTGAGGTTAAGAAACCCATCCACATTCATTAGATCCAATGCATTCTTATTTACATGCCTATCATGTGAAAAAGATGCTTTTTCCTGCTTTCCAAACTAACAAGCTTCACATAATTTTCGTATTTCAAAACTTTAAATGTTGGAAAACCTGTAATCATCTTTTTAGTTTGCATCATTTTCAGCTTTTGCAATTTTACATGATTGATAGGTTTGTGCCAAATCTCAATATCTACAACAACTTGTGCACCTTGTGTAAACATGGAAAGATTCACCTCAGGCACATTTACATCCAAGGTAAAAATTATTTCCACTTTCTTTCATTGTGCAACCAACCTTCCATTCTTCTTATGCTCTTTGCCAAAGAGCCCATCAGAGTTAAACTTAACCTACAAGCCCTACTCAACCATTTTCCCAACAGAAACCAAATTCTTTCTAATATTGGGTACACGTAGAACTTCAGCCATGTACTTTAATTTACCATTTTCCATAGTAAATGATACATTTTAAGTATGCATAATGGGATGTGCAGTAGCATCCCTAGTCTCTACATAACTAGGAATTTGTAAAGTTTTCATTTCGTTAAACCACTCACCATGACTGGTCGTGTGATTTGATGCAATGTAATCCACATGTCGTACATTATCAAAAGATTTTGCCACATTTGTAGACATATTGTTTAACATGTCGTACATTATCAAAAGATTTTGCCACATTTGTAGACAAAAAGCCTCTCAGGCTCATATAGATTCCTATTAGTGGTTTCATAATTATTTTGTTGCCTTTTGTTTGGACAATCATGTCTTTCATAACAGAGCTAGCATACTAACTTTTTGTGTTGACCTATGTATTGCTATGTTGCAAATTTAGCCAAACCAAAAATTTAGCACATCGAGCCTCGACATGCCCTTTGAGGTTGAGGTTCCCAAGGCTGCCTTGCTCCTTAGGCCTTGCAATAATTTCCCATTTGTCTTACTACCAAGGGATCAAGGCTTTCGTGCAATTCTTCCAAAGGAAATTTTCACCAGTTTAAGAATTTCTTCTAGTTGCATTTAGCTAATATTAATAGAAGACATGGAGTAAATGTATGGGATCCTCGGGTGGGGTGGGAGGGGTTCACTTAGAACTTTTGTGACTATCATGTGAGTGTAGTATAAGTTGGTATTAAATTTATTCTCTCTCACATATTTACATACAGAAGGGTACTATAAGAAGAATTGGGAAAAAAATTTACAGATTGAATAAGAAAAGGGAGTATTTTATTCCTCCAAAATTCATAGATAAAGAGTTTTAGAAATAGTCACTGAACGCACGCGATATACATGATTTATACATAGTGAACCCCTAGAGATGGGATCGTAAATGAATTAATCACTTGTGTTTTGACCTAGAAGGGGAGAAGCACATCAAAAATTTCAAAAGAACCCATAGGCTATGATGATTCAAAAGCATAAACTACCTATAGAAGGCCACACATTATCTACTACTCTAGACAAATGTCAACTATATTTTTAAAGAAAACACTAAGTAATTGAAATTTAAGTGTTTTATTCCAAAAGTTTAAGGGTTGTCATACAAGGCATAACGATACAATGAGCAACTTTAAAGTTTTTTCATGTGCAAGTTTACACTTCAAGTGTTAAATAAAAACCTAGCACACGGATTTTTATTGTCTATAGGTTTCCTAGGATTAGTGTAATTTCACCTACGAATTTAATTCTGATATTTAGATTAGAAGGTAGAAAAATCCACAAACATGTGGAGGAATCTATTGAATCTATAATGGAGAAGGAAATTCAGGCAATGCCATGTGGCACTAAATGCAATATGGAGGCACCGCTAGAAGCCACGAGGGATGCTAGGCATCATGAGCCAAAAGGTGCACTAGATGAACAGGGAGAAGATGAAGAGGCGGTTGGGAGAGAGAGAGAGAGAGAGAGAGAGAGAGAGAGAGAGAGAGAGAGAGAGAGAGAGAGAGTAGCTCCAGCTTGTGTACCTTCACACAAATTTGAAAAATGAAATTCAAACTCAAAGCTTCGATTGAATTTCCTATGTGTCTGCTTTCTGTTTAGTGAAAGATTCTCCTTCTCCATGATCATAAAGATGCTCTCCCTCCTCCTCCATTGCCTTTAATTGCATCTCTCTCTCTCTCTCTCTCTCTCTCTCTCTCTCTCTCTCTCTCTCTCTCACACACACACACACACACACACACACACACACACACACACACACACACACACACACACACACACACACAGAGTAGCACCACACACACTTTGTTAAAGACATCTAGGCACTTAAAGCAAAACTCACGTGACTTTGAACTCATGGAGGGAGGGAGAGAGAGAGAGAGAGAGAGAGAGAGAGAGAGAGAGAGAGAGAGAGAGAGAGAGAGGGAGGGAGGGAGGGAGAGATTTTCTATTGCAATCAAGGATACCAAGTGGTTGTTTCCCATGTTTTGGGTCATCTTAATAAATGCAATGGTGTCATAGAAATAGAAGATCCAAACTGATTGCCTTGGTGATAAAGTAGCCATATTCTTGCTTTGATGCTCATGAGTTTTATCACCTCTTGGCTTCTCTATACCTCCAAGGTCTTTGTTAAGGAGTGAGGACTAATGTATATCTCCAAGGTCTTTATTAAGGAGTGAGACTGCTTTCTCGTTTCCACTCGGCTTTGCAAAGTGCTCCCATACTTCAAGTGACCGGTGTGCTTGGTGGTTGGTTTGCAAGATGGAGGAACGGGTGGTGGTGTTTCCAAACATTCCCCTACTTTTTCCACACTCTAGGGTGACTAGTCCGATTTTGCTATGTTTTCATGTTGTGGGGTGTCAAGAAGAGTAGGTAAAGTGGAGTACAACATACATGTATGTCTCTCTCTAGACATGATGTCTCTACGGGTGCCCCCTATGAGGGTCATGTTGCTCGGTCAAGAGTTGTTTTTAGTGATGAAGCTGTCTACTGATGACAAAGGCCGAGAGAGTTGCTCATTGTTGAAGGTATTCAATTGTAGCCGATGATCTCTTGAAGCTTACATGTTGTCTCTCTCAAAATGTGATCTTGCATATCTAGAAAGGATAGACATAGGACTCCGCCCTCTATAAGAGTGCTTTTGTTATCCTAAAAAGGCCATTACAGGGGTGTTTTTGCAACCTAGAGGTGCGCCTATGCTGCTCCATCATCTGCCCAAACCTTCAGCCATAGTTTCAATGATCCATAGCCACAATGGAGAAGATTTGGGGCTGATTGGAACATTCAATATGAGTGGATTCAGGAGCTAAATTCTAGTTGCAAAGAAACACACTGTTGAGGTGCATTCAAAGGGCTGAAAATGTATTAGATCTTGAAGAGAATTTTTGTGTAACTTGATGAGGCCACTACGTTAGTGTGTATGCAGCTTGGACTCCTCTCAGTCTTGCCCCCTTCCTTGCTCATCCTGGCAACTCAATGTTGCTCCACCCTCTTCTTGTACATTTAGAAGCACCTTTGGCTATCTATAGCCACCAGAGCGTGAGCAGTCAGTTGCATAGGGGGGTTGGCAAAACAACTAGAGGTTTAGAAGCACCTTTGGCTATCTACAGCCACCACAGCGTGAGCATTCAGTTGCATAGGGGGGTTGGCAAAACAAGAGGAAGGGACGGTTTTTGCAGAGGGGGGAATTCCGCCAGGCGGATTGGAAGCTTCCACTAGAGGGAGTCCAGCTCCAGGATGAGAGAGAGTGCCAGAGAGAAGAAAAATATGGCTCTACTACAGCCAAATGGGTCGAGACCAAAAGAGAGGCTGGTAGAGGTGGCGTGGCTTGGAGTAGTAGAGAGGTGATGGGTTGGTGGACGTCAGAGAGGAGCAAGGGGAGGCCGTTAGCCAAAAGAAGGAGGGCTGCTACAGATAGGGAGTGGCCATGTCAAGATAGGAGCGGCCACAGATTGGAGGCCATGGGCACTCAAAGGCCTACCGAGAGAAACTAGAAGGAATCATGGATCCTAAGGTTGCTCTAGTTGTAATCAGGTTGCAAGCGATTTGTTGAAGCTTTTCAGAAGCGGGTTTCTCCATTGGACTTGGGTGAAAAATTGGGCAAGATTAAGCAGGATGTAAGTAACTTAGGATTTTGCTTTGTTTCTGGATAAATTTGAGTCTATTTGGGAAAGACTAGGTGCTATTACATGTGTGAAAAATGGAGATCATTTCAAGCCAGAGGAGTTTCTAGCCTTCTGCTTGCATCCGCGAATCAAGGAGAAGGTCAACTGTGGTGGTGCAGAGGACTATTCGCAAATGGTTTACTTGGTGAAGGTAATGAGCAGGAAAGCAAAGAGGAAGCTGGAGATGGGCTTGTTGAAGCCTACAATTTATGGGTATAGCTCGACAATGGAGCTTTATCATGTGCCAAAAAAAAGTCCAAGTGTCAAAGAGGTAGCTCCTTTGCCATTGGTAAGCCATTCTGGTCATTCGTTTCAATTTGTACCTCCAGTTTGGTATGCTGCTGCACAAGAGTCTATTAGCATGGTTAGCAAGGATGTGGTCTTGGTCAAAGTGTGTATGCATGAAGAATCAAATGAAGCTATGGATCAGAGCTCACAGGACAAGTTTGAAGATGTTGGCAAAGCGATGTGGTCGAAGCTGCGCAGGAAGAAGCTAGCCAGGGGGTTGGTCAACCTTGCCTTACTGATTGTGTTGAAGAGTGAGTGTAAGTGCATTCCAAAAGGTGTGGATGATGTCAACATACAAGAGAACGAGGTAATAGATTATGGATTTCTTTCTCTCTTAGCAGATGATATGATCATAGAAGAAGGTCCTTCAAGAGCAGGCAAAGGTGGTCGAGCAATCTGATTTGCTCACGCATGAAGTGGTTGAAGATGAAGCATCAAAGGCTATGGTGGACGAAGATTGGCATGGTGAGTTTGGTATGGCGTGTATGCCATTTGAAGGACCTACAACAGAGGGTATGCTTGGAACACAGCTAGGTTTGGCTATGCAAGAAGGAACGGTAGTGGAAGACAGGTTGCCGAAGGTGCGTGTTATGCTATTAATGGACATGCTTTTTAAAGTTGCTTCATAGGTAGTTTAGCACAGTTTGCAAAGCTCTTTTGATGAGGGGTCTTCTATAGAGATCTCTCTAGCAGGTGAGAGAATCATGATGTATGGTGCAGATGCTTTGTAGGTTGGTGTACAGGTTTATCCAGTGTACGAAGCCGATGTATGGATACATGTTGAAAGTTTATGCTATGCCAAGCTACACGAGAGGCTTGTTTTAGGGTTTACAGGTGCAAAAAAATGGTTGATTATGTATGTAATACAGATGGGTCACTGTGCTCAACTCCATGTATTTGACCTTGGTGGAGTTTGCATCACAGTTGGGAGAGCCTATGGCTTTCCATTTGATTCGGGGGGGATTCTACAACTGATAAAATCTCTCTCTCTCTCTATCTAGTACTTATGTACATACTAAGTGTCAGCTTTGTAATATGCAATCATATCTTATCTAAATAATATAGTGGTTGAGCATAAATGATCAACTAGCGGGTTAGCAATGATGGTACAACTGAAGAAGGTCAGCCTCTGGAAGTGCAAGAAGCCCAAGCATGGCCGTTTGCAGGAAAATGACAGGGACATTGAGCAGGTATTTGATGCATGTAGGAGACAGGTACACAGGGATGGAGCACTCTCTAGTAGAAGCTACAAGTGTTGTTTGCTATCACAGGTGACAGGAGAAAATGTTGACATCACAAGATTGGGAACGAGGCAAGCGATGTGGATACAGGTGCTATGAGGTTTATGATATGGGATTTTGAGCGAGATGTTTGTAGGACACGCTATTTGACAGGGTGCGAGATATTTTCTTGAAATGGCTAGTGGTTTGAGGTTGTTGAAGGCCCGCTTTATACTTGAAGAAGACATGTCAAAAGCTGGTGCATGGAGAGTTGGAAGTAGATGGTTGGGTGATGGAAGCTATACTTGGTGAAGTGTTCAACAAGTCCAATTGGGATATGTATTTATTACCTAACTCAATAATTGGTCGGAGAGCACATATCAACCAATTGAGAGTTATGGTGGCACAGGATACTCAACGGTCATATCGGTCACCACCTCTCTAGGAGAAGATCTCATCACCCGGGGACTATTCTTCTGGAGTGATCCTTGTTTACTTACGGCCATGAAGAGTTGGAGCTTTGTTTGATAGCACTATAGCCTGTACACGCAGTTGAAGCGGGCGGCCAACCATAAGCATGACCATTGGTTTGGTTCAAAAGAGAGTCATGGTGAGCCTTGCTTGAAAACACAAGGGATAGTTTTCATCCAAGTGGTCGAGGGTTTTGGGGCCTAGGTATGCATAGCAAGGCAGAATTGAAAGTGGAAGAAAAATTTGTAGCATCGGTAAGAATATTGTCATGCTCATGATATGAAGAGATGCCAGAGCAAAGTTTTTCCCGTGTTGGCAGTTTACGAGCATGTAAACGAGACCAAGCTAGGATTTTTTTGAGTGAAGATTGAAGCTGGCATGTAGAGTGAAAAAAGAAACACTACTGTAAACTGAGAGATGGTGCTAGTGTACTCCAGTGCATGAGCAGGAGGGTGCTGTAGTTCCTAGTGGAAAGGGTGCCATCTGTGGTGT
Source organism: Adiantum capillus-veneris (assembly GCF_014529385.1). Lineage (NCBI taxonomy): Eukaryota > Viridiplantae > Streptophyta > Polypodiopsida > Polypodiales > Pteridaceae > Adiantum > Adiantum capillus-veneris. The sequence goes on from NC_140934.1 coordinate 140,992,165, forward strand.
TTCATGCAGCATGAGCAGGCAGTTGCATAGGTGGGTTGGCAAAACAAGAGGAGGGACGGTTTTTGCAGAGGGGGGAATGCCGCCATGAAAATTGGAAGCTTCCAGTGGAGGGAGTCTAGCTCCACGATGAGAGAGAGTGCGAGAGAGAAGAAAAATATGGCGCTATTGCCGCCAGTTGGGTCGTGACCAAAAGAGAGGCCGCCAGAGGTGGCGTGGCTTGGAGCAGTAGAGAGGTGGCAGGCTCGTGGATGCTAGAGAGGCCGTAAACCAAAAGCAGGCGGGCTGCTGCAAATAGGGAGTGGCTATGTCAAGATAGGGAGCGGCCATAGGTTGGAGGACGTGGGCACTCAAAGGCCTACCAAGAGCAACGAGAAGTATGCCGGGTTGACGAGCATCAAAGGAGAGTTGTGGATTCGTCCCAGCTGCATATGAAGGTGAACCTACTTGCTGAACCAGCTATAGGGAAGGATAAAAGACCACCAAGGCTAAAATGGGTGGAGATACAGAAGAGCAATTTATGGCCAAGTGCAGTTGTAGAGTGTTGGTGCCATGAGCAAGAGCACAAGGGGGTTGGTTGTATGCAATTGGTAGGGCCGTGAGGAGCTCTCCTGCAAGAGGAGGTCGACAGTTGCTTGGGGATTGGATGGGTTGTTGCGCTATAGAAGAAGCAAGAAAGAGGAAAGAGGGGTTCCATTGGAGGGCGTTGCAGAGCAGGAGAGCCGCCAATGAGGGTGAGCGTTAATCAAAAAGCAAGGTTGAAGGAGAGCCGCCATGTCTGCAGCCAAAAAGTAGGGATTGTCATGGCAGTTGATGCCATCATTCTACCCGCACATGTGTTTTGATGCATGGTTTTTCTATGGTTTATGGTGACTGCGTGACTCAGATCATTTTGTTCCTTCATCTTGTCTTGTGCTAATCTGTGGTAGTGTTGGCTCCGGACCACACGGGTGTGTGTGTGTAGAGAGAGAGAGGAAGAGAGTGATAGCGTGAGTTGTTGATATGTGAGATTGATGATTTGGGAGTTGTGTAATGATCGAGTACAGTCAGAGTTGATGGTGTGTTGTCGAGTCAATTAACGGATGAAGTGTTCGTGTTTGGTGTGTATAGCCGGTGCTTGAAGGCGAGCTTGTGCATTGGAGGTTGGCCGAAAAGTGTGCGTGTGTGTGTGATTCTGCATGGTTAGGGGTGTGAAATTTATCCTGGCCTATAGAGAGGCAAGCTTGGAGTGTGTTGGGTGTGTTCCCCCTTCCCCCTTTCCATCAGTGGTGCCCCCACGGAGGATCTATTGATTGCTCCTTGGTGAAGATTTACAGCCTGAAGATGATGCCTGATATTGAATTGGTGCTTGTTGGAGAAGAAGAGGCTGCAAATTGGTTTTCTGATTTGGAGCTATACCTATTGCAAATGAGAATTTTTTGAGATGAAGCCAAATTGAAGGCACTACCATTAGTTCTACAAGGACGCGCCAAAGCCTCGTTTGAAGGATTGAAGGTTGCAGATCGGTAGTCGCTGAGCTAGATTCGCAAGTAGTTTGTTGAAGCTTTTAAACTTCAAACTGCCATAACTTCAACCCGTAACTCCAATCAACGAGCCGTAAAGATAGGCCGATAGAGCACTTTAAGCACTACAGTTCTAGATCATAATATCCTATCTACTCTCACATCAAGCATAGCTCTTTTTGGAATCATTAAGGCATCAGTTGGCCCTTTAAAGCCGCATTTGGCATACACTGATCATTAAACTTGGCCTGTTAACAAGCCCGATCACTACTCAATAAACATGTAAGCTTCAAATAAGCTTGATGTGCATTTTTCTAGCATCTTTCTTAGCATGGGAGCGGAGCTCCACGACATCCACCCCTTCTGAACCTGCACAGCCTTCGGTCTGTGCCAACAATACTTCAATCTGCATCTGCTACACGTACCTTGAGCTCCTTAACATCATCGACTCAATTAACTTGCAAACATATGAAGAATGAAATAAGGCTTATATCCTATCATCAATGTTCTAACTTAATGATTAGGTAGCTGCCCATCAAAATTCTCTGAACCACATCAGTCGTATCTTTAAAGCATTCAATCATGGATAACTTGTTTAGTGAACCCTGCCAGACTCAAGTGCTCCAGTTAATGATGCACACGGCTTGACCATTAAGCTCTCTTTGAGGAACCCTGTCAAGCTCAAGTATGCCTTACTCTATCTGCACACGGAATGGCTACCAAGTCCTTTACTTCAAGTTCTGGTAGCAGAACAACCTCAAAAGATGTAAAGATACTTCGGCAATTGTTCAAAGAAGTCAGCTGGAAGCCATCCATGTAATCTTATTGAATGCATAACCAAAACTCTTTTGACTGAGCATAAATCTAGAAAGAAAAACTTTGTACCATGAAACCTGCTAAATCAGGTAGCTGGTACTCTGCAAATCAACAACTTGCACTTTAGTATCCCCCGGGCTCAAACGGGAAACCAATCATTCGTCCCACTGCGATCATTCCTTTTAAAAAAATGCACCATCCTCTAGCATGTGCCAACCGTGCTTGTTAACCCAAAAACATGTTCGCATAGCATAACCTAATAGGAAAAATCCTGACAAAAAACCAACCTACATCTCAGTATCCTTCAGGATCAAAAGGCATATAAAGTAACTGACAGCAATCATAGCTAGCATGATAATCTCCTGGGTCATAAGGCATATATAGTAACTGACAAGAATCATAACTAGCATGATAGCCTCCTGGGTCATAAGGGAATAGAAAATCATACTTCAAGTATATTGCATCTCCACAAACATTCTCATAGCATAGCAACAAAGAGTCCCAAATTCCCATCATAGCAGAACCTACAGGCAAAATCAATTCAATCACTATGGTTTCCAAAATATCAATCTGCATTTGTGAGTCATTGAATTCCATCACTTCATTTGATACCACAAACGCTGCATGGCTGCCTTCTCTAGTAGGCACAAACTCCTCTAGAGCCTCATCCAAATGAAACATAAGCTCTTTATCATATGTTGTAGGATGTTCTTCACTACTCTTGTCACAAGGACCTCAAAATTCCTCTAGCGCATCATCAAGCAGATCCATAAGCTCCATATCTTCCTCCTTGGAAGAACCACATAGTTTGTGAGTATTATCATAGGAAACCTCATGGCTTGTTTCATACATAGCCACGATTTGTTTTGGCAGCTTCACCCTCCCATTCAAATATCTTTCCACTTCAATAGCACAAGTCTCAGCATGCATTACGAAGATAGCATCAATTTCTTTCTCCATAGCATCATCATAGCAAACCTTGTCACATGTAGCAGTCATAGATTGATCATCATCATGCACCCCCTATAAATATGCATCTCCATAATCATAATCTTTGTCTGGGTTTACATAAAATACATATGAATCAGCATCAAATACATCTGCATCATCAACTGTGTCTTGAAATGTAGCCATAGACATAAAACCCTCTTGCATAGCATTAGCCAAAACAATTGCTTTTGCATGTAATGTTGCATAAGCATTCTCTCCATGGTCTACACCCAAAGAGCACTCCAAATGAGCATCTACACATATTGACTCTGACAAACATGTTGCTTGATCACTGTTAGTGGCTATGCTTGCATGTATAGCATGCATTGGCTCTGAGAAACCTGTTTTCTCATTTATGTCACTTTGAGAGGATATGACTGTATCCACAAAGTCACATTTTCTTTGAAATAAAGAAGTCAATCCCAATCGAGCATAAACCGTATCCACTATGAAATCATCATCTGCATGCAACAATGCTTTTTCTTCGAGAAGACATGCATCGATAACAACTTCTAGCTTTAGCTCGGGTAGAACTCTGACCACCTGCATGACATGCTTTTTGCATTAAAACAGATGGCTCCTCATCTTGTGTGCTTTCAATCTGCTGAAGCTCTTGGTCTTCACTCAATAAGAACCCCTGTATGATTGCTTCTGCAAAAGCATCCCAATTGTCTGCATGAGTTCTTGCAAGAACTTGAATTTGATCGTTAATATGATCACACACAAGTTGTTCAAATTCTACAATCATCTGAACGTCTGGCACTTTTTGACGCTTCATTTGCTGCTCGTAATACTCTAGGTAACCTTTTTGATCATATTCCAGAAAAATACAATACTGCTCCCAAACAGCATCAAGTGCTAGCTCTACAGCATCATCAGTCTGCTTTTTTATCTGCATGGGTTTTTCTTCCTGTAGATACCCCTGAACCAATTCCATCATTTTTGGCAAATCTGTAACTGCCAGATTTTTATCAAATCCATTGGCACTGAAATCTTCAATAAACTACTTTAACTGTTCTGGCATCTCCGTGTTTACCTTCCACCCTGGCTCTTTTCACGTCTGGTTCACCAAAGATGTCGGGGGATATGTGTTCGCTACGTGAGTCAGGCAGGCGCCGGGCCTCTCGCTGTGGGAGGTGAGAAAGAGAGAGAACAAGAACAATTAATGCAACTGACTCTGTCAATCGCCGTAATCATGAATTAATTGATTAATATGTTTGAGTACAACTTAATCTTTAGCCAAGGCGGGCTATTAACAATGCCGTCACTTGGATCATCTCCTAACTAGGAATTTAAGCTCCCGATTTACAGAATTAATCGGGCCGTTAACGACATCGAGTTTAACAGAATGATTAATCAAACATTAGATGATGATGATGATGGAAACTTCCTCATGTCGCTTTATCTGGTTTGAGTTCCCTTAGATTCAACAAGCTTCAATTCTGCTCAATGCCATATTTTTCATGCTTCAGTTACTGTCAATTATTCTGCAGCTTTTTGCTCCTTATGCTTTGCACTGGCCTAATTGCGGCTCACAGCTATTAACCTTCTCCTGCTCTTCAATTGCTAGCCGGAACTTTATCCCTTGCTTGGTCAATACACTTGCTTTCCTCTTCCGAGCTCATGCCAGCTTCATGCACCGCTCCGAGATCCTCTCCTTCTGAAGCACGAGAGAGCGAGAGCGCCTTTAGCTTTCTTGCTTATGTCCGAGAGCAAAGAGAGAGAGAGAGAGAGAGAGAGAGAGAGAGAGAGAGAGAGAGAGAGAGAGAGAGAGAGAGAGAGAGAGAGAGAGAGAGAGAAAGCTCTACTTGTTTGCGAGCCCATGGCAAGAGCGAAGCGAGTGAGAGCCAAGCTCTCCGGTTCCCCTGCCTTCCCTTTTCTTCCTTCGTCACACATTGTCCCCCCCTTTTCTTCGCTTGGAGACCCCTTCTTTCAATAGACTCACTTCCTTTTTATGCAACGACGGCGCCGTCGTTTTGGGAACGGCACCGGTGATGTGGCAGTGGTGACTTTTGACCTGCGCAAAATGCGCCGCGAGTGGCTCCAAACGGCATCGCCCATGCTAGCTGAGCAACTCTCGTCTCTCCATCGTGCTCATTGGAGCACCCACGTAGCCTGCGCATCTCTCTTCCTCCCTCACGCTGCCTGCTCGTCGCCCCTGGCCTTCACGCTTTCGTTTTCCCCTTGTTCACACACAAAAGCGCTAGTTCATTTATGCAAATGGGCCGACATTGATGGGCGGCCATTGATTTAAGCTCTTGGGCGGCCTTTCCACTTGGTTGCCTTAGGGAGGTCTAGCCAATTTTATGAGGGCACCACATTCGACATGCATAGCGGCCAAAGCATTGCCAAGAAAAACAATTAGGCGGCCTTCATGGGTTATGTTGGGCGGTCTTTTGGCGGCCGACTTCCTCTGAAAGGGCACCACATTTGGCATGCAAATGCTGCTTTGGTAAAGGCGCCACTCTGTTACAATATCGGGCAAGGCATTGGTAAGCATAACATCTTTCCCTAGCAACCCCCATCGAGCAACCTCATCATGAAATCTGCTACCTGTATCAAGAGATGACCTTAAAAGAGATTCCACTCAAGCATTTGTTGTGCTCTCTGAAGTGCATTACATCCAGCATACATCTCAACCAAAGCACTGTTACCTCGAGCACTTATTCTACTACATTCAAAACCCTGGTCGTCGCTACTCAAAATTCCAAAATGGCACACCGTCGCCCAATCCGGTACTGGTTTGCAGCCGACTTAAACTTCAAACTGCCATAACTTCAAACCGTAGCTCCAATCGACGAGCCGTAAAGACAGGCCGATAGAGCACTTTAAGCACTACAGTTCTAGATCATAATATCCTATCTATGCTCACATCAAGCATAGCCTTTTTTTGCATCATTAAGGCATCAGTTGGCCCTTTAAGCCGCATCTGGCATACACTAATCATTATACTTGGCCTGTTAACAAGCCCGATCACTACTCAATAAACATGTAAGCTTCAAATAAGCTTGATGTGCATTTTTCTGGCATCTTTCTTAGCATGGGAGCGGAGCTGCACGACATCCACCCCCTCTGAACCTGCACAACCTCCGGTCTATGCCAACAACACTTCAATCTGCATCTGCTACACGTACATTGAGCTCCTTACCATCATCAGACTCTCTTAACTGGTAAACATATGAAAAATGAAATAAGGCTTATACGCTATCATTAATGTTCTAGCTTAATGATTAGGTAGCTGCCCATCAAAATTCTCTGAACCACATCTGTCGTATCTTCAAAGAATTCAATCATGGATAACTTGTTTAGTGAACCCCGTTAGACTCAAGTGCTTCAGTTAATGATGCACACGGCTTGACCTTTAAGCTCTCTTTGAGGCACCGTGTCAAGCTCAAGTATGCCTTACTCTGTCTGCACACGAAATGGCTGCCAAGTCCTTTACTTCAAGTTCTGGTAGCAGAACCAACTCAAAAGATGTAAAGATACTTCAGCAATTGTTCAAAGAAGTCAGCTAGAAGCCAGCCATGTAATCTTATTGAATGCATAACCAAAACTCTTTTGACTGAGCATAAATCTAGAAAACAAAACTTTGTACCATGAAACCTGCTACATCAGGTAGTTGGTACTCTTCAAATTAACAACTTGCACATTAGTAGCCCCCGGGATCAAACGGGAAACCAATCATTTGTCCCATTGCGATCATTCCTTTTTTTTAAAATGCACCATCCTCCAGCATGTGTCAATCGTGCTTGTTAACCCAAAAGCATGTTCCCATAGCATAACCTAATAGAAAAAATCTTGACAAAAAACCAACCTTCATCTCAGTATCCTCCAGGATCAAAAGGCATATAAAGTAACTGACAGCAATCATAGCTAGCATGAAAACCGCCTGGGTCATAAGGCATATATAGTAACTGACAAGAATCGTAACTAGCATGATAGCCTCCTGGGTCATAAGGCAGTAGAAAATCATAATTCAAGTATATTGCATCTCCACAAACTTTCTCATCGTACCTTGAGCTCCTTATCATCATCATCAGACCCCTTCTGAACTTGCACAACCTTCGATCTGTGCCAACAATACTTCAATCTGCATCTGCTACACCTACCTTGAGCTCCTTAACATCATCAGCCTCAATTAACTTGTAAACATATGAAAAATGAAATAAGGCTTATACCCTATTATCAATGTTCTAGCTTAATGATTAGGTAGCTGCCCATCAAAATTCTCTGAACCACATCTGTCGTCTCTTCAAAGCATTCAATCATGGATAACTTGTTTAGTGAACCCCACTAGACTCAAGTGCTCTAGTTAATGATGCACACGGCTTGACCATTAAGCTCTCTTTGAGGAACTGTGTCAAGCTCAAGTATGCCTTACTCTGTCTGCACACAGAATGGCTGCCAAGTCCTTTACTTCAAGTTCTGGTAGCAGAACCAACTCAAAAGATGTAAAGATACTTCAGCAATTATTGAAAGAAGTTAGTTGGAAGCCAACCATGTAATCTTAATGAATACTTAACCAAAACTCTTTTGACTGAGCATAAATCTAGAAAACAAAACTTTGTACCATGAAACCTGCTACATCAGGTAGTTGGTACTCTTCAAATCAACGACTTGCACTTTAGTAGCCCCCGGGATCAAACGGGAAACCAATCATTTGTCCCACTGTGATCATTCCTTTTAAAAAAAATGCACCATCCTCCAGCATGTGCCAATCATGCCTGTTAACCCAAAAACATGTTCGCATAGCATAATCTAATAGAAAAAATCATGACAAAAAACCAACCTACATCTCAGTATCCTCCCGGATCAAAAGGCATATAAAGTAACTGACAGCAATCATAGCTAGCATGATAACCTCCTGGGTCATAAGGCATATATAGTAACTGACAAGAATCATAACTAGCATGATAGCCTCCTGGGTCATAAGGGAATAGAAAATCATAATTCAAGTATATTGCATCTCCACAAATTTTCTCATAACATAGCAACAAAAAGTCCCAAATTCCCATCATAGCATAACCCAGAGGAGAAATCAATTCAATCACTATGGTTTCCAAAATATCAATCTTCATTTGTGAGTCATTGAATGCCATCACTTCATTTGATACCACAAACGCTGCATGGTTGCCTTCTCTAGTAGGCACAAACTCCTCTAGAGCCTCATCCAAAAGGAACATAAGCTCTTTATCATATGTTGTAGGATGTTCTTCACTACTCTTGTCACAAGGAACTCGAAATTCCTCTAGCGCATCATCAAACAGATCCATAAGCTCCATATCTTCCTCCTTGGAAGAACCACCTAGTTTGTGAGTATTATCACAAGAAACCTCATGGCTTGTTTCATACATAGCCACGAATTATTCTGGCAGCTTCACCCTCCCATTCAAATATCTTTCCACTTCAATAGCACAAGTCTCAGCATGCATTACAAAGATAGCATCAATTTCTTTCTCCATAGAATCATCATAGCAAACCCTGTCACATGTAGCAGTCATAGATTGATCATCATCATGCACCCCCTATAAATATGCATCTCCATAATCATAATCTTTGTATGGGTTTACATCAAATACATATGAATCAGCATCAAATACATCTGCATCATCAACTGTGTCTTGAAATGTAGCCATAGACATAAAACCCTCTTGCATAGCATTAGCCAAAACAATTGCTTTTGCATGTAATGTTGCATAAACATTCTCTTCATGGTCTACACTCGAAGAGCACTCCAAATGGGCATCTACACATATTGACTATGACAAAAATGTTGCTTGATCACTGTTAGCAGCTATGCTTGCATGTATAGCATGCACTGGATCTGAGAAACCTGTTTCCTCATTTATGTTGAGGCGGTCCTGGGCGGGCAACAAGAAGAGTGGCCTTTAAGCACTCTTCTAGGCTCCCGTGCTGCTCAATTGGGTTAGGGTTGAAAAAAAAAACAATAACACACACAAAAACCCGCAACCTAACCCTACACTAATTTGGGGCACCACCTAGTTTTGGATGCGAACTAGGACGTGTAAAGAGAGAGAGAGAGAGAGAGAGAGAGAGAGAGAGAGAGAGAGAGAGAGAGAGAGAGAGAGAGAGAGAGAGAGAGAGAGAGAGAGAGAGAGAGAGAGAGAGAGAGTGCTCGGGCTGCTTTGAAATGTATCGGCACTCATCAAGCAAACACAATTATATATGTAAGAAAGGGAGAGAAGAGGGAGAGGATGCTTTTTGCATTAATACCTTCTTACAAATCTGTCATGACCAATCAAAGTGAGATTAGTATTTGTGCAACATAGCTTGAGTAAATTACACCACAACACATCACAAGAAAAGCCACCCCAATCACTGTCTTAAGGCCAGGGGAGTCCTCTCCACCCTGTCGCCCTCTTACAATATGTGGGATTTATGGCTAAATTGATGACAACACCTAGAGACAAGCTATCAAGAACGTAAAAAAAACACCAAAACACTTACACATCATTGTTGTCCATTACTTCACGTTGGAAGAGAGACAAAGTATCCAAGCTTAGTCCAAATCCACCCTCCTTGATTCAGAAAATGTTGGGCTTACACTAGTAGGAGAAATGATAGATTTCCAACTCTCAATTGAATGATCACTCTCTCTCTCTCTTACAATGGCATAGAGTTCCCTTGCTAATCACCCCTATTACAACACATGCACATGCATAAGGCAATGAGATTCCACTCAAGAGCTCCTTCTAGAGAGGTTGAGCTTGGCTCCTCAAGCTATAGCATAGTGCTCTTGCTTATGACTCCCCCTTTTTGTGTTGGGGTTAAGGCCTATGTGCCTTGACCGGTCGCCCAGGTCATGGGCACCCGCCCACTGTTACCCAATACTTATAGTGAGTATACTGTATAGGGGGAGCTGCCACTTCACAGTCTCCCCACCCACATCGTGTGTGTGTCTCCTTATCTCTCTCTCACTCTCTGTCTGTTGGTATCAGAGGTATGGCGACCGCGGAGAGCACGATGGCTTTGAGAGCTTTGAGGTGATAGCTCACTCGCTCTCGATAGTAGAGAGATTAAGAAAGCTTGGAAGCTTTGTGAGAATGCAATGGGAGCTTGTGAGCTCAGTTGAGAGTGATGTATGCTCTTGTGGAAGCTCAGAAAGGAGTGTGGAAGATTGTGTGTAAGTGAAGGTGCTGCCCTAAAACTGTGTGGACAGCAGCACTGTTTTCAGATTCGTTTTTCTCCTTGTAGAATGCAGATCTGAGAATTCTGTTCTTTTGCAGAAGAAACTTTTTGCATATTCCCCACCGTTTTGCTGATATTAAGCTCAGATTGACTGTATACAGAAATTCCAAATTTTCTGTTGTCGCATTGTGTGCGAGTTTGATGCACTTTTGGAAGCACGCGAGATTCTTGAAATTGAGTGCATAAATTCTGAGTGCGGATTGACATTGTATGTGAAAATGTGGAGCCATTTTGGCATTGAGTAGTGTTATGGTTTATGGTAGAGATTGTACTTGAGTTTTTTGCTCAGTTTTCAGGGGAAATTCTGTCGGATTTTTCCCAGATTCTCGCCATAGTTTGTGATCGAGTGTTTACTCTCACTTTTGACAGGTTTTTTCAGTTTGGACACAGTTTTGTGTTTTTGTATCCACTCTCGCAAGAGTGAGGAGTTGTGTATCTTTCTTTGCTTGAGACAGTGGTTTGCTCTCGTGTGGGAGAGCCTTGTGATCTCGAGCATTGTTTGCCATAGTTTTGCAGAGCTTATGCATGTATGTTGAGTGTAGTTTGATGCGCATTGATTTCTCATTGTATTGAGCTTGCAGGACAATGGTTATTTTGTGTTGATAGCCATTGTGCGTTGAAACTCTGGTGAAATTTTTCCAGGAGTTTTATGCATATCATTTATGCGATCTAGGTAGAGATTGCAGGTTGCACTCAGCATTTGCGTGCGGTGTTCTCTGCAGGTGGGAGATTTGTGCATGTGTATGCATCAATACCGCATAGTGTGGGCTTGGTGATTAGCTCACAGATTGCAGTGTGATACTAGAGCAGGCGAGGCTTGTATTGACATTGCGGGAGCTCTATTTTGGAGTGTGTCTCATAGGTTTTACATTGTGTTTCTGGCCATATTTGTAGAAAGTTTCCAGGTGTTGTTGATGAGGTGGTTTTGCTTTCTAGTTTGCTACATTGTGCTCATGGCAGAGACAGGTGATCGCTCAGATTATGATCTCTCCGAAATGTGCATGTTTGATGGGTCAAACTTTGCAGCATGGAGAGAGTGTATGCTTGATGCATTGACACAACGAGGGTTGCATCGACCATTGAGTGGTGATGTAGGTAGACCTTCAAACATGTCTGACGATCAGTGGGGAGCTAGAGGAGATGGCACTATCTACACTCTCTTTGCACCTTGCAGAATCTGTATATGCTCTTGTTATGTATGAGACTACTCCAAGAGAACTTTGGCACAGATTACATGATATGTATGATAGATATGAGTCATCACGGACTCGTGTGAGACATATACATTCACGAGAACGCCGACAGGTATTGTGGTTATTTTAGACACGTTAGACGGCGCTGTTTTCGTCGTATGTGACATCGTAGGATACATGGCAGTCTCAGAGATGTATGTAGTGATGCCATGGACTTAGTTGCTTTGACAGTTGAGGCAGATGTAGTGTCGGAGTATACTAGTGACGGGGATGTCACTTTTACCTAGAGCTATGCACGAGATGCTATACATGTGGATAGTGCACTCCATTCGCAGTGGTTGCTAGACGTAGATGCTATGTTTCATGTCACGTCGCATCGTGAATGGTTTTGTAGCTATTCTAGCGGGATGCTTGGCAGTGTACGCTTGACTGATGGATCGGTGCATGCGATAGCAGGTGCAGGAGATGTGAGACTGTCATTACCGAGTGGTGCGTCTTACTTGTTACGACATGTGCGCTATGTACCAGATTTGAAAGTGAGTTTGATCTCGATTGGTCAGCTTAGAGATTGTGGATGTCAGATTTTGCTACGAACGAGATTTTGTGATGCATTTGGGTTCGCTAGTGATTGCGAGAGGTGCTAGGAGTGGTACAGGTTACCCATTGCATGTGGATCACGGGCGAGACGGTGTTGTCTCTGTGATCATGCGACCAGGTAGAAAGCGAGAGAGCAGGCGAGTCTCTTTTGCTTGTGGGTTGCAGGATGCTTTGCATGGAGTGTAGAGCAGTGACCTTGTTGTGCAGGTTGCGTCTATGGATGCATAGGTAGAGCGGGACAACTCTAGTGAGTCACAGTAGGATGAGTCATCAGAGGTGATGATAAAGATGACTCACATGGATGCTGTGATGTCGGCTATTGTGGAGTCATTTCTTGATATGCTTATGCCAGAGATTGATGCAGATTCAGGACAGATGGATACTCTTGGTACACATGTGATATGTGGTGGGCACGAGGAGTCACTCCAGAGCTCGGAGTCAAAGTGCCATGGTCTCTATGATAGGGAACAGGATTGCCATGAGTTGAGTTCTGAGTTGGAGGTGGAAGAGGTTGCCAGGGTTGCACCAACGTTCGGTGTCCTCATGTACGAGATGCTGATCTCGAGGCCCGACATAGCAGCTGCAGTGGGAGCATTTGTAGTAGGTTTGATTAGTTGTTCGATGACTGATCTCGGCAAAGAGCGTAGGGGAGGTTTGCAGGTATTGGACCAATACTTGCAAGAGTGCATGAGCTCTTGTAGACTCTTTGCAGAGCTTGGAGCTAGCTCTGTGTCGCTTCCGCAGCGGGATGTTTGTCTATCAGTAGAGCCGAATGCACTAGCTCATCGAGAGTCAGTGGGCATAGGTTGAGAGAATATCTCACCTTCTATTAGTTGTACACTAGTAGATCTTGCTTAAAGGCACATTGGCCTTTAAGTGGGAGGTTGTTGGGGTTAATGCCTATGTGCCTTGACCGGTCGCCCAGGTCATGAGCGCCCGCCACTGTTACCCTATACTTATAGTGAGTATACTGTATAGGGGGAGCTGCCACTTCATAGTCTCCCCACCCACATCGTGTGTGTGTCTCCTTCTCTCTCTCTCTCATTGTCTGTCTGTGGTGCTCCCCGATCCCCTTCATTTTGTGCTAGCTACACCCTCCTTTTATAGCAATTTTGAGGGCTAAGGTTACTCCTCTAACCATGGTTGGGTTAGATTTTCAGCACTTATCTAATTTATTTTGCTTGGAATTATCAAGAAGTTGGTGGGGATAGATGAAGAAGAGAGAGAGGATAGAAATTGAGGTGATAGGACTTTTCATAGTAGGTTAGTGTTTGTAAATTAGTAGAGTTAGTATTTTTATTAATTTACAAATGGAATTGGATATTTACAATGGAAGTATCCAAGTAGGATACAAATAAGGAAGAAAAAACTCTTAATAGGTAAGAAAATATGGATTTCTTACAATGTTGATGCTCCAAGTGTCTTGAGTAGGGTCAATTTTGACGCTTGTTGACGGTCCACTAGCTTTGACGGTATGTTTTTTCTCAACTCTTGACCTTCCTTGGAAGCCAAGGTAAGTGAATATGAATAATCAATCACCATGATGCTGTCTTTCAAGAGAAGAGGTTGAATTTTGTGGTTTTTTTGATAGATATGGGTAATATGGATGAGGAAAAATGAGACTAGGTGGTCAATTTTGGAATGGAAGTGTGTGTAGGAGACATGAGTTCACCATCGTTTCTCTTATTCTTTAAGGTTGAGAAGAAGGTGAGTAGGGTGCAGAGAGGAGTGGTTAGAGAGGTAGGGATGATGAGTGGAGAAGTGTGTGTGAAATAGGAAAATGATAAAGTGGAAGAGGGAGTGTGGATGCAAGTGAAGCGGTCCGGGGCGGGCAACAAGAAGAGCAACCTCTAGACACCCTTCAAGGCTCCCGTGCTGCTCAATGGGGCTGGGGCACAACACAACATGAACCAAAACAACAAACCCCCAGCCAAATCCCAACGACACAAGGGGCACCACCTAGTTTAAGAGCGAACTAGGACGCACAAGAGGAGAATCGTTAGAGCAACCCACAAACAAGCAAGGAATTTACACTAACCCTAACACCAATGGAATACTCTCACACACTAAAACACGAGAGAGAGAGAGAGAGAGAGAGAGAGAGAGAGAGAGAGAGAGAGAGAGAGAGAGAGAGAGAGAGAGAGAGAGAGAGAGAGAGAGAGAGTGCTCGGGCTGCTTTGAAATGTATCGTTAATGATCAAGAAAACATAAATATATATATGTAGGAAAGAGAGAAAAAAGGGGGAGAGGATGATTGTTGCATTAATACCTTCTTACAAATCTGTCATGACAAATCAAAGTGAGATTAGTATTTGTTCAACATAGATTGCGTAAATTTCACCACACCGCATCACAAGAAAAACCACCCCAATCACTGTCTTAAGGCCAGGGGAGTCCTCTCCACCCTGTCGCCCTCTTACAGTATGTGGGATTTATGGCTAGATTGATGACAACACCCGAGACAAGCTATCAAGAACTTAACAAAAAACACCAAGACACTTACGCATCATTGTTGTCCATTTATTCACGTTGGAAGGGAGAGAAAGTATCCAAGCTTAGTCCAAATCCACCCTCCTTGATTCAGCAAATGTTGGGCTTACACTAGTAGGAGAAATGATAGATTTCCTACTCTCAATTGAATGAACACTCTCTCTCTTACAAATGGCATAGAGTTCCCTTGCTAATACCCTATTACAACACATGCACATGCATAAGACAATGAGCTTCCACTCAAGAGCTCCTTCTAGAGAGGTTGAGCTTGGCTTCTCAAGCTATAGCATAGTGCTCTTGCTTATGGCTCCCCTTTTTGTGCTAGCTACACCCTCCTTTTATAGCAATTTTGAAGGCTAGGGTTACTCCTCTAACCACGGTTGGGTTAGATTTTCAGCAATTTTCCTAATTTCTTTTGCTTGAAATTATCAAGAAGTTGGTGGGGAAAGAGAGAGGAGAGAAATGGAGGTGATAGGACTTTTCATAGTGGGTTAGTGTTAGTAGAGTTAGTTAATTTACAAATGGAATTGGATATTTACAATGGGAGTATCCATGTAGGATACAAATAAGGAAGAAAAACTCTTAAGAGGTAAGAAAAGGTGGATTTCTTACAAGGTTGATGCTCCAAGTGTCTTGAGTAGGGCCAATTTTGACGCTTGTTGACGGTCCACTAGCTTTGACGGTACATTTTTTCTCCACTCTTGACCTTCCTTGAGAGACAAGGTAATTGAAGCTGAGTAATCAACCACCATGATGCTGTCTTTTAAGAGAAGAGGCTGAATTTTGTGGTTTTTTTTATAGATATGGGTAATTTGGAGGAGGAAAAATGAGACTAGGTGGTCAATTTTGGAATGGAATTGTGTGTGGGAGGTATGAGTTCACCATGGTTTCTCTTATTCTTCAAGGTTGAGGAGAAGGTGAGTAGGGTGCAGAGAGGAGTGGTGAGAGAGGTGGGGATGATGAGTGGAGAAGTGTGTGTGAAAGAGGAAAATGATAAAGTGGAAGAGAGAGTGTGGCTGCATAGCATGGGAAAATTGGGGTCCACTAATAAAATCATAGCTCACAGCTCGTAGCTCAAAAAAATATGAAAACATTTGAGGCAAAAGTTCAGCCCACGAGCTACAACTTTTGTTTGTATACCTTTTCAAATTCGGAGAGCAAGTGAACTTTAAAAATTCAGCAAAACCGACCGTTTTTTTTCCACTGCACAAGGTCCTTGTGGGGTCCTTCTTTGGATGATTCTTTTGAATACCTCCAAGAGTGAGCCCTCCATAGTGCATGTATGCATGCCACCTACCCTTGACCTTATTTGGTAGGTCTATAATTGAAGATATTGTTGAGATCATGATATAAGTGAATAGTACAACTAAGAAAATCAAATATTGAGGGGTCTAAAAAATATGTACATGTCAAATATAAATAATATAAGTGGAAAAAATATAAAGGGGTCAAAAGAAATCTCTGTCATTATGAGGCTACCATAAAAAGATAAATATTTTTGGTGTTCTAATTTTTTAGAAAAAAACAAAATAGATGTAGGAAGGGAAAAATCACAATAGTGAAAAATATACACATAAATAAAACTATTTTTATTGGATTTTTGTTGGGGTGGAGTTACACCAAATATAAGAGAAGCTTACATGAAAATATTTCTATATGAAATAAAGAGTATGAAAAATTGTAAGAAAAATTGAGGTAATGGTGAGGCAATGTGCAGAGCATAAATAACACACACCTAGGTAAAAATATTTAAATAAATACCAAAATAATTATGAAAAAATCTTTTATTTAAGCCCTATATACAAAGAAATATTTACATACACATGGGCCATAATATACTTATATTTTTTATATTTTTTTATCTTTTTGGCTCAACTAGCCCAATGCCTAGCTAATTGAGGGTTTTTTATTTCAGTAAGCAGATTATGGGAAAAGTCCCCTAACTCACACGCACCTTTATACAGTGAAAGGGTGAGGGTAACCACAGTGTTTGAGTGATTTGATAGGGGGGGATAAATCACTATGGCAATCACAGAGAGCCGAAAAACGGCTATCATTAGCCCTCCCCCAGGATGATGGTATATTCATGTACCATCATAAAGAATCTTTTCCAAAGAGAGTGCTTCAGAGTCCTTGACAAGATCTTCATTGTTTGGCCCCTTGGAAGTTTGGTTAGAGTTACACTCATTCTTCATGTAACAATACTTACATGAGACAGTGGCCTTTTGACAGATCTTTGGTAGATCCTTTGGTAGAAGGCGACTCAAATAGGGCTTCAAGCAATACCCGTTTACGTTCCTGGAGTGCTCTTTACCATTCAAGTCCATAAGCTGATAGTAACTTGAATTGAAAGCCTTCTTGACTATGTATGGCCCTTGCCATCTTATTTCAAATTTGGCATCAAAACGATTATTGAGTCGATTGTCATACCTTAGCACAAGATCTCCTTCATTGATGCCTTTGTCCTTCAGTTTCTTGTCAAGCTTCTCCTTTGTCTGTGTGGCTTTCCTCTTATAGCACTCGTATGCTGCTTCTCTTTTCCACTCAAGCTCAGCTAAGGTAAGAAGTCGATCCATCCATGCTTCTTGATCATCTTGTGCTGATTTGCCATGAAGTCGCATTGTTGGAATGTTTAGCTCAATTGGCTGTAAAGCCTCTTGACCATAGACCAAGTGAAATGGTGTGAACTCCGTGGCTTCCCTATATGTGGTTCGATACGCCCACAAGGCACCATCCAAGAAGTCATCCCACAACTTTTTCTTGTTTTTCACCATCTTTCTAATGATGCCTGCAATGACACCATTAGCTTTTTCTACCAAACCATTTGATTGGGGATAGTAGGGTGTACTGTGACGATGTAGAATGTGAAGTTCTTCACAGACTTCTGTGAGCAATCCCTTTCTAAACCCTGGACCATTATCAGAAACAATCTCCAAAGGTGTGCCAAATCTACAACAAATGTGAGTGTAGACGAATTTGCTCACTGTCTTCTCATTTACCTTTGCCACACTTTATGCTTCCACCCACCTTGTCATATAGTCTACAGCCACTAGAATGTAGAGTTTACCATTTTTTGTTGTAGGCAGAGGACCCATAGCATCAATGCCCACTTTTCAAAGGGTCCATTTGCAAGCACGATTTGCCTTGGACCATAAACCAATCTTCTATTCCCATTTACCTGACAATTGTGACAACTTTTACACCAATGTTGGACATCCACATGGAGACTTGGCCAAACATACCCCGCAAGCAAAATCTTCTTCACAGTTAATTCTTGGGCAAAATGACCACCACATGCTTCTTCATGCAAACCTTTTAGAATGGCTGGAATTTCCTCAATAGTTGGTACTCTTCTACATAATTGATTCCTCCCTCTTTGATAGAGGGAGCCTTCTAGGAAGAGATATGCGCTTGCCTTCTTCATGAGTCTCCTCTTCTGAGCCTTCGTGAAGTCTTGTGGAGACTCGCCCTCCAAAATGTAGCTAATAATGGGAGTCAATGACTCCAATCCCTGGTATCTCGGTTGCTTGATAGTTGCTTCCACCATGATGACCTACACTTCTTTCTCAACACATGTAACTACTTGCTGTGCAAGTAAATCGGCATCTTCATTCTGTTTCCTAGGAATATGATATAGTTGCACTTCTTCAAATTGATTAAACAATCTACGAATGGCATGAACTTTTGTCCGTAAGCTTTCATTCTTGCTTGCCCAAATGCCTAAAATCTGTTTAACAATGAGAAGTGCATCCCCTTTTACCATGAGACGTTGTATACCATGGCCAATGCATATTTTTAAACCATGAAGTAGTGTGTCATATTCTGCTTCATTGTTGCTAGATGAACTTGGTAGATTGAACTTCTCTTTCATGACCACCTCTCCACTTGGGTTGAGCAACACTAGCCCTCCCCCTGCTTTTCCTGTGGCTCGACGAAAAGCTCCATCAAAGAACAAGGTAAAAGCATTAGGAATACTTTTTGGTGGTGGTAATGGTAGGGTCTTTACTTCAGGCACCTTAATCTCCTTTTCATGCACCCTATAAGTGAGAATCCCTGCCAATTGTGCACACACACTATCTTCTACCTTAAAAGAGTATTGAAACTCTTGCAACTCCATAATCCACTTTGAGATCCTAGTACTAAGATTCATTTGAGATGACACCCAAGGGAACAAATTCTCTGCAGTGAGAATTACAAAAGGTTTTGGTAGCAGGTAGGATCTAAACTTTCTCACCGCAAACATGAGAGAAAGCATCATGAGTTCTGCTTCTGTGTAGTCTCTCTCCAAAGCATTCATGACCCTACTAGCAAAGTAGATGGGTCGCATCCTTGTACTGTGGGGATCTTGTTGTAGCAACACACACCAATTGTTTCCTTCCAACACTAGAGCTAACAAAGAATGTGTACTCCCAACAAGGAGGCATGAGTGTTGGTAGCTCTGACAAAATGACTTTAATGTTACAAAAATACTCTTCAAGCTCATCAGACCATGCAAATTCTACTTGTTGTGTCAACTTTTGCAAAGGATGAAGCAACTCCGAGGCTAAGTGAATGAAGCGTGACATATACTTCACCTTTTGAATGAATGAGATGACCTCCTTAAGACTCTTGGGTGATGGTAGCTCAATAAGAGCCTTTGCCTTTGAAGGATCCACTCAATGCCTTTGTAAGAAACTTTATGACCAAGCAAGATTACTTCATCCTCACCTATATGGCACTTGTCGGGTTGAGTTGACCTCCCATGTCGTAGAGCTTCTTTAAACCTTCTTCTACCCTTTGTAGATGCAATGATTTTGAGCTATAAATACAGAAATCATCAATGAACACCCTAATTGACTTTCCAAAGAATGCTTGAAACACCATATTCATGAAACGTTGGAATGTTGCAGGAGCATTTGTCAGACCAAATGGCATGACTCTAAAAGCATAACAACCCAAGGAGTGATAAAGGTTGTTTTCAATTGATCCTCCAATGCAATCCCTATTTGAAAGTAACCTGAGTAACCATCGCACACAGTGTACTTCTCATGACCAGCTACCTCATTTAGTATCTCATCCTGGAATGGGAGGGGAAAGTGATCTCTTTTTGTTGCCTCATTGAGGGGACGGTAATCCACACACACCCTCCACTTGCCTTTTCTTAGGAGTGACAACAACAGGAGAGACCCACTCTGAATTCTCCACTGGATAAATGAAACCTGCTGCTAGAAGCTTTCTTACCTCTTGAACCTGCTGCTAGAAGCTTTCTTACCTCCTTGAGTAGCCCTGCTCCTTAATGACTCCTAGCCTTCGTAGCTTTGAGCCTTAGGTGTGGCCTCTGGCTTCAACTCAATCTTGTGTTGAACAACATCTACTCCACGCACATCGGTGTAGTCTTTAGCAAAAAGCCTAGAAATTTCCTTAGCACACATTTGAACTCCTCTCTTTCATCCTTTGTAAGTGTTGTAGATAGCATACCTTCTAACATTCCTTCATCTTCACCTTTTGTTCTCTTGGGGAACCTACCTCTTCCAACCTTGACAAGAGGTCTCTTGGTTGCTTGGCTTAAACCTTACCCCCATGACTTCGATGGAAGACTCCTCTTCAGTAATGCTGCCGCTACTTTCTTCTTCTGAAGTGCTATCGGTCCAACCTTCTTCCGTCTCACTTTGAGATGATTCTTCATGGAGCTCCTCTTGGCGTTGCTCCTTCATGTCAAAGACAACCTTCTTATGATTGTCATTCCTGCAAATTAATTTCCCACTCTCCCAATCCTGCAAAGCTCGCATTTTCATTAGCCATGGTCTTCCTAGGATAAATGGATAACCACTTTCCCTTGGTCGACATAACATAAAAATCCACTGCCTTCTTAATGCCAAAGGCCTCCACAAAAACATTTTTACAAATGCCTACGCACCTAGCCTTGCTATTGTTTGCCATTTTCACTTTGATTTCAGGTGTCTCATGGATGTGCATGCCTAGTTTTTGCATGAGTCCCTCTGTCATGATGCAAATTTGTGCACCCCCATCCACTAGACCTTTCCTAACCAATCTTCCTTTTATGTAACAATCTAGCACAGGTGTAATGTCCTCATTCATTTCAGCATGTGCAATTTTTACACACAGGAAACTCTCTTTTACCTTTCTCCTAGTGCTAACTGCCTTTGTTAAATCCCTCCTAACTTGTGGGCATAATGCAAGAAACTGAGGCCATGAGATATCAGGACCCTTACCTCGCATGTCTTCCAACAGTTGTATGGAGCCATACCATGTCCAAGAGGATGCTAGGTAAGGGTCCCTGAATTTCATGGCCTTCAGCATTCTTTTATTAGGCAGGACAAGTTCTTTACCTTTCCCTATGTCTGTTAAGGGTAAATCCTAACTTGTGGGCATAATACAAGAAACTGAGGCCATGAGATATCAGGACCCTTACCTCGCATTTCTCCAACAGGTTGTATGGAGCCCATACCATGTCCAAGAGGGAATCTTGGAGATTGATACGACGTCGAGTCCTCTTAGCTTCCTTGGTCTCCTTTTGCCTTCTTGCCTGTCCATGGTCACTCTGTGATGGACAACCCTCTTTCTCTTTACCTTTTCCTCGGCCACGCTTAATGCCATTGCTTCCATGTCAACCTCATTTGATTTTGTCACCTCTACCACATGCACATTTGGATCTGGCAAAGGTGGAACTCCTTCTACCCCTTGTGGAGGTGGTCTTGGTCCATTTGGTCTTTGTAGAAGCCTTGGTTGTTGACCAGTTCCTTCACCTGCATTCATCACTGGGTAATCAAGTTAGGTCTCCCGGGCTCCCCACGGGGCCAAGGACAATTATACACCCCATGTCCAGACTCTCCGCAATTCCAACATTGCAAGACTCTCCTAGGTCTTGGATCTCGCTCTTCAGACTTCTTTGCTTGTCCCTTTGGACCTATAGTTTGGTGCAAGGTGAAATGACAACTGCTTAAAGATTCGTTAACTTCTCAATTACTTCCGCTGTTACCGTCAGGAAGCTCCCTCGATGTTGGCTTGTGACTTACCTTTGGGTCTAAGACCTTCTATTGGAACCTCTCCCCTTAAGCACTTGAGTTTCCTATATTTCTCAGCAGCCCTAGTTTCAGCTGCATCAAAGGTAGCAGGTGCACCCGCCTCAACTTTTACCTTAAGGTCAGGAAAGAGTCCGGCTATGAACCTCTCTTTCTTTAGAAATTCTGCACCATCACCAGGGTTAGCAACATTTCGTATCCATAGAGCCCAAAGACGTAGAAACTCTTGCTTGTACAAGTAGTAGTCATCTAAGTCTTTTTGCTTATGAGAAACAATGTCTTGCCATAGTTTTGAGTGTTTTGGGATCAAAGAAGTATCTCTTAAAACGATTCAAACTTTTGTGTAAGCCCCTTAACTTCCTCAGGCAAAGAGTCAAACCAAGTAACTAGCATCTTTCCTAAGGACCACCTCAAACATTTCTACAGGTTCTTGATCGGTTACTATCCTCTTGATACGGCAAGACATCTTGAAATTTGCTAAAAAATAATTCTGCATCCTCTCCAGGCTCTCCAAAGAAAAGAGATATCCAGACATTTGGCGTTGGCTCTCCATTATTATGAAGATTACAACACGAGTTACAATAAGGGAATACAATAGAGATTTAGAACCACTCGCCTGCAAATGAAGAATAAGAAAATACCACTCTAGGTTTTCTTCTTCAGCTATCCAAGCTTCAATGAGGTCTCGATTTGTTGAGATCAAAACAAAAAGGTAGACTATTGATGAGCTCTAAGAAGGGTTGAAATTCTTCAAAGCTAAGGCGATAAACAGAAATCTCTAGAACTTCATTTTCTGGATCCAAAAGAGCAACCACGTCCCAAGTGATAAATTGCACTTGTTCTACAAATCCCCAACGCACAAGCGGTTTGTATAAAACTAGATCTTCATGCTCGTCGAAGGTCGTGAGAAAGTAGCAATTGACTAGGAGCTCCTTTCCTTCGAGTTCCACACAGTCGGAGTGAGGCAACCTTCTCACAATTTCATAAAGAACATCCTCATCAAGTCCAATCAAGTTTGCAAGATATAAAGACACCACTTGTGCTACAAAATTCCTGGACAAAAACTCCTTAGGATTATGGTTAAATCATTCAAAAGCATAAAGAGATTTACAATGTCTCTATGAACAAGTGTCATAGAAAGTAGAGAAGGATGAGAATTAATACAAATTTGCAATCTTCTCTATGCTCTCTTTATTAAGACAAGCTCTGAATAGCTCCCTATCTCCTTTGTTGAAAAGCGAAAGGAAGACTATTAATAAGATGCAAATGAGGGAAAAATTAACCAAATGTGAGTCTATGAAGCATGAACTCTGGCCGCAAGTTTCCTGAAGAGTCTTCCTCAATGGTGAAATGCACTCGCCAAACGCCAAATTTCACTCTATTTACCAATCTTAGGGCACACACTAGTTGGATGAATGCGCGGTCTTCCTTAGTGCCCAACAACAAGAGGAAAATGGAATCCACGCGAAGGACCTTCCGTCTTAACTTCACCACCCTCTGTTATGAGGGAGACGCCTTACTACTTGCTCCTGCAACTCAATTGGTAATAGAGCTAGATCTCTAAGGATTGAACTTTCACTACACACACATTCCAGTTAGAACAAATGATCGTTTTTTTTGTTTCTTGTAACAACTTGGACAAAGAAAAAAAAAACATACACACTATTTTGCCAGGCTGCCCTTCATTTTAAAATAAAATGAACACATGTACATCAAAAGAATGTGGTAGTTGATGAGAGGTAGAATGACAGGGTTTGTGATGCAAGAATTTCTCCTACTCTTTGGGCACCAAACATGAACACCATACGTTGTTGAAAATGGATTTTCCTACTAATTGCAATGTTTATTCTAATGTGTGGAGTGAAATGGAAAGGGAAAACCTCTATTCTTGGGCCATTATCCATGGTCTATGCATGACCTAATGCTTAAAACAAAACAAAAATATAGACGTCCAAACTAAGGTCGTACCTAATGAAGGCAAAATAAAAGGATTTACGAAGCGTTATCTCTCGACAACCTAAGAGGACCTAAAATTCAACGATGACACTTTGAAATTGCAACTTAGTACTAACAATTATGTGTACCTTTTGCTTGCAATGGGAATGAAGGGATCATACAAAATTTCGTATTCATGCAAACTACTTGACTATGCTAAAGGTTGATTCTAACACAAAAATACACAAGCCCTCCACAGTGGGGGCACCATTTGAGGCGGTCAGGGCGGGCAACAAGAAGAGCAACCTCTAGACACCCTTCAAGGCTCCCGTGCTGCTCAATGGGGCTCGGGCACAACACAACACGAACCAAGAGGAGAGAGATAGAGAGAGAGAGAGAGAGAGAGAGAGAAGAGAAGAGAGAGAGCTGGTGTCGGCTGCTTTGAAATGTATCGTTAATGATCAAGCAAACATAAATATATATATTTAGGAAGAGAGAGAAAAAAGGGGGAGAGGATGCTTGTTGCATTAATACCTTCTTACATATCTGTGAAACAAATCAAAGTGAGATTAGTATTTGTTCAACATAGCTTGCGTAAATTTCACCACAACGCATCACAAGAAAAACCACCCCAATCAATGTCTTAAGGCCAGGGGAGTCCTCTCCACCCTGTCGCCCTCTTACAGTATGTGGGATTTATGGCTAGATTGATGATAACACCCGAGACAAGCTATCAAGAACTTAACAAAAAACACCAAGAAACTTACGCATCATTGTTGTCCATTTATTCACGTTGGAAGGGAGACAAAGTATCCAAGCTTAGTCCAAATCCACCCTCCTTGATTCAGCAAATGTTGGGCTTACACTAGTAGGAGAAATGATAGATTTCCTACTCTCAATTGAATGAACACTCTCTCTCTTACAAATGGCATAGAGTTCCCTTGCTAATCCCCTATTACAAAACACATGCACATGCATAGACAGTGAGCTTCCACTCAAGAGCTCTCCTTCTAGAGAGGTTGAGCTTGGCTTCTCAAGCTATAGCATAGTGCTCTTGCTTATGGCTCCCCTTTTTGTGCTAGCTACACCCTCCTTTTATAGCAATTTTGAAGGCTAGGGTTACTCCTCTAACCATGGTTGGGTTAGATTTTCAGCAATTTTCCTAATTTCTTTTGCTTGAAATTATCAAGAAGTTGGTGGGGAAAGAGAGAGGAGAGAAATGGAGGTGATAGGACTTTTCATAGTGGGTTAGTGTTAGTAGAGTTTTTAATATTACAAATGGAATTGGATATTTACAATGGGAGTATCCATGTAGGATACAAATAAGGAAGAAAAACTCTTAAGAGGTAAGAAAAGGTGGATTTCTTACAAGGTGATTGATGCTCCAAGTGTCTTGAGTAGGGCCAATTTCGATGCTTGTTGACGGTCCACTAGCTTTGACGGTACATTTTTTCTCCACTCTTGACCTTCCTTGAGAGACAAGGTAATTGAAGCTGAGTAATCAACCACCATGATGCTGTCTTTTAAGAGAAGAGGCTGAATTTTGTGGTTTTTTTTTATAGATATGGGTAATTTGGAGGAGGAAAAATGAGACTAGGTGGTCAATTTTGGAATGGAATTGTGTGTGGGAGGTATGAGTTCACCATGGTTTCTCTTATTCTTCAAGGTTGAGGAGAAGGTGAGTAGGGTGCAGAGAGGAGTGGTGAGAGAGGTGGGGATGATGAGTGGAGAAGTGTGTGTGAAAGAGGAAAATGATAAAGTGGAAGAGAGAGTGTGGCTGCATAGCATGGGAAAACTGGGGTCCACTAATAAAATCATAGCTCACAGCTCGTAGCTCAAAAAAATATGAAAAAATTTGAGGCAAAAGTTCAGCCCACGAGCTACAACTCTTGTTTGTATCACCTTTTCAAATTCGGAGAGCAAGTGAACTTTAAAAATTTAGCAAAACCGACCGTTTTTTTTCCACTGCACAAGGTCCTTGTGGGGTCCTTCTTTGGATGATTCTTTTGAATACCTCCAAGAGTGAGCCCTCCATAGTGCATGTATGCATGCCACCTACCCTTGACCTTATTGGGTAGG
The DNA here is from genome assembly GCF_014529385.1 of Adiantum capillus-veneris. Lineage (NCBI taxonomy): Eukaryota > Viridiplantae > Streptophyta > Polypodiopsida > Polypodiales > Pteridaceae > Adiantum > Adiantum capillus-veneris. The sequence continues at coordinate 141,017,995 of NC_140934.1, forward strand.
TCTATAATTGAAGATATTGTTGAGATCATGATATAAGTGAATAGTACCACTAAGAAAATCATATATTGAGGGGTCTAAAAAATATGTACATGTCAAATATAAATAATATAAGTGGAAAAAATATAAAGGGGTCAAAAGAAATCTCTCTCATTATGAGGCTACCATAAAAAGATAAATATTTTTGGTGTTCTAATTTTCTAGAAAAAAAACAAAATAGATGTAGGAAGGGAAAAATCACAATAGTGAAAAATATACACATAAATAAACTATTTTTTTGGATTTTTGTTGGGGTGGAGTTACACCAAATATTAGAGAAGCTTACATGAAAATATTTCTATATGAAATAAAGAGTATGAAAAATGGTAAGAAAAATTGTGGTAATGGTGAGGCAATGTGCAGAGCATAAATAACACACACCTAGGTAAAAATATTTAAATAAATACCAAAATAATTATGAAAAAATCTTTTATTTAAGCCCTATATACAAAGAAATATTTACATACACATGGGCCATAATATACTTATATTTTTTATATTTTTTATCTTTTTGGCTCAACTAGCCCAATGCCTAGCTAATTGAGGGTTTTTTATTTCAGTAAGGAGATTATGGGAAAAGTCCCCTAACTCACACGCACCTATATACAGTGAAAGGGTGAGGGTAACCACAGTGTTTGAGTGATTTGATAGGGGGGGATAAATCACTATGGCAATCACAGAGAGCCAAAAAAACGGCTATCAATAGCATGGGCAAACTGGGGTCAACCAATAAAATCATAGCTCATAGCTCAAAAAAATATAAAAACATTTGAGGTGAAATTTCAGCTCACGAGCTACAACTTTGTTTGTATCACCTTTTCAAATTCGGGGAGCATGTGATCTTTAAAAATTCAGCAAAATCGACTGTTTTTTTTTCCACTGCACAAAATCCTTGTGAGGTTCTTCTTTGGATGATTCTTTTGAATACCTCCAAGAGTGAGCCGCTCACCCCATGCTGCATGCATGCATTCCACATACCCTTGACCTTATTTGGTAGGTGTATAATTGAAGATATTGTTGAGATCCTGATGTAAGTGAATAGTACAACTAAGAAAATCAAATATGGAGGGGTCTAAAAAAAAATATGTACATTTCAAATATAAATAATATAGGTGGAAAAAATATAAAGGGGTCAAAAGAAATGTGTCTGATTATAAGTCTACCATAAAAGATGAATATTTTTGGTGGTCTAATTTATGAGAGTAATAGAGAATAGATGTAGGAAGGAAAAAATCACAATAGTGAAAAAATATACACATAAATAAAACTAGTTATTTTGGATTTTTATTGGGATGGAGTTACACCAAAAATAAGTGAAGCTTGCATGAAATTATTTTTATATGGAATAAAGAGTATGCAAAATGGTAAGAAAAAATATGGTAATGGTGAGTCAATGTACATAGCATAAATAACACACCATAGGTAGAAATATTGAAATAAATACCAAAATAATTATGATTTTTTTTTTTTTTTTAGACCCTATATACAATGAAATATTTATACACAAATGGGCCATAATATATATTTTTTTGTTTTTAATTTTTGGCTCAACTAGCCCAGTGACTAGCTAATTAAGGGTTTTTAAGAAGATATGGGAAAAGTCCCCTAACTCACACACGCCTATGTACAGTGAAATGGTAGGGATAACCAAAATGTTTGAGTGAATTGATAGGGTGAGGTAGCTTACTATGGCAATTATGGAAAGCCAAAAAACGGCTATCATTAGCCCTCCCCCCGATGATGGTATATTCATGTACCATCATAGAGCATCTTTTCCAAAGAGAGTGCTTTAGAGTCCTTGACGAGATCTTCATTGTTTGGCCCGTCAGAATTTTGGTTTGAGTTACACTCATGCTTCACAGAACAATACCTACATGAGATAGCTGCCTTTTGACAGATCTTTGGTAGATCCTTTGGTAGAAGGCAACTCAAATAAGGCTTCAAACGATACCCGTTTACCTTCCTGGAGTGCTCTTTCCCATTCAAGTCCATAAGTTGATAGTAACTTGAATTGAAAGCCTTCTTAACTATGTATGGCCCCTGCCATCTAGTTTCAAATTTGGCATCAAAACGATTATCGAGTCGATTTTCATACCTTAGCACAAGATCTCCTTCATTGATGCCTTTGTCCTTTAGTTTCTTGTCAAGCTTTTCCTTCGTCTGTGTGGCTTTCCTCTTGTAGCACTCGTATGCTGCTTCTCTTTTCCACTCAAGCTCAGCTAGGGTAAGAAGTCGATCCATCCATGCTTCTTGATCATCTTGTGCTGCTTTGCCATGAAGTGGCATTGTTGGAATGTTGAGCTCAATTGGTCCATAGACCAAGTGAAATGGTGTGAACTCTGTGGTTTCCCTATATGTGGTTCGATACGCCTGCAAGGAACCATCCAAGAAGTCATCCCACAACTTTGTCTTGTTTTTCACCATCTTTCTAATGATGCCTGCAATGACACCATTAGCTTTTTCTACCAAACCATTTGATTGGGGATAGTAGGGTGTACTGTGACGATGTAGAATGTGAAGTTCTTCACAGACTTCTGTGAGCAAGCCCTTTCTAAACCCTGGACCATTATCAGAAACAATCTCCAAAGGTGTGCCAAATCTACAACAAATGTGAGTGTAGACAAATTTGCTCACTGTCCTCTCATTTACCTTTGCCACACTTTGTGCTTCCACCCACCTAGTCATATAGTCTACAGCCACTAGAATGTAGAGTTTACCATTTTTTGTCCCAGGTAGAGGACCCATATCATCAATGCCCCACTTTTCAAAGGGTCCATTTGCAAGCACGATTTGCCTTGGACCATAAACCAATATTCTATTCCCATTTACTTGACAATTGTGAAAACTTTTACACCAATGTTGGACATCCACATGCAGACTTGGCCAAACATACCCCACAAGAAAAATCTTCTTCACAATTAACTCTTGGGCAAAATGACCACCACATGCCTCTTCATGCAAACCTTTTAGAATGGCTGGAATCTCCTTGACAGTTGGTACTCTTCTGCACACTTGATCCTTCCCTCTTTGATAGAGGGATCCTTCTACAAAGAGATACGCGCTTGCCTTTTTCATGAGTCTCCTCTTCTGAGCCTTCGTGAAGTCTTGTGGAAACTCACCCTCCAAAATGTAGATAATAATGGGAGTCAATGACTCCAATCCCTGGTATCTCGGTTGCTTGACAGTTTCTGCCACCATGATGACCTGCACTTCTCTCTCAACACATGTAACTGCTTGTTGTTCAAGTAAAACGGCATCTTCATTTTGTTTCCTAGGAATATGATATAGTTGCACTTCTTCAAACTGATTAAACATCCTACGAATGGCATGAAATTTTGTCCTTAAGCTTTCATTCTTGCATGCCCAAATGCCTAAAATTTGCTTCACAATGAGAAGTGCATCCCCTTTTACCATGAGATGTTGTATACCTTGGTCAATGCATATCTTTAAACCATGAAGTAATGTGTCGTATTCTCCTTCATTGTTGCTGGTTGAACTTGGTAGATTGACCTTCTCTTTCATGACCACCTCTCCACTTGGTTTGAGCAATACTAGCCCTCCCCCTGCTTTTCTTGTGACTCGTCGAAAAGCTCCATCAAAGAACAAGGTAAAAGCATTAGGAATACTTTTAGGTGGTAGCAATGGTAGGGTCTTTACTTCAGGCACCTTAATCTCCTTCTCATGTACCCTATAAGTAAGGATCCCTCTAAATTATGCACGCACACTATCTTATACCTTGAAAGAGTATTGGAACTCTTGCAATTCCATAATCCACTTTGAGATCCTAGTGATAAGATTCATTTGAGATGACACCCAAGGAAACAAATTTTCTGCAGTGAGAATTACAAAAGGTTTTGGTAGCGAGTAGGATCTAAACTTTCTCACCGCAAACATGAGAGAAAGCATCATGAGTTCTGCCTCCTTGTAGCCTCTCTCCAAAGCATTCATGACCCTACTAGAAAAGTAGATGGGTCGCATCCTGGTACTGTGGGGATCTTGCTGAGTAACACAGCACCAATTGTTTCCTTCACAACACTAGAGCTAACAAAGAATGTGTACTCCCAACAAGGAGGCATGAGTGTTGGTAGCTCTCACAAAATGACTTTAATGTTACAAAAGTACTCTTCAAGCTAATAAGACCATGCAAATTCTACTTGTTGTGTCAACTTTTGCAAAGGATGAAGCAACTCCGAAGCTAAGTGAATAAAGCGTGACATATACTTCACCTTTTGAATGAATGAGATGACCTCTTTGAGATTCTTGGGTGATGGGAGCTCAATAAGAGCCTTTGCCTTTGAAGGATCCACCTCAATGCCTTTATAGGAAACCTTGTGACCAAGCAAGATCACTTCATCCTCACCTATGTGAAACTTGTCGGGGTTGAGTTGACCTCCCATGTCGTAGAGCTTCTTTAAACCTTCTTCTACCCTTTGTAGATGCAATGATTTTGAGCTATAAATGCAGAAATCATCAATGAACACCGTGATTGACTTTCCAAAGAATGCTTGAAACACCATGTTCATGAAACTTTGGAAAGTTGCAGGAGCATTTGTCAGTCCAAATGGCATGACTCTAAAAGCATAACAACCCCAAGGAGTGATGAAGGTTGTTTTTAACTCATCTTCCAATGCGATACCTATTTGAAAGTAACCTGAGTAGCCATCACACACAGTGTACTTCTCATGACCAGCTACCTCATTTAGTATCTCATCCTGAAATGGGAGGGGAAAGTGATCTCTTTTTGTTGCCTCATTGAGTGGACGGTAATCCACACACACCCTCCACTTGACGTTTTTCTTAGGAGTGACAACAACGGGAGAGACTCACTCTGAATTCTCCACTAGATAAATGAAACCTGCTGCTAGAATCTTTCTTACCTCCTTGAGTAAAGCCTGCTTCTTGATGACTCCTAGCCTTCGTAGCTTTTGAGCCTTAGGTGTGGCCTTTGGCTTCAACTCAATTTTGTGTTAAACAGCATCTACTCCACGCACATCGGTGTAGTCTTTAGCAAAAAGCCTAGGAAATTTCCTTAGCACACATTTGAACTCCTCTCTTTCGTCCTTTGTAAGTGTTGTAGACAACATACCTTCTAACACTCCTTCATCTTGCACATTTTGGTTCTCTTGGGAATCTACCTCTTCCAAACATGGGCAAGAGGTCTCTTGGTTGTTTGGATTAAACCTTACCCCCATGACTTCGATGGAAGACTCCTCTTCAGTAATGCTGCCGCTACTTTCTCCTTCTGAACTTCTATCGGTCCAGCCTTCCTCCGTCTCGCTTTGAGATGATTCTTCATGGAGCTCCTCTTGGCGTTGCTCCTTCATGTCAAAGACAACCTTCTTATGATTTTCATTCCTGCAAATTAGCTTTCCACTCTCCCAATCCTACAAAGCTTGCATTTTCATTAGCCATGGTCTCCCTAGGATAAATGGATAACCATTTCCTTTCGTAGACATAACATAAAAATCCACTGTCTTCTTAATGCCAAAGGCCTCTACAAAAACATTTTTACAAATGCTTACACACCTAGCTTTGCTATTGTTTGACATCTTGACTTTAATTTCAGGTGTCTCATGGATGTGCATGCCTAGTTTTTGCATGAGTCCCTCTGTCATGATGCAAATTTGTTCACCCCCATCCACTAGACCTTTCCTAACCAATCTTCCTTTGATGTAACAATCTAGCACAGGTGTAATATCCTCATTCATTTCCGCATGTGCAATTTTTACAACAGGCACACTCTCTTTTACCTGTCTCCTAGTGCTAACTGCCTTTGTTAAATCCCTCCTAACTTGTGGGCATAATGCAAGAAACTGAGGCCATGAGATATCAAGACCCTTACCTCTCATGTCTTCCAATAGGTTGTATGGAGCCATACCATGTCCAAGAGGGAAGTCTTGGAGACTGATACGACGTCGAGTCCTCTTTGTTTCCTTGGTCTCCTTTGCCTTCTTTTCTTGTCCATGATCACTTTGTGACGTGCCTCCTTCTTTCTCCTTCCCTTTTCCACGGCCACGCTTAATGCCATTTGCTTCCATGTCAACCTCTTTTGAAGTTTGTCACCTCTACCACATGCACATTTGGGTCTAGCAAAGGTGGAACTCCTTCCACTACTTGTGGAGGTGGTCTTGCTCCATTTGGCCTTTGTAGAAGCCTTGGTTGTTGACCAGTTCCTTCACCTACATTCATCACTGGGTAATTCAAGTTAGGTCTCCCTGGCTCCCCACGGGGCCAAGGACAATTATACATCCCATGTCCAGACTCACCGCAATTCCAACATTGCAAGACTCTCCTAGGTCGTGAATCTCGCTCTTCAGACTTCTTTGCTTGTCCCTTTGGACCTACAGCTTGTGCAAGGTGAATTGATAGGCTGCTTAAAGATTCATTTAACTTCTCAATCACTTCCGCCGTTACCTCAGGAAGCTCCCTAGATGTTGATGCTTGTGACTTACTTTTGGGTCTAAGACCTTATATTGGAACCTCCCCCCTTAAGCACTTGAGTTTCCTATATTTCTCAGCAACCCTAGTTTCAACTGCATCAAAGGTAGCAGGTGCACCCGCCTTAACTTTTATCTTAAGGTGAGAAAAGAGTCCGGCTATGAACCTCTCCTTCTTTAGAAATTCTGCACCATCACCAGGGTTAGCAACATTTTGTATCCATAGAGCCCAAAGACGTAGAAACTCTTTCTTGTACAAGTAGTAGTCATCTAAGTCTTTTTGCCTATGAGAAACAATGTCTTGCCATAGTTTTTGAGTGTTTTGGGGATCAAAGAAGTATTTCTTGGAACGATTCAAAACTTTTGTGTAATTCCCCTTAACTTCCTCAGGCAAAGAGTCAAACCAAGTGCTAGCATATTTCCTAAGGACCACCTCAAACATTTCTACACGTTCTTGATCAGTTACTATCCTCTTGATACGGCAAGACATCTTGAAATTCGCTAAGAATAATTCTGTATCCTCTCCAGGCTCTCCAAAGAAAAGAGGATATCCAGACATTTGGCGTTGGCTCTCCATTGAATTGATTTCAAAGTGATGCACGTTTTTGTTTTTTCTTTCTTTAAAAGATTTAAACAATAATATTTTCTAAATTGCAATCTATTTCTACAGCAAAACAAAAATATTTACATCAAATGACCTATGATAATCAATAAGAGGTAGGATGACAGGGTTTGGTGACCTGAGAATTTCTCCTACTCTTTGGACACCAAACATGAACACCATACGTTGTTGAAAATGGATTTTTCTACTAATTGCAATGTTTACTCTAATGTGTGGAGTGAAATGGAAGGGAAAAACCTTTATTCTTGGGCCATTATCCATGGTCTATGCATGCCCTAATTCTTAAAACAAAACAAAAATATAGACGTCCAGACTAAGGTCGTACCTAATGAGAGGCAAAATAAAAGGATTTACTGAAGCGTTTATCGCGGCCAACCTAAGAGGACCTAAAATTCTACGAATTACACGTTGAAATTGCAACTTAGTACTAACAATTATGTGTACCTTTTGCCTTGCAATCGGAATGAAAGGATCATATAGATTCTCGTGATTCATGAAACCTACTTGACTATATTAAAGGTTGAACCTACACAAAAACATACACAAGTTGGATCCTCCGTGGGGGCACCAATTTGAGGTGGTCCGGGGCGGGCAACAAGAAGAGTGGTCTGTAAGCACTCTTCTAGGATCCGGTGCTGCTCAATTGGGTTGGGGTTGGAAAAAAAAACAACAACACACACAAAAACCCGCAACCTAACCCTACAAAACTTTGGGGCACCACCTAGTTTTGGATGCGAAGTAGGACGCGTAAAGAGAGAGAGAGAGAGAGAGAGAGAGAGAGAGAGAGAGAGAGAGATAGAGAGAGATAGATAGATAGATTTTATTATCGTCCTCGGAGGTCAAATATGACCTATGGGACCAAAGTTACATGTGATGTAGTATGTGTATGGCTGATGAGTGACTCTCGATGCTCCAAAATTGTAGTGATGAGAGTCGCAATGGAGAGCCCACACTTTGGTTGGGAGAGGAAAGTGTGTAGGTCTAAGTTATGGCTGAAAATGTGAGAGAAGCAAGCTCGGATGTGATCAAAAGCTGAGCACTCTAGTAGTGTGTGGTACTCAGACTCTCGAACTTGCAGTGAGCATAATGTGCACAATCGATTTGACTCTTCTCCATTGCCCCAACGCCCTATCTCGCATCAAAGGAAATGGGAGCTAATCCGAATTGCTGCAATAGTGCGTATCGCTGACAAGGGAATAGGCTCAAGCATGTAAGTGTGAGTACGGTTTCCTCTCTCAGCGAAGAACATGGTTTTGTAGTTGGGGGCAATATAGGTGGTGTAATGTATGAAGCGTAACCCAGCGGATTTCTCCCACGCCGTAATACATTGGCGTTGTAGAAAAGCTTCATTCACTTGAGAGTCAATTGAAGCATCATGTAGAAAGTGTAATGCATCCCATCTCCCAAACCACTTCTTTATGTCTTGCATCCATCCCGTGCTCAAGATCTTGCTTTTATGCTTCTTTTGAACTTTTTTGCTTGCTTCCCATGCAATTGTAGGAAGTCGATGTGAGGGGTTTTGACGCATCTTTATCATGTACTCCACAACCCTTTCCATGCCCATAACCTCAATTGGAAGAGATCCCGACTCAAGAAGTAGGAGCATATAAGGTGTTTGTGTCTTAACTTGGAGAAAGTTTGTAAGAAAACGCTTTTGGACATTCTCAAACTCTTTCCAAGTAGACTTTGAGATGCTCCCGCCCCACACTTCGACTCCATAAAGAAGAACCGGTGTCACCAATGCATCAAAAAGATACTTCTTGAGAACCCAACACTTGATGTTTCCCGCATTACACATGTTCTCAAATGCATAATATGCTCTCTTTCTCGCTTCCAAACGACGCATAGCACATTCATGCCACTTGTGATTGGATGGAACCTCAAGGCCAAGGTACTTAAAGCTCTCAACAACTTCAAGTGTCTCGTTGTTGTACACAATGCATGGCTTATCCTTATGGTTGGTTTTCACAAGCATAACCTTTGTTTTGGATTCATTTACAATCAGCCCACTATGCAAGCAAAAGTTCTCAAGGACAACCATAAGCTTTTGTGCATCTTCTAAAGTGTGTGCTAGAAGCACTACATCATCCGCATACAACAAAAGCATGATTACCGCATTGCAAATAGTGACCTCTTCAATGCCTTCTTCTTGCATAAAGTCAAGTACCATTTGTTCCAATTGATCGATGCATAGACCAAAGAGAGTTGGTGACAATGGACATCCTTGTTTAACCCCAATAGTGCTTACAAAAATTTCTGAAATTTCTCTTCCCATGCGCAATTGACAAATCACCTTCTCATAGATTCGAGAAACCGCAAGCATAAACTCACTTGGCACTTGGAGTTCTTCCATCCTTCTCCACAAATTGTTACGTGGAATCATATCAAATGCTTTCTTAAAGTCCACAAAACAACAATACAATCCCTTGCCTTTCAACCGACTTTCCTCCATGAGAACACGAAGAGTGACAAGATGATCAATGGTGCTATGGCATCGACGAGAACCCGCTTGTCCCTTTGCACGCTTGTCATTCTCTTCAGCCCAATCACTCGATTTCATTTCCATTATGCACCCAAACAACTTTGCCATAAGAAACCCAATCATTATAGTCCGGTAGTTGCTTACATTCTTTACATCCCCTCCTTTATACAAAGGCTTAACCCAATTAGTACTCCAATAATAAGGCATACCATGTTGAAGTGCAAGGTTGAACATATCACACATCCACTCATGGGTAAAATCTCCCGTCCATTTGATCATCTCCGGCTTGATACCTTGAAGATCTCCCGCTTTGCGAGTGGCCAACTTTTCAAGCCCACCGCATACATCCTCAATAGTAAAAAAAGAGGGCATACATGGGAGTGAATCATAAAATGGTATTTTTTCAGTATTTTCTTGCTCATATATTTGCCTACAATGTGTGTACATATCCACTAGACTCAAGTTACCAAAATTCTCAATGCGCTTGCCTCTCAAGTTTCTCCAAAATCTTCCACATGCATGTGCCTTTTCTTGGACTTGAAATTCTTGTTGCTTTACTTCCCATCGTCTTCTCTTCTTTTGAATCAATGCCTTGTATGTATGCAAATGACTTTGATAGTTGTCTTTGTCCATAGTTGCATCAAGCTTTATCAAGGACTTTCGAGCATCTTGACATTCTTTATCAAACCACCTTTTGCGTGATCTATCTTTGTTGATACCATGGAGATGCTTTATGGCAAAGCATTCTTCCGCACTTATCTAATTTCTTTTGCTTGGAATTATCAAGAAGTTGGTGGGGATAGATGAAGAAGAGAGAGAGGATAGAAATTGAGGTGATAGGACTTTTCATAGTAGGTTAGTGTTTGTAAATTAGTAGAGTTAGTATTTTTATTAATTTATAAATGGAATTGGATATTTACAATGGAAGTATCCAAGTAGGATACAAATAAGGAAGAAAAAACTCTTAATAGGTAAGAAAATATGGATTTCTTACAATGTTGATGCTCCAAGTGTCTTGAGTAGGGTCAATTTTGACGCTTGTTGACGGTCTACTAGCTTTGACGGTACGTTTTTTCTCCACTCTTGACCTTCCTTGGAAGCCAAGGTAAGTGAACATGAGTAATCAATCACCATGATGCTGTCTTTCAAGAGAAGAGGCTGAATTTTGTGGTTTTGTTTATAGATATGGGTAATATGGATGAGGAAAAATGAGACTAGGTGGTCAATTTTGGAATGGAAGTGTGTGTAGGAGACATGAGTTCACCATGGTTTCTTTTATTCTTTAAGGTTGAGAAGAAGGTGAGTAGGGTGCAGAGAGGAGTGGTGAGAGAGGTAGGGATGATGAGTGGAGAAGTGTGTGTGAAAGAGGAAAATGATAAAGTGGAAGAGGGAGTGTGGCTGCATAGCATGGGCAATCTGGGGTCCACCAATAAAATCATAGCTCACAGCTCGTAGCTCAAAAAAATATGAAAACATTTGAGGTGAAATTTCAGCTCACGAGCTACAACTTTGTTTGTATCACCTTTTCAAATTCGGGGAGCATGTGATCTTTAAAAATTCAGCAAAACCAACTGTTTTTTTCCACTGCACAAAATCCTTGTGAGGTCCTTCTTTGGATGATTCTTTTGAATACCTCCAAGAGTGAGCCCCCCATGGTGCATGCATGCATTCCACATACCCTTGACCTTATTTGGTAGGTCTATAATTGAAGATATTGTTGAGATCATGATATAAGTGAATAGTACAACTAAGAAAATCAAATATTGAGGGGTCTAAAAAAAATATGTACATGTCAAATATAAATAATATAGGTGGAAAAAATATAAAGGGGTCGAAATAAATCTCTCTCATTATAAGTCTACCATAAAAAGATGAATATTTTTGGTGGTCTAATTTATGAGAGTAATAGAGAATAGATGTAGGAAGGAAAAAATCACAATAGTGAAAAAATATACACATAAATAAAACTAGTTTTTTGGATTTTATTGGGATGGAGTTACACCAAAAATAAGAGAAGCTTGCATGAAACTATTTTTATATGGAATAAAGAGTATGCAAAATGGTAAGAAAAAATATGGTAATGGTGAGTCAATGTACATAGCATAAATAACACACCATAGGTAGAAATATTGAAATAAATACCAATATAATTATGAAAAATCCTTTTATTTAGGCCCTATATACAATGAAATATTTATACACAAATGGGCCATAATAAATTTTTTTTGTTTTTAATTTTTTGGCTCAACTACCCCAGTGACTAGCTAATTAAGGGTTTTTAAGAAGATATGGGAAAAGTCCCCTAACTCACACACGCCTATGTACAGTGAAATGGTAGGGAAAACCATAATGTTTGAGTGATTTGATAGGTTGAGGTAGCTTACTATGGCAATTATGGAAAGCCGAAAAACGGCTATCAATGTCACTTTGAGAGGATATGACTCTATCCACAAAGTCACATTTTCTTTGAAATTAAGAACTCAATCCCAGTCGAACATAAACTATATCCACTATGAAATCATCATCTTCATGCAACAATGATTTGTCTTCCAGAAGACATGCATCGATAACAACTTCTAGCTTAGCTCGGGTAGAACTCTGACCACCTGCATGACATGCTTTTTGCATTAAAACAGATGGCTCCTCATCTTGTGTGCTTTCAATCTGCTGAATCTCTAGGTCTTCACTCAATCAGAACCCCTGTATGATTGCTTCTGCAAAAGCATCCCAATTGTCTGCATGAGGTCTTGCAAGAACTTGAATTTGATTGTTAATATCATCACACACAAGCTGTTTAAATTCTGCAATCATCTGAACGTCTGGCCCTTTTTGATGCTTCATTTGCTGCTCGTAATACTCTAGGTAACCTTTTGGATCATATTCCTGAAAAATATAATACTACTCTCGAATAGCATCAAGTGCTAGCTCTATAGCATCATCAGTCTGCTTTTTTATCTGCATGGGTTTTTCTTCCTGTAGATACCCCTGAACCAATTCCATCATTTTTGGCAAATCTGTAACTCTCTAATTTTTATCAAATCCATTGGCACTGAAATCTTCAATAAACTGCTTTAATTGTTCTCGCATCTTCATCTTTACCTCCCATCCCGGCTCGTTTCGCGTCGGGTTCACCAAAGATGTTGGGGGATATGTGTTCGCTACGTGAGCCGGGCAGGCTCCGGGCCTCTCGCTGTGGGAGGTGAGAAAGAGAGAGAACAAGAACAATTGATGCAACTGACTCTATCAATCACCGTAATCATGAATTAATTGATTAATATGTTTGAGTACAACTTAATCTTTAGCCAAGGCAGGCTATTAACAATGCCATCACTCGGATCATTTGCTAACTAGGAGTTTAAGCTCCCGCTTTACAGAATTAATCGTGTTATTAACGACACCGAGTTAAAAAAAATGATTAATCAAACATTAGTTGATGACAGTGGTGGAAACTTCCTCATGTCGCTTTATCTAGTTTGAGTTCCCTTAGATTCAACAAGCTTCAATTCTATTCAATGACTCAGTTTTCATGCTTTAGCTTTCATGCTTCAGTTAGGGTCAATTATTCTGCAGCTTTCTGCTCCTTATGCTTTGCACTGGCTTAATTGCCACTCACAGACTTTAACCTTCTCCTGCTCTTCAATTACTAGCCGAAACTTTATCCCTTGCTTTGTCGATACACTTGCTTTCCTCTTTCGAGCTCATGCCAGCTTCATGGACCGCTCCGAGATCCTCTACTTCTCAAGCACGAGAGAGCGAGAGCACCTTTAGCTTTCTTTCTTATGTCCGAGAGCAAGTGAGAGAGAGAGAGAAAGAAAGTTCTTTGGTCCTTTCCTTCGTTCAAGCTCGAGAGAGAGAGCTTGCCCTCTCGCTCCTAGCTCCGAGCCCTCCTCCTTCTTGCCTTCCTTACCCTTGTTATTTCTGCTCCTCCTTCATAGCCGTGCCTTCCTTTTCTTCTGTTCCCTTTGCCAAGCTTGCCCTCATTCAACTCCTTTTTCCGCTTCCCTCTTCTCCTTTCCTCCGTTGTTAGCGGAGGATAAGAGTGAGAGAGAGCAAGCTTTGCTTTATTGCGAGCCCACGACAAGATTGAGGCGAGTGAGAGCCAAGCTCTCCGGTTCCCCTACCTTCCCTTTTCTTCCTTCATCACGCGTTGTCCCCCCCTTTTATTTGCTTGAAGACCCCTTCTTTCAATAGCCTCACTTCCTTTTCATGCAACGACGGCGCCGTCGTTGTGGGAACAGCGTCGATGACGGGGCAGTGGCAACTTTTGACCTGTTCGAAATGCGCCGCGAGCGGCTCCAAACGGCATCGCCCATGCTAACTGAGTAGCTCTCGTCCCTCCATCGCTCTTATTGGAGCACCCACGCAGCCTGCGCATCTCTCTTCCTCCTGCACGCTGCCTGCTCGTCGCCCCTGGCCTTCACACTTTCTTTTTCCCCTTGTTGACACACAAAAGCTCTATTTCATTAAAGCAATTGGGCAGCCGTTGATTTAAGCTCGTGGGCGGCCTTTCCACTTGGTTGCCTTAGGGCGGTCTAGCCAATTTTATGAGGGCACCACATTCGACATGCATAGCGGCCAAAGCATTGCCAAGCAAAACAATTAGGCGGCCTTCATGGGTTAAGTTGGGCGGCCTTTTGGCGGCCGTCTTCCTCTGTAAGGGCACCACATTTGGCATGAAAATGATGCTTTCATAAAGGCGCCACTCTTTTACAATATCGGGCAAGGCATTGGTAAGCATAACATCTTTCCCTAGTAGCCCCCGTCGAGAAACCTCATCATGAAATCTGTTGTCCGTATCAAGAGACGACCTTAAAAGAGATTCCACTCAAGCACTTATTGTGCTGTCTGAAGTGCATCACATCCATCATACATCTCAACCAAAGCACTGTTACCTCGAGCACTTATTCTACTGCGTTCAAAACCCTGGTCGTTGCTCAAACTTCCAAAATGGCACACTGATCGAGCGGACTGGACTGGTACGGAGCCGACCCCCGGTGAATCTTTATCGACCAATATCTTGGCGACCGAGACTCCGATCACTGATCTGAAAAGACCGACGCGCTTCACAAAGTGAGCACTTCAAGCCCATGCATTCAATTCAATTCTGTCAACCCAGCTGCATCCGCCCAATCCAGTACGGATCTGCAATGGACTTAAACTTCAAACTGCCATAACTTCAAACCGTAGCTCGATGAGCCGTAAAGATAGGCCGATAGAGCACTTTAAGCACTGCATTTCTTTCTTACCTCCTTGAGTAAAGCATGCTCCTTGATGACTCCTAGCCTTCGTAGCTTCTGAGCCTTAGGTGTGGCCTCTGGCCTCAACTCAATTTTGTGTTAAACATCATCTACTCCACGCACATCGGTGTAGTGTTTAGAAAAAAGCCTAGGAAATTTCCTTAGTACACATTTGAAATGCTCTCTTTCGTCCTTTGTAAGTGTTGTAGACAACATACCTTATAACATTCCTTCATCTTGCACATTTTGGTTCTCTTGGGAACCTACCTCTTCCAAACCTGGGCAAGAGGTCTCTTGGTTGTTTGGATTAAACCTTACCCCCATGACTTCGATGGAAGACTCCTCTTCAGTAATGCTGCTGCTACTTTCTCCTTCTGAAGTGCTATCGGTCCAGCCTTCCTCCGTCTCGCTTTGAGATGATTCTTCATGGAGCTCCTCTTGGCGTTGCTCCTTCATGTCAAAGACAACCTTCTTATGATTTTCACTCCTGCAAATTAGCTTTCCACTCTCCCAATCCTACAAAGCTTGCATTTTCATTAGCCATGGTCTCCCTAGGATAAATGGATAACCATATCCTTTCGTAGACATAACATAAAAATCCACTGTCTTCTTAATGCCAAAGGCCTCTACAAAAACATTTTTACAAATGCTTACACACATAGCTTTGCTATTGTTTGCCATCTTGACTTTAATTTTAGGTGTCTCATGGATGTGCATGCCTAGTTTTTGCATGAGTCCCTCTGTCATGATGCAAATTTGTGCACCCCCATCCACTAGACCTTTCCTAACCAATCTTCCTTTGATGTAACAATCTAGCACAGGTGTAATATCCTCATTCATTTCAGCATGTGCAATTTTTACAATAGGCACACTCTCTTTTACCTTTCTCCTAGTGCTAACTGCCTTTGTTAAATCCCTCCTAACTTGTGGGCATAATGCAAGAAACTGAGGCCATGAGATATCAAGACCCTTACCTCTCATGCCTTCCAATAGAATGTATGGAGCCATACCATGTCCAAGAGAGAAGTCTTGGAGACTGATACGACATCGAGTCCTCTCAGTTTCCTTGGTCTCCTTTGCCTTCTTTTCTCGTCCATGATCACTTTGTGACGTGACTCCTTCTTTCTCCTTCCCTTTTCCACGGCCACGCTTAATGCCATTTTCTTCCATGTCAGCCTCTTTTGAAGTTTGTCACCTCTACCACATGCACATTTGGGTCTGGCAAAGCTGGAACTCCTTCCACTCCTTGTGGAGGTGGTCTTGCTCCATTTGGCCTTTGTAGAAGCCTTGGTTGTTGACCAGTTCCTTCACCTGCATTCATCACTGGGTAATTCAAGTTAGGTCTCCTTGGCTCCCCACGGGGCCAAGGACAATTATACATCCCATGTCCAGACTCACCGCAATTCCAACATTGCAAGACTCTCCTAGGTCGTGAATCTCGCTCTTCAGACTTTTTTGCTTGTCCCTTTGGACCTACAGCTTGTGCAAGGTGAATTGATAGGCTGCTTAAAGATTCATTTAACTTCACAATCACTTCCGCCGTTACCTCAGGAAGCTCCCTAGATGTTGATGCTTGTGACTTACTTTTGGGTCTAAGACCTTATATTGGAACCTCCCCCCTTAAGCACTTGAGTTTCCTATATTTCTCAGCAACCCTAGTTTCAGCTGCATCAAAGGTAGCAGGTGCACCCACCTTAACGTTTAGTTTAAGGTCAGGAAAGAGTCCGGCTATGAACCTCTTCTTCTTTAGAAATTCTGCACCATCACCAGGGTTAATCACCCCTATTACAACACATGCACATGCATAAGGCAATGAGCTTCCACTCAAGAGCTCCTTCTAGAGAGGTTTAGCTTGGCTTCTCAAGCTATAGCATAGTGCTCTTGCTTATGACTCCCCCTTTTTGTGCTAGCTAAACCCTCCTTTTATAGCAATTTTGAGGGCTAGGGTTACTCCTCTAACCATGGTTGGGTTATATTTTCAGCACTTATCTAATTTCTTTTGCTTGGAATTATCAAGAAGTTGGTGGGGATAGATGAAGAAGAGAGAGAGGATAGAAGTGAAGGTGATAGGACTTTTCATAGTAGGTTAGTGTTTGTAAATTAGTAGAGTTAGTATTTTTATTAATTTACAAATGGAATTGGATATTTACAATGGAAGTATCCAAGTACGATACAAATAAGGCAGAAAACACTCTTAATAGGTAAGAAAATATGGATTTCTTACAATGTTCATGTTCCAAGTTTCTTGAGTAGGGTCAATTTTGACGCTTGTTGACGGTCCACTAGCTTTGACGGTACGTTTTTTCTCCACTCTTGACCTTCCTTGGAAGCCAAGGTAAGTGAACATGAGTAATCAATCACCATGATGCTGTCTTTCAAGAGAAGAGGCTGAATTTTGTGGTTTTGTTAATACATATGGGTAATATGGATGAGGAAAAATGAGACTAGGTGGTCAATTTTGGAATGGAAGTGTGTGTAGGAGACATGAGTTCACCATGGTTTCTCTTATTCTTTAAGGTTGAGAAGAAGGTGAGTAGGGTGCAGAGAGGAGTGGTGAGAGAGGTAGGGATGATGAGTGGAGAAGTGTGTGTGAAAGAGGAAAATGATAAAGTGGAAGAGGGAGTGTGGTTGCATAGCATGGGCAATCTGGGGTCCACCAATAAAATCATAGCTCATAGCTCGTAGCTCAAAAAAATATGAAAACATTTGAGGTGAAATTTCAGCTCACGAGCTACAACTTTGTTTGTATCACCTTTTCAAATTCGGGGAGCATGTGATCTTTAAAAATTCAGCAAAACCGACTGTTTTTTTCCACTGCACAAAATCCTTGTGAGGTCCTTCTTTGGGTGATTCTTTCGAATACCTCCAAGAGTGAGCCTCCCATGGTGCATGCATGCATTCCACATACCCTTGACCTTATTTGGTAGGTCTATAATTGAAGATATTGTTGAGATCGTGATATAAGTGAATAGTACAACTAACAAAATCAAATATTGAGGGGTCTAAAAAAAATATGTACATGTCAAATATAAATAACATAGGTGGAAAAAATATAAAGGGGTCAAAATAAATCTCCCTCATTATAAGTCTACCATAAAAAGATGAATATTTTTGGTGGTCTAATTTATGAGAGTAATAGAGAATAGATAGATGTAGGAAGGAAAAAATCACAATAGTGAAAAAAATATACACATTAAAAAAACTAGTTTTTTTTGGATTTTTATTGGGATGGAGTTACACCAAAAATAAGAGAAGATTGTATGAAATTATTTTTATATGGAATAAAGAGTATGCAAAATGGTAAGAAAAAATATGGTAATGGTGAGTCAATGTACATAGCATAAATAACACACCATAGGTAGAAATATTTAAATAAATTGCAAAATAATTATGAAAAATCCTTTTATTTAGGCCCTATATACAATGAAATATTTATACACAAATGGGTCATAATAAGTTTTTTTTATTTTTTTTATTTTTTTGGCTCAACTAGCCCAGTGACTAGCTAATTAAGGGTTTTTAAGATGATATGGGAAAAGTCCCCTAACTCACACACGCCTATGTACAGTGAAATGGTAGGGATAACCAAAATGTTTGAGTGATTTGATAGGTTGAGGTAGCTTACTATGGCAATTATGGAAAGCCGAAAAACAGCTATCAATGTCACTTTGAGAGGATATGACTCTATCCACAAAGTCACATTTTCTTTGAAATAAAGAACTCAATCCCAATCGAACATAAATTGTATCCACTATAAAATCATCATCTGCATGCAACAATGATTTGTCTTCCAGAAGACATGCATCGATAACAACTTCTAGCTTAGCTCGGGTAGAACTCTGACCACTTGCATGACATGCTTTTTGCATTAAAACAGATGGCTCCTCATCTTGTGTGCTTTCAATCTGCTGAAGCTCTAGGTCTTCACTCAATAAGAACCCCTGTATGATTGCTTCTTCAAAATCATCCCAATTGTCTGCATGAGTTCTTGCAAGAACTTGAATTTGATCGTTAATATGATCACACACAAGCTGTTCAAATACTGCAATCATCTGAACGTCTGGCCCGTTTTGACGCTTCATTTGCTGCTCGTAATACTCTAGGTAACCTTTTGGATCATATTCCTGAAAAATATAATACTGCTCCCGAATAACATCAAGTGCTAGATCTATAGCATCATCAGTCTGCTTTTTTATCTGCATGGGTTTTTCTTCCTGTAGATACCCCTGAACCAATTCCATCATTTTTGGCAAATCTGTAACTCTCTAATTTTTATCAAATCCATTGGCACTGAAATCTTCAATAAACTGCTTTAATTGTTCTCGCATCTTCATCTTTACCTCCCATCCCGGCTCGTTTCGCGTCGGGTTCACCAAAGATGTTGGGGGATATGTGTTCGCTACGTGAGCCGGGCAGGCTCCGGGCCTCTCGCTGTGGGAGGTGAGAAAGAGAGAGAACAAGAACAATTGATGCAACTGACTCTATCAATCACCGTAATCATCAATTAATTGATTAATATGTTTGAGTACAACTTAATCTTTAGCCAAGGCAGGCTATTAACAATGCCATCACTCGGATCATTTGCTAACTAGGAGTTTAAGCTCCCGCTTTACAGAATTAATCGTGTTATTAACGACACCGAGTTAAAAAAAATGATTAATCAAACATTAGTTGATGACAGTGGTGGAAACTTCCTCATGTCGCTTTATCTAGTTTGAGTTCCCTTAGATTCAACAAGCTTCAATTCTATTCAATGACTCAGTTTTCATGCTTTAGCTTTCATGCTTCAGTTAGGGTCAATTATTCTGCAGCTTTCTGCTCCTTATGCTTTGCACTGGCTTAATTGCCACTCACAGACTTTAACCTTCTCCTGCTCTTCAATTACTAGCCGAAACTTTATCCCTTGCTTTGTCGATACACTTGCTTTCCTCTTCCGAGCTCATGCCAACTTCATGGACCGCTCCGAGATCCTCTCCTTCTCAAGCACGAGAGAGCGAGAGCACCTTTAGCTTTCTTGCTTATGTCCGAGAGCAAGTTCGAGAGAGAGAGAAAGAAAGGTCTTTGGTCCTTTCCTTCGCTCAAGCTCGAGAGAGAGAGCTTGCCCTCTCGCTCCTAGCTCCGAGCCCTCCCCCTTCTTGCCTTCCTTACCCTCGTTATCTCTGCTCCTCCTGCATAGCCGTGCCTTCCTTTTCTTCTGTTCCCTTTGCCAAGCTTTCCCTCGTTCAACTCCTTTTTCCGCTTCCCTCTTCTCCCTTCCTCCTTTGTTAGCCGAGGATAAGAGCGAGAGAGAGCAAGCTTTGCCTTATTGCGAGCCCACGACAAGAACGAAGCGAGTGAGAGCCAAGCTCTCTGGTTCCCCTACCGTCCCTTTTCTTCCTTCGTCACGCGTTGTCCGCCCCTTTCTTTGCTTGAAGACCCCTTCTTTCAATAGCCTCACTTCCTTTTTATGCAAGGACGGCGCCGTCGTTGTGGGAACAGCGTCGATGATGTGGCAGTGGCAACTTTTGACCTGTGCGAAATGCGCATCGAGCGGCTCCGAACGGCATCGCCCATGCTAACTGAGCAACTCTCGTCCCTCCATCGCGCTTATTGGAGCACCCACGCAGCCTGCGCATCTCTCCTTCTCCCGCACGCTGCCTGCTCGTCGCCCCTGGCCTTCACACTTTCTTTTTCCCCTTGTTGACACAAAAAAGCTCTATTTCATTAAAGCAATTGGGCGGCCGTTGATTTAAGCTCGTGGGTGGCTTTGCCACTTGGTTGCCTTAGGGCAGTCTAGCCAATTTTATGAGGGCACCACATTCGACATGCATAGCGGCCAAAGCATTGCCAAGCAAAACAAGTAGGCGGCCTTCATGGGTTAAGTTGGGCGGCCTTTTGGCGGCCGTCTTCCTCTGTAAGGGCACCACATTTGGCATGCAAATGATGCTTTTGTAAAGGCGCCACTTTGTTACAATATCGAGCAAGGCATTGGTAAGTATAACATCTTTCCCTAGTAGCCCCCGTCGAGAAACCTCATCATGAAATTTGTTGTCCGTATCAAGAGACGACCTTAAAAGAGATTCCACTCAAGCACTTATTGTGCTGTCTGAAGTGCATCACATCCATCATACATCTCAACCAAAGCACTGTTACCTTGAGCACTTATTCTACTGCGTTCAAAACCCTGGTCGTTGCTCAAACTTCCAAAATGGCACACTGATCGAGCGGACTGGACTGGTACGGAGCCGGCCCCCGGTGAATCTTTATTGACCAATATCTTGGCGACCGAGACTCCGATCACTGATCTGAAAAGACCGACGCGCTCCACAAAGTGAGCACTTCAAGCCCATGCATTCAATT
Source organism: Adiantum capillus-veneris (assembly GCF_014529385.1). Classification (NCBI taxonomy): domain Eukaryota; kingdom Viridiplantae; phylum Streptophyta; class Polypodiopsida; order Polypodiales; family Pteridaceae; genus Adiantum; species Adiantum capillus-veneris. Next base: position 141,039,148 of record NC_140934.1, read on the forward strand.
CAATTCTATCAACCCAGCTGCATCTGCCCAATCCAGTACGGATCTGCAATGGACTTAAACTTCAGACTTCCATAACTTCAAACTGTAGCTCGACGAGCCGTAAAGACAGGCCAATAGAGCACTTTAAGCACTGCAGTTCTAGATCATACTATCCTATCTACGCTCACATCAACCATAACTCTTTTTGGAATCATTAAGGCATTAGTTGGCTCTTTAAAGGCGCATCTGGCATACACTAATCATTAAACTTGGCCTGTTAACAAGCCCGATCACTACTCAATAAACATCTAAGCTTCAAATAAGCCTGATGTGCATTTTTCTGGCATCTTTCTTAGCATGGGAGTGGAGCTGCACGACAGCGGGTTGGGTAATGATGGTACAGCGGAAGATGGTCAGCCTATGAAAGTGTAAGAAGCCCAAGCATGGCCGTTTGCATGGAAATGACAGGGACATTGAGCAAGTATTTGATGCAGCTAGGAGACAGGTAAACAAGGGCGGAGCACTCTGTAGTAGAAGCTGCAAGTGTTTTTTGCTATCACAGGTGAGAGGAGCAAATGTTGATATCAGAAGATTGGTAACGAGACAAGGGATGTGGATACAGGTGCTATGAGGTTTATGATATGGGATTTTGAGTGAGATGTTTGCAGAACACTCTATTTGACAATGTGTGAGACATTTTCTTGAAATGGCTAGTGGTTCGAGGTTGTTGAAGGCCCATTTTATACTTGAAGAAGATATGTCAGAAGCTGGTGCATGGAGAGCTGGAAGGAGATGGTTGGGTGATCGTAACTATACTTGATGAAGTGTTCAACAAGTCCAATTGGGATGTGTATGCCATATGTGACATTTAGCATGTCAAAGATTCTTTTCTAACTCAATTTGTCAGAGAGCACATATCAGCCAATTGAGAGTTATGGTGGCACATGCTAATCAATGGTCATACCGGTCACCACCTCTCTAGGAGAAGATCTCGTCACCCGGGGACCATTCTTGTGGAGTGATCCTTGTGTATTTACGGCCATGAAGACTTGGAGCTTTGTTCTGATAGTACTATGGCATGTACGTGGAGTCAAAGCGGATGGCCAAGCATAAGCATGAAACATTGGTTTGGTTCAAAATAGAGTCATGGTGAACCTAGCTTGAAAACACAAGGGATAGTTTTCATCCAAGTGGTAGAGGGTTCAGGGCCCAGGCTTGCATAGCAAGGCAGAATTGAAAGTGGAAGAAAAATTGAGTTTTTTTACCACCCGTAAGAAGATCGTCATGCTCATGATATGAAGGGATGCCAGAGCAAAGTTTTTCCCAGCATAAGCATGAAACATTGGTTTGGTTCAAAATAGAGTCATGGTGAACCTAGCTTGAAAACACAAGGGATAGTTTTCATCCAAGTGGTAGAGGGTTCAGGGCCAGGCTTGCATAGCAAGGCAGAATTGAAAGTGGAAGAAAAATTGAGTTTTTTTACCACCCGTAAGAAGATCGTCATGCTCATGATATGAAGGGATGCCAGAGCAAAGTTTTTCCCACGTTGGCAGTTTACGAGTATGTGAAACCAGACCAAGATGGGATTTTTTTGAGTGAAGATTGAAGCTGGAAAGTAGAGTGAAAAATGAAACGCTACTGTAAACTGAGAGATGGTGCTAGTGTACTCCAATGCATGAGCAGGAGGGCGCTGCAGTTTCATGCAGCGTGAGCAGCCAATTGCATACGGGGTTTGGCAAAACAAGAGGAGGGACGGTTTTTTCAGAGGGGGGAATGCCGCCAAGTGAATTGGAAGCTTCCAGTGGAGGGAGGTTAGCTCCAGGATGAGAGAGAGAGCCAAAGAGAAGAAAAATATGGCTCTATTGCAGCCAGCTGGGTTGTGACCAAAAGAGAGGCCGCTAGAGGTGGCGTGGCTTGCAGCAGTAGAGAGGTGGTGGGCTGGTGGACGTCAGAGAGGAGCCTGGGGAGTCTGCTGCAGATAGGGAGTGGCCATGTCAAGATAGGGAGCGGCCACAGATTGGAGGCCGTGGGTACTCAAAGGCCTACCGAGAGCAACAAGAACTTAGAAGGATGCTAGGTTGATGAGCCCAACTGCATATGAAGGTGAACCTACTTGCTGAACCAGCTATAGGGAAGGATAAAAGGCCACCAAGGCTAAAAAGGGTGGCGATACAGAAGAGAAAGCAAGGTCAAGTGCAGCTGTAGAGAGTTGGTGCCATGAGCAAGAGCACAAGGTGGTTGGTTGTATGCAATTGGTAGGGCCGTGAGGAGCTCTCCTGCAAGAGGAGGTCGACAGTTGCGTGGGGATTGGATGGGTTGTTGCATTATAGAAGAAGCAAGGAAGAGGAAAGAGGGGCGCCATTGGAGGGAGTTGCAGAGTAGGAGAGCCGCCAACGAGGGTGGGTGATAATCAAAAAGCAAGGTTAAAGGAGAGCCGCCATGTCTGCAAGCAAAAATTAGGGATTGTCATGGTCATTGATGCCATCATTGTACTCGCATATGTGTTTTGATGCATGATTTTGCTATGGTTTATGGTGACTGCTGGATTCGGATAATTTTGTTCCCTGATCTTGTCTTGTGCTAGTCCGTGGTAGTGTTGGTTCCGGACCACACGGTGTGTGTGTGTGTGTGTGTGCAGTGAGAGAGAGAGAGAGGGAGAGACTGATCGCGTTAGTCGATGGTATGTGAGATTGCCGATTTGGCAGTTGTGTGTATTATCGGGTACATCAGTGTTGATGGAGTGTTGTCAGGTCAATTAAGGGCTGAAGTGTTCGTGGTTGGTGTGTATAGCTGATGCTTGAAGGCGAGCCGGTGCATTGGAGGTTGGCCAAAAGTGTGCATGTGTGTGTTTGATTCTGTGTGGTTAGCGATGTGGAATTTATCCTCGGCTATAGAGAGGCAAGCTTGGAATGTGCTGGGTGTGTTCCCCCTTCTCCCTTTCCACCAGTATTGTTTTGGTGTTGAAAGACCCTCTTTTCTATTGCTTGCAATTAATGATATTCGAGCCACGTGTACAGGAGCTTGAGTACTTTTCTAAAGGGGTCAAGAGGGCAACAACTAGGGCTTGAAGGGCCAAAGTATATCTAAAAATAGTACACTTGAAAATTGCTAGAATGGCAGACAATAGTAAAGAGAGTGAAATTAATGTTGATAGCTTTGATTTTGCTAATGAGCAGGCTACTAATGATGCCGCTATTCTTGTTAACTACCTTGTTTCTAAGCTTCAACAAGCCATGGGAAATCCATCCCTCCAAAGTGAAGTGCAACGGCAGTTATGTGCTCATGGGATTCTCCAAACTCCCCATCATTAAGAGAGAGTACCTAGGAAGCCTCCTTGTGAGACTTCCAAAAGAGGCCTCTCTCCGATTTGGGAAGAAGAAGAGGATCCATATGAAGTGCTCAAAAATTAACTTCTTCATGACTCATCTCCTTTCCAAAGGAGAACTCAAGAGCCCCCACCAAAAGAACGAGAAAGAAGTGAGTCTCCTGCCACCTCCGTGGAGATAGCTCCATGAAGATGGCGGACAAAACGTTCTCCATCACCTTCTAAACGGAGAAGACTATCGCACACTTCTCCAGAACATAATTCAAAGAGGGATGATAAAAAATAAGAGAAGAAAAAGGCAAGAAATAGGTCACTCTCTTCTCCATCTGCTTCATCCTCTTCCTCTTATTAAGAAAGTGACGGTGCAGACAAGGAGGAACAAGGCAAGAAAAAGGCGAGAAAGAGTTCACCCTCTTCTCCATCTTCCTCAAATTCTTCATCTTCTGAAGAAATTGATGGTGCAACTTTTGAACCACCAAAAAGAGAGGCCAGAGGAAATTCTATGCCACGTGGAAGAGGTCGTCCAAGCTCAAGAAGCTCAAAGAGGGAGGAAAGAATATCTCTTTCCTTACCTACAACGGCACCTTGGTGCTACGGACAAAGTCTTGGCCTTCATTCAACAATTCGATGCAGCGTTTGGAGATGAGGGCTTCATGGAGTCCTCTAGGCTACGTATGTAGCTATGCATTTTCAAAAATCCTCCACGCAATGGTGGTCTAGCCTACGGGCAAACGGTGAAGCCCCATGAACATGTAAATCTTTAAAAGCTTCCATCATGAAGTAGTTTTTGGCTACCGATGTCAAAGACAAAGTACTCACCGAATGGCGAAGATTGAAGCTCTCTCCTTACACAAATATGTAGACAAGTTTTGGGACTTACATCTCAAAGGCACTGTCTTAAAAAAGATGGATTTTGGAGAGCAAAAACAACAATTTGTGTGGGCTTAACTGAAGATATGTTGCAGTATGTCAATTCCCAAAGACCACGCACCTGAAGGAGTACGAGCGGAAGTGCAACGCAGAGAGAGTGCGAGAAGAAGAGCACGACGATATGGTGAAATCGCTCTACTGTAATGTGTAGAGCATAGTGAGTTCTTATTAGGTTTTTACAAAATAATATGTGTACATACCTGGCGGTCCGTCCACTTACCCGGGCGACCACATTGGGCTTTATACCCCAACAACCTCCCACTTAAAGTCCAATGTGGTACTTTAAGTGTGAGAGAAGCTACTATACAAGATAATATACAAGAGATGTAGAGAAGTGATGTACTACCCTACACCTAACTGCTTGCGAAAATGTGCAAAGCTCTCTGAGGGAAGTCCTTTTGTAAGTAGATCAACAGGATTTTCTGTGGTGTGAACTTTGACAAGCTGAAGCTGCTTATCCTCAAGCATTTCCCTAATGAAATGATACTTCACATCCACATGCTTTGTCTTTGAGTGATAAACTGGATTGCGAGCCAATTGTATAGCACTTTGAGTATCACAATATAACACAGGCATCTCTTCTTTGATTCCCAAATCTGTTACTAGTTGATTAAGCCAAATTGATTCTTTGCATGCCTCTGATGCTGCAACATATTCATCCTCTGTAGTAGACTGAGTAACACAATCTTGTAATCTAGAACGCCATGATACTGCTCCACCAGCCAATGTAAAGACATACCCTGACGTAGACCTTCAATTGTCTAAGTCACCTGCATAATCTGAGTCTGTAAAACCCTTTACACTTAGCTCCTGAATCCCATAGCATATGCGCATACTCTTTGTAGCTTTCAGGTATCTCAATATTCCTTTCACTGCCTTCCAATGTTTCTTGCCTGGGTTTGACATGTATCGACTTACTACTCCCACTGCAAATGCAATGTCTGGGTGAGTAGCAATCATTGCATACATCAAAATACCCACTACAGACGCATATGGAATCTTATCCATTTCAGCCCGTTCTTCCTCAAACACAGGACAATCTTGTTTGCTAAGTTTCACATATGGTGGCAATGGAACACTCAATGCCTTTCCCTTCTCCATATTGAAACGTTGCAAAACCTTGTCAATATACTCTGTTTGAGATAACCAAATTAACTTCTTTGATCTGTCTCTCTCAATGCGCATACCAAGTATATGACTTGCCTCACCCATGTCTTTCATGTCAAACGATTTTTCCATCTTTGACTGCAAAGCTGAAATTTCTTCCAAGTGCTTGCCAACAATCAACATGTCATCCACATACAAAATAAGGATCAACCAACTGCCATCCTTAGCCTTCTTTGTATATAGACATTGATTGAACTCACTACGTTTGTAGCCTTGAGAAAGCATAAACTTGTGGAACTTATGGTACCATGCCCTCGGTGATTTTTTAAAGCCATATAGACTCTTTAACAACTGGCACACCAAATCTTCCTTGACTTTCTCAACAAACCCTTCTGGCTGCTGCATGTAAATTTCCACATCTAAATCACCATGCAAGAACGCTGTCTTGACATCCATTTGGTGCAACACCAAATCTAATATGGCAACCAATGCAAGAAAGCATCTCAATGTAGTCATCTTGACCACCGGAGAGAAGACTTCATCAAAGTCAATGCCTTGTTCTTGCTTAAAGCCCTTGGAAACAAGCCTTGCTTTGTACTTTGGCTGACTATCATGAGCGGTGATCTTATACTTGTAAACCCATTTACAAGGTAGAGCCTTTTTGCCATGTGGTAATTTAACTAGCTTCCATGTCTGGTTTTTATGCAGAGTTGTCATCTCTGACTGCATGGCCAATTGCCAATTCCCGGAGTCCTTCATTTGCACTGCTTCCTTGTAACATGAAGGCTCATTGCAATCAGTCAACATGACATAGTTCATAGATGGAACAAACCTATTAGGAGGTCGCGTGATACGTCTAGATCTACGCAAAATAGGTGGCTCAGGCTCAGCCACAACCTGTGGTTCCACTCTATCCTGTCCTTGCTCCTCTTGAGCCTTGACATTTTGTCTTGCACGTGCAGGTCCATCTTCTTGGAAGACAACTCTTCTAATCTCCTCAACCCTCTCTAGTTTAGAATGATATTTGGCTTCATTAAAGTGAACATCATTGTTGCGGATAACCTTTCTGGATTCGGGATCCCAAAGTCTGTACCCCATCTCACCAGAATTACCATAGCCTAGAAAGATGCACTTTCTACTCTTTGGCTCAAGTTTGTTCCTAAATTCCTTTGGAACATGAGTATATGCCTCACAACCAAAGACTCTGAGATGCTTGTATGAGGGCATTTTGCCTGATCATACCATCTCTGCCACTGAATCCTTTTGAAAAACCTTGCTAGGAGATCTATTTATAAGATGAACAGCTTTTGATATAGCTTCAACCCAAAACCCATTTGGGAGTTGTGCATTAGACAACATACTTCTGACCTTCTCTTGTATGGTCCTATTCATCCTCTCAGCAACACCATTTTGAGGAGGATTGTAAGGAGCAGTAAGTTCAAGTTTTATACCTTTTGACTCACAAAAACCCTGAAAGGCCTTTGAAACATACTCTCCACCATTGTCAGTGCGTAAGCATTTAAGCTTCTTGCCACTCTGATTCTCCACAAGTGTCACAAACGTTTTGAAAGCACTAAACGCTTCATCCTTGTGCTTGAGAAAGTAAACCCATACTTTCCTCGAGTAATCATCTATAAATGTCATAAAGTAAGAAGCTCCCCCTAGAGATAGGTTAGGCATAGGTCCACACAAATCACTATGAACAAGTGCCAACTGTGTATCTCTTCTACTGCTTCTATGCTTATGTGGCTGCTGTGTTTGATTACCATACAGACAATGTTCAAAGAATTCAAAATCATTAAATGACAAGCCATGCAAATAACCAGAACGAGACAAGATTTCCATTCCCTTCTTGGACATATGTCCTAACCGGCTATGCCACAAAGAAACGTTCGGCTGCTCGGTTACATTGATTACATTTTTAGAGACATTTGATACATAAATCATGTAAAGTCCTCCAGAATTTACTCCATGTGCTACTATCATAGAACCCTTGGATATCTTCCACATGTTCTGTCCAAAAGTGGTGACGTAGCCAGCATCATCAAGTAAACCTGTGCTGATCAAGCTCTTTGTAATTGCGGGAACATGTCTCACATTCTTCAGCGTGAAAGAAGAGCCATTGTGAAACTTCAATTGAACATCTCCAACACCTAAGATCTCACATGTCTGCCCATTGCCTAGCCGAACATGATCTTTAGTGGTCACATAAGAGGTAAACCACTCCTTGTTTGGAGACACATGAAGTGATGCCCCTGAGTCTATAATCCAGTCACTCAGTGCATTTCCATCAGATGCTGTAAGAAGAGCTCAGTCCATTGTATTTTTCAAGAAGTAGATATCTCCTGACACTAGACTGTCATCCTCTGCAATAGTGTTTGTCACATTTATTTCTTGAATCTTCACTGAGGACTTGTTCTTCTCTTCATGGTCTTCTGCTTCTTCTTTGCCTTTTTCTGCTTTCCATTCTTTGCAGTCTCTTTTCATGTGACCCTTCTTGCCACAATGGTAGCATTCTATGTCACTCTTGCCTTTAGCACTGCGGGACTTGCTACGAGACTGATCCCTCTTTCCACCTTTGTACTTTTCTTTGGTCCTTACCCTGAAAACTAAGGCTATTCCTTTGCCTTTGTCCATTGTCTTTTTGTTGGTTTCTTCAGTAAGCAGACTGCCTTCTACACCTGCTATGGTCAAACCATCTGGAGGTGCAGAATTACTCAAAGCTGTGCGAAAAGTGTCCCAACTTTCCGGCAATGTGATCAACACGAACATAGCTCTAACAGGTTCATCAAACTTGACACCTTGAGCTGACAACTGACTGTAGATGGTGTTGAATTCATTCAGATGATTGGACATAGGTGTCCCTTCTTTCATCTTCAAGTCAACAAGCTTCTTAAGCCAGTATACCTGTGAAGCTGCACTCTGCTTCTCATAAAGATCACTCAACTTTGTCCATGCTTGATAAGCCAACATCTCGTCTACTACATTGAAGTAAACACTTTCTGCCAAAGTCAGCATAATGGTAGAAAGTGCCAATTCATCCATTTCGCTCCATTCATCTTCGTCCATATCTTGTGGTTTTATCCCCTTGAGCTTTATAGGTTTTTTTTGCTTCTTTTGTACCAACACATGCCAAATCTGCTTCTTCCACAATGGGAAATTGGTGCCATCCAGCTTCTTGATATTGTAAAGAGCACTGTCCTATGATCCAGCCATAGCTACGCTTCACAGTAGTTTACTTTCCTGGGAAAAATTCGGCAGAGTTTCTCCTGTAAACTGACCTTTGAACCAATATCAACCTGTCAAATGAACCAATAAAGCTTCAGATTTTGTAGAAATTTTGGCAGAGTCTCCTTTGTAAAATGGCTCTGGTGTACTAAAAACAGACCAAAAATAGCTCAAAAAACCATTGTCTCTCTAACACTGTAAGCTGTGGGTAAGCCTGTCCTGCACCTGTACTGTCTCTCACTGTCCTGTCACTGTCCTGTAAGCAAAGACTGCGACAATGCCTCAACGGCAGTAAAGCAAAGATGCAATCCCAAATGTCTAACTCACAGTCAATACATCCTAGCTGCCTATCTAAGGGTGCTCGAGGGATCGCTCCAAGATCTGTATCACCGAAAGGATCTCAACATTCGAGAATCCCCCAGATCAATAAAACCTCACTCGACCCTCAACAAAGGCTGCAGTAAATCTGACAGTACATAGACTTCCCACAAAGTCATACATCCACAAATTTCCCACTGTATGCTGTAACCGCTGTGGCGGTTGTTTGCTGCGTGACTCACAGCCAGCAAACCCTCAACAGACATACATAATCTCTGACAATACATCCCATGTGGAAGTACTTGCAATGTCAGGATGAAATCTGGAATATCAAGCAGCAAACACAAGCTACCTGATGAACTAGTGGATGTCGCCTACAGTCTGTGTGTAGGTGCGCCCGTGTCGTGTGTGACACGCCTCCAAGAACTGTAAGCCGTCCTTTGTTGTGTAGATAGCCACAAATCAGCACTTTGGAAGTGCAGATATCCTCAGCACTTGCAGTCATAGGTCAAAACCCCAAAATTGCAGAGTCGGATCTGCACCCACCGAGACCACGTAGTCGAAAATGGCCTGCACAGATCTTTGTCGAAGCCGAACGGTGGCCGAGATGACCTCAGAATGAAATTCTGAGAACATCGAGGCCTTCGGACCCACCCACAAGAATTGGGGCCGTGTCTTGGCCTGTCGAATCTCACTCCAATCTGAGCAGGTGACTCTGGCTATCTGCAAATGCTGCCCCGAGCCTCGATCTGTGCTCTTATACCACTTGAAGGAGTACGAGCAGAAGTGCGACGCGAGAGAGAGTGCGAGAAGAAGAGCACGACGATATGGTGAACTCGCTCTACTGTAATGTGTAAAGCATAGTGAGTTCTTATTAGGTTTTTACAAAAGAATATGTGTACATACATGGCAGCCCGCCCACTTACTTGGGCGACCACATTGGGCTTTATACCCCAACAACACCATATCTGTGGTCATATACCATACCATGGTGGCTTCACAAATCAATTTTCAAAGAGGGGCTAAGAAAAATCTTAAGCCCACAGAGAACAAGGACTCTAACAATGAGCTTAAGGAGAAGGACAATGTCCAAAACTCTCCTAAAGGCAATGCCAACAATAAAAAAGCTAAAAAGAAGGGAGTTTATAAAGGCAAAAATAAAATCTCTCCTAAAGAGCTTGAGTGTTATCATAAAGATAACCATTGATTCAATTGCGAGGAGCAAGGGCATGCTTATCGTGCTTGCCCTTATAAGAATACATGAAACGAGCCTCCTCGAGCTACCTTGGTTCCAAGAAGAGGAAGCTCACCACAAAGGTAAGAGAACATGATTCTTTTATTCTCTTTGACCCTTGTCTACTTATAATTTCGTATTCACAAAGTTGGCCACCAAGCTAGGAATCCAAACTTATGAGATGGGAGATGTCCTACCCGCCGATGGTGATTTCAAGGAGCAAGAAGCTTCAGTCACTCCCTTAATTGGGAAATTGAGGCTCCATGTCCAAAGCTATGTGGACAAAGAGGACTTCTTTATCCCTCCTCTCAAGCACACGGATGTAATCCTAGGGGCACCATGGTTTGATCGCATGGCTGCCAATGTTAAATTCCCTAAAAAGAAAATATACTTTAGGTTCAGGGAAAAAGATATGTACATAGATGCCAAAGAGTTGGGTAAAACCAGACCCATTGTACATACGCAAGCTTTCAATAAGTCAATAAAGAGCTCTATTTCCATGTACATGATTTTTGTTGAAGATTCTCAAAATGAACCCAATGCTTTAGCAAAAGAAAATATAAATAATCACAAGGAATTAGAGTTATGCAAGTTTCTCAAGGGATTTAAAGATGGTTTTATTGACGACATCCCTTGTGAACTACCTCCTAAATGAGGCAATGATGACCATGCAATTTAACTTATTCTAGGAAGTTCACCGCCTAATAAACCTCCTTATAGAGTTTCTCAAGTTCAACAAGAGGAGATTATGCGGCAAGTGCATGAGTTAGTTGAGAAGGGCATGGTTAGGCCTAGTTCATCTCCATTTTGCTCACCCGTATTATTAATGCAAAAGAAAGACGTCACATATCGTATGTGTGTTGACTGTAGAGCACTAAATATGGTCACTATCAAGAATAGGTTTCCCATTCCACGGGTAGAAGGCCTATTTGATAAGCTACTGATAGCCATTTTTGTCTATTCAAATTGCCATAGTGAGCTACCTCACCCTACTAAAATCACCCAAACACTGTGGCTATCCCTAGTAGTTGATTGTACATAGGCGTGTGTGAGTTAAGGGACTTTTCCTATATCTTCTTAAAACCCTCACTTGGCTAGTCACTGGGCTAGTTGAGCCAATACACTTAATAAAATAAAATATATTATGGTCCATTTGTGTGTAAATATTTCATTTTATATAGGGCCTAAATATAAGGAATTTTCATAATTATTTTGGTATTTATTTAAATATTTTTACCTAGGTGTGCGTTATTTTCCTATGTATGTTATGTACGTTGACTCACCATTACCACAATTTTTCTTACCATTTTGCATACTCTTTATTCCATATAGATATATTTTCATACAATCTTATCTTATTTTTGGTGTGAATCCACTTCAAGGAGAAACCTCAAAAATACGTTCCACCATCAGTCATTGCCTTTTACCAAATTTCTCTTTCCTAAAGGTATTCTTTCTTATCTCTGGTAAATAAATATACATCAATGAAAACAAAGGAGGACCCTCCATATTTGATTCTCTATATTTTTATATATTTATTTTTTATATATATAGCGCACACTATTCTAGATTCCATAAGTTGTTTATATATACTAGCCCGTTTTTTTTTCATATTCATATATTATATTTATGCCTAATCCACAAACATGCATATTTTCAAACCCCTAAAAATATATTATGTCATGCTCTTATGCAAGGAGGGGCTCACCTTTGAGCCATATGTAAATTTAACTAAAGGGCGGCCCCACAGAATAACTTTTTTGTGAAGACAAATAAGCATTATGATGGGAATTGTTATGTCCATCTCTAGTCTGAATTTGAAGTGGTGGTTAGAAGAAAAAATGTGGAACAAAAGCTGAGTAATCACCTCAAAAATTTTTATAATTTTTGGAGCTACCACCGGTGAGGTATGATTTTTTGATTGGACCCTAGTCTGCCCACTTTTCTCACAAGTAGCCCATAGTATTCTCTCGCATCTTTCCACACTTCTACACACACACACACACTCATTCCTCTCAATCCCTCACTCAAACCTGGACCTTCCATGGTTTCTCTCACCTTCTTCACCATTAACCTCCCCTCTTACTTCCATAGATCTCATATAAGCTCTACATGCACATACATCATCTCTATGCCTCTCTCTATTACTTCCAAAGTACGATTCCATCTTAGCCCTTCTCTATATACATAAACGTCAACATGTAAAATATGCTTAACCTCTACAAATTGAGATATATCATCAACCAAATTGCCATTTTCATTGTGATAATTAACCTTGGTGGCGGTGGCATAAAGAAGAGAAGAAGAAGAAGAGGATCGATAGTCATTTTCAGAACCTACACAAGTAAGTCCAAAACTTCTTCAAGCTTCACCAGCACAAGGATTTACTCACTTCATTCAACCATTTGACGCCAACCATCCACCTCATTCTACCCATTGTAAATATATGATTAACTTTCTAGTGACTACTAACACTAACCACTAACATGCTAACACACAATAGCCATCGACCTAACCATAAAAGACACCTCACCTAAGACATGTGAATAGTAACTCTCTCTCTCTCTCTCTCTCTCTCTCTCTCTCTCTCTCTCTCTCCTTCCTTAAAACTCTACTTTCACCTTATCTACCATCATAATGCTCTCCTTTGAGCCCACATGCATGACTCAAGCAGACAAAGGCCCGCAATGTTTTGATATTCAGAAAAAACCATAATCCTGATTTGTTAGCTTGTAAATTAGGATTTCCAATAATCTTATTGAGAGGACTCCAACCTATAAATAGGCCCCTCTCCTTCTTGTAAATAACCCCCAATATCTTGCATAACATCCCAACACTCTATGCGTGAGGAGAGAATTATGCATAGCAACCACTTTGTGAGCTTCACTTTTGGTGTGAGAGAAGCTTTCAAGCTACACATTGCAAGTGAGAGAGCGTGAGTTCAGAAATATCAAAACACCATTGTATATGTTCCTCCATCATCAATAAATTGAGGTTTGGTGCATTGAAGGCGTGATTTGATATCCAAATCTTTGTCCTTCAACTTGTGCAATACGATTTGATGAATTCAAGGTGACTTGTGTATTTGGAGTTTCTATCATTTGATCTTGTTTTAGAAAGTGTTTTAGTGTGTGTTTTCATTGCTAAATTTGTATTCATTGTAAGAGGGTATTGTGGTGAGAGGTCTCCCAGAATTCACTTAGCATTGATTTAGTTTTGTACAAGCTCTACGATAGCATCATAACAAACCATCTTCATTTGCAAGTCACAAATAAGGTATTACGTAAAATCCATTCCTCTCTCTCTCTCTTCCCTTCACTCTAGCTCTCTCTGGTCCATTTCGTGTGTGTCTTGGTGTGGGATTGCTTGTGTGTGTTTTGTGGCACATCTTCTTGGTTGTGAAAAAATATCTCTTGAGTCCTAGTTCGCATACCATAACTAGGTGGCGCCCCTATTTTGTTTGGGTTTGGATGTGGGTTTGTTGTTGTGTTGTGATTGTGGTTGCCCCAGCCCCAATTGAGCAGCACGGGAGCCTTGAGGGGTGTATAGAGGTTGCCTCTCTTGTTGCCCGCACCGGTTTGCCTCAATTTTGGTGTCCCCACAGAGGAGGGACCTGTATCTATTGTTGCTACATATTGCATGAATGTTTACCATTTATCATAATCAAGTAGATTGCATGAATCAGGAGAATTTGTATGATTCTTTCATTCCCAGTGCAAGGCAAAAGGTACACATCATTGTTAGTACTAAGTTGCAATTTCAATGTGTAATTAACAGAATTTTAAGTCCCCTTAGGTTGGCCAAGATAAACGCTTCAGTAAATCCTTTTGTTTTGCCTCTCATTAGATACGACCTTATTTTGAACGTCTATATTTTTGTTTTGTTTTAAGCGTTAGGTCATGCATAGACCATGGATAATGGCCCAAGAATAGAGGTTATTCCCTTCCATTTCACTCCACAAATTAGAATAAACATTGCAATTAGTAGAAAGATCCGTTTTCAACAATGTATGGTGTTCATGTTTGGTGCCCAAATAGTAGGAGAAATTCTTGCGTCGCCAAACCCTGTCATCCTGTCTCTTGTTGATTATCATAGGTCATTTAATGTGCATATTTTTATTTTTCTATAGAATAGATTGCAATTTAGAAAACATTATTGTGTAAATCTTTTTGAGAAATAAAAACATGTGTTGTCAATTTGAAATTGATTCAATGGAGGCCCAACGCCAAATGTTCGGATATCCTCTTTTCTTTGAAGAGCCTAGAGAGGCGAATTTCAAGATGTCTTGCTGTACTAAGAGGATAGTAACTGATCAAGAATGTATAGAAATGTTTGAGGTGGTCCTTAGGAAAGATGGTAGCACTTGGTTTGACTCTTCACTTGGTTTGACACTTAGCCTGAGGAAGTTGAGGGGAATTACACGGAAGTTGTGAATCATTTCAAGAGATACTTCTTTGATCCCCAAAACACTCAAAAGATATGACAAGACATTGTTTCTCACAAACAAAAAGACTTAGATGACTACTATATATATAAACAATTTCTACGTCTTTGGGTTGTATGGGTGAGAAATGTTGCTAGCCCTAGTGATGGTGCAAAGTTCCTAAAGAAGGAGAGGTTCATAGCCAGTCTCTTTTCCATACTCAAGATAAACGTTGAGGCGGGTGCACCTGCTACCTTTGATACAGCTGAGACTAGGGATGTTGAGAAGTATAGAATTAAGCTCAAGTACCTAAGGGGAGAGGTTCTAATAGAGGGTCCCACACCTAAGGGAAAATTGCAAGCATCAACATCTAGAGAGATTCCTGAGTAATAGTGGAGTTAATTGAAAAGTTAAATGAATACTTAAGCAACTTGTCAATCCACCTTGCACAAGCTGTAGGTCCAAAGGGACAAGAAAAGAAGTTAGAAGAGCAAGATCCACGACGACCTAGGAGAGTCTTGCAATGTTGGAATTGTGAAAATTCTGGACATGGGATGTATAATTGTCCTTGGCCCTGTGGGGAGCCAGGGAAACCTAACTTGAATTATCCAGTGATGAATGCAGGTGAAGTAACTAGTCAACAACAACGGCTTCTACAAAGGCTAAATGGAACAAGACCACCTCCACAAGGAGTGGAAGGAGTTCCATCTTTGCCAGATCCAAATATTCATGTGGTAGAGGTGAGAAATTTAAATGAGGCGGACATGGAAGCAAATAGCATTAAGATTGGCCGTGGAAAAGGTAAGGAGAAAGAACGAGTCACATCACAAAGTGATCATGGACGAGAAATAAGGCAAAGGAGACCAATGAAACCAAGAGGACTTGACGTCGTATCAATCTCCAAGACTTCCCTCTTGGACATGGTATGGCTCCGTACAACTTATTGGAAGACATGAGAGGTAAGGGTCCTGATATTTCATGGTCTCAATTTCTTGCATCATGTCCACAAGTTAGGAGGGATTTAACAAGGGTAGTTAGCACTAGGAGAAAGGTAAAATAGAGTGTGCATGTTGTAAAAATTGCACGAGCTATAATGAATAAGGATATTACGCCTGTGATAGATTGTTACATCAAAGGAAGATTGGTTAGGAAAGGTCTAGTGGACGGGGGGGGTGCACAAATTTGCATCATGACAGAGGGACTCATGCAAAGACTAGGCATGCACATCTATGATACACCTGAAATCAAAGTGAAAATGGCAAATAGTAGCAATGCTAGGTGCATAGGCATTTGTAAAAATGTCTTTGTGGAGGCCTTTGGCATTAAGAAGGCGGTGGATTTTACGTTATGTTGACCAAGGGAAGTGGCTATCCATTTATCCTAGGAAGATCATGGCTAATGAAAATGTGAGCTTTGCAGGATTGGGAAAGTGGAAAGTTGATTTGTAGAAATGACAATCATAAGAAGGTTGTTTTTGACAAGAAGGAGCAACATCAAGAGGAGCTCCATGAAGAATCATCGCAAAGTGAGACGAAGGAAGATTGGACTGATAACACTTCAGAAGAAGAAAGTAGTGGTAGCACTACAGAAGAGGAGTCTTCCATTGAAGTCATGGGGGCAAGGTTTAAGCAAAGCAACCAAGACACCTCTTGCCCAGGCTTGGAGGAGGTAGGTACTCAAGAGAACCAAAGTTTGGAAGATGAAGGAATGTTAGAAGGTATGTTGTCTACCACACTTACAAAGGATGAAAGAGACGAGGTCAAATGTGTGCTGAGAAATTCTCCTAAGAGTTTTGCTAAAGACTACACCGACGTGGGTGGAGTAGATGATGTTCAACACAAGATTGAACTAAAGACAGAGGCCACACCTAAGGCTCAAAAGCTACGAAGGCTAGGAGTCATCAAGGAGCAGGCTTTACTCAAGGAGGTAAGAAAGATTCTAGTAGCAGGTTTCATTTATCCAGTGGAGAATTCATAGTGAGTCTCTCCCATTGTTGTCATTCCCATGAAAATGGAAAGTGGAGGGTGTGTGTGGATTATCGTCCACTAAATGAGGCAACAAAAAGAGATCACTTTCCCCTCCCATTTCAAGATGAGATACTAAATGAGGTAGCTGGTCACGAGAAGTACACTATGTGCGATGGCTACTAGGGTTAATTTCAAATAGGTATCGCATTAGAGGATTAATTGAAAACAACCTTCATCACTCCGTAGGGTTGTTATGCTTTTAGAGTCATGCCATTTGGCCTGACAAATGCTGCTGCAACTTTCAGCGCTTCATGAACATGGTGTCTCAAGCATTCTTTAGAAAGTCCATTAGGGTTTTTATTGATGATTTTTGCATTTATAGCTCAAAATAATTACTACAAAGGGTAGAAGAAGGTTTGAAGAAACTCTATGACATGGGAGGTCAACTCAACCCCAACAAATTCCACATAGGTGAGAATGAAGTGATCTTGCTTGGTCACAAGGTTTCCTATAAAGGTATTGAGGTGGATCCTTCAAAGGCAAAGGCTCTTATTGAGTTGACATCACCCAAGAGTCATAAGGAGGTCATCTCATTCATTCAAAAGGTGAAGTATATGTCACGCTTCATTCACTTAACCTCGAGTTATGTCACCCCTTGCAGAAATTGACACAACAAGTTGATGTTATTTGGTCTGATGAGCTTGAAGAATATTTTTGTAACATCAAAATAATTATGTCAAAACTACTAACACTTAGTACTCCTTGTTGGGAGTACACATTATTTGTTAGCTCTAGTGTTGGGAAAGAAACAATTGGTGGTATTTTGCTACAACAAGGTCCCCATAGTACCAAGATGGGACCCATCTATTTTTCTAGTAGGGTTATGAATGCTTTGGAGAGAGGCTACACGGAGGCAAAAATCATGACGCTTTCTCTCGTGTTTGCGGTGAGAAAGTTTAGATCATACTTGCTACCAAAACCTTTGTAATTCTCACTGCAAAAAATTTGTTCTGTTGGGTGTCATCTCAAATGAATCTTAGTACTAGGATGTCAAAGTGGATTATGGAGTTGTAAGAGTTTCAATATGCTTTCAAGGTAGAAGATGGTGTGCGTGCACAATTGACAGGGATTCTCACTTATAGGGTGCATGAAAACAAGATTAAGTTTCATGAAGTAAAGACCCTACCATTGCCACCACCTAAAAGTAGTCCTAATGCTTTTACCTTGTTCTTTGATGGAGATTTTTGACAAGCTACAGGAAAAGCAGGGGGAGGGCTAGTGTTTCTCAACCCAAGTAGAGAGGTGTTCATGAAAGAGAAGGTCAATCTACCAGGTTCAACTAGCAACAATGAAGCAGAATACGACACACTACTCAATGGTTTGAAGATGTGCATCAGCCAAGGTATACATCATCTCATGGTTAAAGGGGATTCACTTCTCATTGTGTAGCGGATTTTATGCATTTGGGCATGCAAGAATGAAAGGCTAGGAACAAATTTTCATGACATTTATAGGTTGTTTAATCAGTTCGAAGAAGTGCAACTACATCATATTCCTAGGAAACAAAATATAGATGCCGATCTACTTGCACAACAAGCAGTTACATGTGTTGAGAAAGAAGTGCAAGTCATCATGGTGGCAGCAGCTATCAAGCAATCAAGATACCAGGGATTGGAATCATTGGCTCCCATTATTGGTTACATTTTGGAGAGCGAGTTTCCACAAGACTTCACAAAAGCTCAGAAGAGGAGACTCATGAAGAAGGCCAGTTTCTCTCTCTTCCTAGAAGGATCCCTCTATCGAAGAGGGAAGGATCAAGTGTGTAGAAGAGTACAAACTATCAAGGAAATTCTAGCCATTCTAAAAGGTTTGCATGAAGAGGCATGTGGTGGTCATTTTGCCCAAGAGTTAACCGTGAAGAAGATTTTTCTTGCGGGATATGTTTGGCCAAGCCTGCATGTGGATGTCCAACATTGTTGTAAAAGCTGTCACAATTGTCAGGTAAATGAAAATCGAAGGTTGGTGCATGGTCCAAGGCAAATAGTTCTTGCAAATGGACCCTTTGATAAAATGGGGCATTGATGCTATGTGTCGTCTTCCTAGGACAAAAAATGGTAAAATCTACATTCTAATGGCTATAGATTACATGATTAGGTGGGTAGAGGCTCAATCCGTGGCAAGGGTAAATGGAAATATAATGAGCAGGTTTTTCTACACTAATATTTGTTGTAGATTTGGCACACCTCTGGAGATTGTTTCTGATAATGGTCCAAGGTTCAAGAAGGGTTTACTCACATAAGTTTGTGAAGAGATTCATATTCTACATCGTCATAGCACACCCTACTACCCACAGTCAAATGGTTTGGTGGAGAAGGTTAATGGTGTCATTGCAGGCATCATTAGGAAGATGGTGCAAAACAAGACAAAGTTTTGGGATGACTTCTTGGATGGTGCCTTGTTGGCATATCAAACCACATATAGGGAAGCAACAGAGTTCACGCTATTTCACTTGGTGTATGTGCAAGAGGCTTTGCAGCCAATTGAGATCAACATTTCAACAATGTGGCTTCATAGTAGAGGTGCACAAGATGATCAAGAGATATGGATAGATTGACTTCTTACATTAGTGGAGCTTGAGTGGAAGAGAGAAGTAGCCTATGAGTTCTACAATAGGAAAGCCACACAAGCGAAGGAGAAGCTTGACAAGAAACTGAAGGACAAAGGCATCAATGAAGGAGATCTTGTGTTAAGGTATGACAATCGACGCGATAATTATTTTGATACCAAGTTTGAAAGGAAGGGGTTATACATAGTCAAGAAGGATTTCAATTCAAGTTACTATGAGCTTATAGACTTCAAAGGTAAAGAGCACTCCAAGAAGGTAAACGGGTATCGCTTGAAGCCCTATTTGAGTCACCTTCTACCAAAGGATCTATCGAAGGATTATCAAAGAGCGACTATCTCATGTAAGTTTTGTTGCATGAAGCATGAGTGTGACAAGAAGCCACACAATGAAAATCCTCTCAACGGACCAAATATCATAGAGGACGCAGAAGCACTCTCTTTGGAAAAGATACTTTATGATGGTACATGAATATACCATCATCTTGCGGGAGGACTAATGATAGTGATTTTTTGGCTATCCAAATTGCAATAGTGAGCTACCTCACCCTACCAAAATCACCCAAACACTATGGGTATCCCTACCATTTCATTATACAACGACGTGTGTGAGTTAGGGGACTTTTCCCATATCTTCTTAAAACCCTCACTTAGCTAGTCACTAGGCTAGTTGAGCCAATTAAAAAAAAAAAAGTATATTATGGCCCATTTGTGTGTAAATACTTCATTGTATATAGAGTCTAGATATAAAGAATTTTCATAATTATTTTGGTATTTATTTAAATATTTTTACCTACGTGTGAGTTATTTGCCTATGTATGCTATGTATATTGACTCACCATTATCACATTTTTTCTTACCATTTTGCATCCTCTTTATTCCATATAGATATATTTTCATGCAAGCTTTGATTATTTTTGGTGTGAATCCACTTCAAGGAGAAACCTCAAAAATGCCTTCCACCATCCGTCATTGCCTTTCACTAAATTCTTATTTCCTATAGGTATTATTTCTTACTCTTGTAAATAAATATACATCAATAAAAACAAATGAGGGCCCTCCTCATTTGATTCTCTATATTTTTATATATTTATTTTTTATATATAGTGCACACTATTTTAGATTCCATAAATTGTTTATATATACTAACTAGTTTTTTCTATCATATCCATATATTATATTTATGCCTAATCCACACCATGCATATTTTCAAACCCCAAAAAATATATTATGTCATTCCTTTATGTAAGGAGGGACTCACCTTTAAAGCCATATGCAAATTCAACTAAAGGGGTGCCACTGAAGACTTCTATGTGAAGAAAAATAGGCATTTTGATGGGATTTTGTATATCCATCTCCACTCTGAATTTGAAGCAGTGGTTACAAGAAAAAATGTGGACTAAGAGTTGAATAATTACCTCAAACATTTTGATAATTTTTGGAGCTACCACCGGTGAGGTATGATTTTTTTATTGGACCTCAATTTGCCCACTTTTCTCACAAGTAGCCCATAGTCTTCTCTCACGTCTTTCCACACTTCTGCACACACACACACACACACTTGTTCCTCTCAATCCCTCAATCAAACCTGCACCTTCTATGGTTTCTCTCACCTTCTTCACCATTAACCTCCCCTCTTACTTCCATAGCTCTCATATGAGCTCTACATGTACATACATCATCTCTATACCTCTCTCTATTACTTCCAAAGTACAATTCCAATCTTACCCCCTCTCTATATACAGAAAAGTCAGCACATAAAATATGTTTAACCTCTACAAATTGAGATATCGCATCAAAAAAATTACCATTCTCATCGCAATAATCAACCTTGGTGGCGGTGGCATAAAGAAGAGAAGAAGAAGAGGATTGATAGTCAGTTTGAGAACTTACACATGTAGGTCCAAAACTTCTTCAAGCTTCACCAGCACAAGGATTGCCTCACTTCTTTCAACCATCTTACCTCAACAATCCACCTCATTCTACCCATTGTAAATATATCATTAACATTTTAGTGATTACTAACACTAACCACTAACATACTAACACAAAATAGCCGTTGAGCTAACCATAAAGGACACCTTACCTCAAGACATGTGCATAGTAACTCTCTCTCTCTCTCTCTCTCACTCTCTCTCTCCCTCCTTCCTTAAAACTCTACTTTCACCTTATCTACCATCAATAATGCTCTCCTTTGAAACCACATCCATGACACAAGCAAACAAAGAAGGCCCACAATTTGGTGTGAGGTTTCTTGTGTGTGTTTTGTGGTGCATCTTCTTGGTTGTGACAAAATCTCTCTTGCGTCCTAGTTTGCATACCATAACTAGGTGGTGCCCCTATTTTGTTTGGGTTTGGCTGTGGGTTTGTTGTTGTGCTGTGCTTTTGGTTGCCCCAGCCCAAATTGAGTAGCACGGGAGCCTCGAGGGGTGTCTAGAGGTCGCCACTCTTGTTGCCCCCGCCTTGAACTGCCTCACTACAAGGGTTGACCTACTTTAGTAGAATTGACCTAAAAAGTGGCTACCATCAAATAAGGATAGTTGATCAAGACATTGTAAAGACCGCATTTTGCACTATGCTTGGTCTTTATGAATACATTGTCATACGTTTTGGCTTGACCAATGCACCAACCATATTTAACCGCTTGATGGAGAATCTATTCAAGCCTCACCAAACCTTTACTGAAGTGTTCTTTGATGACATTATCATCTACTCTAATTCATTAGACAAACACAAGCAACACCTCCAGGTAATATTCCAAGTCTTATAAGAGAATAAACTTTATATTAACCGAAAGAAAAGTGAGTTTTTCTTACAAGAGATTCAATATTTAGGTCACATTATCTTTCAAGATGGAATCGAAATGGATCCATCAAAGCTAGAGGTAATAAAAGGATGGCCTAATCCAAGGAATCTTCATGAACTAAGAAGCTTTATAGGTATGTGCGCATACTACAGACGCTTCATAGAAAAGTTCTCACAAATCGCGGGACCATTACAAGATCTAACCAAGTAAAACATGGTCTACCAAGGAGAACAATGCTTTCAAAAAGCTTATCCCTCAAGCTATTGTTACACTACCTGATCTCTCAAGTCCATTTGAGGTCCAATGTGACGCTTGTGGTGATTGCTTTGGAGCTGTTTTGCTCCAAGAAGGGCACACCATAGCCTATGAAAGTAAAAGGCTCGACCCTATTGAGCAAGATCTAGGCATATATGAAAAGAATTTCCTTGTAGTTCTACATGCCTTAGACTCGTGGAAGCACTATTTATTGGGGACTCCTTTCATGTACTTCATGACGCAGACCAAGCTCTCCGACAAACAAACGAGGTCGGCAAATTTACTTTTGCAATTTCATTTTCATATTGCTCACATTGCTTGCAAGCATAATCAAGTAGGCGATGCACTCTCAAGACGGCCGAGAGTGAATGCGGTTTTCATAGCAACTCCCAATGATCTATCTTCTATGATAGATGAGTATGCTGACGGGAGAAAAGCGAACCCCGAACCCCCGACGGCCTCTAAAACACCGGGGACCGAATGGCGCGCCTCGATCCTGTCATGGTAAAGCAAACAGGGGGCACCACCTAGCTTCAGCGGCTAGGACGCAAACAACACACCACCATAACAAAGTTTTCATCCAAGAGAGATGGGTGCTTGGGAGTAATGATGAAGAGGAAAGGGAATGAGATCAAGTGAGAGAGAGAGAGAGAGAGAGAGAGAGAGAGAGTGAGGGAGGGGGTATAGCGGCTTAGTACTTAGGCACCGCAAAAGGATGGCGAATCCGCACACCCTTCACACATACACAAGCTCACTCCAAAACACAAGACTAGGTGGCGATTCCGCACACCTCACATGGGCAAAATATTGCAATAAAACATACTCACAAAACCTCAAGCTTTATTTAGAGAATTAGGCGATGAAATGGGGAGCATAGGGTAGGGGAATGAGAAGGGAGAGAGTGGTAGAGCAGATGGCGGATAGGTGGGAGTTGATGGCGAAGACTCGCACAAGGATTATGGCCATCATCCTTCATTTAGTTGCCCTTCATCTTCCATAGCCAAGGGTGTAGAGGTCATGCTCAAGACAAGCATGGTGATTGCGGTGATGGTGATGGTGATGGTGTGGGTGTGTGTGTGTGCACTAGGCACACACAGTGCATAGTGTGTTCTTTGGTGATGTTGTGTCCTTAGTGTGATGGTGACCCCTCTTTATATAGGGGAGGAGGGGGGAGAAATTTTAGAATTTAGAAATGAAGAAATCATTATCTACATAGGCCATGTGACTGTGGGCCCCACTTGTCTGCCTGTGTGTATATGTGCCAGAACAGCAGTCTCATGAGAGAGAGACTAAGAGAGAGAGAGAGGTTGATGAAAAAAAGTGAGAGGTGACATGGAGAATAAAGTAATTACAAGAGGGGAGAGAGGGGAGTGTGTTCAGAGGTGAATCTGTGTGCAGATGTGTGTGAACACAAGAAAAATCAGGTAACCACCGGGTGGGGATGGGTCTGTGGGCACCTTTTTCAGTGAAACTGAGTGTGTGTGAGTGTGGGGGAGGTTATTTAGCTACAAGACAAGAGACATGGCGCCCTTTAGAGAGAGAGGGGGGTATTTGGGTCATAGGATATGATAGGAGAGAGAAAGAGGGGGTGGGGTATACTATTTTGGAAGATAGGGTAAGTTGCATGTGAGTTAGGGTGCATTATTGGTGAGTTATAATGCATTATTGGTGAGAGGTGGGGTAGCTTGAGGGGAGAGAGAAAGGAGAAAGGACAAGGGGAAGAGAGAGGGGGTTGACCTTTTGAGTGGAGGAGAGGAAAAGGGACACACGGCGGGGCAACAGTGAAGAAAAAGGAGGCAAGGTGGGGATGGGCTATCCCGCAGGCATGAGGTGGCCTATTTTACCTTTCTTATATATTTACATAATCATACTTTATTTTTTTTCTTACTTTTTCCAATGCTTTTTATCACTCCCTCCCTAAGAGGGGTTTTCATGGGGTGGGGACGAGAGAAGAGGGGTATGGGAGCTTGGCTTGTGAAAAGCCCCCATCAATGCTATTGATACCAATTTTAGAGATGTGATTTCAGCCCTTGCATTAGGGAAGAAAGAGGAACCATTTACTTTACAACATGGTTATCTTCTCTATGGCAATAGACTATGTGTTACTAAATCACTACGTGAGAAAGTAATGTATGAATCTCGTGCTCCTCCTTATGCGGGGCATAGAGGGATTCAGTCTACCCTAAAAGGGATTGAAGCATATTTCTATTGGCCTGCCATGAAAGCAAACATACAAGAGTATGTTTCTAAATGTGTGGTATGCCAAAAGACGAAGTTTGATGGAGGGAATCAACCTGGATTTCTTCAACCTTTGCCAATCCCTAATTCACCATGGGAGAGCATATCCATGGATTTTCTAAGTCTATCCATGGCAATACGGAAATACAGACGATAGTAGACAAGTTCAACAAACAAGCTCATTTTATACCTGTCAAAAAGACTATCAAAGCTGTTAGCTGAGTCAATGTCAATATATAGGAGCTGCTAAAGACTGAAGACATACGGATGCACATCAAAGATCAACATGAATAAGTAGTAAATATTGGAGTTACATATTTTTCACATTTTCCCAAAATGGTCATGTATCGTAAATTCTCGATTTATTTCAAGCCATTGTAATATTTTTAATGTGTTACAAGCTCAATGGGAGTTCCAAGCTGTAAAGAACATGTTAGTTAGTGTGCCTAGGTAGTAGATTTAGTAAGTGGTGGAGCCCTAAAGGCCTTTCACGCCCGGACATTGCATATTTTTACCCCAAGTACATAAGGCAGTGTGTAAAGTAAATTAGGGTGCTCAAGCTCAAGCTCATTGGTTGAGAGCAATATTTGGTGAGATCTCTTGAGCTGTGTGGCTATGGAGTCCTTGAGCTTCTCCTTGCTCATGTGACTTGGTTAACAATAATCAATGCTTAATTCTCTTTCACTATGCCTCTCTTATGCTTCTTACGATTGCCTGTGATGCTTAGATTAGCTAGATCATAACTAATTAGTGGTTAATCTCTCTCTAATCTTGTGTGATTTTCCTCTTTTGCTTGTATGTGCATGCAGGTTTGATTGGAGTGTGGTGCTTGACAGATATATGTGTGTGTGTTTGCGATTAGTGTGTTGCATGATAGGATTCGTGTTGTGTGCGTCTTGCAATCTTTAGTGTGTGTGATTGGGTTGATTGGAGGTGAAGAAAAGTGGATGTGAAGATTGCCCTTCATTATGGTTTAGCTCCTCCATAGACCAAGAATCTCACCTCATAGCTCATAGAGTCAATCATTTGTGTTGCCATGATTAGCTCACTAGTTGTGTGAGTGTTTCCATGCCCTAGCCGGGTAGCTCATCCCTCCGGATTGATAATTTTGTTGGTCATTAGAGCTATGCAACGATGGAAACCCCCAGCATTTGGTGCCGTAAATGTTAACTGAGTCAATGTCAGTTAACAAGAGCTGCTAAAGACCAAAGACGTACGTATGCACATCAAAGATCAACATGAATAAGTAGTAAAGATTAGAGTTACACATTTCACGTTTTCTTGAAATGGTCATGTATTGTAAATTCCCAATTTATGTCAAGACATTGTAATATTTTTAATGTGTTATGGGCTCAATGGGATTTCCAAGCTATAAAGAATAGGTCACTTAGTGTGCCTAGGTCGCAGATTCAATAAGTGGTGGAGCCCTAAAGGCCTTGGACTCCCTGACATTGCATATTTTTACCTTAAGTACATAAGGCAGTGTGTAAAGAAAATTACGGTTCTCAAGCTCATTGGTTGAGAGCACTCTTTGGTGAGAGCTCTTGAGGTGTGTGGCTATGGAGTCCTTGAGTTTCTCCTTTCTCATGAGACTTGATTAGCACTAATCAATGCTTAATTCTCTTTCACTATGCCTCTCTCATGCTTCTTATGATTGCCTATGATGCTTAGATTAGCTAGATTGTAACTAATTAGTGGTTAATCCCTCTCTAATCTTGTGTGGTTGCCCTCTCTTGCTTGTGTGTGCATGTAGGTTTGATTGGAGTGTGGTGCCCGATAGGTCTATGTGTGTGTGCTTGCAATTACTGTATTGCATGATAGGATTAGTGTTGTGTGTGTCTTGCAAACGTAGTGTTTGTGATTGGGTTGATTAGAGGTGAAGAGAAGTGGATGTGGAGATTGCCCTTCATTGTGGCTTAGCTCCTCCATAGGCTGAGAAGCTCACCTCGTAGAGTTAACCATTCGTGTTGCCATGATAAGCTCACTAATCGTGTGAGTGTTTCCAAGCTCTAGCTGGGTAGCTCATTCCTCCGGATTGATAATTTTGTTGGTCATTGGAACTATGCATCTCTCTCCCTCTCAATCTCTCTCTCTCTCTCTCACACACACACACACACACATTGTTTCTGAGAGAGAGAGAGAGAGAGAGAGAGAGAGAGAGAGAGTACACATGCATAAACAAAACACATACACACACATTGAATGTACAAAAAATTACACACATATGCATAAACAAAGAATGCATACACACACATTGAGAGAAGAAGGAAGAGAGAGAGAGAGGAAAAAAACAAAGAAAGAGAGAGGGGGAGAAAACAAAGAGTGAGTGAGAGAGAGAGAGAGAGATAAAACAAGTAGAGAAAATATTAAAAGTTATATTAAGATTTAGGACTAGGTTAGATCTAAAATTACATTTAAGATTAGGTTAGATTAAGATCCAAGCTTAAGTTAGGTTACATTTAACTTTATGCTAAATTTAAAATTAGGATAGATTTAAGATTAGGTTAAGATTTAACTTAGGTCAGACTTAAGATTAGGTTAGATTACGTTTAAGTTAGATTACATTTAGGTTTAATTTAGATTTAAGGTTATATTGGATTTAGGTTTATGTTGAGTTTAAGATTAGATTAGATTATAACTCGACTTGTTGCCAATTATAACTCCTTAAATTTTGACGGTGGCCAACAGGTAGCAATCTTGCAGCCCAACAAACGTATTCGCAAGCGCCATGTTTGTTGGTGATGCAACGGTTGAGGTCCAGGGAGGTTGAGATGCGAGAGGGTGATTTGGGGGTTGTTCAAGAGGCGGAGAGGACGGGGCCATCCTATAGTCTAATGCTAGAGCAGGAGTGAGATAACTCGCAACGTTTTCGTGAGCGCATCGAAGGGCCCACCCTTGCAATTGTGGCAGACGAGCTGGCCTCCTTTGTTGAACACCTTGTTGTTGAGGTAGATGGTACTCTCCTACATTGCCCCATTGTCGTTTTTGTAGTTGGCCCTCAGCCACTCCCCGCCCACAGACAGCCTTGCGTTCTTACACGACTGGGTGAAGTTGCCACCTTTCCAATCTTACTGTGCATTTGCAACTCAATGATGTTAGCACTATTCCAAAACAAAGGCACCTCTCTCTCTCTCTCTCTCTCTCTCTCTCTCTCTCTCTCTCTCTCTCTCTCTCTCTCTCTCTCTCTCTCTCTCTCTCTCTCTCGCAGGACTGCACTAGCATAACTCACCTCTGCTCTGTAGGCTAGAGCTACACGAAATGCAAGCGAAAAACTACATTACATTTAGGTTTAGGCTAGATTTCGGATTAGATTAAATTTAGGTTTATGTTGAGTTTAAGACTAGATTAGATTTATATTTATGTTAGATTTAAGATTAGCTAGGTTAGATTTAAGGTTAGATTTGATTTAGATTTATGCTAGATTTAAGGTTAGGGCAAGATTTAAGGTTGGCTAGGTTAGATTTAACATTAGATTAGATTTAGATTTAGGTTAGATTTTAGGGCATGTCAATAAGAGGGAGTTCCAGTTCAGCTCAAGGCTTTGCCCAAAGAGAAAACACTAGGTACACAAAAATATGTATATTACCATCAGAATGTGACACCTATTTTTAGTTAAAGTGTACCTTCAGGATTACAGGAAAAAAATAGAGTTAGGCGAACTGTGATCCCTCTCTTCCTCTCTACGGAAAGCTTTCAATGGCATGATACTTAGATTGGAGGCCAACATGTAATGTGCTAAGTAATCCCTCAAACAAAGATCACTTTCGTACTACCCGAGCATTGTGAATAAGTAAGTCTGTAAATATTTAGCATCCAATTTTAGAAGTTATGTGCCTGGAAGCACTCATGTAAGTTATGTGGCTCTGCTAGGTGATATTTCATCCTACAAAGTCTGCATCAAACTAGTGGTACGTCATAGAAGTAGCCCCTCGTAGTGCATGGATGTATGAGGGCTACCATGTGCTAATCACAATGGCATCAATGGAGGAGATTGGAGAGAATGCTCAATCAGAAGCTGTTGAGGTGGTGCCAGACGAGAATCAAGCTGCTACTCTCAATAGGGTGCATGCAGAGTATCTACAAAATGAAATGAAGGAAGTCTGCCTAAACAGAGAGCTCTATATAGACACATGGAGTTATACTGAGCTATATGAGGATGAGAGAGAGCCCTCTTAAAGCCATAAACATTGTATTTGAACCATTATTTTTCGTTTTATAACATATATTGTATTCACGTGGATTTTTTTCCATTCTTGTCTATATGCTATACTTGAGAAATTTAAATTGTGTTTAATCATCATTGCCTCCTCTCTCTCTCTTGTCTATAAAACTTGTCCATATGACTTTGTTATTTGCTTAATAGTATAGATTATAACTTGTCCATGTTTTCTTCTCCATTCAATATTAAGATTAAACATTCGTGTGTTTAATGCAGATATGGATGATGATGAGTTTATTTCTTCTTTGTCACCCCAGCAAAGGAGGTGGTACGAGGAGCGTCATCGCTCTAGAGCACCATCACATCATTCCACTCCTTTAGCATCTCCCTCTATTTCAGAGCATTTAGCATGCTCTGAAGATTCGGTGTCGAGAAGATGATCTTCATACTCGTCTAAGCACCGACGCTCTAGTGGCGGCGACGGCGGTTGCTGTGGGGATGCTGCCAGATGATGCCTCAACACCGCCTCGTGTTCAAAGAGGCTCCTTACATTCCCCTTCTTTGCCCGCCCCCACCTCCCCATCAGCCACGAAATTGCCATCTACGCCAAGTTTTGTGCGGCTATTGGCCGTTCCTAGCTACACACCACTAGGTACTCCTCCAGGAGTCATCCTAGTGGACACTCCTTGCTTCATGGCCTAGACTCGAGTGGAGACACCTGACGTCCGTACCCCCGTCGACACGTCGCTAGAGACACCACTCGAGACCCCTGCCAAGACACCCAGGTTCACGCATCACAGGCAAGAGGGCTTGCTGTACTCTGTTGACATCAGGGACGGAATCATCTTAGATGATGAAGGCAAGAAGGTGATCTCGCGCATGCACTTTCTTTGCTCTGAGGTGTTTCAGCACTACATACTAAACACCTGGAGTGCAGTGACAAATGAATTAAAAGATAAAGTCATCAGCATGCTGCATGACGCGTTTCCTATGTCAAGTTGGGATGAGCGCTTCAGTGAAGACCTCATGAAGGTTTAAATGCGCGAATACTACAAGCACAAGCGTTTTGAAGTACAAAAGTATTAAAGAATGGGTGGAACAGACCAGATTGGCTGGCCAAAGAAGATTGGAAGAATGAGAAGCGAGAAGCCCGCGAGAATCTTGACAAGTGGAAGCAACAAAAGGAGGCAACCAAAGCGCGAGTAGAGGCAAGGAGCTCACACCACTTGGGGAATGGCGGTGATAGCCGTTTTTCGGCTCTCTCTAATTGCCATAGTGAGTTATCCTCCCTTATCAAATCACTCAAACACTGTGGTTACCCTCACCCTTGCACTGTATATAGGTGCGTGTGAGTTAGGGGACTTTTCCCATATCTCCTTACTGAAATAAAAAACCCTCAATTAGCATTGGGCTAATTGAGCCAAAAAAATAAAAAATAAAAAATATAAGTATATTATGGCCCATGCGTATGTAAATATTTCTTTCTATATAGGGCCTAAATAAAAAAAAAATTCATAATTATTTTGGTATTTATTTAAATATTTCTACCTAGGTGTGTGTTATTTATGCTCTGTACATTGCCTCACCATTACCACAATTTTTCTTACCATTTTTCATACTCTTTATTCCATATAGAAATATTTTCATGTAAGCTTCTCTTATATTTGGTGTAACTCCACCCCAACAAAAATCCAAAAAAACTAGTTTTATTTATGTGTATATTTTTTCACTATTGTGATTTTTCCCTTTCTACATCTATTTTGTTTTTTTTTCTAAAAAATTATAACACCAAAAATATTTATCTTTTTATGGTAGCCTCATAATGAGAGAGATTTCTTTTGACCCCTTTATATTTTTTCCACTTATATTATTTATATTTGACATGTACATATTTTTTAGACCCCTCAATATTTGATTTTCTTAGTTGTACTATTCACTTATATCATGATCTCAACAATATCTTCAATTATAGAACCACCAAATAACGTCAAGGGTAGGTGGCATGCATACATGCATTATGGAGGGCTCACTCTTGGAGGTATTCAAAAGAATCATCCAAAGAAGGACCCCACAAGGACCTTGTTGAGTGGAAAAAAACGATCGGTTTTACTGAAGTTTTAAAGTTCACTTGCTCTCTGAATTTGAAAAGGTGATACAAACTAAAGTTGTAGCTCATGGGCTGAACTTTTGCCTCAAATTTTTTCATATTTTTTTGAGCTACGAGTTGTGAGCTATGATTTTATTAGTGGACCCCAGTTTTCCTATGCTATGCAGCCACACTCTCTCTTCCACTTTATCATTTTCCTCTTTCACACACACTTCTCCACTCATCATCCCCACCTCTCTCACCACTCCTCTCTGCACCCTACTCACCTTCTCCTCAACCTTGAAGAATAAGAGAAACCATGGTGAACTCATACCTCCCACACACAATTCCATTCCAAAATTGACCACCTAGTCTCATTTTTCCTCCTCCAAATTACCCATATCTATTAAAAAAACCACAAAATTCAGCCCCTTCTCTTAAAAGACAGCATCATGGTGGTTGATTACTCAGCTTCAATTACCTTGTCTCTCAAGGAAGGTCAAGAGTGGAGAAAAAATGTACCGTCAAAGCTAGTGGACCGTCAACAAGTGTCAAAATTGACCCTACTCAAGACACTTGGAGCATCAACCTTGTAAGAAATCCACCTTTTCTTACCTCTTAAGAGTTTTTCTTCCTTATTTGTATCCTACATGGATACTCCCATTGTAAATATCCAATTCCATTTGTAAATTAATACTAACTCTACTAACACTAACCCACCATGAAAAGT
Organism: Adiantum capillus-veneris; assembly: GCF_014529385.1. Lineage (NCBI taxonomy): Eukaryota > Viridiplantae > Streptophyta > Polypodiopsida > Polypodiales > Pteridaceae > Adiantum > Adiantum capillus-veneris. The sequence continues at coordinate 141,070,555 of NC_140934.1, forward strand.
CCTATCACCTCCATTTCTCTCCTCTCTCTTTCCCCACCAACTTCTTGATAATTCCAAGCAAAAGAATATAGATAAACTGCTGAAAATCTAACCCAACCATGGTTAGAGGAGTAACCCTAGCCTTCAAAATTTCTATAAAAGGAGGGTGTAGCTAGCATAAAAAGGGGGAGAGAAGAAAGAGCACTATGCTATAGCTTGAGAAGCCAAGCTCAACCTCTTGAGAAGGAGCTCTTGAGTGGAATCTCATTGGCATTAGACATATGTATGTGTTGTATTAGGGGTGATTAGCAAGGGAACTCTATGCCATTGTAAGAGAGAGTGATCATTAAATTGAGAGTAGGAAATCTATCATTTCTCCTACTAGAGTAAGCCCAACATTTGCTGAATCAAGGAGGGTGAATTTGGACTAAGCATGGATACCTTGTCTCCCTTCCAACGTGAATTCATGGACAATAATGATGTGTAAGTGTCTTGGTGTTTATTTAAGTTCTTGATAGCTTGTCTCTAGGTATTGTTATCAATTTAGCCATAAATCCCACATGTTGTAAGAGGGCGACAGGGTGGAGAGGACTCCCCTGTCCTTAAGACAATGATTGGGGTGGATTTTTTCTTGTGATGTGTTGTGGTGTAATTTACTCAGGCTATGTTGAACAAATACTAATCTCACTTTGATTGGTCATGACAGATTTGTAAGAAGGCATTAGTGCAACAAGCACCCCCTTCCCCCTTCTCTCTCTTTCTTACATGTATATTTATGTTTGCTTGATCATTAACACTAGGTTGGTAATGGGACACTTTTATGTCCTGGGACACTTTTATGTCTTGTTAAGTGACCATTTTCCTTGAATTATGTCAAGAGTTTCAAACTGGATTTTGAGGTGCTATCTATCGAGAAAGTTGTCTCATGAGCTGAAAAAAACTCAACATTTTTTTGGAATATCAATTCCATCTTTAACTTTGTCCTTGCACAACATTTCACAACCTAAACTGTGTGAAAAAACGGGTCCTATTTTTGGCTTTTTTCAACTTTTTGCAACTATACCACTCTAGAATTCATGTTTGTGAGGTCTATAATGCTAGAGAACTATCTTTAGTAGTCCTCAACGTGTCCTGATGCTTCTAGTGAGAAATAAATGTTAAAGTTGCAAGTTATGACCAAATTACAAAAATTATCAAATCCTGTTTTTTAGCCAATTTTAGCTCTTCTATGATTTTTTTGATGGCTTTCATGATATCCAAATACAGTTTTTATTTTCTATGTCGCATATTGTAACATAAAGCTAATATTCCTTAAGTTTTGGGGCACCTAATACCCTATTTTTCATAGTAGACAACGATGGTTGATTTTTTCAATTATAGAAGAAAACAAAACATTCTAGTATATCAAGTATAGCTTTTTCAATATTGTTAGTTTCTTGTGACAACTACATGCATTTTGTAGGTAGTAACCATATCTAGTCATAAGGATCAAATTTGGCTAGATATTGAATAGTTTATATGGGATTCTACAACTCATAATGTTGAACCCATCATGTTTGCTCATGTATTTAGCACTTAATCTTTGTCCCCAAGATTCCCCTTGGTAAGAGATGTATTATTATTTTGACGTGTTCCATGGCTCCTTATGAACCTAAAGGACAATAGGGAACTAAGAAAACATGCATATATTATTTGTATTGAGCGTGGCTATAGAAACTTTGATAATAGGTTTGTAGAATGGTAAAAATTCAACTTTTTTGTACCTATTTCTTTTTGAAAAACAAAAAATAGTGAGTAAGAAGCAATCATATGTTCTGATCACCTACCCATTGAAGCTAACTAGGGAATTTATCTCAAGTCCTACAAAAATCCCTAATCTTACTTTTATGCAACAAAACGTAAGAAATGACTGTTTTGATGAAAATGTACTAGTCCATCAACTTTGGAGGCTTGGTGTGACCAAAAGATGAGAAATTTTACAAGATTCTTATTTTTTCCATGTGTAGTAGGCCTTGAACTATAACCTCATGAAAGGATTTTACAAAATGAGTGGATCTACTATGGTTTTGGAGGTTTTTTTTAAAACCCTGAAAGGACACTTTTATGTCCTGTTAGGTTACCAACCTAGTGTTAACGATACACTTCAAAGCAGCCCGAGCACCATCTCTCTCTCCCTCTCTCTCCCTCTCTCTCTCTCTCTCTCTCGTGTTTTAGTGTGTGAGAGTGTTCCATTGGTGTTGGGGTTAGTGTAAATTCCTTGCTTGGTTGTGGGTTGCTCTAACGGTTCTCCTCTTTTGCGTCCTAGTTCGCTCTTAAACTAGGTAGTGTCCCTTGTGTAGTTGGGATTTGGCTGGGGGTTTGTTGTTTTGGTTTGTGTTGTGTTGTGCCCCAGCCCCATTGAGCAGCACGGGATCCTTGAAGGGTGTCTAGAGGTTGCTCTTCTTGTTGCCCACCCCGGACCGCTTCAAATTGGTGTCCCCACGGAGGACAGGCTTGTGTATGTTTTGTGAAGGCTCAACCTCTAGCATAATCAAGTAGCTTGCATGAATCACGAGAATTTGTATGATCCCTTCATTCCCATTGCAACGCAAAAGGTACACATAATTGTTAGTACTAAGTTGCAATTTCAACGAGTAATTCGTAGAATTTTAAGTCCTGTTAGGTTGGTAGAGATAAACGCATCAGTAAATCCTTTTATTTTGCCTCTCATTAGGTACGACCTTAGTTTGGACGTCTATATTTTTGTTTTGTTTTAAGAATTAGGTCATGCATAGACCATGGATAATGGCCCAGGAATACACGTTTTTCCCTTTCATTTCACTCCACACATTAGAGTAAACATTGCAATTAGTAGAAAAATCCATTTTCAACAACGTATGGTATTCATGTTTGGTGCCCAAAGAGTAGGAGAAATTCTCGCATCACCAAACCCTCTCATTCTACCTCTTATTGATTATCATAGGTCATTTGATGTGAATATTTTTATTTTGTTGTAGAATAGATTGCAATTTAGAAAATATTATTTTGTAAATCTTTTAAAGAAAGAAAAAGCAAAAACGCGTCACTTTGAAATCAATTCAATGGAGAGCCAACGCCAAATGTTTGGATATCCTCATTTCTTTGGAGAGCCTGGAGAGGATGCAGAATTATTTCTAGCGAATTTCAAGATGTCTTGCCGTATCAAGAGGATAGCAACTCATCAAGAATGTGTAGAAATGTTTGAGGTGATCCTTAGGAAAGATGCTAGCACTTGGTTTGACTCTTTGCCTGAGGAAGTTAAAGGGAATTACACGGAAGTTTTGAATCGTTTCAAGAAATACTTCTTCGATCCCCAAAACACTCAGAAATTATGGCAAGACATTGTTTCTCATAAGCAAAAAGACTTAGATGACTACTACTTGTACAAGCAAGAGTTTCTACGTCTTTGGGCTCTATGGATACGAAGTGTTGCTAACCCTGGTGATGGTGCAGAATTTTTAAAGAAGGAGAGGTTCATAGCCGGACTCTTTCCTGCCCTTAAGGTAAAAGTTGAGGCGGGTGCACCTGCTACTTTTGATGTAGCGGAAACTAGGGCTGCTGAGAAGTATAGGAAACTCAAGTGCTTAAGGGGAGAGGTTCCAATAGAAGGTCTTAGACCCAAAGGTAAGTCACAAGCATCAACATCTAGGGAGCTTCTTGAGGTAACGGCTGAAGTGATTGAGAAGTTAAATGAATCTTTAAGCAGCCTGTCAATTCACCTTGCACAAGCTGTAGGTCCAAAGGGACAAGCAAAGAAGTCAGAAGAGAGAGAGAGCCACGACCTAGGAGAGTCTTGCAATGTTGGAATTGCAGTGAGTCTGGACATGGGATGTATAATTTTCCTTGGCCCCGTGGGGAGCCAGGGAGACCTAACTGGAATTACCCAGTGATGAGTGGAGGTGAAGGAACTAGTCAGCAACCATGGCTTATACAAAGGCCAAATGGAGCAAGACCACCTCCACAAGGAGTGGAAGGAGTTACACCTTTGCCAGATCCAAATGTGCATGTGGTAGAGGTTGACATGGAAGCCAATGGCATTAAGCGTGGCCGAGGAAAAGGTAAAGAGAAAGAAGGAGTCACATCACAGAGTGACCATGGACAAGGCGAGAAGGCAAAGAAGACCAAGGAAACCAAGAGGACTCGACGTCGTATCAACCTCCAAGACTTCCCTCTTGGACATGGTATGACTCCATACAACCTGTTGGAAGACATGAGAGGTAAGGGTCCTGATATCTCATGGCCTCAATTTCTTGCATTATGTCCACAAGTTAGGAGGGATTTAACAAGGGCAATTAGCACTAGGAGAAAGGTGAAAGAGAGTGTGCCTGTTGTAAAAATTGCACAAGCTGAAATGAATGAGGACATTACACCTGTGCTAGATTGTTACATAAAAGGGAGATTGGTTAGGAAAGGTCTAGTGGATGGGGGTGTACAAATTTGCATCATGACAGAGGGACTCATGAAAAAACTAGGCATGCACATCCATGAGACACCTGAAATTAAGGTCAATATGGCAAACAATAGCAAGGCTAGGTGCGTAGGCATTTGTAAAAATGTTTTTGTGGAGGCCTTTGGCATTAAGAAGGTAGTGGATTTCTATGTCATGTCTACCAAAGGAAATGGTTACCCATTTATCCTAGGGAGACCATGGCTAATGAAAATGCGAGCTTTGGAGGATTGGGAGAGTGGAAAGCTAATTTTCAAGAACGACAATCATAAGAAGGTTGTCTTTGACATGAAGGAGAAACGCCAAGAGGAGCTCCATGAAGAATCATCTCAAAGTGACACGGAAGAAGGTTAGACCGATAACACTTCAGAAGAAGAAAGTAGCAGCAGCATTACTGAAGAGGAGTCTTCCATCGACCAAGAGACCTCTTGTCAAGGCTTGGAGGAGGTAGGTCCTCAAGAGAACGAAGGTGTTCAAGATGAAGGGATGCTGGAAGGTATGCTATCAACAACACTTACAAAGGATGAAAGAGAGGAGTTCAAATGTGTGCTAAGGAAGTTTCCTAGGCTTTTTGCTAAAGACTACACCGACGTGCGTGGGGTGGATGTTGTTCAACACAAGATTGAGTTAAAGCCTGAGGCCACACCTAAAGCTCAGAAGCTACGAAGGCTAGGAGTTATAAAGGAGCAGGCTCTACTCAAGGAGGTAAGAAAGCTTCTAGCAGCAGGTTTCATTTATCCAGTGGAGAATTCAGAGTGGGTCTCTCCTGTTGTTGTCACTCCTAAGAAAAATGGCAAGTGGAGGGTGTGTGTGGATTACCGTCCCCTCAATGAGGCAACAAAAAGAGATCACTTTCCCCTCCCATTCCAGGATGAGATACTAAATGAGGTAGCTGGTCATGAGAAGTACATTGTGTGCGATGGTTACTCAGGTTACTTTCAAATAGGGATTGCATTGGAGGATCAATTGAAAACAACCTTTATCACCCCTTGGGGTTGTAATGCTTTTAGAGTCATTCCATTTGGTCTGACAAATGCTCCTGCAACATTCCAACGTTTCATGAATATGGTGTTTCAAGCATTCTTTGGAAATTCAATTAGGGTGTTCATTGATGATTTCTGTATTTATAGCTTAAAATCATTGCATCTACAAAGGGTAGAAGAAGGTTTACAGAAGCTCTACGACATGGGAGGTCAACTCAACCCCGACAAGTGCCATATAGGTGAGGATGAAGTAATCTTGCTTGGTCATAAAGTTTCTTACAAAGGCATTGAAGTGGATCCTTCAAAGGCAAAGGCTCTTATTGAGCTACCATCACCCAAGAGTCTTAAGGAGGTCATCTCATTCATTCAAAAGGTGAAGTATATGTTACGCTTCATTCACTTAGCCTCGGAGTTACTTCACCCTTTGCAAAAGTTGACACAACAAGTAGAATTTGCATGGTCTGATGAGCTTGAAGAGTACTTTTGTAACATTAAAGCCATTTTGTCAGAGCTACCAACACTCATGCCTCCTTATTGGGAGTACGCATTCTTTGTTAGCTCTAGTGCCGGGAAAGAAACAATTGGTGCAGTTTTGTTACAACAAGATCCCTATAGTACCAGGATGCGGCCCATCTAGTTTGCTAGTAGGGTCATGAATGCTTTAGAGAGAGGCTACACGGAGGAAGAACTCATGATGCTTTCTCTCATGTTTGCGATAAGGAAGTTTAGATCCTACTTGCTCCCAAAACCTTTTGTAATCCTCACCGCAGAGAATTTGTTCCCTTGGGTGTCATCTCAAATGAATCTTAGTACTAGGATCTCAAAGTGGATTATGGAGTTGCAAGAGTTTCAATACTCTTTCAAGGTAGAAGATAGTGTGCGTGCACAATTGGCAGGGATTCTCACTTATAGGGTGCATGAAAAGGAGATTAAGGTGCCTGAAGTAAAGACCCTACCATTGCCACCACCAAAAAAGTATTCCTAATGCTTTTACCTTGTTCTTTGATGGAGCTTTTCGTTGAGCCACAGGAAAAGCAGGGGGAGGGCTAGTGTTGCTCAACCAAAGTGGAGAGGTGGTCATGAAAGAGAAGTTCAATCTACCAAGTTCAGCTAGCAACAATGAAGTAGAATATGACACACTACTTCATGGTTTAAAAATATGCATTGGCCATGGTATACAACGTCTCATGGTAAAAGGGGATGCACTTCTCATTGTGAAGCAGATTTTAGGCATTTGGGCATGCAAAAATGAAGGACTAAGGGCCAAAGTTCATACCATCCGTAGGCTATTTAATCAATTTGAGGAGGTGCAATTATATCATATTCCTAGGAAACAAAATAAAGATGCTGATTTACTTGCACAACAAGCCGTTGCATGTGTAAAGAAAGAAGTGCACGTCATCATGGTGGCGGCTGCTGTGAAGCAACCGAGGTACCAGGGATTGGAGTCATTGGCTCCCATCATTGGCTACATTTTGGAGGGTGAGTTTCCACCAGACTTCACAAAAGCTCAGAAGAGGAGACTCATGAAGAAGGCAAGCATGTATCTCTTCTTAGAAGGCTCCCTCTATCAAAGAGGGAAGGATAAAGTGTGCAGAAGAGTACCAACTATTGCGGAAATTCCAGCCATTCTAAAAGGTTTGCATGAAGAGGCATGTGGTGGTCATTTTTCCCAATAATTAATTGTGAAGAAGATTTTTCTTGCGGGGTATGTTTGGCCAAGTCTACATGTGGATGTCCAACATTGGTATAAAAGTTGTCACAATTGTCAAGTAAATGGGAATAGAAGATTGATTTATGGTCCAAGGCAAATCGTGCTTGCAAATGGACCCTTTGAAAAGTGGGGCATTGATGCTATGGGTCCTCTGCCTAGGAAAAAAAATGGTAAACTCTACATTCTAGTGGCTGTAGACTATATGACTAGGTGGGTGGAAGCACAAAGTGTGGCAAAGGTAAATGAGAGGACAGTGAGAAAATTCGTCTACACTCACATTTGTTGTAGATTTGGCACACCTTTGGAGATTGTTTCTGATAATGCATGGTCTAGGGTTTAGAAAGGGATTGCTCACAGAATTCTGTGAAGAACTTCGCATTCTACATCGTCACAGTACACCCTACTATCCCCAATCAAATGGTTTGGTAGGAAAAGCTAATGGTGTCATTGCAGGCATCATTAGAAAGATGGTGAAAAACAAGACAAAGTTGTGGGATGACTTCTTGGATGGTGCCTTGTGGGCGTATCGAACCACATATAGTGAAGCCACAGAGTTCACACCATTTCACTTGGTCTATGGTCAAGAGGCTTTACAGCCAATTGAACTAAACATTCTAACAATGAGACTTTATGGAAAATCAGCACAAGATGATCAAGAAGCATGGATGGATCGACTTCTTACCTTAGCTGAGCTTGAGTGGAAAAGAGAAGCAGCATACGAGTGCTATAAGAGGAAAGCCACACAGAAAAAGGAGAAGCTTGACAAGAAACTCAAGGACAAAGGCATCAATGAAGGAGATCTTGTGCTAAGGTATGACAATCGACTCGATAATCGTTTTGATGGCAATTTGAAACAAGATGGCAGGGGCCATAAATAGTCAAGAAGGCTTTCAATTCAAGTTACTATCAACTTATGGACTTGAATGAGAAAGAGCACTCCAGGAAGGTAAACGGCTATCGCTTGAAGCCTTACTTGAGTCGCCTTCTACCAAAGGATCTACCAGAGCAAAAGGCAAATATACCATGTAAGTATTGTTCCATGAAGCATGAGTGTAACACAAACCAAAATTCCAAAGGGCCAAACAATGAAGATCTTGTCAAGGACTCTAAAGCACTCTCTTTGGAAAAGATTCTTTATGATGGTACATGAATATACCATCATCCTGGGGGAGGGCTAATGATAGCCGTTTTTCGGCTCTCTGTGATTGCCATAGTGAGTTATCCCCCCCTATCAAATCACTCAAACACTGTGGTTACCCTCACCCTTTCACTATATATAGGTGCGTGTGAGTTAGGGGACTTTTTCCATATCTCCTTACTGAAATAAAAAACCCTCAATTAGCTAGGCATTGGGCTAGTTGAGCCAAAAATAAATAAAAAATAAAAAATATAAGTATATTATGGCCCATGCGTATGTAAATATTTCTTTGTATATAGGGCCTAAATAAAAGATTTTTTCATAATTATTTTGGTATTTATTTAAATATTTCTACCTAGGTGTGTGTTATTTATGCTCTGTACATTGCCTCACCATTACCACAATTTTTCTTACCATTTTTCATACTCTTTATTCCATATAGAAATATTTTCATGTAAGCTTCTCTTATATTTGGTGTAACTCCATCCCAACAAAAATCCAAAAAAACTAGTTTTATTGATGTGTATATTTTTTCACTATTGTGATTTTTCTCTTCCTACATCTTTTTTGTTTTTTTTCTAAAAAATTATAACACCAAAAATATTTATCTTTTTATGGTAGCCTCATAATGAGAGAGATTTCTTTTGACCCCTTTATATTTTTTCCACTTATATTATTTATATTTGACATGTACATATTTTTTAGACCCCTCAATATTTGATTTTCTTAGTTGTACTATTCACTTATATCATGATCTCAACAATATCTTCAATTATAGACCTACCAAATAAGGTCAAGGGTAGGTGGCATGAATACATGCACTATGGAGGGCTCACTCTTGGAGGTATTCAAAAGAATCATCCAAAGAAGGACCCCACAAGGACCTTGTGCAGTGGAAAAAAACTGTCGGTTTTACTGAATTTTTAAAGTGCACTTGCTCTCCGAATTTGAAAAGGTGATACAAACAAAAGTTGTAGCTCATGGGCTGAACTTTTGCCTCAACTTTTTTCATATTTTTTTGAGCTACGAGCTGTGAGCTATGATTTTATTAGTGGACCCCAGTTTTCCCATGCTATGCAGCCACACTCTCTCTTCCACTTTATCATTTTCCTCTTTCACACACACTTCTCCACTCATCATCCCCACCTCTCTCACCACTCCTCTCTGCACCCTACTCACCTTCTCCTCAACCTTGAAGAATAAGAGAAACCATGGTGAACTCATACCTCCCACACACAATTCCATTCCAAAATTGACCACCTAGTCTCATTTTTCCTCCTCCAATTTACCCATATCTATCAAAAAAACCACAAAATTCAGCCTCTTCTCTTAAAAGACAGCATCATGGTGGTTGATTACTCAGCTTCAATTACCTTGTCTCTCAAGGAAGGTCAAGAGTGGAGAAAAAATGTACCGTCAAAGCTAGTGGACCGTCAACAAGCGTCAAAATTGGCCCTACTCAAGACACTTGGAGCATCAACCTTGTAAGAAATCCACCTTTTCTTACCTCTTAAGAGTTTTGCTTCCTTATTTGTATCCTACATGGATACTCCCACTCTAAATATCCAATTCCATTTGTAAATTAATACTAACTCTACTAACACTAACCCACTATGAAAAGTCCTATCACCTCCATTTCTCTCCTCTCTCTTTTCCCACCAACTTCTTGATAATTCCAAGCAAAAGAAATTAGATAAATTGCTGAAAATCTAACCCAACCATGGTTAGAGGAGTAACCCTAGCCTTCAAAATTACTATAAAAGGAGGGTGTAGCTAGCACAAAAAGGGGGAGAGAAGAAAGAGCACTATGCTATAGCTTGAGAAGCCAAGCTCAACCTCTTGAGAAGGAGCTCTTGAGTGGAATCTCATTGGCATTAGGCATATGTATGTGTTGTATTAGGGGTGATTAGCAAGGGATCTCTATGCCATTGTAAGAGAGAGTGATCATTAAATTGAGAGTAGGAAATCTATCATTTCTCCTACTAAAGTAAGCCCAACATTTGCTGAATCAAGGAGGGTGAATTTGGACTAAGCATGGATACCTTGTCTCCCTTCCAACGTGAAGTCATGGACAATAATGATGTGTTAGTGTCTTGGTGTTTATTTAAGTTCTTGATAGCTTGTCTCCGGGTATTGTTATCAATTTAGCCATAAATCCCACATGCCCTAGGAAAATCAGAGATGTAGAGCATGAGAATTGTGAAGAAAATGGGCTCCCAAGGGACCCTATTTATAGATACCCTAGGGGACCGTCGGGCCCGCGACAGACTGTACCTGCAAGCAAATCTCATCGAACCTCTCGGTCCCCTTCAAGTCACCATGCCATTTTCTGTGAATATGAAGCCTTGTGAATTGAGAATTTTGTTGATTAACAGTGTGACCACAAAAAATTAAAGACACATGATCATGTGAATTTGAGATCCCTGCCCCCAGAGCTTGGATTTGTTGTATTCTTGAGCCTGTCAGTCTTGCTAGCATGTCCATGTTGCTTGAGCTTAATGATGTAGATACCTCTTTACTTGAGGATAAGTTCTTCTATTCACATTTGCATGATGTACAACCATACAAAAAGTTGCTTTTAGTACTTGTAAAGGTATCCAATCATTTGACATGTACCATTGGATGAGCAAAGAAGAGAAGTGAACTGAGTCAAAACACCAAGAACAAACTAAGTCAAGACAGCAGGAATGCTGCTCTAGTTGAAGCATGTCTGGGTTGATTTGATGCATCATTGAGGTGTGGATTATGTATGTAGGGCTGATTTTCACACTCAAGATGATTGGATTCAAGGGCTAAATGCTCATTGCAAAAAACACAGGCTTGATGCACATTCAAAGGTTCCAGAACATAAAAAATATGGTGGTTATAGTTCGTCAACGGTGCGGCTAAAAGTACAAGTAGAGGGTGGAGAAACACCGGGTTGCCTTGATGAGCAAAGAAGGGGGCAAGACTGAGAGGAGTCCAAGCTAAAAACACATTACTGTAGTGGCTTTGTCAGGACATGCAAAACTTCTCTTCAAGATCTGATACAATTTCAGCCCTCTAAAATGCACCTCAACTGTGTGTGTTTTTGCATCTAGAATTCAGCCCCTAAATCCACTCATATTGATTTTTCAAACCAGCTCGAGATCTTCTCCATGGTGGCACAGATCATTGACGAAGTGACTGAAGGTATGGATGGATGATGATGGAGCAGTATAGGCTCTCCTCGATTATCCAAGAGAGGAGCTGGACTAATTGGGAATCTAGGATGCAAAAATACTCCTATAATGGCTTTTTTAGAATATCAAAAACAATCTTATAGAGGGAGGACTCCGATGTCTATCCTTGCCAAGTATGCGAGATCACATTTGGAGAGAGGCAACATGCGAGCTTCAAGACCTTGTTGAGTGAACACAACTTGATATCTTCAACAATGAGCAACTCTCTCGGTCTCTATCATCAATAGACAACCTCATCACACTGAACAGCTCTTGACCAAGTAACATGAATCCGAAGGGGGCACTTGTAGAGACATCATGCATGGAGAGAGATATTCACGTGGGTTGTACCCCACTCTTCTTGGAAACCCCACATCATGAAAACATAGAAGAACCGGACCAATCACCCTTGAGTGTGGAAAAGTAGGGGAAGAACACCACCTGTTCCTCCTTCTTGCAAACCAACCACCGGTCACTCGAAGTATGGGAGAACCTCACAAAGCTGAGCAGAAACCACAAAGAAGTGCTCATTCCTAAAAAAGACATTGGAGGTATATGGAAGTCCTCACTCCTTAGCAAAGACCTTGGAGGCATAGAGAAGATAGGAGGCAGTAAAACTCTAACAATCATAAGAATTAGAGCAAGAATCTAGCTACTTCATCACCAAGGAAATCATTTCTAATCATCTATCTCTATGCCGCTATTGCATTTATTAAGATGACCCAAAACGGAAGACGTGGATGCTAGGTAGTCATGACTGCAACATCACTAGCCGTGACTACATCAAAAAATCTCTCCCTCCCTCTCTCTCAAACACACACTTATTAAATAATTAAGATTTGGGAGGAGCGGAGTACCTTTGATAGGTCTCCAATCCTGAAAAAGAAAAACCAACGGACATTGCCTTAGCTACTACGTAGCCACGGGCATGAACCGTTAGTGAAGGATTGGTCCTACCTTGCTATGGCGGAGCGTGACCACCATAACCCTATCTAAAAACTATCTATGATCAATTATACCTAAAAGTGTAAATCTTAGAGTGACCAACCTGTGCGCTTTTTTCCCCATGTTTCAGAAGCACAGCCGCCAAGGTTTGTCTCTTTTAAGATTTATGACTTAAAAAAAAAACAATTTCTAGCATTGGAAAGTTACTCGACTCATCCGGTCCACCCGTCCATAGAATGATACCGTAGGGGTATCATTCTCCCACTTTCCACACCACTCTCACCCTTCTTTTGTTATCTAATTACTACCACACTGTTTAAACATACATGTTCCTTTACTTTATTTATAATACTGGTTCGTTAAAACAGCCCTTCAAACAATATTACAAACAATAGTCAAACAAGAAGTCGTCCAATTTTAAACCAACAACCCTTGGATTAGGTTCACTCAAGAATCTCTACAAGCGCTATTATGTCCAATCGGTATATACATTATTTATAAAAACCCTTGTCCTCATGAGCATCCCATACCGTTCGACAAGTACTCGTTGTGCTAATCTGGACGTACTCCCGCCACAGCAACAACGATGCTAATCTAGGCGTCATCCTCACGCCATGGAAAAACAAAACTGCAGTATCCAGCTGGGCTAATCTGGGTGTACTCCCACCACAACATCAGCGGTGCCATCTTGGGCGTCATCTCACGCCTCGGCAACTGCCACATAATACTAGGCTAATAAGTAGAGAGACTTGAGAGAAACCATACTGAAGGTTTTGGACAAACATTCTTTCCTATAGCAGCCAGTTTAACCAGAGATTCTTTAGATAAATTGGAATATATGTGTGTGTGTGTGCTATCTCTGTAGATGAAATTCTCATTCACCAATTTTATTGTCAACAATCAGATTAAGTAGAATTTTGAATAATACTAAAAATTGATTTAGTTGAAGTATAGAAATTGAAGTTAGAATTGGATTAGAAATGTGAAGCATAAAAGTAATGCATTCCTAAACTTTCACTCACAGTTTACACACTTAATTTTTGATTAATTACGATTATAGCAAATATTTGATGTATAGAAATTAGATGTAGAACAACAACACTAAGTGTGAATCCGAGTTGGCGAGGGTTCAAATTACAGACTCTCTTTGGAAACAAGGAGATTACTAGGAAAATTGACCAATTTAAAGTTCTAAGTGTATAATATAAGTGTAGTACAAAAAAATGGCTCCAAAGCATGCTCGAACCCAAGGCGCTAATGATCATGAAGCTGGTACAAGTAACGATGGAACTCTTGCGCAACATGTTATATCTCCACCAATCAGACCAATCAGAGCTATGGTACAGTTTAGTATTGCAGTTCAAGTTATGCATCATTGCATATGCGAGCCCATAGAATCTCATCTCAAGAACAGTGAAGGGTAATCCTTAAGAAGGGATGTCTCATCTTCCCAAGTAGCATCTTCTATAAGGAAATCCTTCCATAAGATAGTATGTTCTTTGATGGATCTATTCCTGAGCTTTCTCTCCCGAGTTTCTAGGATAGTATCAGGTTGGAGTTGTAGAACATCTTGAGCAGGTAAAATGATTTGATCATCATCAAGGACATGGTCAGGGTTATATACATAAGGTTTTAACAGACTTGAATATACATAAGTATTCATCTACACAAAAGGACATGGTCGGGGTTATCTACAAGAAGTCAATTAGTTTTAAGAAGTGTTGAGATGTAGAGAGAAAGAGAGAGAGACGAGACAAGAGACACACCATATACGCTCCCAAAGACTGATTCATATTGAGGACAAGATACAAATATATAGGTGAGACCAAGTTGAGTAGAGTGAGCCATATATAGCTCCAACACCCCCACTCAAACAAAGGTCTCTAGCTTTGGATGAAAAAACCCTTGGGGAGTTCAAGGGAAAAACCCAAGCCCCTATACAATGTGAAAATATGAACCAACGATGATGATGTGAAAGTGAATTGTGCATCTATGTACAAATATTCAAGTGACTTAGAGATCACAATGTGCAAATGTGGAGTGTGCATAGTGCATGGTACTTAAAAGATTACAATGTCATATGTACAAAGCTATTACAATAGCAAAGAAGCTCATCTAGAAAGAGTGAGGCCGAAGGAACTCCAAGCTCCGAGCGCAAGAGAATGAAACGTGACTCGTTGAGGACTTTGGTCAAAATGTCTGCAATCACCTGGTCACTTGGATACTGTTCAACCATAATGGTTCCTTTGCATACTTCATACCTGACATAATGATAATGGACAGCAATGTGCTTTGACTTATTATGTTGAACATAGTCTTTTGCAAGACTAATAGCACTTTGGTTGTCACACCGCAAGGGTGTGCTAGAAAGAGGAGAGTGACCAATATCAACCAGCATTTGTCGAAGCCAAATCAACTCACGAGTTACACGTGATGTCGCAACATATTCTGACTCAGTCGTAGAAACTGCAACACAACGTTGTTTCTTGCTGGTCCAAGAAACAAGACAACCATTTATAAAGAAGCCATTTCCACTAGTAGATCGCATAGATAAATGTGAGCTTGCCCAGTCTGCATCTGTGTAACCCAAAAGAGAAAGAGATTGCATAGAATACGATGTGAGTTTTCGTCAA
This sequence comes from Adiantum capillus-veneris, assembly GCF_014529385.1. Taxonomy (NCBI): domain Eukaryota; kingdom Viridiplantae; phylum Streptophyta; class Polypodiopsida; order Polypodiales; family Pteridaceae; genus Adiantum; species Adiantum capillus-veneris. Next base: position 141,085,612 of record NC_140934.1, read on the forward strand.
TAGACTAAACCAAAATCTGTAGTGCCTTTCAAGTATTTCAATACACGCTTTGCAGCAGACCAATGCTTAAGAGAAGGACATGCAAGATGTTGTCCAAGATAATTAGCAGCAAACAACAGAATATCAGGACGAGTGTTCATGCCAACAAACTGAAGACATCCAATCAAGTTACCATAAGGTTGATTTGTGACAATTTGACCGCCATTGTTAGAAGTGTTCTTCGAAGAGCTCGCAAGACAAGGTGTGTTGGCTGAATGTGCAGATTCCATACCAAAATTTTGAATAGTATCTGCAATAAACTTTGACTATCGAAGGAATAACATACCTTTTGTACGGTTCCGTTGGATTTGACTACCAAGACACGAGTGAATCTCTCCAAGATCCACCATATCAAATGCAAAAGACAATAAAATTTTCACTTGCTGAAGAAATCCCAAATCATTGGAAACAACGATGGTATCATCCACATAAAGAGCAAGAATCACAAAACTGCTACCTTGGGGTTTTATGTATAAGTTGGGGTCTGACAAGCAAGAGATGAATCCTTTAGAGGTGAGAAAAAGATCAAATTTTGTATACCAGGCTCACGAAGCTTGTTTGAGACCATATAGTGCCTTATGGAGTTGAGCAACAAGGTCTTCTTTACCTGGAATAACAAACCCTTCTGGTTGTTCCATATAAATTTCCTCTTCCAAGTCACCATTAAGAAAAGCAGTTCGCACATCCATTTGATGAGCTTCTAAATCAAATTGAACAGCAAATGCCAATAAAACTCGAACACTTGTAATGCGAACAACTGGTGAAAAAGTCTCTTGATAATCAACACTAGCTACTTGGGAGTAACCTTTTGCAACTAAACGCGCCTTGAACTAAAAGATCCATCTGCTTTTACTTTTGTCTTATAGGGTGACTTACATTTAATAGATGTACAACCAGGAGGTAATTCAGTTAGTATCCATGTACCTTTAGAGATAAGAGAATCGTACTGTGCTTCCATAGCCTCTTGCCATTGATCCTTTTGTGGTGAAGAGATAGCTTCATCATAATTAATGGGATCTTCCGAAGTAGAAAAAGCATTATCAGCAATATCGCCATCATAAACATGACATGAGCCATGTTCAAAATCAATAGGCAGATCAACAAAAATATCAATGTCATCATTGGCAACATTCGAAATGGATGGTTGTGAAGAGGAAATTTTCTCTATAGGAAGAGTCATAGAATTTGTAGCCTTTGGAAGTGTCAGAATATCCAATAAAAATAACTTTAAGATCAGGAGCATCAAGCTTTGACAGTGTTTCTTTGGGAACATGAATATAAGCAATACATCCAAAGGTTCGAAAATGAGATACAGAAAGAATGTCACATGTCCATGCTGTGATGGGTATCTTACTAGAGGGTACAGTAGTAGGAAGATGATTCTGAATAAATACTGTTGTCAAAGTAGCTTCAGCCCAAAAAACACGAGATAAGCCAGAATGAATCAGCATACATCTTACAACATTGAGAATAGTGCAATTCTTTTGTTCAGTACCACCGTTCTGTTGAGGCGAATATGGAATAGTGTGTTCATGATGAATTCCACTGTCAGCACAATAACTCACAAACTCTTGAGAAACATATTCGCCTCCATTGTCACTACGAAGCTTCTTAAGGTGACGACCAGTTTAAAGTTCCGCAGCCTTGTGGAATTGTTTGAAAACAGATAAGGCTTCAGATTTTTGTCTAAGTAGAAATACAGTCGTATACCTTGAGAAATCATGAATGAAAGTAATGAAGTAGCGATATTGTGATCTCGAAGAAGGTAGAGGTCCACATATATCAGTATGAACAAGATTCAATATGTCATGAGAATGAGTTGTATTTGAAAGAGGAAAGGGTTTACTATTGTGTTTCCCAAGAGCAAAAAATTCACAAATTCCCATATGGGGATGGGCTTTAAGATCCATGCCATGAACAAGATCACAACGTTGAAGATCAAGGAGTTTTGAGAAATCAGCATGAACAAAACGGTGATGTCATACTTTGCAATCATGATCACCTGGAGCAGTGACAACATTTGCTATAGCATCGTTGAGAGAGAGTTCAAACAAATTACCGTTTCGAGGAGCAGTGGCTATAGTCTGTCCATCTTTCTCAATTCGGCATTTGGTATGATCAAATCCAACAAACAGACCAAGATCAACAAGTCTAGCAACTGAAAGAAGATTACGTTGAAGATCTGGTACATGTAATACTCCTCGCAAAATTCGAGTGGAAGAAGATAAGGTACCAAGATATAAGTCTCCAATACCCTTTACTTGACAAGTAGTATCATCAGCAGCAAGATAAACAACACATTGAACTTCAGTGGATGATAGTTATGGAGCCACTTAGACTGATATGTAATATTTCCTGTAGCACCAGAATCGACAATAAAAAGTGATCCATCATGTACATGAAGTATTCTGTCTAGAGCAACTAAACATAGGACGCAGCTTGTTTCTGGTACAATGTTGTTTCGATGTTCAGTAGCATATGCTCTATTTCGATCTGTGTCGAATCGACGCTTATAGCACATATGAGTGGGATGATCAAATCATCCACAATATTCACAAGAAGAAGAAGAAGAGTCTCTACATAAACATGGTTGTTTTGTGGTAATATTGTGTTCTTCATCATATTGACGTGCCCAACAATCATCTTCAGTATGGCCATTTTTGTTGCAGTAAGAACATTTCTTATTACGAAATTTGAGACGAGAGAAATATTACCACGACGGCCACCTTTGTGGTTTCCTCATTGAAATGGATGCCTACGAGCATAAAAAGCACGTTCCATTTGTTGTGACTCAGTCTCCTCTTATGAAATCATAGCTGTATCATGACCAGCATTATGATGTTCTTGACGTTGAGAGTATTCAATTAAAGACATGCAGGCTTGGTCGAAATCAAGACCATGTTTATTAGAGAGAATAGTAACAATGTTATTATAAGAAGAGTCCTTCATCGTATGAAGGAGAAGTGTAATCAGTTGCTTTTGTGGAACAGGATCACCGACAACAGCAAGTTGATTAATAATAGATTTGAAAGATTCAATATGTCCCGTCATGGCAGTACCAACTTCATATTGTAACTTGTTAAGCAACCCTCTCAAATAAAGTATTTCTGTGACAGATTTCTTCTGAAAGTTTGCAATAAGGTACTTCCATACATCGTGGGAAGTAGGCAGGTCATACCTATCAAGCAAAAGGGTATCAGTAAGAGTAGAAAGGATATACCGACGAGCTGCTTTATCACGTCGTTTCCAATCCGTATAGGCAACATTCCAATCTTCAAATATAGGTCCTTCAGTGATAAGCACGTTATCATTATCCGTATCAACAGGCTGAGGTGGACAAACACGATTTCCAAGAACAACATCGGAGAGTTCATCGCCTTCAAAAATTAACAATATCTTTGCTTTCCAGCCTTGAAAACCTTGACCTTGGAAAGGAGGAACAAAATGCTGGCCAGAAGGAAAGCCGTTGACGAGAATATTCATAGCCATATCTTGTTGCGAGAAGACGTATAAGATAAGATCGCAGAATCTGCACACCATATATGGTGAATGCCGCAATGGAGAATGAGAGAGATATGAGGACTACGTTCTATCAATGATAAACATAAGAAGGATGCTCAAGGAACGTCCAAAGATGTGAGAGATGTCACCCAAAAAAGGCAGGGTTAAGGAGACGTTAATAATAAAAGAGTCCTCAAAATAGAGTGGCCTGAGACGCAAGATTGACGACCACAATATGAATAGCAAAAAGATAAATCTTCTAGAAAAAGTTAACGTCAAAATAAGAAAAATAATCGCGGACGCTTCACGAAGAAGTAGGACGAAGAAAGTTGCGTCAAGCTCAATTACAGTAAAAACAACATAACTTTCTGCTGCGAACTCCGATTAACGCAAACCTAGAACTCAAATTGAAGAGCTCGAGAAGACGAACAAGTTTTGGATGAAAAGTGCCATTGCGCTACGCTCCATAGCGATTTTCTTGTTTCTCCAAATTTTGAGCAGAACACCCCGAAAAATTGAGATGAAATTCAAGGTGTCATCAACAAGAAAACGTAATCAACGATTAGATTGATTAGCAATAAACACCACACAAAACACTAATCATATTCTTCTTAACACAAAACAACCACTGTTAACAAGAATCAATGCTCAAAAATAAAATTTGTAGCAATTTTGAATCTTACATGTAAATCGCATACACATAATGTTTTGCCACCATGAATTGAATCGGCGCATGATCGTTACTGCACTGATACCATGTTGAGATGTAGAGAGAAAGAGAGAGAGAGAGACAAGACAAGAGACACACCATATACGGTCCCAAAGACTGATTCATATTGAGGACAAGATACAAATATATAGGTGAGACCAAGTTGAGTAGAGTGAGCCATATATAGCTCCAACAAGAAGGATATGTGTGTGTGGTATCATCAAGGACATGGTCAGGGTTATATACATAAGTTAATTTCCTGAGTGTTGTTGCCTATCATTTCACCTGAAGGAGTCACTATTGACCCTGACAAAGTCAAAGATATTGTGGAATAGCCTCAACCCACTTCACAAACCAAAGTCAGAGGGTTCTTAGGTATCACAGGGTGGTACAGGATCTTCGTAAAGGACTATGCTCTTAAAGCTGCACCACTAACCGACTTGCTAAAGAAAGGAGCTACGATACTTTGGGAAGAAAAACATAAATCTTGCTTCAAACAGCTTAAGGAGTATCTTGCTTCAAAACCTCTCTTAAAACTTCCAAACTTCACCCAAGAATTCGAGGTGATCACAGATGCTAGTAGCCTTGCATTAGGAGGAGTCCTTACTCAAGAAGGAAGGCCTGTAGCTTATACTTCTCGAAAGCTTAGGATTCATGAAGTGAATTATGCTCCACATGATTTAGAATTGCTAGCAGTTATTCACGCTCTCAAGCTCTGGAGACATTATCTATTGGGACAAAAATTCCAATTGGTAACAGATCACAAGAGTCTTAAGTGGATTTTTACCCAACCTAACCTTAACATGAGACAGAGGAGATGGATAGAGCTCATGCACGAATATGATTTTGATATTAAATTTAGACCAGGTAAGGATAATGTTGTGGCAGATACCTCTCTTCACGTAGGATACTAGCAAGCATTTGGTAATCTGCATCTCTAACAGCAGCATCCGAAACCTTGTCTAAAATAGGGTTGTTAGCCATGGAAATTGCCCCCAGAAAAGCTTTATGGCTTAGGGCATCTGCCACAACATTATCCTTACCTGGTCTAAATTTAATATCAAAATCATATTCGTGCATGAGTTCTATCCATCTCCGCTATCTCGTGTTAAGGTTAGGTTGGATAAAAATCCACTTAAGACTCTTGTGATCTGTTACCAATTGGAATTTTCGTCCCAATAGATAATGTCTCCATAGCTTGAGAGCGTGAATAACTGCTAGCAATTCTAAATCATGTGTAGCATAATTCACTTCATGAATCCTAAGCTTCCGAGAAGTATAAGCTACAGGCCTTCCTTCTTGAGTAAGGACTCCTCCTAATGCAAGGTTACTAGCATCTGTGATCACCTCGAATTCTTGGGTGAAGTCTGGAAGTTTTAAGAGAGGTTCAAAAGCAAGATACTCCTTAAGCTGCTTAAAGCAAGATTCATTTTTTTCTTCCCAAAGTATCGTAGCTCCTTTCTTTAGCAAGTCGGTTAGTGGTGCAGCTTTAAGAGCATAGTCCTTTACGAAGATCCTGTACCACCCTGTGATACCTAAGAACACTCTGACTACACTTATATTATACACTTAGAACTTTAAATTGGTCAATTTCCCTAGTAATCACCTTGTTTCCAAAGAGAGTTTGTAATTTGAACCCTCGCCAAATCGTATTCACACTTAGTGTTGTTATTCTACATCTAATTTCTATACATCAAATATTTGCTAATCGTAATTAATCAAAAATTAAGTGTGTAAACTGTGAGTGAAAGTTTAGGAATGCACTACTTTTATGCTTCACATTTCTAATCCAATTCTAACTTCAATTTCTATACTTCAACTAAATCAATTTTTAGTATTATTCAAAATTCTACTTAATCTGATTGACAATAAAATTGGTGAATGAGAATTTCATCATGTATAATAAGAATATGATGAGTTCTCTTATGTATTAACTTTCAATTAACTATACATAAGTTAATAGTGAACATGTACTAACTAGAGAGAGTAGGTATACTTAGAGAGATTAGAGTAAGAGAAAACATACACTCACATCTTTTCTAAAGTTAATTGAATCTTACTAATCTATCAGGAAAATTAGAGTAAGAGATAGTACGCACACACACATATCCTTCTTAAATCTAATTGAATCTTACTAATCTATTAGAGAAATTAAAGTAAGAGACAACACACATACACACATATCCTTCTTAAAACTAATTGAATGTTACTATCTATTAGAACCTTACCCATAAGAATCTATGACGAAATTCTTGGAATGGATTGGTTAGCCAGTCATAATGCCAATATCCATTGTGCCCAAACAAGTGTTACTTTTGTGTACAACCAAGGTTAAGAAGTCACTATTCAAGGCCAGAATGGACGACCAAAAGCTTACTTGGTCAAAGATAATCGTCTTTTGAAAGGGTTACGCAAGGGTCAACTAAGGGAGTAGTAATGCCAAATTGTACTTAGCCATTAACATAAGACTAAGCCTACACTTTCTCCTAGAGGAAGACTAGCCATTCTTGCATGCTATCGTTGCAAGATTAACTCTAATCAAAGAAGGTCGTGGACTTGGCGTATCAATCAAAGTTGAATTCTCCCTTCTTCTTCTCTCTCCATCAATAATCGTGCCGAAGGGTTTGTCAGGTAAGATGTGTTCTACATTGATGTTTTCTTGATTTCTTGTTGTTTTCTTTTTCATCTCTAGTCCGGTATATATATATATATATATCTCTAATCTCATCTCCTTAACGAAACCTATCTCTCTCACTCTTAGTAATTCATCCTCTCTACACATTTTAGGTTCTCCTTGCTACATGTACATCTCTCCCTGTAGTATCCTTATTGCCTACGGGCAAGAATAGGGCTTGGGAGGGAAACTCTCTTCTCTTCTCTTCCCTTCTCTTCTCTCATATCTACATTTTTCACATACTAGAGTTATCCTAAACGAATAATCCACATGATGATAATTTCTATCGCTTTCACTCTGTACGATCTATTAGAATTAATGTATGGATTAGCCGTAAAATACACTTTCAACAATGTATAGTGTTTCTCTTCGGCCCTGAAAGGCTCAATGAAATACTTTTATCACCGGATCCCATTATACTACCTCTCATAGACTATAACTTTTCTTTTGACGTAAGCGTAGTTATCTTGCTATGAACCAAGAGGATTTGTACACAATTAATCCCAATCACTAGACAAAATATATATATTATGGTAAGCACAAAACTACAATTCCAAAGAACAATTCGTAGCCTATTTGGTCAGCCAAGATTGAATGCCATTAACTCATCTATTAACCCTTTCATACTACCCATGATACGATATGACCATAGCCTTGATGTTTTCATCTTTGTGTTGTTTTGACATTCTCTTTTGTGTTCTTTCTTTGTGTGTGTGAGTGCAAGAGAGAAAGAGTGGGTCTTCTTTGATTGCACTTCTTTCCAAACCCTAGTCTTCATGGCATCTATGGTTTAACTCCTTCATATAGTTTTTGTTGAGTTCTCTCACAAACTCTCACAGCCATAAGCCCGGTGCTCTCCTGGCAAGACCGCACATTTCTCATCTTCTCAAGTAGCATCTTCTATAGGGAAATCTTTCGATAAGATAAGATGTTCTTTGATGGCTCTATTCCTAAGCTTTCTCTCCCGAGTTTCTAGGATAGTATCAGGTTGGAGTTGTAAAATATCTTGAGCAGGTAAAATGATTTGCTCATCATCAAGGACATGGTCAGGATTATATACATAAGGTTTTAACAGATTTACAAGACTGCCACATAATGCCAGCGCTTATAAGTAGAGAGACTTGAGAGAAACCATACCGAAGGTTTTGGACAAACATTCTTTCCTATAGCAACATGTTTAACCAGACATTCTTTTCTACTTGTCAAACATATGCCGAATTTCTTGGGGTTAAGCCCCTTGGTTTCAGTTCGTGTTTTCTTTTCATAAGGTAAATAATATATTCCTATGGTCTCGCATATGCAATGATGCATAACTTGAACTGCAATACTAACCTATACCATAGCTCCGATTGGTTCGATTGGTCGAGACATAACATGTTCCACAGGAGTTCCACTGTTACTTGTACCAGCTTCATGATCATTAGCGCCTTGGGTTCGAGCACACTTTGGAGCCATTTTTTTGTACTACACTTATATTATACACTAAGAACTTTAAATTGGTCAATTTTCCTAGTAATCTCCTTGTTTCCAAAGAGAGTCTGTAATTTGAACCCTCGCCAACTCGGATTCACACTTAGTGTTTTTGTTCTACATCTAATTTCTATACATCAAAGATTTGCTATAATCGTAATTAATCAAAAATTAAGTGTGTAAACTGTGAGTGAAAGTTTAGGAATGCATTACTTTTATGCTTCACATTTCTAATCCAATTCTAACTTCAATTTCTATACTTCAACTAAATCAATTTTTAGTATTATTCAAAATTCTACTTAATCTGATTATTGACAATAAAATTGGTGAATGAGAATTTCATCATGTATAATAAGAATATGGTGATTTCTCTTATGTATTAACTTTCAATTAACTATACATAATTTAATAGTGAAGATGTACTAACTAGAGAGAGTAGGTATACTTAGAGAGATTAGAGTAAGAGAAAACATACACTCACATCTTTTCTAAAGTTAATTGAATCTTACTAATCTATTAGGGAAATTAGAGTAAGAGATAGCACGCACACATACATATCCTTTTTAAAGCTAATTGAATCTTACTAATCTATAAGAGAAATTAGAGTAAGAGATAGCACACATACACACATATCCTTCTTAAAACTAATTGAATGTTACTATCTATTAGAGAGATTAGAGTAAAAGATAGCACACACACACATGCACATATCCTTCTTAAAACTAATTGAATCTTACTAATCTATTAGAGAGATTAGAGTAAGAGATAGCACACACACACACATAGCTAATTGCATCTTACTAATCTATTAGAGAGATTACAGTAAGAGATAGCACACACACACACATATCCTTCTTAAAACTAATTGAATCTTACTAATCTATTAGAGAGATTAGAGTAAGAGATAGCACACATACATCATTCCTAAAGTTAATTGAATGCTTAATTAATACGCACTTTATTAGTCCACTAGAGTTTTTGCTCTCTTAGTGGTTTATGGACGCATTCTCTCTAAGAGAAGTGGCAGCACTTCGTGAGCGCTATAGAGGCAATCTCTATGTTTAAAGTGTGAGCATGGATGCTCTATTTATAGCAGAAAAAAAAACGTCCAACTTTTTTTCTTCAAAAAAAATATTTTTTAAAAAAGTTTTTTTTGAAAAAATATATATTTTTTAATTATTTTTTATTTTTTATTTTCCCCAAAAAATCATACCCGCGTTTTTGGTATCCTTGTGGTACCCATCAGCTTGACCACTTTGTCATTATCATCAAAAGATAAGGCCACATAGCCCCCTCATTAAGATTAGTAAAGACTAGCCTCTCCTTTTCATGTGACAGTGTGTCCCACTTTGTCCCCTCCTATGTGAGTCCAGGTGAGTCCAGGTGAGTCCATGTGCCTTCATTTGTCATCCCTGTGTATTCTTTTGTCTTTATAATTATTTTATTTATTTCCTTAATGATAATTTACTTTACATTTTTAAGTTAAACTTTACAGTCTTATATTAACTTTACAGTAGTAAAAGAAAATTCTACAATTAGTAAATAAGTCTTGCAATAAGTTAGTTAGTGATTCATATAGCTAAACATGTCAGAATTTTGTAGCGTACATTTTAAATTCTAGATTTTCTCAACCTACGATTTATAATTTGAACTCGAATATCTTAAATAATAAGTGATGGTTAAAAAAAAATCAAATGCGTAATAGAACTTGTGTGAAATTTGAAAGTAGAGACCTTACAATCTCCCCAACTTAGAATTTGAGATGCCCTCATCTCAAGAACAGTGAAGGGTAATCCTTAAGAAGGGATGTCTCATCTTTCCAAGTAGCATCTTCTATAGGGAAATCCTTCCATAAGATAAGATCTTCTTTGATGGATCTATTCCTAAGCTTTCTCTCTCGAGTTTCTAGGATAGTATTAGGTTGGAGTTGTAGAACATCTTGAGCAGGTAAAAGTTTCAATAATAGAAGACTTTCAATCGTCTGATGCACGACATCTTTAGAGAATTCTTTGTGGACGATTTGGTCCTAGTATTCTTTGATGATATCTTAATTTATTCCAAATCAGAAGAAGAGCATGAAGGACATGCTAGGAAAGTGTTAGAGCTTTTATGCCAAAATAAGCTGTATTAAAAGAAAAGCAAATGTACCTTCTTTACCCCTAAGGTATGTTACTTAGGGTTTATCATTTCACTTGAAGGAGTCTCTATTGACCCTGACAAAGTCAAAGATATTGTGGAATAGCCTCAACCCACTTTACAAACCGAAGTCAAAGGGTTTTTAGGTATCACAGGGTGGTACAGGATCTTTGTAAAGGACTATGCTCTTAAACCTGCACCACTAACCGACTTGCTAAAGAAAGGAGCTACGATACTTTGGAAAGAAAACCATGAATCTTGCTTGAAATAGCTTAAGGAGTATCTTGCTTCAGAACCTCTCTTAAAACTTCTAGACTTCACCCAAGAATTCGAGGTGATCACAGATGCTAGTAACCTTGCATTAGGAGGAGTCCTTACTCAAGAAGGAAGGCCTACAGCTTATACTTCTCGAAAGCTTAGGATTCATGAAGTGAATTATGCTACACATGATTTAGAATTGCTAGCAGTTATTCATGCTCTCAAGCTATGGAGACATTATCTATTGGGATGCAAATTCCAATTGGTAACAAATCACAAGAGTCTTAAGTGGATTTTTACCCAGCCTAATCTTAACATGAGACTAATAAGTGCGAGAAAATAATTTTGAATTAACTTGGTCAAGAGGTCCCGCACAAGGAAATAAAAATTATTCGAGTTCAAATTAAGAATTCATGGTTTACCCAAGAGGATTGTCAGCGATCGTGATGCCAAGTTTACTTCAAAGTTTTGGGTATCATTGTTTCAAGATATTGGAACCCAATATGTTTTAGTACTGCTTATCATCCTCAAACTGATGGACAAACTGAAAGAGTTAATCAAGTAATTGAAGACATACTCAGAGCCTACTGCAATAGAGAACCTCGCAAGTGGATTCAATACCTACCCTTGGTAGAGTACGCATACAATTCCTCTACTCATAAAAGTATTGGAATGACACCTTTTAATGCTCTTTATGGTCAAGAATGTTTATCACCTCTTAACTTTTCTGACCCCACTATAAGGGTAGAAGCCTCAAAGAAAATGCTTGAAGAAATGGAAGCTCACACCAAAGCTATTCGAAGGGATATTCAAGCGGATCAAGATCGACAAAAGAAGTATGCCGACTTAAAAAGATCTGATCGGATTTTCAAAGGTGACAAAGTTTTCTTACGAGTAAAGCCCAAAAAGAGCAATCTGTCTCTCGGAAGGTATAAGAAGCTTAGCTACCGATATTGTGGACCTTACGAAATAACCAAGGTTGTAAGTGATCAAGCTTATAGACGAAAACTCCCTTCTCATCTCAAAGTGCATGATGTATTTCATGTAAGTCTGTTAAAACCTTATGTATATAACCCTGACCATATCCTTGATGATGAGAAAATCATTTTACCTGCTCAAGATGTTCTACAACTCCAACCTGATACTATCCTAGAAACTCAGGAGAGAAAGCTTAGGAATAGATCCATCAAAGAATATCTTATCTTATGGAAGGATTTTCCTATAGAAGATGCTACTTGGGAAGATGAGGCATCCCTTCTTAAGGATTATCCTTCATTGTTCTTGAGATGAGGGCATCTCAAATTCTAAGTTGGTGAGATTGTAAGGTCTCTACTTTCAAATTTCACACAAGTTCTATTACGCATTTTATTTTTTTTTAAAACCATCACTCTTTATTTAAGATATTCGAGTTCAAATTATGAATCGTAGGTTGAGAAAACCTAGAATTTAAAATTTACGCTACAAAATTCTGACATGTTTAGCTATATGAATCACTAACTAACTTATTGCAAGACTTATTTACTGATTGTAGAATTTTCTTTTACTACTGTAAAGTTTAACTTAAAAATGTAAAGTAAATTATCATTAAGGAAATAAATAAAATAATTATAAAGACAAAAGAATACATAGGGATGACAAATGAAGACACATGGACTCACCTGGACTCACATAGGAGGGGACAAAGTGGGACACACTGTCACTTGAAAAGGAGAGGCTAGTCTTGACTAATCTTAATGAGGGGAGGCTGTGTGGCCTTATCGTTTGATGATAATGACAAAGTGGTTTAGGCTGATTTGATGATACCCTCTCTTCACCTAGGATACTAGCAAGCATCTATTAATCTGCATCTCTGACAGAAGCATCCGAGACCTTGTGTAAAATAGGGTTGTTAGCCATTAAAATTGGCCCCACAAACAAATTTTTTAAAAAATTAATTTTTTTTGAAAAAAAAAAGTTGGACGTTTTTTTTTCTGCTATAAATAAAGCATCCATGCTCACACTTTCGACATAGACATTGCCTCTATAGTGCTCACGAAGTGCTGCTACTTCTCTTAGAGAGAAGACGTCCACAAACCACTAAGAGAGCAAAAACTCTAGTGGACTAATAAAGTGCGTATTAATTGAGCATTCAATTAACTTTAGGAATGATGTATGTGTGCTATCTCTTACTCTAATCTCTCTAATAGATTAGTAAGATTCAATTAGTTTTAAGAAGGATATGTGTGTGTGTGTGCTATCTCTTACTCTAATCTCTCTAATAGATTAGTAAGATTCAATTAGCTATGTGTGTGTGTGTGTGCTATCTCTTAATCTAATCTCTCTAATAGATTAGTAAGATTCAATTAGTTTTAACCAGGATATGTGTGTGTGTGTGTGCTATCTTTTACTCTAATCTCTCTAATAGATAATAACATTCAGTTAGTTTTAAGAAGGATATGTGTGTATGTGTGCTATCTCTTACTCTAATTTCTCTAATAGATTAGTAAGATTTAATTAGCTTTAAGAAGGATATGTGTGTACGTGCTATCTCTTACTCTAATTTCCCTAATAGATTAGTAAGATTCAATTAACTTTAGAAAAGATGTGAGTGTATGTTTTCTCTTACTCTAATCTCTCTAAGTATACCTACTCTCTCTAGTTAGTACATCTTCACTATTAACTTATGTATAGTTAATTGAAAGTTAATACATAGGAGAACTCATCATATTCTTATTATACATGATGAAATTCTCAGTTACCAATTTTATTGTCAATCAGATTAAGTAGAATTTTGAATAATACTAAAAATTGATTTAGTTGAAGTATAGAAATTGAAGTTAGAATTGGATTAGAAATGTGAAGCATAAAAGTAATGCATTCATAAACTTTCACTCATAGTTTACACACTTAATTTTTGATTAATTATGATTATAGCAAATATTTGATGTATAGAAATTAGATGTAGAACAACAACACTAAGTGTGAATCAGAGTTGGCGAGGGTTCAAATTACATACTCTCTTTGGAAACAAGGAGATTACTAGGGAAATTGACCAATTTAAATTTCTAAGTGTATAATATAAGTGTAGTAGAAAAAAATGGCTCTAAAGCGTGCTCGAACCCAAGGCGCTAATGATCATGAAGCTGGTACAAGTAACGGTGGAACTCCTACGGAACATGTTATGTCTCCACCAATCGGACAAATCGGATCTATGGTACAGGTTAGTATTGCAGTTCAAGTTATGCATCATTGCATATGCGAGACCATAGAAATATATTATTTACCTTATGAAAAGAAAACACGGACCGAAACCACGGGGCTTAACCCGAAGAAATTCGGCATATGTTTGACACGTGGGAAAGATTGTCTGGTTAAACTGGTTGCTATAGGAAAGAATGTTTGTCCAAAACCTTCGGTATGGTTTCTCTCATGTCTCTCTACTTCTTTTAGCACTGGTATTATGTTGCAGTTACCGAGGCGTGAGATGATGCCCAGGATGGCACCGTTGATGCTGTGGTGGGAGTACACCCAGATTAGCCTAGCTGGATATCAGAGACTAACTCCAAGGAGGTTTTTGAGCAGTCCGTTACAAGTGACGGGGAGCATATCTACTAGGATGATTTGGAAAGGGAATTAGACACCATATTTGAGAGGTATGCAAAGTTTTATGATGTATAGCCGAAGAGGTATTTGGTAAAAGGTGAGAGAATTGATGAGAGGTTTACCATGCATATTTCTGAGGTTTCTCTCGATGTTGAGAAAGGCTATCTAGAGGATTCTTTTGAGAATGAAGATGCAGATTCAGACTTCTATGCGAAAGAGGTACATATGGATTGCAGTTTCAAAAATCTTTCAAGTATATTACAGGAAGCCTGGAAGTGTTTTTTGAAGAGGAGGATGAGGAACTTATGTCTCTTCGTCATGAAGATTTTGCGCATAATGGAGATTTGCTACAGATGTATATAACAATTCCTTCTGATCCGAGAGGAATTGAAAGATGCGGAGAATCTCAATGCTTAGTACAATACAAGTTTTTGAGTTACCCATATGATCCTGGAGGAGGTCATGGGACGACAGGGGATACAATTGCTTTCACAAGTTACCGTGAGGCTGGCACATGCCGGAGGATGTGCAGGTTTAGAGGGGGTGGATGTCGTGCTGGGACATGTACATAGTGGGAACGCATGCTACAAGAGTTATCTTGTAACTTTTTAGATACATAGTTATATTTTCTATAATGTACATATGCATATTTAAGTATAATAATATTCTTTCTATCTCATCCTATTATTTATCTGAGGGGTAACCTATTCTTACTTTACCATCAGAAAATACTATGGGAAAAGCGTCAATAGCGTCGCCTCTTTAACTTGGGGCAAAAAACAAAAAAGCATTGATTCTTTATTTCTACTATCTCATTATCATCTCACACCCTAGCTAGATCCTATATCTAGGGTAAGCTCCAATCTATATATATTCTATGTATTTTTCTTATTTTTCTTATATTTCTTTTTAAATAGCTACTAGGAGGGAATCAAATCCTAGTGGGACACTAGGTGGCATGATTTCAAAGATACACTTATTTTAAGTAATTATTGCAAGCATGATTACAAAACCTTTTCAAGGAGCAATGTCATGCTTTCATATGGCATGAGGTGTCCTTTGGAATCAAATGAAAATTTAAGCTAAAGGGACCACAGGAACACTTTTGCTTCCAAAAATGGCCCCTATTTTGATGATTTTTTTACACAAGGTTCCAATCCAAATTCTTTCCAAACCCTAGTCTTCATGGCATCTATGGTTTAACTCCTTCATATAGTTTTGTTGAGTTCTCTCACAAACTCTCACAGCCATAAGCCCGGTGCTCTCCTGGCAAGACCGCACATTTCTCGACACCGTAATAGACCCTACTTAAATAGATGAGATAAAGAAAAAATAATATATATTTAGGAGTATGGTTGGGGTCTGGTATGTGACATCCATAACAAGCAATGGGGTTTACTTGGATACCTGTCACCCATTTAGTACAAATTAGTTCTAATTAATTGTACTTGTGGCTGTTTGGCAATGATCCCCGATTTCATCTGATAGGAGTTCCGGCTAAAACCCCTACTTTGTCATGTATCAAAGTATCTTGTAATGAATTTTATATGTATCAAGAAATCCTCCATTTTTTGTTCTTTGCACAATATGTTTTGCAAACAATATTTAAGTCTCTCAGCATATGATTTTGAATGATGGGATATTAAATTCAGAAACACACACACACACACACACACACACACACACGTATGCATACATAATATACCACTAAAATATATGAAATAAAATGGCACATAAGTTAAGGATGGGACACCACAATTTCATTAAATTAGTTAACTTGGCAACATGCAACTACTTCATTGGCAGACGAATGACAAGGAGTAACTGGAAGAAGATGGAGACTCCAAGAAATACATCAAGTGTGCTAATAAAAGCCATGGTTTTTTTGTATAACAAACCCTCACATGGAGCAAGGCTCTAGGGAAAACATGTACAAACCTTTTAACTAAGAAAGCAAAATCTCAATATTAGAGATATTATTGCACTGGTCCTTGAATTGGTGCAAAGGGGATGCCCGTAAAATAATAAAGGTGTTATTATTTGGCTAAGACTGTCCATGCTTACACTAAGGCAGGTATGAGCACATTGCTTGTTAAGACACCGACGCCAAAATATTATAGACTTTTGACATATGAACTGAGTATGCATTGCATAACGTAAGTCGTACCCGACATTGGTTTTTTTTAAAGAAAAGCATGCACAAACTATACATCGCAAGCATAGCATAAACGGTGTAGAGTGGAAGCCAAACAAAATTATTAGTGGCAAGCCTTTTTTACATAAAGGGCCCAAATACGGGTTTTTTTTTTAAAAAAAACATTTCACTAAGATATCTTTTACAAGAAGCTGGGTTAAAAGGTAAGGATCATCCCTAAAAAATCCTTTAAAGAGATACTTTGGCAAGGTCAAGCCAGTAAGTGAGGCTTAGCTGCAGTAGGTAATGCCACTTGCTTGAAAAAAAAAACGCAAATAATCAACGCACCAAATACAGAGCGGGCTATAAAAATACAAGCCACAACTCTGTAGCACATGCAAAAATCTCACAAGTTTGTGCATATTATCTACAACCCCTGTAGTGCATGCTCTCACAGCTAGCACATATTACTGCTTATAAAGCTATTCGACTCTATGTTAACCCTCAATAGAGAGTCCCGATATCACATCTACATATTCAATGATTATTGTGCTTGCTCTCAATAGAGAGGCACAAATATCCTAGTAGCGCATCTACATCATACAAAAGGTTGGTTTCTTGCTGCGCAAACACTCCACCATTACAAAGGGTGGAAACACCTACCCGGCTACCTTCAAATACTTAGCAAACGAACCAGCACATAGGTAATCGGTGTTCTGATTTTTTGCATACATAATCAACTAGTTTTTCATCTTTTGTTCAAGTGCCTGCGCAAAAGCAAGTAGAACATATAGGGCTTCGATAATTGAAGTCTCACACACACGATACGCAGAGGTTAAATTCATATGTATCAAGAAATCCTCCAATTTTTGTTCTTTACACAATATGTTTTACACACAATATTTAAGTCTCTCAGTATATGATTTTGAATGATGATGAGATATTAAATTCAAACACACACACACACACACACACACACACACACACACACACACACACACACACACACGCGGGGGGGGGGGGGGGGGGGGGGGGGGGGGGGGGAGAGAAAGAAAGAGGGGAAGGGAACATGAGAGAGATGAGAGGGAGGGAGCATATCTAGCTCTCCTTCCTCTCCTCGTGTGTGTGTGTGTGTGTGTGTGTGTGTGAGAGAGAGAGAGAGAGAGAGAGAGAGAGAGAGAGAGAGAGAGAGAGAGAGAGAGAGAGAGAGAGAGAGAGAGTTTGGTGGACGAAGCAACAAGCGGCCGTAGCCAGAAGGACCATAATTTTTTGAGAAACCATTGTAAAATTCTTTTGTAAAGAAGCATCTCTAAGCCGGGAAATTGTCAAGGATGTATGATTATTCTTATGGGAGAAATTGTATATTAGAGAGCCAGTTTTAGGATTAGGGGCTTATGGCCGGACAAGCCATTTTGTAAAGACATAATCTATAAAGGTCATTTTTTGTAAGTTGGAGGATAATCTTTTGAATGGAGAACTGAGAAGACAGCGTACGGTTGAGAGCTCCTTCTTGTTCAAGCTTGTAATCTTTGCCATTGCGGCTACGGTAATCCAAATTCAGATTTGAGTATTGCATTGTGTTCCTCTCCTCTTGCTCTTTCATTCAAGTGTAATCATTCAAGATTGGGTGAAGGTTTTCGACTACGAGTTTGAGGACTTAAATCGCTATTTTGAGTGTCTACATGCATGCTTTATGTTGTTTTGACCCTAGGAGAGGCTTTAGGGACCCTAAAACGACCCATTAGGATCATATGTTCGCTGTTTTTGCTGACTTTGGGACGAACGATTGCAATCGTTGTACCTCTCTAGAGTGCCGTGACAACGATAGGACATGTTCCTGATAATCCCCTGTAGCTCCCCTTCAAGTTTCGTGCAATTCCGATATGATTTGCATGGTAAACGGGCATGATGACTGAAGAACGGTGTCGGAGGACATAGGCAGATTACTTGGCGATAACGCGTTTGATTTGTTTGTAGAGTTAGTAAGTTGCATCTCTTCGAGTTCACTTCATTAGGATTGACACCCTTCCCATGCCTCATCCGAGTCGCTTCCCCTGTATTGATAAATATGTTGATGCTTGAGAGCTATGCTATGGACGTCTGTCGCGGCGACCCGCAAACATTGGCACCGCTGCCGGGGAATGCACCTTAGGTGATGAGTGACTGAGTGCGCAGTTAGACTCCTTAAAAAAAGATCAATCCACGAATCCATTTTACACCTTAGGCTGCTAGACAAGGGTTTAGAGCCTAGTGGAGTCTAGAGCCAGTGCACTGGCTAGATCCTCTCTTAGGAGATTTGGGGAGCTGTGAGTGAATGTGTTAAAGCATTTTTGCTCTTAAATTTCTCTAATTGGATTGAGTACTGAAATCTCACCCAAAATCCGTCATGTTTGTTTTGTTTGTTTCAATTTCTTATGTTAAGCAAATCACATTCCAATCAGATTTGGGACAAAAGTTAGAGTCGAGAAACCAGAAAACCATAACTTTGGCCAAAAAAGCCATAAGACTTTGAAATTCTGAAAATTTGACCAAACAGGATTGATATTGATTCAAATCACAAAGTGGTAGCACAAAACACTAGGAAACACTTGTGAGAGGGAGAAGACAAAATTTCATCAGATTTGGCCCAGGTACTACGATCGCGATCGGTGTACCTCAGTGTCTGATTTGGACCAGAATTGACATGTTCCTTTCTGATAAGATTCTAAACAACTTTGTCTAAATCAACCACACCCAAAAACATCAAAAACCAAGAAAATCAGACCACTTAGGCAATACTAGCCTGACAGACCCAGAAACTGCAAAATCTTGACTTTTGATGATCCAAATGCAAAAAGTCTTTGGGGATAGCCTTAAAACATTAGTGTCTACAAGCATGCCAAGTTTGGTCTGATTTGGGCTCAGAAGTATGATCGCGATCGGTGTACTTAGCTAAGGACCAAAATTGGACCAGATTTCATCTGTGGGATCCCCAGGTGTATATAAACATAAAAATCTAAAGAACGTAGAGCCAGAAACCTCAAAATACCTGTCAAACCATTTGAATATAGATCCAAGTCAAAAATTGCTAAACTGGCTTAGAAAGTGACTTTCAGTAGATCAAAACACATCCAAACTGGGAAGGAACTACACAAAGGGATAGCTTGTACACAGGATAATCCCAGGTATCTCTCAAATCCCAAATCAAACATCAAAAGAGATAAAGTTGGAAAAACAGGCACTTACAACCAAGAAATGGTAAAAACTTGACTTTTTTGAGTCCAAATACAAAAGTGTCTGGCAGGTAGTCTTAAAATAGCCTAGTGAACAAGCTGGTGAAGTTTCATCTGATTTGGGCTCAGAAGTACTATCGCGATCGGTGTACCTCTGGCCCACATCTAGCTCATTTTTTACCTGTTCATAGACCTAGGTTATACAAGGTACCAGGAGTTTTCAAAACTCAAATTGGACATACTGTCAATAATCTGCGAGCAAAATTGTGTTGAGAACATTTTGAAGCATTGAATCTGCTGACAGTTGGAATGATACAGTGATCTCATAGCCATCCAGTGTAATCATTTGCAGAGACCGATCAAGTAATAACTCATGTAGTCGAAGGAATTGAAAGATCTTTCCATCTCTAGGTAAGAGGTTTGGATTTAGTCAATAAATCCCACTTTCTTCATGTTTTTGAGATCGGGAAACAAATCAACACCAGACACCTAAAATTAGCGGATCAAACGAGTGTTGCATCGAAGGAGGATAGTGTAAACCAAGGGATTGTGCAACCGTTAGAGACAATCCTTGAAGAAGTCATTTTCGACACTTCTTCAGAGAGATCTTCCGAGTATTTCGCAGAACACTTGGGACAAATAAAACTAAACGGGAGAGAAAACATGGCAGCAGGACCATCGGACCCCTCGGCCGCACTAAAGCTATTGTTCATCAAGTATCAATAGTGCCAAGATATACAAAGATGGTATGGACCGCTACTGTGTGAAAATAGAAGAGAGACCAAGTGAGTTCAGGGACTTAGTGCCTGTGAGCTATAGCGGAGACATGTACCTAGATGACGAGGGTATCATGTACTTGGTATTCCTGAATCCTAACATTATAGACAAGTGGGGATTGATGTGCACAAAAGCCAAAATAGACGAGGAACATGAGGAAAGGGCTCCAACAATGAGCTTACCTAATGCGAGATTAAGGCGAGAAAACAAAACATTGAGAATCAACACGGATAATGCCTACTTGGGGTTATACAAGTATAATAATGGAGAGCAAGATCTCTATTATAGATGCGAGGAACCCTACGTCAGGGAGATGACTGAGCGGAAAAGACTTTATGTCTTCACCTACACAGAGGGAGCGGAAACAAAAATTGCATCATACGACAAGTATGGAAGACGATATGAAACAACAATCGATAAAGAGAATTGGAAGGATATACATACTTTGGGGGACCACTTCACGAGTACTATGTCACTCCAAGCCCTCTAAGACCAGCCTCTACAACTGTGGTGCCAGAACCGTTGACCACCGCAGGAGGAGGGAGGACTCATGTAGCTGATTGTTTTAGTCGACCTCATTATTCGATGCCAAGCCCCATGGGGACATTACATTCCAGAGAATCAATGGCTACGAATCGAGGTGGTGCGGTTCCCATCTCTACACATACCGCTGTAGGTCCGACATTTGTAGCCACCCCATCACATTTTCCTCCTAGTAGTAGATTTGGGGCGAGAGAGCCAACGAGAGCAACCTACGACCTCCCTGATGCACGAGAACGATTAAGTCGAGACATGGGAGCAATGAGATTGACCGCAGACCATAGACGGATCAGACCATCCCAAGTAGCGAAGTGCATGCCAAAGAAGTATAGCGGATCGGGGGATCCATATGCCCATG
This sequence comes from Adiantum capillus-veneris, assembly GCF_014529385.1. Lineage (NCBI taxonomy): Eukaryota > Viridiplantae > Streptophyta > Polypodiopsida > Polypodiales > Pteridaceae > Adiantum > Adiantum capillus-veneris. The sequence goes on from NC_140934.1 coordinate 141,107,002, forward strand.
TATCGCTCTTTAAGAAAGTCTTAAGAGCAGAACATATCATTGACTTCCATACTCAATACGAGGGATTTGGGCTGATCTTGGAAGGGACGGCCTTAACGTGGTTTCAACCTTTAAACCCTGAAACTTGTCTGAATATTGAACATGTATTGCGCGAGTTCGTAGAAGAATTCTCAAAACGGGGTATAAAGCATAATATTGTATCGTAGATATACGCTTTTAAACAAAGGGAGAATAAAAAAGTGAAGGAAGAAACCTTGAGATTCAAGCAATACATTGAGAGGTGCCCGAGGAGAGAATTACCGCAAGACGAGAGATTGTCTGTGCTCTTCATCCAAGGACTTAGGAATGAAACCTTGAAAAAGGACCTTCACTTGAAAGCCTGTAGCACGTTTCAACAGGTTACAAGGGAAGCGTTATATCTTGTCGATAACTGCAAAGCATATGGGGAAGTGTCAGAGGATACTGATTCAGTAACCAGTGGCCCTTCATCGATTAAAAGCGAACCCTCCACCAAGAAATATGCCCAGGCATCCTTGATGACGACATCTGATCAATTGATAGAGGAGGTAACGAAGAGAATGCAAGAACATATCAGATCAAATCCGGTGATGAGATAGCCTCAGACGAGGAAGTGTGACACATGTAGGGGGGATCATCCGACAAAGTGGTGCACTCAGCAGTCGAAAGTACTAGTTGCGAATGGACGAGTACTAAAATGGTGCGCCGTAGAACAAAAATGGACGAATCATAGCACGTAAGAGTGTTTTTATAACAAAAACTATGTGAGGGAAAGACCGTATGGGCCTCCAGCAAGACCATCCCAACCACCTCCTCCAAGATATCAAGTGGGACCAAATATGAATTTGGTAGCAGGAGTAGACATACCTCAACCTGTATTGGGTCAAGAACCTCCATTACCACAGGAAAATAGGGCCATGATTAGGTATGCTCAACCATGTGAAGCATCACCAGGAACAAATAGTACACTTCAAGTTTCTTATTATGAGGAACCAAATGAGCCTTACACAACAGAACCTAAATCACAAATGTATGCAGACAAAGCATATCAACCATGGGGAAGTAGTGAGGGTATGGCACCACCAACGTATGTAGCACAACCTTCGAGAGATCAATATTTGGTAGACGAAAGAACGTTAATGTTCATTGCGAACCAGACTTACAAACCAAGAGGGTATCCTAATAGAGCAGGACAATCTATGGGACCACCTCCTCAAAATCAAACACCAATTGGACAGCGCTATAGTTGTGGAAGTACGGATTATTGGGAGTGTAACTCTCCTTTCAAAGACAAAAGAGTGAAATTTTTTGGGTTTTGTGATGGATGTGGTGTGAATCACATATTGCTAGTGAAGCGGTCCGGGGCGGGCAACAAGAAGAGCAACCTCTAGACACCCTTCAAGGCTCCCGTGCTGCTCAATGGGGCTGGGGCACAACACAACACAAACCAAAACAATTAACCCCCAACCAAATCCCAACTACACAAGGGGCACCACCTAGTTTAAGAGCGAACTAGGACGCAAAAGAGGAGAACCGTTAGAGCAACCCACAAACAAGCAAGGAATTTACACTAACCCTAACACCAATGGAACACTCTCACACACTAAAACACGAGAGAGAGAGAGAGAGAGAGAGAGAGAGAGAGAGAGAGAGAGAGAGAGAGAGAGAGAGAGAGAGAGAGAGATGGGGATGATGAGTGGAGAAGTGTGTGTGAAAGAGGAAAATGATAAAGTGGAAGAGAGAGTGTGGCTGCATAGCATGAAAAAACTGGGGTCCACTAATAAAATCATAGCTCAGAGCTCGTAGCTCAAAAAAATATGAAAACATTTGAGGCAAAAGTACAGCCCACGAGCTACAACTTTTGTTTGTATCACCTTTTCAAATTTGGAGAGCAAGTGAACTTTAAAAATTCAGCAAAACCGACTGTTTTTTTCCACTGCAGAAGGTCCTTGTGGGGTCCTTCTTTGGATGATTCTTTTGAATACCTCCAAGAGTGAGCCCTCCATAGTGCATGTATGCATGCCACCTACCCTTGACCTTATTTGGTAGGTCTATAATTGAAGATATTATTGAGATCATGATATAAGTGAATAGTACAACTAAGAAAATCAAATATTGAGGGGTCTAAAAAATATGTACATGTAAAATATAAATAATATAAGTGAAAAAAATATAAAGGGGTCAAAAGAAATCTCTCTCATTATGAGGCTACCATCAAAAGATAAATATTTTTGGTGTTATAATTTTTTAGAAAAAAAACAAAATAGATGTAGGAAGGGAAAAATCACAATAGTGAAAAAATATACACATAAATAAAACTAGTTTTTTTGGATTTTTGTTGGGGTGGAGTTACACCAAATATAAGAGAAGCTTACATGAAAATATTTCTATATGGAATAAAGAGTATGAAAAATGGTAAGAAAAATTGTGGTAATGGTGAGGCAATGTACAGAGCATAAATAACACACACCTAGGTACAAATATTTAAATAAATATCAAAATAATTATGAAAAAATCTTTTATTTAGGCCCTATATACAAAGAAATATTTACATATGCATGGGCCATAATATACTTATATTTTTTATATTTTTTATCTTTTTGGCTCAACTAGCCCAATGCCTAGCTAATTGAGGGTTTTTTATTTCAGTAAGGAGATATGGGAAAAGTCCCCTAACTCACACGCACCTATATACAATGAAAGGGTGAGGGTAACCACAGTGTTTGAGTGATTTGATAGGGGGGGATAACTCACTATGGCAATCACAGAGAGCCGAAAAACGGCTATCATTAGCCCTCCCCCAGGATGATGGTATATTCATGTACCATCATAAAGAATCTTTTCCAAAGAGAGTGCTTTAAAGTCCTTGACAAGATCTTCATTGTTTGGCCCTTTGGAATTTTGGTTTGTGTTACACTCATGCTTCATGGAACAATACTTACATGGTATAGTTGCCTTTTGCTCTGGTAGATCCTTTGGTAGAAGGCGACTCAAGTAAGGCTTCAAGCGATAGCCGTTTACCTTCCTGGAGTGCTCTTTCCCATTCAAGTCCATAAGTTGATAGTAACTTGAATTGAAAGCCTTCTTGACTATGTATGGCCCCTGCCATCTTGTTTCAAATTTGGCATCAAAACGATTATCGAGTCGATTGTCATACCTTAGCACAAGATCTCCTTCATTGATGCCTTTGTCCTTCAGTTTCTTGTCAAGCTTCTCCTTTTTCTGTGTGGCTTTCCTCTTATAGCACTCATATGCTGCTTCTCTTTTGCACTCAAGCTCAGCTAAGGTAAGAAGTCGATCCATCCATGCTTCTTGATCATCTTGTGCTGATTTTGCCATGAAGTCGCATTGTTGGAATGTTTAGTTCAATTGGCTGTAAAGCCTCTTGACCATAGACCAAGTGAAATGGTGTGAACTCCGTGGCTTCCCTATATGTGGTTCGATACGCCCACAAGGCACCATCCAAGAAGTCATCCCACAACTTTGTCTTGTTTTTCACCATCTTTCTAATGATGCCTGCAATGAAACCATTAGCTTTTTCTACCAAACCATTTGATTGGGGATAGTAGGGTGTACTGTGACGATGTAGAATGCGAAGTTCTTCACAAACTTTTGTGAGCAATCCCTTTCTAAACCCTGGACCATTATCAGAAAAAATCTCCAAAGGTGTGCCAAATCTACAACAAATGTGAGTGTAGACGAATTTGCTCACTGTCCTCTCATTTACCTTTGCCACACTTTGTGCTTCCACCCACCTAGTCATATAGTCTACAGCCACTAGAATGTAGAGTTTACCATTTTTTGTCCTAGGCAGAGGACCCATAGCATCAATGCCCCACTTTTCAAAGGGTCCATTTGCAAGCATGATTTGCCTTGGACCATAAATCAATCTTCTATTCCCATTTACCTGACAATTGTGACAACTTTTACACCAATGTTGGACATCCACATGTAGACTTGGCCAAACATACCCCGCAAGCAAAATCTTCTTCACAGTTAATTCTTGGGAAAAATGACCACCACATGCCTCTTCATGCAAACCTTTTAGAATGGCTGGAATTTCCGCGATAGTTGGTACTCTTCTGCACACTTTATCCTTCCCTCTTTGATAGAGGGAGCCTTCTAGGAAGAGATACATGCTTGCCTTCTTCATGAGTCTCCTCTTCTGAGCTTTTGTGAAGTCTGGTGGAAACTCACCCTCCAAAATGTAGCCAATGATGGGAGCCAATGACTCCAATCCCTGGTACCTCGGTTGCTTCACAGCAGCCGCCACCATGATGACCTGCACTTCTTTCTTTACACATGCAACGGCTTGTTGTGCAAGTAAATAATCATCTTCATTTTGTTTCCTAGGAATATGATATAATTGCACCTCCTCAAATTGATTAAATAGCCTACGGATGGTATGAACTTTGGCCCTTAGTCTTTCATTTTTGCATGCCCAAATGCCTAAAATCTGCTTCACAATGAGAAGTGCATCCCCTTTTACCATGAGAGGTTGTATACCATGGCCAATGCATATTTTTAAACCATGAAGTAGTGTGTCATATTCTGCTTCATTGTTGCTAGCTGAACTTGGTAGATTGAACTTCTCTTTCATGACCACCTCTCCACTTGGGTTGAGCAACACTAGCCCTCCCCCTGCTTTTCCTGTGGCTCGACGAAAAGCTCCATCAAAGAACAAGGTAAACGCATTAGGAATACTTTTTGGTGGTGGCAATGGTCGGGTCTTTACTTCAGGCACCTTAATCTCCTTTTCATGCACCCTATAAGTGAGAATCCCTGCCAATTGTGCACGCACACTATCTTCTACCTTGAAAGAGTATTGAAACTCTTGCAACTCCATAATCCACTTTGAGATCCTAGTACTAAGATTCATTTGAGATGACACCCAAGGGAACAAATTCTCTGCGGTGAGGATTACAAAAGGTTTTGGGAGCAAGTAGGATCTAAACTTCCTTATCGCAAACATGAGAGAAAGCATCATGAGTTCTGCCTCCGTGTAGCCTCTCTCTAAAGCATTCATGACCCTACTAGCAAAGTAGATGGGCCGCATCTTGGTACTATAGGGATCTTGTTGTAACAAAACTGCACCAATTGTTTCTTTCCCAACACTAGAGCTAACAAAGAATGTGTACTCCCAACAAGGAGGCATGAGTGTTGGTAGCTCTGACAAAATGGCTTTAATGTTACAAAAGTACTCTTCAAGCTCATCAGACCATGCAAATTCTACTTGTTGTGTCAACTTTTGCAAAGGGTGAAGTAACTCCGAGGCTAAGTGAATGAAGCGTGACATATACTTCACCTTTTTGAATGAATGAGATGACCTCCTTAAGACTCTTGGGTGATGGTAGCTCAATAAGAGCCTTTGCCTTTGAAGGATCCACTTCAATGCCTTTGTAAGAAACTTTATGACCAAGCAAGATTACTTCATCCTCACCTATATGGCACTTTTCGGGGTCGAGTTGACCTCCCATGTCGTAGAGCTTCTTTAAACCTTCTTCTACCCTTTGTAGATGCAATGATTTTGAGCTATAAATACAAAATTCATGAATGAACACCCTAATTGACTTTCCAAAGAATGCTTGAAACACCATATTCATGAAACGTTGGAATGTTGCAGGAGCATTTGTCAGACCAAATGGCATGACTCTAAAAGCATAACAACCCCAAGGGGTGATAAAGGTTGTTCTCAATTGATCCTCCAATGCAATCCCTATTTGAAAGTAACCTGGGTAACCATCGCACACAGTGTACTTCTCATGACCAGCTACCTCATTTAGTATCTCATCCTGGAATGGGAGGGAAAAGTGATGTCTTTTTGTTGCCTCATTGAGGGGACGGTAATCCACACACACCCTCCACTTGCCATTTTTCTTAGGAGTGACAACAACAGGAGAGACCCACTCTGAATTCTCCACTCGATAAATGAAACTTGCTGCTAGAAGCTTTCTTACCTCCTTGAGTAGAGCCTGCTCCTTTATAACTCCTAGCCTTCGTAGCTTCTGAGCTTTAGGTGTGTCCTCAGGCTTTAACTCAATCTTGTGTTGAACAACATCTACCCCACGCAGGTCGGTGTAGTCTTTAGCAAAAAGCCTAGGAAACTTCCTTAGCACACATTTGAACTCCTCTCTTTCATCCTTTGTAAGTGTTGTTGATAGCATACCTTCCAGCATCCCTTCATCTTGAACACCTTCGTTCTCTTGAGGACCTACCTCCTCCAAGCCTTGACAAGAGGTCTCTTGGTTGGTTGGCTTAAACCTTACCCCCATGACTTCGATGGAAGACTCCTCTTCAGTAATGCTGCTGCTACTTTCGTTCTCTTGAGGACCTACCTCCTCCAAGCCTTGACAAGAGGTCTCTTGGTTGGTTGGCTTAAACCTTACCCCCATGACTTCGATGGAAGACCCCTCTTCAGTAATGCTGCTGCTACTTTCTTCTTCTGAAGTGTTATCGGTCCAACCTTCTTCCGTCTCACTTTGAGATGATTCTTCATGGAGCTCCTCTTGGCGTTGCTCCTTCATGTCAAAGACAACCTTCTTATGATTGTCGTTCCTGCAAATTACCTTTCCACTCTTCCAATCCTGCAAAGCTTGCATTTTCATTAGCCATGGTCTCCCTAGGATAAATGGGTAACCATTTCCTTTGGTAGACATGACATAGAAATCCACTACCTTCTTAATGCCAAAGGCCTCCACAAAAACATTTTTACAAATGCCTACGCACGTAGCCTTGCTATTGTTTGCCATCTTGACCTTAATTTCAGGTGTCTCATGGATGTGCATGCCTAGTTTTTTCATGAGTCCCTCTGTCATGATGCAAATTTGTGCACCCCCATCCACTAGACCTTTCCTAACCAATCTCCCTTTTATGTAACAATCTAGCACAGGTGTAATGTCCTCATTCATTTCAGCTTGTGCAATTTTTACAACAGGCACACTCTCTTTCACCTTTCTCCTAGTGCTAATTTCCCTTGTTAAATCCCTCCTAACTTGTGGACATAATGCAAGAAATTGAGGCCATGAGATATCAGGACCCTTACCTCTCATGTCTTCCAACAGGTTGTATGGAGCCATTCCATGTCCAAGAGGGAAGTCTTGGAGGTTGATACGACGTCGAGTCCTCTTGGTTTCCTTGGTTTCCTTTGCCTTCTTTTCTCGTCCATAGTCACTTTGTGATGTAACTCCTTCTTTCTCCTTACCTTTCCCTCGGCCACGCTTAATGCCATTTGCTTCCATGTCAACCTCTCTTGAATTTGTCACCTCTACCACATGCACGTTTGGGTCTCGCAAAGGTGGAACTCCTTCCACTCCTTGTGGAGGTGGTCTTGCTCCATTTGGCCTTTGTATAAGCCGTGGTTGCTGATTAGTTCATTCACCTACATTCATCACTGGGAAATTCAAGTTAGGTCTCTCTGGCTCCCCATGGGGCCAAGGAAAATTATACATCCCATGTCCAGACTCACCGCAATTCCAACATTGCAAGACTCTCCTAGGTCGTGGGTCTCGCTCTTCAGACTTCTTTGCTTGTCCCTTTGGACCTACGGCTTGTGCAAGGTGAATTGACAAGCTGCTTAAAGATTCATTTAACTTCTCAATCACTTCCGTCGTTACCTCAGGAAGCCTATTAGATGTTGATTCTTGTGACTTACCTTTGGGTCTAAGACCTTCTATTGGAACCTCCCTCCTTAAGCACTTGAGTTTCCTATACTTCTCAGCAGCCCTAGTTTCCGCTGCATCAAAAGTAGCAAGTGCACCCGTCTCAACTTTTACCTTAAGGTCAGGAAAGAGTCCGGCTATGAACCTCTCCTTCTTTAAAAATTTTGCACCATCACCAGGGTTAGCAACATTTTGTATCTATAGAGCCCAAAGACGTAGAAACTCTTGCTTGTACAAGTAGCAGTCATCTAAGTCTTTTTGCTTATGAGAAAAAATGGCTTGCCATAATTTCTGAGTGTTTTGGGGATCAAAGAAGTATTTCTTGAAACGATTCAAAACTTCCGTGTAATTCCCTTTAACTTCCTCAGGCAAAGAGTCAAACCAAGTGCTAGCATCTTTCCTAAGGACCACCTCAAACATTTCTACACGTTCTTGATCAGTTACTATCCTCTTGATACGGCAAGACATCTTGAAATTCGCTAGAAATAATTCTGCATCCTCTCCAGGCTCTCCAAAGAAAAGAGGATATCCAGACATTTGGCGTTGGCTCTCCATTGAATTGATTTCAAAGTGACGAGTTTTTGTTTTTTCTTTCTTTAAAAGATTTACAAAATAATATTTTCTAAATTGCAATCTATTCTACAACAAAATAAAAATATTCACATCAAATGACCTATGATAATCAATAATAGGTAGAATGACAGGGTTTGGTGATGCGAGAATTTCTCCTACTCTTTGGGCACCAAACATGAATACCATACGTTGTTGAAAATGGATTTTTCTACTAATTGCAATGTTTACTCTAATGTGTGGAGTGAAATGAAAGGGAAAAACCTGTATTCCTGGGCCATTATCCATGGTCTATGCATGACCTAATTCTTAAAACAAAACAAAAATATAGACGTCCAAACTAAGGTCGTACCTAATGAGAGGCAAAATAAAAGGATTTACTTATGCGTTTATCTCTACCAACCTAAGAGGACATAAAATTCTACGAATTACTCGCTGAAATTGCAACTTAGTACTAACAATTATGTGTACCTTTTGCCTTGCATTGGGAATGAAGGGATCATACAAATCCTCGTGATTCATGCAAGCTACTTGATTATGCTAAAGGTTGAGCCTTCACAAAACATACACAAGCCTTTCCTCAGTGGGGGCACCAATTTGAAGCGGTCCGGGGCGGGCAACAAGAATAGCAACCTCTAGACACCCTTCAAGGCTCCCGTGCTGCTCAATGGGGCTGGGGCACAACACAACACAAACCAAAACAACAAACCCCGAGCCAAATCCCAACTACACAAGGGACACCACCTAGTTTAAGAGATAACTAGGACGCAAAAGAGGAGAACCGTTAGAGCAACCCACAAACAAGCAAGGAATTTACACTAACCCTAACACCAATGGAACACTCTCACACACTAAAACACGAGAGAGAGAGAGAGAGAGAGAGAGAGAGAGAGAGAGAGAGAGAGAGAGAGAGAGAGATGGGGATGATGAGTGGAGAAGTGTGTGTGAAAGAGGAAAATGATAAAGTGGAAGAGAGAGTGTGGCTGCATAGCAAGGGAAAACTGGGGTCCACTAATAAAATCATAGCTCAGAGCTCGTAGCTCAAACAAATATGAAAAAATTTGAGGCAAAAGTTCAGCCCACGAGCTACAACTTTTGTTTGTATCACCTTTTCAAATTCGGAGAGCAAGTGAATTTTAAAAATTCAGCAAAACCGACCGTGTTTTTCCACTGCAGAAGGTCCTTGTGGGGTCCTTCTTTGGATGATTCTTTTGAATACCTCCAAGAGTGAGCCCTCCATAGTGCATGTATGCATGCCACCTACCCTTGACCTTATTTGGTAGGTCTATAATTGAAGATATTGTTGAGATCATGATATAAGTGAATAGCACAACTAAGAAAATCAAATATTGAGGGGTCTAAAAAATATGTACATGTAAAATATAAATAATATAAGTGGAAAAAATATAAAGGGGTCAAAAGAAATCTCTCTCATTATGAGGCTACCATCAAAAGATAAATATTTTTGGTGTTATAATTTTTTAGAAAAAAACAAAATAGATGTAGGAAGGGAAAAATCACAATAGTGAAAAAATATACACATAAATAAAACTAGTTTTTTTGGATTTTTGTTGGGGTGGAGTTACACCAAATATAAGAGAAGCTTACATGAAAATATTTCTATATGGAATAAAGAGTATGAAAAATGGTAAGAAAAATTGTGGTAATGGTGAGGCAATGTACAGAGCATAAATAACACACACCTAGGTAGAAATATTTAAATAAATACCAAAATAATTATGAAAAAATCTTTTATTTAGTCCCTATATACAAAGAAATATTTACATACGCATGGGCCATAATATACTTATATTTTTTATATTTTTTATTTTTTTGGCTCAACTAGCTCAATGCCTAGCTAATTGAGGATTTTTTATTTCAGTAAGGAGATATGGGAAAAGTCCCTTAACTCACATGCATCTATATACAGTGAAAGGGTGAGGGTAACCACAGTGTTTGAGTGATTTGATAGGGGGGGATAACTCACTATGGCAATCACAGAGAGCCGGAAAACGGTTATCACTAGATTGCCCAAAAAATCCGGACAACAAGGGAAAAGCGACTATGAATATAGTGGGGGTGATACCAAATGCAAGCAGGGGATCAAAAACCGATCCCATGATCCAAATCAATGTGATAACCAGAGCCCAAGCCAAGGACTTAAGGAAAAACGAGCCCATGGAGGAAAGGGTAGAGTTGCCTATACCCACAGAAAATGAAAGCTTATCCGTGAGAACCCAGAGAAAATCCTCGAAGGCGAAACGAGACAGGATGAAAACAAGAAGGGTGAACAGCCAAATTGCCATGCAAAATGAATTACATGAAATGAAGGAGCAACTCAAACAAGAGAGAGAGAGAGAGAGTAGGACTGCTGAGGATAACAGCAAGCCAAAAAAAACGTCCTCGGGAGGATCGGTCTTGGTTGACAAAGTGATAGAGCCGTTAGATGCTCTATTGCAAGCGTACGAAGCAAGGCTAAAAACAAACCAAACTTTAGAGAAAAGATGGTTAACTCATCCTCAACCAGAAGTGGAAACGAAGCGTTTAGAAATGTGTAAACACCTCATTGAAACAGCCCAGGCGTTGATGGTGATGGGGGCTTTTCACAAGCCAAGCTCCCATACCCCTCTTCTCTCGTCCCCACCCCATGAAAACCCCTCTTAGGGAGGGAGTGATAAAAAGCATTCGAAAAAGTAAGAAAAAAAATAAAGTATGATTATGTAAATATATAAGAAAGGTAAAATAGGCCACCTCATGCCTGTGGGGTAGCCCATCCCCACCTTGCCTCCTTTTTCTTCACTGTTGCCCCACCGTGGGTCCCTTTTCCTCTCCTCCACTCAAAAGGTCAACCCCCTCTCTCTTCCCCTTGTCCTTTCTCCTTTCTCTCTCCCTCAAGCTACCCCACCTCTCACCAATAATGCATTATAACTCACAATAATGCACCCTAACTCACATGCAACTTACCCTATCTTCCAAAATAGTATACCCCACCCCCTCTTACTCTCTCCTATCATATCCCATGACCCAAATACCCCCCTCTCTCTCTAAAGGGCGCCATGTCTCTTGTCTTGTAGATAAATAACCTCCCCCACACTCACACACACTCAGTTTCACTGAAAAAGGTGCCCACAGTCCCATCCTCACCCGGTGGTTACCTGATTTTTCTTATGTTCACACACATCTGCACACAGATTCACCTCTGAACACACTCCCCTCTCTCCCCTCTTGTAATTACTTTATTCTCCATGTCACCTCTCACTTTTTTTCATCAACCCATCTCTCTCTCTTAGTCTCTCTCTCATGAGACTGTTGTTCTGGCACATATACACACAGCCAGAAAAGTGGGACCCACAGTCACATGGCCTATGTAGATAATGATTTCTTCATTTCAAAATTCTAGAATTTCTCCCCCCTCCTCCCCTATATAAAGAGAGGTCACCATCACACTAAGGACACAACATCACCAAAGAACACACTATGCATTGTGTGTGCCTAGTGCACACACACACACCCACACCATCACCATCACCATCACCGCAATCACCATGCTTGTCTTGAGCATGACCTCTACACCCTTGGCTATGGAAGATGAAGGGCAACTAAATGAAGGATGATGGCCATAATCCTCGTGCGAGTCTTCGCCATCAACTCCCACCTATCCGCCATGTGCTCTACCACTCTCTCCCTTCTCATTCCCCTACCCTATGCTCCCCATTTCATCGCCTAATTCTCTAAATAAAGCTTGAGGTTTCGTGAGTATGTTTTCTTGCAATGTTTTGTCCATGTGAGGTGTGCGGAATCACCACCTAGTCTTGTGTTTTGGAGTGAGCTTGTGTATGTGTGAAGGGTGTGCGGATTCGCCATCCTTTTGTGGTGCCTAAGTACTAAGCCGCTATACCCCCTCCCTCACTCTCTCTCTATCTCTCTCTCACTTGATCTCATTCCCTTTCCTCTTCATCATTACTTCCAAGCACCCATCTCTCTTGGATGAAAACTTTGTTATGGTGGTGTGTTGTTTGCATCCTAGCCGCTGAAGCTAGGTGGTGCCCCCTGATTGCTTTACCATGACAGGCTCGAGGCGCGCCATTCGGTCCCCGGTGTTTTAGAGGCCGTCGGGGGTTCGGGGTTCGTTTTGCTCCCGTCAATGGAACCTAAGATGGTTAGAACCCCAGAACAAGAAGTGTTGATTCATAAAGAGCAAGAAAAACTAAAAACCGATGAACCAAAACAAGTAAACGAACCCATGCCTGAAACAATATTGTCGCTGAATCATTGAGTGGTGCCAAACAAAACTGATGACGCTATGTGTTCTCTCTCCTATCATATCCCATGACCCAAATACCCCCCTCTCTCTCTAAAGGGAGCCATGTCTCTTATCTTGTAGCTAAATAACCTCCCCCACACTCACACACACTCAGTTTCACTGAAAAAGGTGCCCACAGACCCATCCCCACCCGGTGGTTACCTGATTTTTCTTATGTTCACACACATCTGCACACAGATTCACCTCTGAACACACTCCCCTCTCTCCCCTCTTGTAATTACTTTATTCTCCATGTCACCTCTCACTTTTTTTCATCAACCCATCTCTCTCTCTTAGTCTCTCTCTCATGAGACTGCTGTTCTGGCACATATACACACAGCCAGACAAGTGGGGCCCATAGTCACATGGCCTATGTAGATAATGATTTCTTCATTTCAAAATTCTAGAATTTCTCCCCCCTCCTCCCCTATATAAAGAGGGGTCACCATCACACTAAGGACACAACATCACCAAAGAACACACTATGCACTGTGTGTGCCTAGTGCACACACACACACCAACACGCCAAACCCAGTGGATATACATAGGCCAAGTGCCAAGAAGAAGAAGGAGAAGGTCAAAACCATGTCCGCAACCTACAATCAACCAACAACAAAAAAATGGAAGGAGCTCTGCACAATAGAGAATCAACACTATTCTACTTTGAGAATCGGGTAATTCAAGTCACCGAGGTAATTATCACAGTCAGTTTTCAAGTCGCGCCTGATGCTGTAGCACAGATAACGGAATCATTGGCTCACACTCTCACTAGAGAAACTAGGGATCTACTGAGTTTGTTTCAAGAAAGAACACTACCCTCTCCCACAATCTTGGGCAGTGACTAAGCACCTCTAAGCTTCACATGAATCAGTGCAACCTATCTCAAGACAGATCACACATACCAACACGTGTACGCTCAATCAAGGTAATACTGGACTTGAAGGCTCTCTACCAGCACGTCATTGACACCATGCTGGGTGGGGAGCGATTTTTTGAGGTTCTGGCATCAGATCAGGCATTTGTGTTACCTTTGGTACAAGGCAATGTACCGTTTGAAGTTTTAATCTATGTCCTAGTATAAGAGGGTATACACGCCTCCTTGTAAAGAAGAAAAAAACTTTTGCAAGTTAATCAATGTGTCTTTCTAGCTCTCTCTCAGTATTCATGGCAAGTGTAGCATTTCCACCATTTAAAGGAAAGAAGGGAGAGGATTTGGTAACAGACTTCCTAGATGACTTTGAAGTAGCATGTGTAGTGAGCAACAAAGATACAAATGAATCCCGGGTTAGAATCTTTAAGCATCTCATGAAGCTAGAAGCTAGATCATGGTACAATGCACTTCCACAAGCAACCAAGGATGACTGGGAACCCTTAAAAACCGCTTTTAAGAGGCGCTTTGGGGGAGGTACCACTTCAGAAAAGTTGTGGGACAAGCTGAGAGACTTGAAGCAGGAGGGTCTTTTAGAATATGCCACCTATGAGTCCAAATTTGTGGATTTGTGGGAACGGTGGGTTGAGTCACTGGCTAGGGGGGAAGATGCACCCGATTTCCTAAAAAAAGATCGGTTCACGCATGGCTTATGGCCGCTTCTCAAGGAGAAGGTGAAAGGTAGATTCCCGGCTACGTACGAGTTAGCCGTTGAGATTGCTCGCCTTAAAGACAAGAAGCTGCGAATGAAAGCCAAAGAAACCGAGTCAACAGAATCAGGAACATCGCGTGGACGAGCAACTACGACAGCCACCATTCCACCACCACCGCCGGCTCTTGGGGTAAGAGATGACCAACAAGATATGTTGGCCCATATTACTGACCAAATGCAGCAATTTGTCTGTCCAATTAATACAACAAGGGAGGAGTCAAGAAAGAGATCAAGACCATGGAAGAGCAGGACGACAAAACAGGGAGTACCATTGCTACAACTGCGGAGAAGACGGTCACGGTATGTACTACTGTCCCAAAGCACGACAAAACTATAATAGAGGAGGTAGGAGGAACCAATTGTCACCCCGTAGAGAAAGAACACCCCCACCCCGAGCACCACCCCCACCAACACAAATTCTACGTCCACCCCAGACACTACTACAAGCATCCATCCCACCTCTTCCACCAGCCCCACCACCTGATCGCCTTGTAAACATCATAAGGGTAGAAGAGAAAGGAAAATCCGTAGTAGTGGATCCACCCAGAGCAAAGGAGAGGGACCAGGGTAAGGAGAAGGTAACCTTTTTAGAACCACTTGAAGCCATGACTCTGAAAAGAGTTAGGAGGGAGAAAGCTACACAATCAGATGATGAGAAAAGCATGAGAGGAGAAACTAGCAAGAGGCCATCCAGGCCACGACGGAAATTGGGCATCACCGACTTCCAGCTAGGGGAAAGTTCTAAGCCCTATGATCTAACATTGGATGTGGCAGAGCAAGGACCGAAGATTACATGGCCACAACTGCTACATCTTGCACCTAAAGTAAGGCGACAATGGTCTAAAATGGTAAGTACAGGACGCTCCAAAACAAAGGTAGCCGGAGCAATTTCGGGATGCAACATGGATGACATCCTTCCAATTGTCGACGTAAACATAAAAGGAAAGAGGGTTGGAAACACCTACATTGATGGAGGTGCACAAAACTGTGTAATGAGCGAAGCTATGATGCTTCGATTAGGGCTCGAGGTTGACAGGCCTTCTCTATGCAAGGCAAAGATGACAAACAACGCAAAAGTAAAGTGTGTGGGTGTGGTAAGTGCTGTGAAAATGAAAGCTTTCAACACTGAGGTAGAGGTAGATGTTTTTGTAATGCCTACTAAGGGGGAGGGCTATCCACTAATTTTGGGAAGGCCATGGTTGATGGCCATGAAGGCAAAACAGGACTGGGGTACTAGCCTTCTACGCATGACCGGTAAGAAAGGGGAGACAATCTACTAGACATGAGGATTGGCAAGCAGAAGCAAATGAATCTGGAAACATCGGCATATGAAACCACTAGCGAATCTTCGAGTTCTAAGGAGGAGACCACATCCACCGACAAAAGTGACAGTTCCATTGATGTGATGGGTATCATTATGAAGGATCCACAAAGGGTAAGCACAACTGGTGATCCATCACCAAAAGGGAAACCCAATGAAGAGGAGAGAAAATCACCTGGCCTAGGAGAAAGTAGGTTGAAGGGTATGTTGTCTACGAAATTAATACTTGAGGAGAAAGATAGTTTTTTGCAAATGTTGATGGGAATTCCTAACCTGTTCATTGACAACTATGAAAGAATCACAGGCATTACAGTGGTGGAACATCATATTAAGCTGAAGGAAGGGGTAAACTCAGTTGTGCAAAAGCTACGACGATTGGGGGTCATACAAGAAAAGGCACTCTTGGCAGAGGTAAGGAAACTGTTGGAGGCGGGACTCATCTATCCTGTAGAAAACTCAGAATGGGTGTCACTCGTAGTGGTGACGCCTAAAAAGAATGGTAAGTGGAGGGTCTGTGTTGACCACTTTCCTCTCCCTTTCTTGGATGAAATTCTGAATGAAGTAGCGGGTTTTGAATGCTATACCTTCTATGATGGTTATTCTGGATACTTTCAAATACGCATAGCCTTGGAAGATCAGCTAAAAACCACTTTTATCACTCCATGGGGTTGTTTTGCATACAGGGTTATGCCATTTGGTCTCACAAATGCACCTGGCACATTCTAGAGATATGTCACATATGTTTTTCAACCGTTCTTTGGAACATCCATAAGAGTGTTCATTGATGATTTTTGTATATATAGCTCCCGTATTTGACATTTAGAAAAGGTAACTGAAGGTTTGTCCAGGTTGCAGAGCCTAGGTGGGCAATTAAATGTGGATAAATGCCACATTGGGGAGAGTAAAGTCATTCTACTAGGCCATGAAATTTCAGCAAAAGGTATCAACGCCGACCCAAGTAAGGTGTCCACACTCATAGCCCTACCTTCACCAACTACCGCACGTCAACTGGTCTCCTTTCTACAGAAGGTGAGGTACTTAAGTAGATTCATACATCTACTATCACAACTTGTGCTACCACTGCAATAACTCACTCAAAGATCAACTTTCACTTGGGACGAGGAAAGCGAACGTCACTACAAAAAGGTAAAGGAGGTCTTAGCCACTCTGCAAACTATCTCACCACCTAAGTGGGATGAAAAATTCCATGTCACCTCAAGTGTTGGTGATGACTCATTGGGGGCTGTGCTACTCCAAAAGGATACGACGACATCTTTCATGAGGCCAATCTACTTCTCTAGTCGAATGATGACAGCTGGAGAGAAAGGTTTCACCCATGTGAAACACTTATTCCTAGCTCTTAGATTTGCAACTACAAAGTTTAGGTCATATTTGTTGCCTAAGAAATTTGTGATTCTAACCACGGATGAAATATTTACCTATGTTGTACAACACATGGATGTGTCTGCTAGAATTACTAAATGGCTAGTTCGTCTACAAGAGTTTGACTACACGATACAGGTAGAAAGCACGACAAGGGTAAGTTTGGGGGGACTCATGACCTACCAAGTCTTTGAAAGGAAGGAGAAGCAATCTAAGGAAGGAGAAGTCCAATTACCTCCAGTACCACCGATGGTAGAAGGAGCATACTCTCTCTACTTTGATGGAGCCTACAAGCGAGCGTCCGACAAAGCAGCTGCAGGCATAGTGGTCTTTGATGACAAAGGGACAAAGGTATTTTCGTTGGGCCAATTGTTAGATTCACATTCTAACAATGAAGCTGAGTATGCAGCACTGACTAAGGGTCTACAATGGTGCGTCTCGCAAGGTGTACAACGCCTTAATGTATTTGGGGATGCTCTACTTCTGGTAAGGCAAGTAAATGGAGCATGGACATGCAAGAATCCTAGTTTAAGGACTCACTTAAGTGGTGTAAAAACCTTGTTGGGTAAGTTTGAAGAAGAGGACGGATTGTGGTCTGTCCGTAATGATCGGTGTTCTCTGAACTAGTGCCATCTCCGGAGGATATCTATACATGGGTGGTCCTTGTGGTCTCATTGAAATGTATTGGAAATTTCCATCATATTTGGGATTATAATAGTACTCGTTTGTCTCATGGGTTGTCCATTTCCTTCAATGGCACACCATTTTAATGGTTTGCTCTTTGAGCGAGATGGAAACACACAGAATGCCTCTATAATGACCCGACATACACTCTTGGGATGATACACACACACACACACACACACACACACACACACACACACACACACTATGGGGCACCACTCGGCTTACACAACCCACCTGGCCGAGACAGGGAACACACCTATGGAGTGAGAGGAGAGAGACTACCCATTTACCCACTCCACACACAAAGAGACACACACACACACCCCCAAAAAACTCAGCTCAAAAGAGGATAATTTCTGATGTTTAGATACAATTGAGCTTGGGAAAACACAAATGGGGAAAATAGCTCACACAGTATGGGTAAAATAAGGCAGATACAATCACAAACTGGAGCAGAAGCTTCGCTCATAGGAGAAACTTACACAGCCAAAAAATCAGAAAAACACTGAGGAATTTGGTAAAATAGAGAGCGCCATCGCGTCCGGAACGGCCCAGAACCCCAGTCTACAATGTCAAAGTGCTCAAATCTGACCTCGAATGAGTAGTTTACGGCCAAAATAGGTTCCAAAATGAGCAAAAACACAGTTGCCGCTGTTCCTCCTCTTCTCTCCACGTTTTTTCTGGTCTTCTCTCTATTTTTTAAGTTCCCACACTTAGCTTTATTACTTGGGCACCCTTGGCCTTTTAGTTGACCCCAAATGGACCCCGAACAGGCCAAAAACTGACCTCACAGTGCATACTTGTCACCCTGTTGCTGCTGCTACAGCCATCCGCACACCTGGCACTCAACTTTTTCCAATAATTCATCCCGCCACCATGTGAAGTGGCCCCAAAATATGGTCCTTATGATGACCTCTTTGCATAATTATCACAAGAAAACAACCATGTTGTGTCCGTACTTATGCACGTGCAAATATTGACCCCATTCGGCCTCCTGACGCCACTAGATGCCATCTAACGCACCTGCTTACCTCATGTCGTTGGCCCGGGGATAGATTCCTCGAGAAGTTTTACGCACTACTAAATCCTCATTATTATAGAAAAAACACACTGGTACTAGTAATAGTGAAAATCGATGCACTATATACATGCTGTCCTACCTATACACATGTGGGCCCCACGTAACCACCTGGCTCTGGAAAATGGGCAACTCTTTATTTTATGCACCATGCATGTGTATGTACATATGCGCAATTCGTTGCTCCAAAAAACTCCTGACATAATTTGTCCATGCCCTAGCCTGCTAGAGCATTCATGCTCAGCAGTAGCAACAACACTACTAGATGCTCATTCCACCTAGATCCCACACAAAAACACTTGGCATTCCTTGCATCAAAAGCTTAATCAAGGTTGCACCTGGTTCCCAAGGAAAACCTGTAGAGATGCCATATATCAACTTTGCATCAAGAAAACCATCAATTACTTTGGCATAGACCGGCATGTGCAAATATATCTCCTTTTCTATCAGTGAGAGGTCTCCACTGATCATTTGTGTCATCAATTCCTGCTTCTTTGACAATTCAACCTTCGTTTGCATCAGCCCTTCAATCACTTCATAAGGCCCTTCACTTTCATCTTCAACCTCATTTGCAAATGCGACTACACCGGACTCTTGGATTCCTTTGTCCATCAAAAGAAATGCAACATCAACATCCTCATCACTGCTGGTAGTACTATCACTATCCTCGTCAGACACTGTGGAATAGTCTTCATCACTAGACTCATCCTCATCTTCATAAAGCTCCTCCAATCGTTTCCTTGTGTCCATATTATATAGCTTCTTGGCACCTGTCTTTCCATAGAGGCTAATCGTACCACATCGCCAATCTTGAACAGCTCCCACTGCACATAACCATGGTCTACCCAATATAATAGGATATGCTCCCAACCCCGCTGGAATCACATGAAAATCAACCACTACCTTTGCATCATATGCTTCCACTTCTAAGATCTTTACAACACCCAAACATTTTACTTTTTGATGGTCTGCCAATTTGATCCGAAAGCTTGACACCCCCGTCACTATAAGACCCATCTTTTCAACGCATGAGTGTGTTATGACACATATTTGGGCTCCGCCATCCACATAACCTTGTCCCAAATTTTTTCTTTTATGCCACACATCAACTATTGGGAAAATGTCTGGTAGCTCGTCCATTGCCAACACCTTTACTGAACCTCTCTCTGGCTCTTTCTCCATTGGGTTAACCATCCTCTTCCATTGTCGCTTTAGCTTAGGCACCATCTCTATAAGCTGTCCAAAAGTAACATCTGCCTTCCTGCTTGTCAGATCCTCCTTCAAGTCATAGCTTAATTGCCCATCCCCTAGTGGAAAATCTGAAACATGAAACTTGCGATGAGCCCTCCTGTTCCTCTTGGCCTTGACATCCTCCGCTTCATGGCTTTTTCCCTTCTTATTACTAGGACCTGGGGCACTTGTTCCTTCCTTGTCTTCTGTAGTCCTCTTCCCAATAGGAATCACTAATGTATCCTCTAGCTTTGAGGTCTTTCCCTTTTCCTCCTGGGTTAATCCACTGGTTCCTTCCTCTCCCTTGATTTTGATGCCATAATCATTTGACCTAGTTAGCACCTGTCTAGGCAATGGATACATGTCTCCCCCCATCCTTGGTGGCTTATCACATTGCGGGCTAATGTGGCCCAACTCTCCGCAATTATAACATGTGGGCGTCTGCCTCCATAACCTACCATTACTTTGTCCAGCACCATTCTTGGGTCTTTCTTCACCTCTTGGCTGATTTGCAAACCTCCCTCGACCTCTATTATTTCCCACTTGACCTAGCATGTTTAGGTTGAGATTCTTCATTAAATCTACCACTTGCCTCATGTCTTGCCTTAGGCCATCATCTTGCACTTCTGTAGTGACCACTGTTGGGATAACCTGAGGAGTAACAGAAACCACTCGCTCATGATGAGCCCCTGGCATGCGACCTTGTAAAGAGTCCATAGGCTGAAATTCAGACCTCATGGTCAAAGACTCTACTCCTAACTGATCATTTTCCTTAGCTTCCACTCTTTGTTCCTTGCCACCTTTAATGCATCTTCATATGTCCTAGGATTCTTTAGCTCCACTCTCCAACGTATATTCTCCCAAAGACCAGCCAAGAACCTATCCTTCTTCATCATGTCAGGTGGGGGTACTTGTGGTGCTAAGGCCTTGCATATCCACTCCCATGCCAATGAAAAATTACGTATGTACGCATCTACTAGATCACCTTCCTTTTGCACTAAATCCTGTACTTCTTTCCACACTTTGTCAGGATCTTCTATCTTCACAAACTCCACTTCCAACCCATGTCGTAGATCATCCCAACTCAACCTTACGGGTGGATCAGCCCCACGCTACTCCTCTTCAAATTCTTTGGACCAAGCTCATGCATCACTCTTCAAAGAAATTTCGAGAAGACGTAACATCTATGTCGGGTCATGAATTTGGTTGCTAATGCAGGCAACCTCCATCTTTTCCAAAAAGTCTTTCACATCTCCATCACTTCTTCCATGAAACTCTGGATAAGAGAAATCCATGGCTACCCAAGCTACGATGCTTTGAGAAACCCTTCGAACACACGTGCAAGAACCCAAAACTTTTGACTGACTCAATCCCCAAAAACTTCAATGGAGCTCAACTTTAGATAAGGACAAACACATGCACATCAAATGAGTTTTCATAGTTGATCATCGGAATTACAACAGACAAAGGACATTCTAGGATCTCTCTTAATCTTCTTGGCCCGAACATAAAGACTATGCACTTCTAGAAAAAAATCTTCCTGGGCACATAAACATTTATCTGGATTCTTTGAGTTAAATGAAAAGGAGTGAATTGAGGGCCATTTTGATCATTAAAGCCAACCATGGAGCTCCCAAGAAGGCACACTTGACTTATCCTCTGATTTTGCCAAAATTTTAGCAGCATAACAACATAAATGGCTCAAAATACCAAAAAACTAGCCATCACATCTTGGAAAAATTTGGCAGAGTTTCCCCAGAAGTAGAGCAATAAGAACCCAAAATATAGACTGTATATGTATCCATAAACTGCCAACAATAAAACCCGAGCATCAAGTAGGACTCACTAGTACATAGCCTATGGCGAGGTCACGAAAAGGGTGATCCAGCTACCTGTATCACCAAAAGGATCTCCACATTTGAGAATCCCCCAGCTCAATAAAACCTCACGCTATCGACCCTCACACGAAGGCTTATGCAAATCTTGTATACTCAAGTCTCAGAAATGACTATCTTCCAGACCAAGTCTTAGAAATGGCTGGGACTGCCAAATAAAACCAAGTATGGCTCCACAAAGACATACAATTGGAAAATTCCACAAGTAACGTACAATACCAACAGACAATGCACTCAAACATGCGCCAAATGATGCATACCCATGGCAACTGCAAGTGACTCCACTGTCAGTGTATCACTCTACTCCAGCTACCTATACCTGTGTAAATTCCCTGTACTTACACCTGTCCCTATAACCTGTAACCTGTAGCTTGTAATCCCGAATCTCCAAGCTTGAAGCTCGAAGCAAAAGGTACTCGAAGAAGATCCTCCGTGGGGGCGCCAAAAGAATGTGGGCGGGATGGAAACACACAAAATGCCTCTATAACGACCCGACATACACTCTTGGGATGATACAAACACACACTATGGGGCACCACTCGGCTTACACAACCCACCTGGCCGAGACAGGGAACACACCTATGGAGTGAGAGGAGAGAGACTACCCATTTACCCAGTCCACACACAGAGAGACACACACACACATCCCCAAAAGACTCAGCTCAAAAGAGGATAATTTCTGATGTTTAGATACAATTGATCTTGGGACAACACCAATGGGGAAAATAGCTCACACAGTATGGGTAAAATAAGCCAGATACAATCACAAACTAGAGCAGAAGCTTCGCTCATAGGAGAAACTTACACAGCCAAAAAATCAGAAAAACAATGAGGAATTTGATAAAATAGAGAGTGCCATCGCGTCCGGAACGGCCCAGAACCCCAGTCTACAATGTCAAAGTGCTCAAATCCGACCTCGAATGAGCAGTTTACGGCCAAAACAGGCTCCAAAATGAGCAAAAACACAGTTGCCGCTGTTCCTCCTCTTCTCTCCACGTTTTTTCTGGTCTTCTCTCTATTTTTTAAGTTCCCACACTTAGCTTTATTACTTGGGCACCCTTGGCCTTTTAGTTGACCCCAAATGGACCCCGAACAGGCCAAAAACTGACCTCACAGTGCATACTTGTCACCCTGCTATAGCCATCCGCACACCTGGCACTCAACTTTTTCCAATAATGCATCCCGCCACCACATGAAGTGGCCCCAAAATATGGTCCTCGTGATGACCTCTTTGCATAATTATCACAAGAAAACAACCACGTTGTGTCTGTACTTATCCACGTGCAAATATTGACCCCATTCAGCCTCCTGCCGCCACTAGATGCCATCTGACGCACCTGCTTACCTCATGTCATCGGCCCACGGATAGCTTCCTCGAGAAGTTTTACGCGCTACTAACTCCTCATTATTATAGAAAAAACACACTGGTACCGGTAATAGTGAAAATCAATGCACTATATACATGTTGTCCTACCTGTACACATGTGGGCCCCATGTAACCACCTGGCTTTGGAAAATGGACAACTCTTTATTTTATGCACCATGCATGTGTATATGTACATATGCGCAATCGCTTGCTCCAAAAAAGTCCTGACAGCGCTATCCCATAGGTTGTCCCTGAGGGGAACCCTATCCTAGCCCTCTCATAGATATCCTTTGCATGTTAGTCATCATGTCATTCATGCACTTAAGCATGTCTTCTATAACATGGACATGAGCTACCACTGTTGGTCCTTCTTGTGTTGGTACAATAGATGTGGCTTGCTCACTCTGTACATCCTTAGCAATGCTTTCCTCATTGAGGATTTTACAATTATCACTCAAGTCAATCATGTCTAGGCTACATGCTTCCCAAGTGGTATGTTTTTTTCTATACAAAATAGCATGCAAGTCCTTGTTAAGTAATCCCTCTAAAAACTTGTGAGACAAGCCTCTCCTCGTTTGGGATATTCAACTTTGAAAATCTCTCGATATAATGTCTTATTTGACTCAACAATCTCTTACTATTTCTCCTTGTTTTTGTTTAAAGCTGTAGATTTGTGCCACAATGCTATTCTTGATTCCCATTTTCGAGCAAGCAATAAAAAATATCATCGCCAAAGTCGGTAGATCGGTTATTGATCTAGGAGGCATGGTCAAGAACCAAGTCAAAGTCTTGCCTTCTAAGGTCATTCCAAACCCCTAAAATTGTGCGTGAAAGTCTGTTATGCATTCAGCTCTCGCAACTTGTATGAAGCTTGCTAAGTGTTCATATAGATCCCTGACCCACTTTATTTTTTGACCCATTTTTGAAAATCTGCTAGTCTAACTCTGCAATTTTGTTTTGTACCCACTCTTCTGGCTGGTTTTTCCCCGTGAGGCCTTCAAACCAGCTATTTGGTAGGTGTGACTCATGTGGACCTCTCCTCGTCCTAGTGTCACTGACTCTTCCCCAGTTGAGGAGGTTTCTGCATCTCTACTTGTGTATTCATCATTGAGGTGATTACCGTTGGCTGTGCTTCCTCTCTGATTGACCATTCTATCATAGGCTCCTTCATTTGGCCCCATGTTCTATTTAGTTTCAGGTATTATCCCCGTAATAAATTCTTAGATTGAATGTGTCCTTGGTATTTGGTCTATTCAAATTCCTTTGGAGTCATCATAACAAAATCATTGTTATAAAAATCCTTAAAGAGGTGAGTAAGAAGTTGTGTTGAGCCCTTATCTTTTGTCTTGAAAATATACATGATTTTCAAGGGTTTCAACCGCCCTGGTTTGGCACGAGAAGTCCAAATCATGTTTGTGATGATGGGGGCTTTTCACAAGCCAAGCTCCCATACCCCTCTTCTCTCGTCCCCACCCCATGAAAACCCCCTCTTAGGGAGGGAGTGATAAAAGGCATTGGAAAAAGTAAGAAAAAAATAAAGTATGATTATGTAAATATATAAGAAAGGTAAAATAGGCCACCTCATGCCTGCGGGGCAGCCCATCCCCACCTTGCCTCTTTTTTCTTCACTGTTGCCCCGCCGGGTGTCCCTTTTCCTCTCCTCCACTCAAAAGGTCAACCCCCTCTCTCTTCCCCTTGTCCTTTCTCCTTTATCTCTCCCCTCAAGCTACCCCACTTCTCACCAATAATGCATTATAACTCACCAATAATGCACCCTAACTCACATGCAGCTTACCCTATCTTCCAAGCTGCACCCGATTTCCTAAAAAAAGATCGGTTCACGCATGGCTTATGGCAGCTTCTCAAGGAGAAGGTAAAAGGTAGATTCCTGGCTACGTACGAGTTAGCCGTTGAGATTGCTTGCCTTAAGGACCAGAAGCTGCGAATGAAAGCCAAAGAAACCGAGTCAACAAAAACAACAACATCACGTCGACCAGCAACTACGACAACCACCATAACACCACCACCGGCTCTTGGGGTAAGAGATGACCAACAAGATATGTTGGCCCATATTACAGACCAACTGCAGAATTTGTCTGTCCACTTAATACAGCAAGGGAGGAGTCAAGAAAGAGATCAAGACCCTGGAAGAGCACGACGAAAAAACAGGGAGTATCATTGCTACAACTGCGGAGAAGATGGTCACGGTATGTACTACTGTCCCAAACCACGACAAAACTATAATAGAGGAGGTAGGAGAAACCAATTGTCACCCCCTAGAGAAAGAACACCCCCACCCCGAGCACCACCCCCACCAACACGAATTCTACGTCCACCCCAGACACCACTACAAGCATCCTTCCCACCTCTTCCACCAGCCCCACCACCTGATCACCCTGTAAACATCATAAGGCTAGAAGAGAAAGGAAAAGCCGTAGTAGTGGATCCACCCAGAGCAAAGGAGAGGGACCAGGGTAAGGAGAAGGTAACCTTTTTAGAACCACTTGAAGCCATGACTCTGAAAAGAGTTAGGAGGGAGAAAGCTACACAATCAGATGATGAGAAAAGCATGAGAGGAGAAACTAGCAAGAGGCCATCCAGGCCACGACGGAAATTGGGCATCACCGACTTCCAGCTAGGGGAAAGTTCTAAGCCCTATGATCTAACATTGGATGTGGCAGAGAAAGGACCGAAGATTACATGGCCACAGCTGCTACATCTTTCACCAAAAGTAAGGCGACAATGGTCTAAAATGGTAAGTACAAGACGCTCCAAAACAAAGGTAGCCGGAGCAATTTCGGGATGCAACATGGATGACATCCTTTCAATTGTCGATGTAAACATAAAAGGAAAGAGGGTTGGAAACACCTACATTGATGGAGGTGCACAAATCTGTGTAATGAGCGAAGCTATGATGCTTCGATTAGGGCTCGAGGTTGACAGGCCTTCTCCATGCAAGGCAAAGATGGAAAACAACGCAAAAGTAAAGTGTGTGGGTGTGGTAAGTGCCGTGAAAATCAAAGCTTTCAACACTGAGGTAGAGGTAGATGTTTTTGTAATGCCTACTAAGGGGGAGGGCTATCCAGTAATTTTGGGAAGGCCATGGTTGATGGCCATGAAGGCAAAACAGGACTGGGGTACTGGCCTTCTACGCATGACCGGTAAGAAAGGGGAGACAATCTACTACGACATGAGGATTGGCAAGCAGAAGCAAATGAATCTGGAAACATCGGCAGATGAAACCACTAGCAAATCTTCCAGTTCTGAGGAGGAGACCACATCCACCGACGAAAGTGACAGTTCCATTGATGTGATGGGTATCATTATGAAGGATCCACAAAGGGTAAGCGCAACTGGTGATCCATCACCAAAAGGGCAACCAAATAAAGAAAAGAGCAAATCACCTGGCCTAGGAGGAAGTAGGTTGAAGGGTATGTTGTCTACGGAATTAACACTTGAGGAGAAAGATAGTTTTTTGCAAATGTTGATGGGATTTCCTAACCTGTTCATTGACAACTATGAAAGAATCACAGGCATTACAGTGGTGGAACATCATATTAAGCTGAAGGAAGGGGTAAAACCAGTTGTGCAAAAGCTACGACGACTGGGGGTCATACAAGAAAAGGCACTCTTGGCCGAGGTAAGGAAACTGCTGGAGGCAGGATTCATCTATCCTGTAGAAAACTCAGAATGGGTGTCACCCGTAGTGGTGACGCCTAAAAAGAATGGTAAGTGGAGGGTCTGTGTTGACTACAAACCAATAAATACAGCTACAAAGAGAGACCACTTTCCTCTCCCTTTCTTGGATGAAATTCTGAATGAAGTAGCGGGTTTTGAATGCTATACCGTCTGTAATGGTTATTCTGGATACTTTAAAATACGCATAGCCTTGGAAGATCAGCTAAAAACCACTTTTATCACGCCATGGGGTTGTTTTGCATATAGGGTTATGCCATTTGGTCTCACAAATGCACTTTCCACATTCCAAAGATATGTCACATATGTTTTTCAACCGTTCTTTGGAACATCCATAAGAGTGTTCATTGATGATTTTTGTGTATATAGCTCTCGTATTTCACATTTAGAAAAGGTAATTGAAGGTTTGTCCAGGTTGCACAGCCTAGGTTGTCAATTAAATGTGGATAAATGCCACATTGGGGAGAGTAAAGTCATTCTACTAGGCCATGAAATTTCAGCAAAAGGTATCAACGCCGACCCAAGAAAGGTGTCCGCACTCATAGCCCTACCTTCAACAACGACCGCATGTCAACTGGTCTCTTTTCTACAGAAGGTGAGGTACTTAAGTAGATTCATACATCTACTATCACAACTTGTTCTACCACTGCAACAACTCACTCAAAGATCAACTTTCACTTGGGAGGAGGAAAGTGAACATCACTACAACAAGATAAAGGAGGTCTTAGCCACTCTGCCAACTATCTCACCACCTAAGTGGGATGAAAAATTCTATGTCACCTCAAGTGTTGGTGATGACTCATTGGGGGCTGTGCCACTCCAAAAGGATACGACGACATCTTTCATGAGGCCAATCTACTTCTCTAGTTGAATGATGACAGCAGGAGAGAAAGGTTTCACCCATGTGAAACACTTAGTCCTAGCTCTTAGATTTGCAACTACAAAGTTTAGGTCATATTTGCTGCCTAAGCAATTTGTGATTCTAACCACGGATGAAATATTTCCCTATGTTGTACAACACATGGATGTGTCTGCTAGAATTACTAAATGGCTAGTTCGTCTGCAAGAGTTTGACTACACGGTACAGGTATAAAGCACGACAAGGGCAAGTTTGGGGGGACGCATGACCTACCAAGTCTTTGAAAGGAAGGAGAAGCAATCTAAGGAAGGAGAAGTCCGATTACCTCCAATACCACCGATGGTAGAAGGAGCATACTCTCTCTACTTTGATGGAGCCTACAAGCGAGCGTCCGACAAAGCAGTTGCAGGCATATTGGTCTTTGATGACAAAGGTATTTTCGTTGGGCCAATTGTTAGATTCACATTCTAACAATGAAGCTGAGTATGCAGCACTAACCAAGGGTCTACAATGGTGCGTCTCACAAGGTGTACAACGCCTTAATGTATTTGGGGATGCTCTATTTCTGGTAAGGCAAGTAAATGGAGCATGGACATGCAAGAATCCTAGTTGAAGGACTCACTTAAGTGGTGTAAAAACCTTGTTGGGTAAGTTTGAAGAAGTTCAAATACACCATATCCCAAGGGCTCAAAACCAAGAATCAGATGCCCTAGCAAGTGAAAGACTACAGGAAGTGTTTGTTGGAGCAATAAAGCTAAAGCTCCCTCTATTTCAAGGCAGTGATTCCTTGCCTGACATCATGCATTTTTTGGAAACAGGAGAATGCCCATCAGATTTAACAAAGGGACAAAAGCAATGGATGATGCGGAAGGCCACAAGGTATCGACTCATCAATGATGGTTTGTACTGTAAGGATAAGGACCAAATACTCAGGAAGGTCCCTCTCTCTCAGGAAATCACGGGAGTAATTGCTAGTTGTCACGATGGGGTTTGTGGTGGTCACTTTGCCCTAGACATAACAAGTAGGAAAATCTTGTGGGCATGCTTCATATGGCCTAGCCTCAACCGTGATCTACACGTGTCAGTTGTGTCAAAAGGCCGGCACTAGGTCACTTATGCCTGAACCACAGACACCTATTCTCTCATATGGCCCATTTGAAAAAGGGGGTATCGATGCCATTGGGCCATTACCTAGGGCCAACTCAGGAAAATTCTACATTATCATGGGGGTCGACTACATGACTATATGGGCAGAGGCTACAACCACCACTAGAATCACAGCGGTAGAGGTAGCTAAATTTATCTACGAGCACATATGCTGTAGGTTTGGCACACCTTTAGAGATCATCTCTGATAGAGGGCCAGGTTTCAGAGCAGACTTGGTAGGAGAATTAATGCAGAAACTGGGAATTACAAGGAGGCACTCTTCACCATATTACCCTCAATGTAATGGCCTAGTTGAAAAGGTAAATGGAATGGTTTCTAAAATTATTACCAAGCAGGTAAACAATCATCCTGGAGACTGGGATAAGTATCTACTACCAGCTTTATTGGCCTACAGAACTTCATTTCGTACATCCTTCGGATTCACACCGTATCATCTAGTATTTGGTAAGGAAGCAATCTTGCCCATTGAAGTGCAACTACAAAGTCTCAGAGTAATGGCAAGCCAGCTTCAACAGCCCAACATGCATTTGAGAGATCACATCATCAACTTGGAAAGACTGCAGCTGGACAGAGAAGAAGCAATAAATTATTATGCAGCACAAGCAGAGCATAGACGGCTTAGCTTTAACGAGCATCTCCGGAAAAAAGAATTGCAGAAAGGAATGTTGGTGCTCCGCTACGACAATCGCTTCGACACGCGCAAGGATAAGAAACTCTTGCTCCGATGGGAAGGCCCTTTTATCATCAGGAAAAAGTATGCGAATGGAAGCTACCAGCTTATGGAGGCTGATGGAAAACTTCATAAAACCAGGGTAAATGGTTGGCGACTTAAACCTTATTTTCTTCGATTTGACCAGGCTCCACCAATTGACATTCCAGATGAGGACACACCATCAGCCGCCACCTCCGAAGATACTGATCAAACAGATGAGCTAGAGACATGAATGCCTCTAGCCAAAAGGAGAGGGCTAATGATGGGGGCTTTCAACAAGCCAAGCTCCCATACCCCTCTTCTCTCGTCCCCACCCCATGAAAACCCCCTCTTAGGGAGGGAGTGATAAAACGCATTGGAAAAAGTAAGAAAAAAATAAAGTATGATTATGTAAATATATAAGAAAGGTAAAATAGGCCACCTCATGCCTGCGGGGTAGCCCATCCCCACCTTGCCTCTTTTTTCTTCATTGTTGCCCCGCCCGGTGTCCCTTTTCCTCTCCTCCACTCAAAAGGTCAACCCCCTCTCTCTTCCCCTTGTCCTTTCTCCTTTCTCTCTTCCCTCAAGCTACCCCACCTCTCACCAATAATGCATTATAACTCACCAATAATGCACCCTAACTCACATGCAACTTACCCTATCTTCCAAAATAGTATACCCCCATCCTCACTCTCTCTCTCTCTCTCTCTCTCACTTGATCTCATTCCCTTTCCTCTTCATCATTACTCCCAAGCATCCATCTCTCTTGGATGAAAACTTTGTTATGGTGGTGTGTTGTTGCGTCCTAGCCGCTGAAGCTAGGTGGTGCCCCTTGTTTGCTTTACCATGACAGGCTCGAGGCGCACCATTCGGTCCCCGGTGTTTTAGAGGCTGTCGGGGTTCGGGGTTCGCTTTGCTCCCATCAGTAACATTGTTGGCTTCCCACAATAGACTCCAAGCCTAGGGTTGTTAGTGGGTATACTCTTTAAAAGTTTAGTGTCTATCAAATCATATCCCTCTAACTCTAGCACGTGTGATCCTTCCTTTACAACTTTGTTTGGAACTAGAGTGTCAACTTTCAAACCCTATCTATCTACCAAGTTATTTCATCCCATTTTGATCCATGTTGAAAATATCTTCTTTGTTTGTCATGATCTCCTCTTGAAATTCAACAGTATGGTTGTCTACCTTATGAAAAATTCCTCGTTAAAATCCAAATAAAATAGGGCATTGTACTTGCTAGTCTTAAAGAAGGTCAGAATGTGCTTGAAATTGAGTGAGGACCTTGTTTTCGATTGAGTAAAAAAAGAAGACATATTAGAACTTGAGTCGGAGTAAGTGTCTGATCATGACACCTCTTCCTCTATAGTCTCTAAAAGTCTCCCTTGGTTTATGCTCTCTTTCGTGGATGCTCTACTCCTATTTTCTCCCAATGTGCGCAGATTTCCCAACACTCTACCGGATCTTAAGTTCATATATGGACTCAAATAACTTAGTTGAACATATAATTCAAACCTGGAAAAATGCCTTTCATTTTGTGTCTAGTCCTTTTTTCCTACCAATATGCGATTTCCTGCACATCAACACTTCAAACCATATGTGATTCCACAATTGTCAATCTTAAGTCATAAACTACATAACAATCGTTGCTACCAATTACCGGATACACTACTCATACATATACATATTAAAAGAAATCAAAGTGCAAGGGAATGATTTTTGGGTCTGTAGTGAAAATTATCGTTGAAATGTGCCCTTCTTTCTCAAATTAACAAAGCCAACACAACTTCCTTGTGCAAGATTCATCTTGATTCAACACTGCAACTCTTTTTCTTGGGGGGGGGGGGGGTACTTAGAAGAAATCACCTATATCACGTGCATTCAAAGGGTATTAAGAAAACCCCTAGTATACTTACATGTCCTAGAGTAGTAAAACAACCCCTTTTCCTTAAGAAACTTATGGTTTTTTTCCCAAAATAAAATAAAACCCCCCTTTTGTTAATGTAATTCTGGTTATTTTTTTAATAGTTAAAAAACCTTATGTTGAAATCACGTGCTATATTAACATATCGATGGGTGAACCCCCCCCCCCGCCTAAAGCTCTTTTCCACGAATATCATGGAAACATCACCTCGAACTATGCACCTTCTTATTGGTCTATTGTATAAATTGTACATGAGTGGAGGATACTGAATGCTTGGATAATCATTTTTATGACCTTTTTTATTAGTAATGTATGTGCTACCTTTTGTATCAAATATCATTAATGCTCATGTAACATTCCAAACTTAAACACATAGCCACATCCTCGGGGGGTTCACTATGTGTAAAACTACCATATCACGTGCGTTCAAGACATGTTTGTAAAACCCCTTATTTATGAATATTGTTAGGAATATAATGTACCCTTTTCTTTTAAAATCTGTAAGTTTTTTTCACATTTGAAAAAATAATGCCCTTCTATATATATATTTATGTAAGTTTCAAGAACTTTAAATACCCTTTTGTTGAACTCACGTGATAGGTTACATTTTTATTAGGTGACCTCCCCAGGGCCACATCTATATACTTCATTAGTAAGGTTAGACTCATGTCCAGGTGGCTCTTTCTCCATGCACCCACATAGTGTGAGTCTTGATGCATGTAGCCACAGGAGCAAGCCTGCCCAAGAAACCTAGCCAACACTTTGGGATAGCAGTCCAGCTGGCAGATACAAAAAAAATAAAAATAAAAAAATAATATATATATATATATATGAGAGAGAGAGAGAGAGAGAGAGAGAGATCCATCTCATGTCCACTCAGCAACACACTTGCCTCCTCCACTTGCGGGTTGACTCCTTGACTTCCTGAGACTCTTCAACCTCACTTTGAGTAGCGGATGACAAACCTTGAGCTGCAGGCAAACTCCCTCAACCTCAGTACTCAGATCTCTTTCTTTATTTATACACTCCTTGCACAATCTCTCTAAACACCTGTGGTTGAGGCACATTTAAGGGCTAAGACTTTTATAATCTAGGTCCCTCATGATCCAACATCTTCCTTTGTCATCGTCATCACCAACATATCCATTCTCTATATGATTCTCTCTGTGAGTCAGCCTATGATGGCTATCCCATCTCTTATATGGCTACGATCCCTTGTATATTCATCCTCTCTATCATGTTGCCTTGTTCTTTCATACCCTCCCTCATGTTGATTGTGTCTACTCTCTGGGAGGTCACTATTTATAAATTTTGTATCTTGCCTGCGTTTAAGGACTATTTATAAGAAAACTCTTTATTCGTGATTTTTTGACAAATATAATACACCCTTTTCCTATTCAATCTGTAATTTTTTTCCAATTCCATTTTATGGTACCCTTATGTATTTAGAAATGTGAGAAAAAATGAAATTTAATAACCCGTTCTGCTGCACTCACATAATAGTTACATAATTATTATGTGACCACCCCGAGGGTCTACTATGAGCTCCATCATTGTGGCGATCATTTGAGCAAGATGCAAGGTTTTGCTAGGCATGCTGACTAATTTTAGCGATTGCCAATATTGAATTAAAAAATATGCAACCAAGGAATCTATGAGCTTGCATACAACTATCCAGGATCATCTGCATCTACCAAGGCATGTTCGCCACTTGCTGGACCTTATTAACTTTCCTTGCATGTCACTCACAATAGGCTATGCTTCAAGTAAACTTCTGAAGATCAGGGTTGGCATAGATCCTTTATAAGGCTGAATGTGGCAGTTAGTGCACAAAATCGTTAGCAACGTGTATAAAGAGAGTGCAATAGAGTTCCTCGAGAAGTTTTTGCATATGTTTTTTTTCCAGTTGATCGGGTTAGACTTTTGGTTATGCATTCAATAAGATTACATGGCTGGCTTCTAGCTGACTTCTTTGAACAATTGCTGAAGTATCTTTACATCTTTTGAGTTGGTTCTGCGACCAAAACTTGAAATAAAGGACTTGGTAGCCATTCCGTGTGCAGACAGAGTAAGGCATACTTGAGCTTGACAGGGTTCCTCAAAGAGATCTTAATGGTCAAGCTGTGTGCGTCATTAACTAGAGCACTTGAGTCTAGTGGGGTTCACTAAACAAGCTATCCATGATTGAATGCTTTAAAGATATGACTGATGTGGTTCAAAGAATTTTGATGGACAGCTACCTAATCATTAAGCTAGAACATTGATGATAGTGTATAAGCTTTATTTCATTTTTCATATGTTTACCAGTTAATTGAGTCTGATGATGTTAAGGAGCTCAAGGTACGTGTAGCAGATGCAGATTGAAGTATTGTTGGCATAGACCGAAGGCTATGCAGGTTCAGAAGGGGTGGATGTCATGCAGCTCCTCTCCCATGCTAAGAAAGATGCTAGAAAAATGCACATCAAGCTTATTTGAAGCTTACATGTTTATTGAGTAGTGATTGGGCTTGTTAACAGGCCAAGTTTAATGATCAGTGTATGCCAGATGCGGCTTTAAAGGGCCAACTGATGCCTTAATGATTCCAAAAAGAGCTATGCTTGATGTGAGCGTAGATATGATATTATGATCTAGAACTGTAGTGCTTAAAGTGCTCTATCGGCCTGTCTTTACGGCTCGTTGATTGGAGCTACGGGTTGAAGTTATGGCAGTTTGAAGTTTAAGTCGATTGAAGACTCGTACCGGATTGGGCGACTGCAGCTAGGTTGACAGAATTGAATTGAATTCATGGGCTTGAAGTGATCACTTTGTGGAGCACGTCGGTCTTTTTAGATCAGTGATCGGAGTCTCGATCGCCAAGATATTGGCCAATAAAGATTCAATGGGGGACGACTCCGTACGAGTCCAGTCTGCTCCACCGGTGTGCCATTTTGGAATTTTGAGCAGCGACCAGGGTTTTGAACGCAGTAGAATAAGTGCTCGAGGTAACAGTGCTTTGGTTGATATGTATGCTGGATGTGATGCACTTTAGAGAGCACAATAAATACTTTAGTGGAATCTCTTTTAAGGTCGTCTCTTGATACGGGCAACAGATTTCATGATGAGGTTGCTCGATGGGGGCTGCTAGGGAAAGATGTTATGCTTACCAATGCCTTGCCCGATATTGTAACAGAGTGGCGCCTTTATGAAACCATCATTTGCATGCCAAATGTGGAGCCTTACAGAGGAAGCCGGCCGCCAATAGGCCGCCCAACTTAACCCATGAAGGCCGCCTAATTGTTTTGCTTGGCAATACTTTGGCCGCTA
The DNA here is from genome assembly GCF_014529385.1 of Adiantum capillus-veneris. Classification (NCBI taxonomy): domain Eukaryota; kingdom Viridiplantae; phylum Streptophyta; class Polypodiopsida; order Polypodiales; family Pteridaceae; genus Adiantum; species Adiantum capillus-veneris. The sequence continues at coordinate 141,141,792 of NC_140934.1, forward strand.
TGCATGTCGAATGTGGTGCCCTCATAAAATTTGCTAGACCGCCCTAAGGCAACCAAGTGGCAAGGCCGCCCAAGATCTTAAATCAAGGGGCAACGAGCAGGTAGTGTGAGGGAGGAAGAGAGATGCGCAGGCTGCGTGGGTGCTCCAATGAGTGCAATGGAGAGACTAGAGTTGCTCATCTAGCATGGGCGATGCCGTTTGGAGCCGCTCGCGACGCATTTCGCGCAGGTCAAAAGTCGCCACTACCACGTCATCGGTGCCGTTCCCACAACGACGTTGTCGTCGTTTCAAAAAAAGGAAGTGAGGCTATTAAAAGTAGGGGCCTCCAAGCGAAGAAAAGGGGGGGACAACACGTGCCAAAGGAAGAAAAGGGAAGGCAGGGGAACCGGAGTGCTTGGCTCTCACTCTCTTCGCTCTTGTCGTGAGCTTGCAAACAAGCAAAGCTTTCTCTCTCTCGCTCTCATCCTTGGCTAACAAAGGAGGAAGGGAGAAGAGGGAAGCGGAAAAAGGAGTTGAACGAGGGCAAGCTTGGCAAAGGGAACATAAGAAAACGAAGGTAGGGCTATGAAGGAGGAGCAGAGATAACGAGGGTAAGGAAGGCAAGAAGGTGGAGGGCTTGGAGCTAGGAGCGGGAAGCAAGCTGTCACTCTCGAGCTTGAACAAAGGAAAGGACCAAAGATCTTTCTTTCTCTCTCTCTCGAACTTGCTCTCGGACATAAGCAAGAAAGCTAAAGGCGCTCTCGCTCTCTCATGCTTGAGAAGGAGAGGATGTCGGAGCGTTGCATGAAGCTGGCATGATCTCGGAAGAGGAAAGCAAGTGTATCGACCAAGCAAGGGATAAAGTTCCGGCTAGCAATTGAAGAGCAGTTGAAGGTTAAAGCCTCTGAGCGGAAATTAAGCCAGTGCAAAGCATAAGGAGCAGAAAGCTGCAGAATAATTGACAGTAACTGAAGCATGAAAAATGAGGCATCGAACAGAATTGAAGCTTGCTGAATCTAAGGGAACTCAAAACAGATAAAGCGACATGAGGGAGTTTTCATCACCGTCATCAGCTAATGTTTGATTAATCATTCTGTTAAACTCGGTGTCGTTAACGGCCCGATTAATTCTGTAAAGCGGGAACTTAAATTCCTAGTTAGGAGATGATCCAAGTGACGGCATTGTTAATAGCCTGCCTTGGCTAAATATTTAGTTGTACTCAAACATATTAATCAATTAATTGATGATTACGGCGATTGACAGAGTCAGTTGCATCAATTGTTCTTGTTCTCTCTCTTTCTCACCTCCCACAACGAGAGGCCGGTGCCTGCCCAGCTCACGTAGCGAACACATATCCCCCGACACCGCTAGTTGAGCATTTATGCTCAACCACTATATTATTTAGACAGGATATGATTACATATTAGAAAACTGACACTTAGTATGTACATAAGCAATAAATAGATAGATAGAGAGATTTTATCAGCTATAGAACCCCCCTGGATCAAATGGATAGCTATAGGCTATCCCAATTGTGTTGCAAACTCCGCCAAGATCAAATACATAGAATTGAGCACAGCCACCCATCTATAGTACATACATAATCAACCTTTTTTTTGCACCTGTAAACCCAAAAACAAGACTCTCGTGCAGCTTCGCATAGCATAAACTTTCAATATGTATCCATACATTGGCTTTGTACACTGAATGAACCTGTACGCCAACCTACAAAGCATCAGCACCATACATGATGATTTTCTCACTTGCTAGAGAGCTCTCCATAGTAGACCCCTCATCAAGAGAGCTTTGCAAACTGTGAAAAACTACATGTGAAGCAACTTTCAAAAGCATGTCCATTAATAGCATAACACCCACCTTGGCAACCTGTCTTCCACTACCACTGCTTCTTGCATAGCCAAACCTACCTGTGTTCCAAGCATACCCTTTGTTGTAGGTCCTTCAAATGGCATACACGACATACCTGACTCACCATGCCAACATTCGTCCACCATAGCCTTTGATGCGTCATCTTCAACCACTTCATACGTGAGCAAATTGGATTGCCCAACCACCTTTGCCTGCTCTTCAAGGACTTGTTCTATGATCATATCATCTGCTAAGGGAGAAAGAAATCCATGATCTATTACCTCATTCTCTGGTATGTTGACATTGTCCACACCTTTTGGAATGCACTGCCGCTCTTCAACACAATCGGTAGCGCAAGGTTGCCCAACCCCCTAACTAGCTTCTTCCTGCACAGCTTTGACCATTGCTTTGCCATCCTCTTCAAACTTGTCATGTGAGCTCTAATCCATAGCTTCATTTGATTCTTCATGCATACACACTTCGACCAAGACCGCATCCTTGCTAACTAGGCTAGTAGACTCTTGTACAGCAGCATACCAAGCTAGAGGTACAAATTGAAATGAATGACCAGAATGGCTTATCAATGGCAAAGCAGCTACCTCTTTGATGCTTGGACTTTGTTTTGGCACGTGATAAAGCTCCGTTGTTGAGCTATACCCATAAATTGTAGGCTTCCACTAGCCCATCTCCAACTTCCTCTTTGCTTTCCTAATCTTTAGCTTCGCCAAGCAAACCATTTACACATAATCGTCTGCACCACCACACTCGACCTTCTCCTTGATTCACGGATACAAGTAGGCTAGAAATTGCTCTCGCTTGAAATGATCTCCATTTCACACATGTAATAGTAGCTAGTCTCTCCCAAATAGACTCAAATTTATCCAAAAACAAAGCAAAATCTTCACTTAGGTAGTGCTTTACCTTGCTCAATGGTTCACCCAAGTCCAGTGGAGAAACCCGCTTCTGAAAAGCTTCAACAAACTACTTGCGAATCTCGCTCAGCGACTGCCGATCTGCAACCTTCAATCCTTCAAACGAGGCTTTGGCGCGTCCTTGTAGAACTAATGGTAGTGCCTTCAATTTGGCTTCATCTCAAAAAATTCTCATTTGCAATAGGTATAGCTCCAAATCAGAAAACCAATTTGCAGCCTCTTCTTCTCCTGCAAGCACCAATTCAATATCAGGCATCATCTTCAGGCTGTAAATCTTCACCAAGGAGCAATCAATAGATCCTCCGTGGGGGCACCACTGATGGAAAGGGGGAAGGGGGAACACACCCAACACACTCCAAGCTTGCCTCTCTATAGGCCAGGATAAATTTCACACCCCTAACCATGCAAAATCACACACACACGCACACTTTCGGCCAACCTCCAATGCACAAGCTCGCCTTCAAGCACCGGCTATACACACCAAACACGAACACTTCATCCGTTAATTGACTCGACAACACATCATCAACTCTGTCTGTACTCGATCATATACACAACTCCCAAATCATCAATCTCACATATCAACAACTCACGCTATCACTCTCTTCCTCTCTCTCTCTCTACACACACACACCCGTGTGGTCGGGAGCCAACACTACCACAGACTAGCACAAGACAAGATGAAGGAACAAAATGATCTGAGTCAAGCAGTCACCATAAACCATAGAAAAACCATGCATCAAAACACATGTGCGGGTACAATGATGGCATCAACTGCCATGAAAATCCCTACTTTTTGGCTGCAGACATGGCGGCTCTCCTTCAACCTTGCTTTTTGATTAACGCCCACCCTCATTGGCGGCTCTCCTGCTCTGCAGCGCCCTCCAATGGAACCCCTCTTTCCTCTTTCTTGCTTCTTCTATAGCGCAACAACCCATCCAATCCCCAGGCAACTGTCGACCTCCTCTTGCAGGAGAGCTCCTCACGGCCCTACCAATTGCATACAACCAACCCCCTTGTGCTCTTGCTCATGGCACCAACACTCTACAACTGCACTTGGTCTTACTTGCTCTTCTGTATCTCCACCCATTTTAGCCTTGGTGGTCTTTTATCCTTCCCTATAGCTGGTTCAGCAAGTAGGTTCACCTTCATATGCAGCTGGGACGAATCCACAACTCTCCTTTGATGCTCGTCAACCCGGCATACTTCTCGTTGCTCTTGGTAGGCCTTTGAGTGCCCACGTCCTCCAACCTATGGCCGCTCCCTATCTTGACATAGCCACTCCCTATTTGCAGCAGCCCGCCTGCTTTTGGTTTACGGCCTCTCCTTGCTCCTCTCTCGCATCCACGAGCCTGCCACCTCTCTACTGCTCCAAGCAACGCCACCTCTGGCGGCCTCTCTTTTGTCACGACCCAACTGGCGGCAATAGCGCCATATTTTTCTTCTCTCTCGCACTCTCTCTCATCGTGGAGCTAGACTCTCTCCACTGGAAGCTTCCAATTTTCATGGCGGCATTCCCCCCTCTGCAAAAACCGTCCCTCCTCTTGTTTTGCCAACCCACCTATGCAACTGCCTGCTCATGCTGCATGAAACACCACAGATGGCACCCTTTCCACTAGGAACTACAGCACCCTCCTGCTCATGCTCTGGAGTACACTAGCACCATCTCTCAGTTTTCAGTAGTGTTTCTTTTTTCACTCTACATGCCAGCTTCAATCTTCACTCAAAAAAATCCTACCTTGGTCTCGTTTACATGCTCGTAAACTGCCAACACGGGAAAAACTTTGCTCTGGCATCTCTTCATATCATGAGCATGACAATATTCTTACCGATGCTACAAATTTTTCTTCCACTTTCAATTCTGCCTTGCTATGCATACCTAGGCCCCGAAACCCTCGACCACTTGGATGAAAACTATCCCTTGTGTTTTCAAGCAAGGCTCACCATGACTCTCTTTTGAACCAAACCAATGGTCATGCTTATGGTTGGCCGCCCGCTTCAACTGCGTGTATAGGCTATAGTGCTATCAAACAAAGCTCCAACTCTTCATGGCCGTAAGTAAACAAGGATCACTCCACAAGAATAGTCCCCAGGTGATGAGATCTTCTCCGAGAGAGGTGGTGACCGATATGACCGTTGAGTATCCTGTGCCACCATAACTCTCAATTGGTTGATATGTGCTCTCCCAATTGGACTTGTTGAACACTTCACCAAGTATAGCTTCCATCACCCAACCATCTACTTCCAACTCTCCATGCACCAACTTCTGACATGTCTTCTTCAAGTATAAAGCAGGCCTTCAACAACCTCAAACCACTACCCATTTCAAGAAAATGTCTCGCACCCTGTCAAATAGCGTGTCCTACAAACATCTCGCTCAAAATCCCATATCATAAACCTCATAGCACCTGTATCCACATCCCTTGCCTCGTTCCCAATCTTGTGATGTCAACATTTGCTCCTGTCACCTGTGATAGCAAACAACACTTGTAGCTTCTACTAGAGAGTGCTCCATCCCTGTGTACCTGTCTCCTACATGCATCAAATACCTGCTCAATGTCCCTGTCATTTTCCTGCAAACGGCCATGCTTGGGATTCTTGCACTTCCATAGGCTGACCTTCTTCAGTTGTACCATCATTGCTAGCCCGCTAGTTGAGCATTTATGCTAAACCACTATATTATTTAGATAAGATATGATTGCATATTACAAAGCTGACACTTAGTATGTACATAAGTACTAGATAGAGAGAGAGAGAGAGAGAGAGAGAGAGATTTTATCAGTTGTAGAATCCCCCCCGGATCAAATGGAAAGCCATAGGCTCTCCCAACTGTGATGCAAACTCCACCAAGGTCAAATACATGGAGTTGAGCACAGTGACCCATCTGTAGTACATACATAATCAACCATTTTTTTTCACCTGTAAACCCTAAAACAAGCCTCTCGTGTAGCTTGGCATAGCATAAACTTTCAACATGTATCCATACATCGGCTTCGTACACTGGATAAACCCGTACACCAACCTACAAAGCATCTGCACCATACATCATGATTCTCTCACTTGCTAGAGAGCTCTCCATAGAAGACCCCTCATCAAAAGAGCTTTGCAAACTGTACTAAACTACCTATGAAGCAACTTTCAAAAGCATGTCCATTAATAGCATAACACCCACCTTCGGCAACCTATCTTCCACTATCGTTGCTTCTTGCATAGCCAAACCTAGTTGTGTTCCAAGCATACCCTCTGTTGTAGGTCCTTCAAATGGCATACACGCCATACCAAACTCACCATGCCAATCTTCGTCCACTATAGCCTTTGATGCTTCATCTTCAACCACTTCATGCGTGAGCAAATCAGATTGCTCGACCACCTTTGCTTGCTCTTGAAGGACTTCTTCTATGATCATAACATCTGCTAAGCGAGAAAGAAATCCATGATCTATTACCTCGTTTTCTTGTATGTTGACATCATCCACACCTTTTGGAATGCACTTCGACTCTTCAACACAATCAGTAAGGCAAGGTTGACCAACCCCCTGGCTAGCTTCTTCCTGCGCAGCTTCGACCACATCGCTTTGCCAACATCTTCAAACTTGTCCTGTGAGCTCTGATCCATAGCTTCATTTGATTCTTCATGCATACACACTTTGACCAAGACCACATCCTTGCTAACCATGCTAATAGACTCTTGTACAGCAGCATACCAAACTGGAGGTACAAATTGAAACGAATGACCAGAATGTCTTACCAATGGCAAAGGAGCTACCTCTTTGACACTTGGACTTTTTTTTGGCACATGATAAAGCTCCATTGTCAAGCTATACCCATAAATTGTAGGCTTCAACAAGCCCATCTCCAGCTTCCTCTTTGCTTTCTTGCTCATTACCTTCACCAAGTAAACCATTTGCGAATAGTCCTCTGCACCACCACAGTTGACCTTCTCCTTGGTTCGTGGATGCAAGCAGGAGGCTAGAAACTCCTCTGGCTTGAAATGATCTCCATTTTGCACACATGTAATAGCACCTAGTCTTTCCCAAATAGACTCAAATTTATCCAGAAACAAAGCAAAATCCTAAGTTACTTACATCCTGCTTAATCTTGCCCAATTTTTCACCCAAGTCCAATGGAGAAACCCGCTTCTGAAAAGCTTCAACGAATCGCTTGCAACCTGATTACAACTAGAGCAACCTTAGGATCCATGATTCCTTCTAGTTGCTCTCGGTAGGCTTTTGAGTGCCCATGGCCTCCAATCTATGGCCGCTCCTATATTGACATGGCCACTCCCTATCTGTAACAGCCCTCCTTCTTTTGGCTAACGGCCTCCCCTTGCTCCTCTCTGACGTCCACAACCCACCACCTCTCTACTGCTCCAAGCCACGCCACCTCTACCGGCCTCTCTTTTGGTCTCGACCCAGTTGGCTATAGTAGAGCCATATTTTTCTTCTCTCTGGCGCTCTCTCTCGTCCTGGAGCTGGACTCCCTCCAGTGGAAGCTTCCAATCCGCCTGGCGGAATTCCCCCCTCTGCAAAAACCGTCCCTTCCTCTTGTTTTGCCAACCCCCCTATGCAACTGACTGCTCACACTCTGGTGGCTATAGATAGCCAAAGGTGCTTCTAAACCTCTAGTTGGTTTGCCAACCCCCCTATGCAACTGACTGCTCACGCTCTGGTGGCTATAGATAGCCAAAGATGCTTCTAAATGTACAAGAAGAGGGTGGAGCAACATTGAGTTGCCTAGATGAGCAAGGAAGGGGGCAAGACTGAGAGGAGTCCAAGCTGCATACACACTACCGTAGTGGCCTCATCAGGTTACACAAAAATTCTCTTCAAGATCTAATACATTTTCAGCCCTTTGAATGCACCTCAACAGTGTTTTTCTTTGCAACTAGAATTTAGCTCCTGAAGCCACTCATATTGAATGTTCCAATCAGCCCCAAATCTTCTCCATTGTGGCTATGGATCATTGAAACTATGGCTGAAGGTTTGGGCAGATGATGGAGCAGCATAGGCGCACCTCTAGGTTGCAAAAACACCCCTGTAATGGCCTTTTTAGGATAACAAAAACACTCTTATAGAGGGCGGAGTCCTATGTCTATCCTTTCTAGATATGCAAGATCACATTTTGAGAGAGACAACATGTAAGCTTCAAGAGATCATCGGCTACAATTGAATACCTTCAACAATGAGCACCTCTCTCGGCCTTTGTCATCAGTAGACAGCTTCATCACTGAAAACAACTCTTGACCGAGCAACATGACCCTCATAGGGGGCATCATGTCTAGAGAGAGACATACATGTATGTTGTACCCCACTTTACCTACTCTTCTTGACACCCCACAACATGAAAACATAGCAAAATCGGACTAGTCACCCTTGAATGTGGAAAAAGCAGGGGAATGTTTGGAAAAACCACCACCCGTTCCTCCATCTTGCAAACCAACCACCAAGCACACAGGTCACTTGAAGTATGGGAGCACTTTGCAAAGCCGAGTGGAAACCAGAAAGCAGTCTCACTCCTTAATAAAGACCTTGGAGATATACATTAGTCCTCACTCCTTAACAAAGACCTTGGAGGTATAGAGAAGCCAAGAGGTGATAAAACTCATGAGCATCAAAGCAAGAATATGGCTACTTTATCACCAAGGCAATCAGTTTGGATCTTCTATTTCTATGACACCATTGCATTTATTAAGATGACCCAAAACATGGGAAACAACCACTTGGTATCCTTGATTGCAATATAAAATCTCTCCCTCCCTCCCTCCCTCCCTCCCTCTCTCTCTCTCTCTCTCTCTCTCTCTCTCTCTCTCTCTCTCTCTCTCTCTCTCTCTCTCTCTCTCCCCCTCCCTCCATCAATTCAAAGTCACGTGAGTTTTGCTTTAAGTGCCTGGATGTCTTTAACAAAGTGTGTGCGGTGCTACTGTGTGTGTGTGTGTGTGTGTGTGTGTGTGTGTGTGTGAGAGAGAGAGAGAGAGAGAGAGAGAGATGCAATTAAAGGCAATGGAGGAGGATGGAGAGCATCTTTATGATCATGGAGAAGGAGAATCTTTCACTAAACGGAAAGCAGACACGTAGGAAATTCAATCGAAGCTTTGAGTTTGAATTTCATTTTTCCAATTTGTGTGAAGGTACACAAGCTGGAGCTACTCTCTCTCTCTCTCTCTCTCTCTCTCTCTCTCTCTCTCTCTCTCCCCCAACCGCCTCTTCATCTTCTCCCTTTTCATCCAGTGCACCTTTTGGCTCATGATGCCTAGCATCCCTCGTGGCTCCTAGCGATGCCTCCATATTGCATTTAGTGCCACATGGCATTGCCTGAATTTCCTTCTCCATTATAGATTCAATAGATTCCTCCACATGTTTGTGGAGTTTTCTACCTTCTAATCTAAATATCAGAATGAAATTCGTAGGTGAAATTACACTAATCCTAGGAAACCTGTAGACAATAGGTTTTTATTTAACACTTGAAGTGTAAACTTGCACATGAAAAAACTTTAAAGTTGCTCATTGTATTGTTATGCCTTGTATGACAACCCGTAAACTTTTGGAATAAAACACTTAAATTTCAATTACTTAGTGTTTTCTTTAAAAATATAGTTGACATTTGTCTAGAGTAGTAGATAATGTGTGGCCTTCTATAGGTAGTTTATTCTTTTGAATCATCATAGCCTATGGGTTCTTTTGAAATTTTTGATGTGCTTCTCCCCTTCTAGGTCAAAACACAAGTGATTAATTCATTTACGATCCCATCTCCAGGGGTTCACTATGTATAAATCATGTTTATCGCGTGCGTTCAATGACTATTTCTAAAACTCTTTATCTATGAATTTTGGAGGAATAAAATACTCCCTTTTCTTATTCAATCTGTAAATTTTTTTCCCAATTCTTCTTATAGTACCCTTCTGTATGTAAATATGTGAGAGAGAATAAGTTTAATACCAACTTATACTACACTCACATGATAGTCACAAAAGTTCTAAGTGAACCTCTCCCACCCTACCCCCCCCCCCCCCCCCCCACCCGAGGATCTCATACATTTACTTCATGTCTTCAATTAATATTAGCTAAATGCAACTAGAAGACATTCTTTAAACTGGTGAAAACATTCCTTTGGAAGAATTGCACGAAAGCCTTTCTTCCTTGGTAGTAAGACAAATGGGAAATTATTGCAAGACCTAAGGAACAAGGCAACCTTGGGAACCTCAACCTCAAAGGGCATGTCGAGGCTCGATGTGCTAAATTTTTGGTTGGGCTAAATTTGCAACGTAGCAATACATAGGTCAACACAGAAAGTTAGTATCCTAGCTCTGTTATGAAAGACATGATTGTCCAAACAAAAGGCAACAAAATAATTATGAAACCACTAATAGGAATCTATATGAGCCTGAGAGGCTTTTTGTGGTACTGCACATGTTAAACAATATGTCTACAAATGTGGCAAAATCTTTTGATAATGTACGACATGTGGATTACATTGCATCAAATCACACGACCAGTCATGGTGAGTGGTTTAACGAAATGAAAACTTTACAAATTCCTAGTTATGTAGAGACTAGGGATGCTACTGCACATCCCATTATGCATACTTAAAATGTATCATTTACTATGAAAAATGGTAAATTAAAGTACATGGCTGAAATTCTATGTGTACCCAATATTAGAAAGAATTTGGTTTCTGTTGGGCAAATGGTTGAGTAGGGCTTGTAGGTTAAGTTTAACTCTGATGGGCTCTTTGGCAAAGAGCATAAGAAGAATGGAAGGTTGGTTGCACAATGAAAGAAAGTGGAAATAATTTTTACCTTGGATGTAAATGTGACTGAGGTGAATCTTTCCATGTTTACACAAGGTGCACAAGTTGTTGTAGATATTGAGATTTGGCACAAACGTATCAATCATGTAAAATTGCAAAAGCTGAAAATGATGCAAACTAAAAAGATGATTACAGGTTTTCCAACATTTAAAGTTTTGAAATACGAAAATTATGTGAAGCTTGTTAGTTTGGAAAGCAGGAAAAAGCATCTTTTTCACATGATAGGCATGTAAATAAGAATGCATTGGATCTAATGAATGTGGATGGGTTTCTTAACCTCACTCTTATCTTATTGCATACATAGCAAGAACCACGAACATAATTGTCAATCCATGGGATGAAGTTGACTTGACTAGTGCATGAAGGCTACAAGAGGGTGTCAATCTCTTGGAAAACAATAGCACAACTCACATCTAACACAAGCTATACTCAAATGACCTAAATCATCAAAAGCTAATCGCTAATCAACAAACAAAACATGATCGTTACAGCATCAAACGACATCTGAATGTTACGATATTTCTAGGGCAAGTATATAAAACCTAAGCACACATGGTTATTTTCTTAAATCTCACTTTTGATGAAGTGCAAAAAATGCAATTATTAACAGTAGCAGTGAGATTTTGATCTAGTTGTTTCAATGATGTCCTAATACCCACCTATGCTTATTATGTGATTTCCTAGCTTAAATTCCTACTTATAATGAAATTAGGCCACATGTTGGTGATGCCAAAAGCTATGATTTACTATGATATTTTTATGTCAATGCGTAGAGCTTTTACCTATGGTTGCAATGCAGCAGATGGCATTGCAATGTGACTATTGATAAGAGAGTAGGAAGCATGAGAAGGAGAGAAGTGAGCGTCATTAGCTCACGTTGTGTATGTCTTATCCAAAAAAATTATAATAAATTACAAAAATTGGTTTTTATACCTTAGTAAAGGTGTCAGGACACCGGCAAGGCCGGACTAGACAAGGGAAAGGCCGGGCTAGGCAATGTGGAAAGGGAGTCCAACTAGGACAAAGGGCCAAGGGCCATGCTATATAGTGGGTGGTTGGGAGGTGGAATCCTAGGTTCTAGTTCCCCTTGTCTAACATTGGTATCAAGAGCTTGGTTCTATTTTTTGGGAAAGGCATAGCCGTGGAGGAGGGGAGCCACACAAACTTGCATGAGATTTTGCATGTCAGGGTCAAGGGAGTGTGGAACACACCTCCTGTGAGGAGGACAACAGGCCGAAGCTGTGGGAGACTCCCCTTGCAAGGAGAAGCCGTCGAGATTTGGCCTGCACAAAACAACACCCTTGCGAGCTCTATTGCAGCGCGCCGGGCAAGGGATCAATACTCGACCCATGGCTAAAGCCCGTTGCACCCTGCAGTAGTGATCGCCATGGCTTCACCTTCCTCCTCGCACGCTACTACAGCGGCCATGGTGCTTGTGAAGGTTTGATTTCACATTCAAAAATGCCTAATGCCTTTGGCCTTAGGACTCTAGTGCCACAAGGGGTGATACATACACCACCTCAAGCAAGGAGCTCCGATTTCGGAGTTGGTAAGCAGTAAGCATCGATCCAAGGGAGTCAAAGGCAGGGCCGGTAAACACACAGACCCACACGAATTCTCTACGTATTACCGGCAGAAACTCAGAAATTTAATCAAAGCATCTCGACAGGAGTTCAAAGTGACATTATATTTCAAAATCAATTAATGGTTGCACGCATAATTGATTCGGCTACAAGGGATTAAGGAATTCCCTTTATGGCAGACATTTCAGAGCGATTTCCACTTGGATACTATCGACGTTGACGGAATTAGTAAGGCTAATTACACTTTGCAAGTGCTCTGATCAATCTCAGGTACTTTTTTGACTATTCCTTGCACCGCACTGTGTCACCATGGATACAGATATCAATATGACTTTTTATTTTGAGCGAAGTACGACTGATCCTGCCCATGATGGCCCCCGGTTGAATCCTCTCAAGGACAGTACCCGTGACGCTATGGCAGGGGACGACACTTAAGAATTGCTCGACATTCAAGAATGAAAATTTTAAAGCTTTAAATGCAAATGTCACTAAACTATCCACATTAGTGATTCAATTAATGCAACAGCAGTCCAAGGGTCCTGCTAGCACACACATGCATGAGCACGTTTCTACACAAGGACAAGGCCCTTCTAATCCACGGCAAGGCCCAACTTCTAATACTTTGCACACTCTCACTACAAAGGGGTGGATGAGTTGTTGAAAAAAACTAGACCACCAATTTTTAAGGGAGAAGACCGAAACCGCAATATGGATGCAGTGAATATCTTTCTCAGCAAGTGGGATGGAATTCACGCCTTACGGCGTACTGCGGATGCAGTCAAAGCTCTGCAAACAAGCTTATCTCTGGAAGGCAAGGCCTACAATTGGTGGATGTCTCAAGGAGAAGAATATCATACCACAGAGTTGGGCAGCTTTTGAAGCTATGTTTAGCAAAGAATTTTTGCCTACAAATGAGGCAGATCGAAATTGGACGGCTTGGGACACGTGTTCCATGCGCCAATACCCATCACTATTTGAATATATATCTCACTATCGGGATGTTATATTCAAGTTGGAAGGCTTAGATAACTTTCAACAAGTACGGGGGTTTATATGTGGTCTGACACCAGAGCTTAAGAAGTACGTCAAGACCCAAGACCCTAAAAAACTTGAGGAAGCCATAATGAAAGCACATATTCATGATGATCCAGATGAAAAGAAAGCACAATAATTCACGTGCCTGCTAATACACATGGTAATACACACACTCAGTATGGGCACAATGAAAGGAAATTTATAGTAGCCAATTTCGATGCGTCTAAAAAACCCAAGGGGTCCAGAGGTCCTCTCTCTTCTGAGGACTTTGATAAAGCTAAGAAAGAGAAATTATGTTTTCAATGTTTAGGAAGTGGTCATGGCAAAAAGGATTGTCCCAAGGGGAAATCTGCTGCTCATGGCAAGGAGAAAGCAGTGCACATGGTGCAACTGCTGTCTCTTGAGTATTTCTCATGATTCTCTACAGTGGAAGTAACACACACCGAGGTGGTACATGAATGCTGTCTCACAGCTTCCATGTGGCAACAAACCTTTGGAGCACATGAGTTAGTATGTATGCACGGATCTTTGGAAGGCCACAAGGTGTGCATCTTGGTAGATGATGGTGCTACTCACAATTTCATCAATTACGGCTTGGTGAAAAAACTCAAATTGCCTCAAACTCTGAGTACCCACCACTACAAGGTAGCAATGATGAATGGACATGATACCAAAATCTAGAAGACTCAATGCCAAGCTGTACCGTTAGAAGTACTGTTAGGAAATAAGACATAGCTAAATAGATATTTGAGTAGATTACTTAATGGAGAGAGATAGATTTCACACACAAGAGATTATAGAGTGGAGAGAGAGAGAGAGTACACACGATATACGTGGTTCACCCAATGTGGGCTACGTCCACAGGAAAGCAGCCACTCAATGGCTTTAGTACTTCAAAACAAGAAGTAGTTTACAAAGGGATTATACCCTTAATGGATCTCCCGCCTTGGTTCACTCTCACCACCTCACACTCACCTTGTTGCATCAACTTCACAATATGAAATGTGTGTAGAAATGGCCTCCTTTTATAGGCCAAAAGGGCTTCCCTCTCTTATGAGAGGCAGCCATGTGTAGCCGCCCTTGTTCGAATAAGTCCAAATCGGACCCTCCAATCCGCCCATGTGTGGCCGCCCTTGAGAAGACAAGTCCGCTTTTGAATTCGGCCACCGGCCATTGACTTCCGACCACCGACCACCGGCCATTGACTACCGACCACCGGCCAACCGACTGGTTGTTTTCCGACCACTTTTTGGCCGCCGTCCAGCCATAATATTTTGGTGAAAAGGAATATTCCGTGAAATTGCCCCTGATTCTTGTCCGTGAAAATTTTGGTTTCCGGTGAGTGATTTTCCTTCACGCACGATGGCTTCTCCTCATAATGGGGGCCTTACAAATGTGCGCTTTTACCACAGAAAATTACAAGGGTAAATCAAGCTCCATACTTAACAATCTCCCACTTGGAGACCGATCTCCAAACCAAACCTGTGACTGCTTTCCATCCTGGCTTCTTATCCTTGAATGCCGATTGAAGATGAGAAAAAGCTCAACTTCTCTTTGTTGACCACCTTTGTAAACATGTTTGCAGGATTTTCACTTGTATGCACCTTTCCTAGCTTTAGCTGTCCCTCTTCCAAAAGAGTGCGTATGAAGTGATATCTCACCTCAATGTGCTTTGTCCTTGAATGAAAGGCTGAGATCTTTGCAAGATGGATAGCGCTTTGGCTATCACTGTACAAGACACAATTGTCTTGTTTGAATCCAAGATCTTCTAAGAATCTGTGAAGCAACATAATTTCTTTGCTTGCCTCTGTCATTGCTACATACTCTGCTTCCGTGGTAGAAAGTGAGATCACTTTCTGCAGCTTTGAAGCCCAGCTTACTGCTGTGCCTCCAATCGTGAACACATAGCCAGTAGTGCTCCTTCGAGTATCTTTGTCACCTACCATATCTGCATCAGCATGCCCTACTAGAAAAATATCAGTTCCTCCAAAATACAAAGCATTTGTTGTTGTCCCTTTTAGATACCTAAGTATCCACTTCACAGCTTGCCAATGCTCTTTACCTGGGTTGTCCATGAACCTACTCACAACTCCCACTGCATGTGCAATGTCAGGCCTTGTCCAGACCATAGCATACATTAGAGAACCTACCGCTGCAGCATATGGAACTTTAGACATATAGGCTATCTCCTCTTGTGTCTTTGGACACATATCCTTTGTTAGTTTAAAATGACCCTTCTTGTCTTCTTCGTCCTGTCCCTTGATATTTTCATACCAAGTATCCTCTTTGCAGCACCTAAATCTTTCATTGAAAAACATTTAGAGAGCTCCTCTTTTAGGTCTTTGATATCCTGCATGTTAGCATTTGCAATCAACATGTCATCAACATACAACATTAGGATGATGAATTTTCCATCTCCAAAATTCTTCTTGTAGACGCAGTGATCCGAGTTGCATCTTGTGAATCCATGATCCAACATCCATCGATCAAACTTCAAGTACCATTGTCTTGATGCTTGATTTAAACCATACAAGCTCTTCTTTAATCTGCAAACCATTTTCTCCTTACCTTTTACTTCATACCCCTTTGGTTGAAGCATGTAGATTTCCTCCTCTAAGTCCCCGTGAGGGAATGCCGTATTTACATCCATTTGCTCGAGATTTAAATAACGAGCAGCCACAAGGCTTAAGACAAGCCTAATTGATTTCATTTTTACAACAGGAGAAAATATTTCATTGAAGTCAATATCTTTCGTTTTAGAAAACCCTTTTACCACAAGCCTAGACTTGTACCTTTTCTTTCCACCTTCTTCTTTCTTCAGCTTGTACACCCATTTGTTTTGAAGTGCCCGCTTACCTTTAGGCAACTCAACCAACTCCCATGTTTGGTTGTGATGTAGTCCATCTCACACGTGCATGCTCTTCGTCCATTCTTCTTTGGATTCATGTCGCATAGCTTCTTCGTATGATTCTGGCTCTCCAGAATCTGAGATCAAGAGATGTTGAAGGAAGGAACAAACCTTTCTAGAGGTCTACTTGCTCTTGTATATCTTCGGAGAATAGGTTGAGGCTCCTCATTTGGTTGACGTTGTTGCACATTGTCACCGTTTGCAGTCCTTGAGTCTTCACCGTCCTCAAGCTCCATGTACTCATCACCTGTTTCTTTTGTTTGTTTTCTTTCCAAGTAATCTTTGTACATATTTTGTTCGTTAAAAATTACATCCCTACTCAAGATTTTACCATCTTCAGGATTCCATAGGCGATACCCAAAGTCACCTTCTCCATAGCCAATGAAGAAACACTTTTTAGACTTTGCATCTAGCTTTGATCTTAGGCTTCTATCTATGTGCATGAAAGCCTCACACCCAAACACTTTGAGAAATGCATAATCCACCGGTTTACCTGTGCATGCCTCTTCTGGAACTCCCCCATCCAATGCCGTTGAGGGTGACCGATTGATTAAGTACACGACGTACTTACAGCTTCCGCCCAAAGCTCAAGCGGTAGGCCTGCATGTAGCTGCATGCTTCGTGCTCATTCCATGATTTTCCTGTTCATCCTTTCCGATATCCCATTTTGTTGAGGTGTCCTTGGGGTTGTCCTTTGCCTCCAAATGCCATTGCTAGCACAAAAGCTTTCAAAAGCTTGGCTGCAATATTCGCCTCCATTGTCGGATCTGAGGCATTTAACCTTGGTACCTGTTTCATTCTCCACAAAGGCTTTCCACCTTTGAAATATGGAAAATACATCGGATTTATTCTTCATGACATAAACCCATGTTTTTCTAGTCGCATCGTCTATGAATGTTACATAGTACAATGAGCCACCAAGTGATGGTGTACTTGCAGGACCCCAAACATCAGAATGAACCAACTCAAGTTTTTTATTTTTTCTTTCATTTCCTGATTTTTGAAATTTTACCCTCTTTTGTTTACCATAAACACAATCTTCACAGAACTGTAAGTCCACTTCTTTCAAACCTGGTAGAAGCTTCTTTGTTTGAAGGATTTGCATTCCTTTGGCACTCATATGCCCAAGTCGATAGTGCCACACCGTACTGTCAACTTCTGTAGTTGCTGCACAAGCTGAAGGTTGCGTGCCAACAATACACAAGTAAAGTGTACCGACTTTTTCTCCCTTGGCAACCACCAAAGATCCCTTTGAGATCTTCCACCGTTTGTTTCCGAATGCAATGTTGTGACCTTCATCGTCCAATTTTCCTGTAGAGATCAAATTTTTGTGAAGAGAAGAAACATGCCTAACATCTTTAAGCTTCCATTCATTTCCGTTAGCAGTTTTGACAGAAACTGTACCTTTGCCGACAATCTCACAAGCTTCATCATCTCCCAAGTATACATACCCAAAATTACCTTTAGTGTAGTCTTGGAAATGTTTCTTGTGTGGTGTCACATGGAATGAAGCCCCGGAATCTACTATCCAGGAATTAGACACATTGTCTAATGAGAGAATTAGAGCATCTTGCTCTACTTTACGTGCCACATTGGCCTCCGATGTTGGCTTGTTTTCTTGAGACTCTGTCTCCTTATTCTTCTTGGAGTTCCAACATTCAAGAACTGACTTCGTGCGTGACTTGCTCCGCCTTGAGCGATCACGACCCTTTTGGTTTTTGAACCTCTCCTTAGGCCTTCCTCTTGTTTCCACTGATAGTGAACCACTTGGTGATTCTCCTGTGCTTCTCCTTCGCATTTCCTCTCTTAGGAGAACACCCACAACATCATCAAACTTAAGAGTATTTGTGCCAGCGATAGAATTACTTACAGCCATCACAAGGCTGTCCCAACTATCCGGTAGAGATGATAGTATAAGTAGAGTTCGCACTTCGTCATCGAAATTGATTTTCACTGATCGAATTTGACTTATGTTTGTGTTAAAGTAATTTAGGTGTTCTGCAACTGAACCATTCTCTACCATCTTTAGATTGAACAAGCGCTTCATAAGAAATACCTTATTGGATGCCGATGGTTTCTCGTAGAAGTCGTCAAGTGACTTCATCAAGGCCTCCGTGGTCTTCATCTCCGAAACATTGAAGTCCATCGTTGACGCTAAGCTTAACTGGATTGTTACCAGTGCCTTTCGATCAAGGACAATCCATGCTTCATCTGCCATCGTTGCGGGCTTCTTTGCAAGACCGCCTAGTGGCAAATAGAGGTCCTTCTGGTAGAGATAGTCTTCAATCTGCATCTTCTAATGTCGGTATTTTTGCCGTTGAGCTTCTCAATCTTGAGCTTCCCTTCCTCCGCCATAACTCCCACTCAATTCAAGGAATCCTTTCCTTGAGATAATTTAGCTACGAGCAAACCTTTCTCTGATACCAGTTGTTAGGGAATAAGACGTAGCTAAATAGATAATTGAGTAGATTACTTAATGGAGAGAGACAAATTTACATACACAAGATTATAGAGTAGACAGAGAAAGAGAGAGTACACACGATATACGTGGTTCACCCAATGTGGGCTACGTCCACGGGAAAGCAGCCACTCAATGGCTTTAGTACTTCAAAACAAGAAGTAGTTTACAAAGAGATTATACCCTTAATGGAGCTCCCGCCTTGCTTCACATTCACCACCTCACACCCACCTTGTTACATCTACTTCACACTATGAAATGTGTGTAGAAATGGCCTCCTTTTATAGGCCAAAAGGGCTGCCCTCATTTATGAGAGGCAGCCATGTGTAGCCACCCTTATGCGAATAAGTCCAAATCGGACCCTCCAATCCGCCCATGTGTGGCCGCCCTTGAGAAGACAAGTCCGCTTTTGAATTCGGCCACCGGCCATTGACTTCCGACCACCGGCCACCAGCCAGCCGACCGGTTGTTTTCCGATCACTTTCCAGCCGCCGTCCGGCCATAATATTCCGACGAAAAGGAATATTCCGTGAAATTGCTCCTGATTCTTGTCCGTGGAAATTTTGGTTTCCGGTGAGTGATTTTCCTTCACGCACGATCGCTTCTCCTCATAATGGGGGTCTTACAAATGTGCACTTTTACCACATAAAATTACAAGGGTAAATCAGGCTCCATACTTAACAAGTACAAGGTTACTCCACATGCTTGGATTTTCAGGTTATGAACATGGAAAGGGTAGATGTGGTCCTTGGTAGGGAGTGGTTGCATAACCTAGGACCGTCCCTAAAGCGTAGCTATGAGCACAGTAACTTGATGTTTGAATCCCATGGCGCACATGTGTTGTTGTTAGGAGAGAAGGATGTACCTTCTTCACCATTGATTTGTACCGCTGAGCTTATGCAGCTCGTTTCTGATAATGAAATAGATCAATTTTTCTTGTGTTACTCATTGTCTAATTTTCTTTCTAACATTGAATCTGTTGAACATTCCTCAACGCCGCATGCTTCTCTCTCATCTCTTCCACCAATGGCTACTTCCAAACAAGCAAACATTCTAGTGAGCTACAAAATGATTTGCCGCCAGGATTACCGCCAACACGGTCGGTGCAGCATAGTATCAATGTGGCTGGAAGCTATAAACCTGTAAGTAAAGCACCCTACCGTATGAGTTATTCTAAAGCTGCTAAGGTGGAATGTCAGCTTGCTGACTACCTTAGCAGAGGGTTTATACAACCCAGTTCTTCACCATGGGCCTCTCCTATCCTATTAGTGAAGAAAAAAGATGACAGTATGTGCATGTGCATAGACTACCGTGGCTTAAATGCGGTTACGGTTAAGAACAAGTACTCATTGCCCCAAGTGGATGAGTTGTTCGACAAACTCACTCATGCTCGCATTTTCACAAAAATTGACTTGCGGTTAGGATATCACCAAGTCTGTATTCGACTTGCTGATATATCCAAAACTGCATTCTGAACAAGGTTTGGACACTACGAGTTCTTGATGATGCCCTTTGGGTTAACCAATGCGCCCGCAACATTCATGACACTTATGGATAGTGTCTTGAAGCCATACTTGGGCAAATTTGTCATTGTTTTTCTCGATGACATTCTACTCTATAATGCTTCGCTCAGGCAGGTGTTCGAGTTGTTACGCACAAATAAATTATTTGCCAAGGAATCTAAGTGTGATTTTCTGAAAGAAGAAATTCACTATCTCGGGCATGTTATTTCAGTTAATGGGCTATATATGGATCAATTCAAAGTGGATACAATTCAGCAATGGCCTTCTCCTAAAAATCTGGAAGAGTTACAGATTTTTTTGGGGTTCGTTAAAAATTATGTTAATATTGTTGTTCCCATGACGGATCAACTAAAAGACAAAGGCAAAGCTCTTCAGTAGGGATCCTCTCAACAGCACAGTTTCGATACGCTCAAGGATGCATTAGCTACAGCTTCCATACTAGCTATTGTAGATCCTTTGAAACCATTCTTTTTGGAAACGGATACTAGTGATCATGCTATTGGAGCAGTCCTGTTACAAGATGGACAGCCAATTGCATTTGAAAGCAAGAAGCCACATGCAGATCAACAGAACTACTCTGCTTATGAGCGCAAACTCTATGCAATAGTGTCTGCCTTAAAAACATGGTGGCATTATCTGTATGGTGCTCAGTTTGAGATTGTGTTTGACCATGAAAGCATCAAATGGTTTACACAACAAACGGATTTGAAGGGTCAGAAAGCTAGGTGGGCCGAGATTCTTTAGGAATATGACTCCAAGCTAAGGTATCGTAAGGTCAATACAATGTGGTGGGGGCTGATGCTCTAAGTCGTGTGCTAGAGATCAATTCTCTCTTGTTCATGGAACTTCGTAGTGAATTTTTGGATTCTCTCAAAGGAAAATATGAGCGTGATGAAGCATATTCCAAAGTGTGGAGCCATGTTCAAATGAGGGATCCTTCTCACTCCAATGATGGTAGTGTAATGTTAAACTCCACACCTAGTTCTCCTCTATTGAGTGATGAACTACAGCGATGGAAGCATTTCATCATCAACAATGGGTACCTACTCCATGAGGGGAGAGTTTGTGTACCGACGGACACAAACATTCGACGCCAAATTCTTTATGAATGTCATGATAGTCCAAGTGAAGGGAACCCCGGTATTAGAAAAACTTATGCTCTCGTATGACGATAGTTTTACTGGCCAGGTATACATGGCTTTGTTCAAGCTTATGTCTTGCATTGCCAAAAATTTCAAGCTAACAAAGCAGAGCACCTGAAAGCAAGAGTGTTTGTGGGTCGCCGCAACGGACGTCCATAGCATAGCTCTCAAGAATCAACATAAAATTATCGATACAGGGAAAGCGACTCGAATGAGGCATGGAAACTCACTAGGATGTCAACCCTAATGAAGTGAACTCGAAGAGATGCAACTACTAACTCTACAAGCAAATCAATCGCACTAAAGCCAAGTAATCAGCTTATGACCTTCTACAGAGCTCTTCAGTCATCACGCCCATTCACCATGCAAATCATATCGGAATCGTGCAAAACTTGAAGGGAAGCTACAGGGGACTATCAGGAACATATCCTATCACTGTCACATCATTCTGGAGAGGTAAAAATATCGCGATTATTCGTCCCACAGTACACAAAAACAGTAAACGGATGACCCTAAAGGGTCGTTTTTAGGTCCCTAAAGCCTCTCCTAGGGTCAAAACAACATAAAATACGCATATAAACACTCAAAACAGCGATTTAATGCCTAAACGAATGCGTTTGAAACCTTCACCGAATCTTGAATGAAAGAGCAGAGTAAGAGGAACACAATGCAAGAAACAAAACTGAATTTGGATTACCGTAGCCACAGAAGCGATGATTACAAGTTGGAGCAAAGAGGTGGCTCTCTGTGCGTAACGCAATAGTCACTTATCTTCAAAAAATAATCTCCTTTCACACTAACCTTAGTGTATTATATACCTAGGGCTTTCTAAAGTGGCCGGCGGCCAACTTCTCAGGGACCTTTACATACATCATTGGAAAAATTACATCTTTGACTCAGACTTGACATAGACGATTGACATTAGGCTTTTACAGGGTTTGATGTATTAAACATCGAAAAAATAATGTGACCACGTCAAAACGTTGGCCGGTTGACCCAACGGGCGCCTTGACTGGGTGGGCACTTGTATATTGTTATCACCTCCGAACAAAGAGGACTCTTACATCCTTTGGAGATTCCCAATGGAAAATGGGAAAGCATCTCTATGGACTTTATTGTGGGTTTACTAACCACTATACGAGGTCATGACTCGGTATGGGTGGTTGTAGATCGGTTGACTAAACTATGTAAGTTTATTCCAACCAAATCAACAATTAAGACACCAGAACTAGCTAAGTTATTTGTGGACAATCTATACAAGTTGTATGGTTTGCCAAGTAACATTGTCAGAGACCGTGATCCCAAGTTTAGCAATCACTTCTGGAGGTCTGTGTTTAAACAATTGGGTACACAACTAAACCTCAGTACATCCAATCATCCAGAAACAGATGGTCAGACTGAACGAGTTAACCAAGTGCTAGAGGATATGCTAAGAGCAAACATCAGCAAAAAACAGTCAAACTGGGAAAAATACTTAACTATTCTCGAGTTTGCCTACAACAATGCTAAGCATGTCACAACTGGATTTAGTCCTTTCATGCTCATGTATGGGTTTCAACCTAGGTCACCTTTTACGGTGGGGTTGGCAATCGAAAAGCTCCAATAGGTTAAGGATTCTCTCCAAGACCACATGGATATACTGAAACTTGCTCGTCAAAATGTTCGACAAGCGCAGGATTGGTATAAGAAGTATGCTGATGAGAAACGTTGCAAGTTACCTTCGACGAAGGGGAGGAAGTATTTATATGTGTGCCAAAACATTCAGAAAGTCTAAAAACTGGGCCAACACCTAAATTATCTCCCTGATATTGTGGGCCTTTCAAAATCCTCAAGCGAGTAGGTGATCATGCCTACACATTATTGCTACCTACACATTCTCGTATTCATCTAGTGTTTTATGTCAATCGTTTACGTAAGTGGTTACATGGGAATGACAATGTCATTGACCAACAAATTTTAGTTGATTTCATTGAACCTCCTACCTTATCGCATGAACATGAACGTGTTCTTGATTATATGAGTTACGTACACGTCATCATGTACGTCAACAAGCCTTAATCAAGTGGAAAGATAGACCTGAGGAAGGTGCCACTTGGGAAAACATTAGTGTTCTTAAGAAGAAATTTCCCACTTTTGTTTTTGAGGACAAAAAATCTCCTTAAGGGGGGAGTAATGTTAGGACAACGGCAAGGCCAAACTAGAGAAGGGCAAGGCCGGGCTAGGCAGCGTGGAAAGGGAGTCCAACTAGGGCAAAGTGCTAGGGGCCATGCTATATAGTGGGTGGTTGGGAGGTGGACTCCTAGGTTCTAGTTCCCCTTGTCTAACAAAAGGTTTCTTTGGTCAAAAACTAATCTTTTGGGAGCTCTAACTAGGGATAAATTGATACAATTTGGAAGCTTATAGCCCCGCCTTATCGATTACAATATTCATCTGGAAAATAGGAGTTACAATATTTTTGATTTATCAAAAGAATAAGTGTTTTTACAATAAAAGCTTCCAAAAAACGCTACATGAGTTAGTTTACTGCTATAATTCCCCCCCTCCTTGATTGTGTCATCCCTTGACAGAATTTCATGGACTGAAATAGTCATCAGGTTGACGACTAGTGAGGCAGTTTTTAAGTTCTTGTAGAGCTTTTTGATATCTGACGCAACGTTCTTTCTCAGGGACTTGCAGAAACTAAATAGTTACTTTGTTTTTCAGTTCAATGGAGGTATAGTCAATAAGACTTGCTGTCAGATTGCTGATCACTAGCCCAAAAATCATTGTACGCCATGTAAAGAATCATGTGTAAAAAGCCTCTTTGAATGCCAACATATTGCTTGCGGGCAAGAACATACATCTGGTGTAGAAGCTGTAGATGACTTCTTCTGAAGTTTATCCACTCAAATCATAGCACAAGCCTTTATTACCTTCTAAGAAAGATATCCATGGGGCTCTTGCTTTCTTAGGCTTATGAAAAACTTCAATGCATGTGAGCACCATTTTGTAGATTTTATATAGCATTGCACATAAGAGTTCATGCAAGATCTTGAAGAAGTTCATGGCACCCGTTAGGGTTTTCACCATGTATTCCCTAGTTGTTGATCCTTGCTCTGGAGCTGGCAGTCTAGGTAATTGATCCAAGTTGGCCTCTTCTTCTTTGATGCTTTGTGTGCTTGTCATGCCCTTACTCTTGGTACGAACAAAATGTTGGGTCCTTCTGGATTGCTGCAGGTGCTCTTGTAAACAAAATGAGGTACCTTGAGTTCTTGTTGAGCCAATTATTTCTCCATTTGGGGTGGAGAGCATCTGATCCTTCTTCTTGCATATCCTTGTACAATCTTTCTTTGACTTGCAGTAGCTCCATCGCTATCAAAGGGTAGGGCAACGGCTGTTGATTCCATTGAGAGTTGATTTGGTTGGGAGTAAGCTGTGTTACATTGATTGAGTCAATAACTCTCAACTCCCAATCCATTGCCGCTTTCCATTCAGCATCTACTTCATGGAAAATCTATTCTTTAAGTGCATATTCTTCAGCTTTAGAAAGCTAGACCATTGGCACTTGTTCCTCTTCAGTGATTGGTACTTGGAATTCAAAATCTCTTGGTTGTCCTTCTGTTGGCTATGTTTCCATATCTACAAAGGAGACTAATGGTATTTATATATTTGGTGATTCAGAGGTACCTGCTCGCATTAAGACAAGGTCTGGTCTTTCTGCCTGTTCCAGCTTCAACTCAAGTTCCATGTCTTTGTTTCTCTTTTCCAAAGTCTTGTAGACTTCATCTATCCCCTTGAATGAATCTACGACTAGGTTTTCCTTGGTTTGCTTTAGGAATTCCTCTTGGTCATTGATTTGCTACTCTAAGTATTGCAATGAAGCATTTGCTACATTTAATTGCACTTGGAGCTTTTGTATTGACTAGGTAGTTTTTAAAAGTTTGCTAAGTACTTCAGTCAGCTATTGGTCCTTGCATTTTTGTGAGAAGCTCCCCTAGATGTTCCATCTCCTTCTGTTGCCTTTTCTTGACAGCTTGGTGTTGCTCTGCTTTATTTTTGAGCTCTTTGATCTGTCCTTGAAGATTCTTGATGATGTTCATCATGTCTTCAAGCTCGCCTTGAAGAGCATCAATTACTTGCTCCAACTCTCGAGTTTGGCGCACTACGGCTAAGAGCTACTATTCACATCGTTTTTGTCATTAGCTGCATCTGCTTTGAATACTCATCAACGATGAAAACTTCATCTCAATAATTTTTTATTCTTCAGATTCTGCCTAAGGCTACTTAGAAGTCCAAGCAGATTTGGCTTGCGGCTCTTTGAACGGTGCAACGGATTCTACTTGTGGCATTGTATATGGTTCAACTGATTATGTTTGTGGTGTTGTAGAAGGTCCAGCTAATTTTGTTTATGTTTCCTTGGGCTGTCATAACTGGATTTCTCCTCTTGTTTCTCTTTTCCTTTTGCTTCCTTCTCTTCATCGGATTTGGAAATTGGTGAAGGGCTTAGACTTGGCATGGGTTGGTCTTCTTATTCAGTAGATGGTGAAGGTTGTCTTGGAGACATCTTTCCTTGTTCATGTTGTGGTTCACTTTGCTGTGTAGCTTTTGCCTGCCTTTGTTGTGCAACCGACACTTCTCTTTTCATTTGTGCTTCTAGAGATTCTTGTATATTCAAATATTAGGCTTTTGCATACATTTGCTCAAGAAAATCCTTTGGATCTTCTTCCATCTTCTTCTTGGGGTTCTTGGTACTCGGACCCTTGATCTCCCTTGGGTTCCATGACTCTAGGTTCTCTCCTGCAGCTTGATCACTTCTTTCATACAATTCTTTTTCTCTTTCAAACCTTGCTTTTTTTTTTGCTGAGGTTCTTCCTGATGGACTGCCACTGCTTTCTTCTTCATTTCTTCTCTCCTTGACCTCTTTTCTTCATTGTTGGAGCTTTCACTGCTATGGGCTTTAGGCGAGCTTTCTACTAATTCTTCATCTGATTTATATATTCTTTTCTTCTTTGATCTAGTGGTCTGTGGAGAGGGTAGAGCTGAGACTATCCAAGTATCATGACCTGAGGCTGGCAGCAAGTTATCTGCCATCACAATAGCATGGTATGAAATCCTGGTTAGAGATTCTAGACCTCCCAGATATGTTACCTTTCCTTTCTTCTTTGTGATCTTGAGTGTTGTAATCACGTACCGAGAATGACCTATTGTTTGCCTTGTTGTTGAATTTAACACTTGCGTGAAAGAGGTTGCAACTTCATGATTTGGAGTAGTGTATCTTGACGGTCTCTTTGAGAGGAAATGGAAGTAATGGTGATGATAAATATGGGTGTCATCCTCCACTTGCTTCAGAATGAGGTCGAAGAAGGTGGTGGCAGTTGTATCCTTCGTGAATGTACCATATATTTTCCTATCTCTGGCCCTCATTGTCATTCTTTTAGCTGGCAACTGTAATGCCTTGGCCACTTTGTCCTTGCTAATGAACTCTTCAACTTTTTGGCCTTGTTGATCTCTGATCTGAGCTCATCCATCCTCTTGGATTGTTGTTAATATATCATAGGCTCTCTGGAAATCTACTGCACACAGCTCTTGATCATAGAATTCTCAAAGACTAACCTTCTGTTGGCTTCTTGGGTGGCTAAATAAAGCATAATATTTATGGTACTATGAAGAGGTACAAGGCTAGGATTCTGGCCAAAGGTTATGCACAAAATTATGGGGTTGATTATGAGGAGACATTTAGCCTCATAGCCAAGATGGTTACCATTTGTGTGTTTATTATAATGGCTGCAACATTAGGATGGGTGTTGAGACAAATGGATGTAAAGAATGCATTTTTGAATGGAGACTTGGAGGATGTTATGTATATGGAACAACCACAAGGATATGAAAATATGAATCTATGTGAACTTGTAAGTAGGTTAAAGAAAGCAATGTATAAGCTGAAGCAAGCATCTAGATCATGGTATGGGAGAATTGTGGCTGAGCTACACAATTGGACTAATGAGTCACTTTATTCAGTCTCCTAAGAAACCACACTTAGCTGCACACATTGCGCTATGTAAGTGCTACTTTGGATTATTCACTCTTTTATAGGCATGATATAGAGTTTTAGCTCTATGGTTACACAGATGCAGGTTAGATTGGTAGCACATACAATCATAGATCTACGAATGGATTCATGTTTTTACTTTGGATTGTTGCTATCACATGGAGATGCAAGAATAATATTGCACAAATAAGATAAAACAAGTTGCTTTGCAACCTAGGCTTTGTGACTCGAGCAATATTGGGCATAAGTTAACAAAGGATTCTTTGAAGGAGTAAAAGACCAGTTTCCAGGAAATTTTGATAGAAGTTGAAAAGGTATGCTCTGAGGACATGATTGCCAAGAATGCAAAGGGTTTTGCATTTGCGCCACATGAGATAGGGTGTGTCGATCCTTCCATTGTTGCTCTTATGGTAATCTTCACTATCCCTCATGTACCTTGGGACTTGCAGCCCATTCCAGTTCCATAGGATTCTTTAATAAAACTCATTGAGTTACTAAATAAAAAGATCCATATGGGTATTTTGGATCCTTGTTGTGCTCCATATTCAAACAATTGGCTCACAATTCAAAAGAAAAATAGTTCGTTACGCTTTATCCAAGATATGCAACCTGTGTGATGAAGGTCGCAATTATAGATGTGGGTACATGGCCAATTGTAGATGAGTTTGTAGAGGCATTTATAGGAAGGGAAATATATTTTGTGGGGGTTTTTTACTCAGGGTTTGATCAGCTCCAACTAGCAATGGAAAGGAGGTATTTGACTAGCATGAGAACACCTTAGGGTTTTGTGAGGATGTGCACCTTACCTCAGGAAGCGACTAATTTAGCTTCATATGATGAATTGTATGAACAAAGTCCTACGTGACTTCATACCTCAAGCTATGATGCCCTTTCTTAATGATGTGTCAATCCAAGGATGTGATGTAGTGCAAGTATGTGTCAAATAATATCAATGATTGTGATAAGATCTTGTCAAGGCTGGAAGAAGTTAACCTTATGTTGTCCGAGAAAAAGTCATTTTTTGGCGTGAATTAAGTTCTTATTGTAGGACATATGTGCGGTCCACATGGTAGAAAGCCTTCTCCTGCAAAGATCGATGTAATTCAAAGAGTGAAAGATAGATGTATAAATGTGACTAAGGCTCAAAGGTTCCTGGGTGCATGTGTGGTTTATGTTATTTGGATTCCACATTATGCACCTATAGAAGAAGCTTTGTATCAAGTGTTGAGAAAGACAAAAATTCCAATGGGAAGAAATGCATGCACATGCCATGATGAAATTAAAGAATATTTTCTTATGTCTCCAAATTTTAGAAAGGAAAACTACGAATATGGAAGGCATGTGATTGTGACAATAGATACTAGCCCCACATGAATTGGATGGGAAATTGGGAAAGATGATGATGATGACAAGCGATATGTGGTGAGATTTGGAGCATAATTCATAAGTGCTTGTCAATGCAATTATCTGCAGGTGAAAAAGGGAAATATGGGTAGCAGTCACATCACTGAAGTGTGAGAAAGAGTATCTGATATTTGCAAATATAATAGTGGAGACTAATTTTTTACCCCTTCTTGTAATGATCACAATCTCCTCAACTCTTGACATTGCTATGCTGAGATGGATTGCCTATGTAAACTCCTTAAATCTAGAATATAAGCATATTGCAAATAAAGACAATCTAGTTTCTGATATTCTTTCTAGAGACAGATATGAAAATGAAGAAGAAATGGTTGTGGAGGTGATGATGTACCTCGCTTTTTGATTATCGTCCACCCTCGTTGGTGGCTCTCCTGCTCTGCAACGCTCTGCAATGGCGCCCCCGTGGTAGAGGAGATGAGCATGCATTGGAGATTGGCTCTTTGTTGGATTTGCATCACAAAGCCACGAGTTGTTGGTGTAGGCCTCCCTTCTCACAAGCTTGGAGTAGATGATGAGCTTTCCATTAAAGCTTGAGAAGGAGAGAGAGCCTTCTTTGCTTCACACATGAGATTGTGTGAGTGTGTGTGTGTGATAATGCCTTGCCCAAATCAGCCCCCTCTCTCTCTCTTGGTCGATCCCTCTTGCATTTTACTCATGTTGGCGCCCCATTGGCTCATGCCAGGCTTAGCCAATAAGAATTTAGAAGCATAATGGCTAGCCTTCTGACATGTGTCCCCTTTTCCCCTTTTGTGAGAGCTTTAGGTAATTAAAAAAACCAATTAATCTCTCATTGGACCCTTTAGTCTTCTGGCCAATAGGAATCAGGAAAGCCATTGGGCTGTTGAATGCTCATTGGACCCCTTGGGAGATTTTCCAATAGTCTTCTAGAGAGGTTAATTTCTATTGGTTCTTTTATCAAGTGTTTCTTAAATGAATTAAACTAAAATTAGTCTAGCCTAAGTCTCATTGGTCCACCTCTATGGCCATCCAATAGGATTTGAATACATCTTGGGGGCAATTGGGTTAGGGGAGCTCACATGTGTCCGCTATGCCCTTTGTGTAAAGGGAGCCTTGAGTGTGTGAGAGTGTTCTCTACCTCTTCTCTCTCTTTCCCTACCTTTAGGACTCACCCCTTGCCATCTAGGGATTTGCAAAGACTTTTAGGTCTTCCAAAGGCATCCAATTTCCCTAAGGTTTTACCATTGGACTTTTCATTGAATTTTGGAACCTTAGCATTTTGGAAGTCTTAATGGGATGAACCTTAGAGTCTTTGAAGCCCATTGATGCACATTGCTCTTTTGCAGATGCCCCAACCCTTTGGATCCCTATTTTCCGTCCTTTGGATCCCTATTGTGGCCAGTCTCCCAGCTTAACCAATATTCTAGCTTTTTCTCCCCTCATACTTCCCATATTAAATGATCAGTTTAACATGAGAAAATAATTTAGGATAATTAGATATTAGTTATTATGATAGAGCTTCTCTTGGTTTGTGCCACCTCTTGGGCTGCGAGGTCTTTAGGATTATACCCAATGATGATTCGGTTGGTGTGGATGGCATTGTCCATGAGAGGAGGTGGAGAGCCAAGGTATTGTTCCAAAATTCAAGATGTCTCTAAGATATGATCCTGAGTGCACCACCTTGGCTTTGTGAGGATGAGTGTTGATGTCTGGGTGGTAGCCAGCCTGGAGTTTTGATGACCCTCCATAAATTGTTGCAAAACCCTCCATGTAGATGTGTTGGTGAGAGACTAGACCATGTGGCTACATGCATTTGCATCCATGTTGAGCATAAAATTGTGTTTTTAATATAGATATAAGATAAGGTACCACCTCTTAGTGAGGGATAATTTGTTACATGGGATAATTTTACCATACCATGTCATGGTCACACTACACATGAAGCCCATCGTTGGTATTTCAAGGAGGGCTAGAGCAGTTGCACTCGTTTAGGCTCCAATTAGCTCAGCCTCCTTTTGTAACAACAATGAATAATCAACCTTGAGATCCTTTAGGTTTCCTAGAAATGTGAGAAATTTCTCTACATTTTCACAAACTCTTCAAGTGTTCAATATTTTCCATGACTATCATTAATTTCAAGACCATTAATAGAATGGGTAGTGAGACCAAAGACTCAAGGCGGAAGTGGGATTACTAACCCCATGTGCAAAAGCTTTGTGCACCAAATGAGTTGTCTCTCTAATGGACCAAAAATAGGATTGGGCTATCATGGCATGGGATATGATAAAATGAAGCAAATCTTGCCTCAAAAGGGGGCACATGGAAGAAATCCACAATGCAAGACAGGATTATGGTAGCTTGGAGGTTGCACTTGCCAGAGCTAGCATGAAAGTGTAACGAAGTAGCTTCAACCTTGGAGTGGGAGGAGAATTCTAGATACTTCAGAGAATCCTCTATGAATTGGTCCCCTTGATGTAAATTGCATCAAATTTTCTTTTGCATCTAATGTGTTTTCCACATGTCATTTTAGTGCGGTATCAATATTTCCCTGACATATTCAGCTTTTCGCATCCCTACTATGCCCGAGCCTCTTTGTCCCAACAATTTTGTTTGCAACACATGGAGCATGTGATCTGGAAACATGACAATTGACATGGTACTTAAGTGTCACCCCAAGAGTATTTTCTATGAGTGATCATGTTCGCTTTAAAGACATCTCTCTCTCTCTCTCGCTCTCTCTCTCTCTCTCTCTCTCTCTCTCTCTCTCTCTCTCTCTCTCTCTCTCTCTCACACACACACACACACACACACACACACACACACACACACACACACCACGCACACACGCACACACACACACACACATATCGAAGAGTAAGCAAAAAATGCAAGTTGGTGGATGAAGATAGGGAAGAAATTGGACAAACGTTGAAGGCAAGCTAGGAACTTAGCAAGGAAGAAAAAGAGGAATGATGAAAGTAGCAAGCCAAAAATCTACCAAGGAGGCACGAGTAACATTGCTCTCTGTCATTTTAGGGGTAGGAACTTGAGATATGGGCAGAGATGGTACGTGTGCATGGGTTTGAAAACTCTCTCTCTCTCTCTCTCTCTCTCTCTCTCTCTCTCTCTCTCTCTCTCTCTCTCTCTCTCTCTCTCTCTCTCTCTCTCTCTCTCTCTCTCTCTCTCTCTCTCTCGTGCGATCGCTTTCTCGCTTGGATTTTTATTTCACTAATGTGTTGCCCCTACTAGTGCTATAGCCAATCGCATGCCCTAGCATGTGAGCTGCAGCATCATACTTGCCAAGATCTAGGCCTGGCCATCAATAGCATGCCCACCACATAGTTTCACTACCAATATAGCTTGAGACTCCACCATCGGACATGGCATCTTCTCATCTAGCTATGTGAGCAACTCATTATGCAATGACACCTAGGATTGCTCTTGCGCCGCTACTGTAGGTGTGGATTGACAGTTTCCTTAAACACTATCATATGTTGTTTGCTTGATGGCTTCTCCTACCTTCAAACCAAAGTACTTCAAAAACACTAATGCTCATAGTACCATTCAATGTCTATTCACGTACATTAAGAGGGTTTCTTGATCCTTCATGGCACATTCACATGTGTGGTTCATTATGGTTCTTGGTTGTACAAGACACTTTTTAGTCTCACAAAGGCCTACTAGCGAAAGAGAGCTGAAGCAAATGGCCATAACATGCACAAAAAGGAGAGATACAGAGAGAGATAGTTAATTCTTAAAGAAGCTACCCATAAAGGGGCCAATATTCTATTAATACAAAACACTACTCTATAAGTTTATGCAAAAAATAATTGATCATACATGGCTAGCTAGCTGAAAGCAAAGAGATAGGGGGGGGGAGGGAGAGAGAGAGAGAGAGAGAGAGAGAGAGAGAGAGAAGGTTTTCGAAACCCATCCCATGCCTCTTTTCCATCCAATACATGAATAGGCACCCTTGCCTCCTCTCCTAAACTAACCAACTAGCCCCTACCTTTGAAGCATTGGTTGATATAGTTTTGCAGCCTTAGAAATGCTACCATGATGTAATTACATGGCCCATCTTGATGCAGGCTTATGAGTGATGGGTAATCCTCCCCACTAGCATAACTCTCAACATTGCTTCAACAATTTCTATATTAGTTATGAACCCCTAGTATTCACCAATAATTTACCGTATTCAGGTGACACAGTTGTATAAGCATCAAACCCCTAAGTAAGAATCAAATCTTCAAAGAAATTGCTACATGGAAACTAATTTGCAAGATCAAAGATTTCATATATTAAACCCATAGCGCTTGTTGTTACAAAAACATGTCCATTGCAGACCACCTCAAACATGATTTTATGAGATTACAAAGTAAAATCTATGTCGATAGCTTTGGGAATTATGGATACATGATCGGCATGCATAGAGTACAGATCTAAATTCTTCAAATGTTGCCTCAAATACACTCAGGTTTGAAACCAGTGCCCTTGTATAAAGTAACATCGTCATTGCTTGACATACTTGACCTTCCTATGCTTGGGATCCATCTCTGTCTCATGGCTATGGAGTTTCCACCTATGGTCCAGGGGCACCCTTCTGTGTCCTTCCAACTAGAAAGTTTGTGATGTGACTCCACCTTACATGAAAAATAAATATTCTATTCCATAGCTTGCAAGAAGTTGGGTATGCTAGAGTCTTTTCCATAGCTTGTAGAAGTTGGGTATTAGTGTTGTGGGATGCAATAGAGGCAAAGGTGGATGTGAAGACAACTACATTAGCTTGTAATCAGGGTGGGCTTGGTTGATAGGGGAAGTTGAGTGGGAGGGAAGGGTTGGGTCAGGGGAGGGGATGTTGACATTGAAATGGAAGATTGAGGAGGTAGATGAAGGGGTAGTTTCTGTAGATCTTGGCTTACGGTAGACTTGGTATTTTTGAGGGAGGACAGTGAACAATGGAAGAGGGTACAGGGATAGAAAGAAGAGAGGAGGGAGGAATGTGATAGTGAGAGGAAGTGTTTAGCAGGTAGATGAAGAGGCAGATCCAGGAGTGTGTGAGAATGAGAGGGAGGGTTAAGCAGGTAGATGGAGAGGAAGATGCAAAATTATGTAAGAGTGAGAAGGAGGATTGAGCATTTAGATGAAGAGGGAGATGCAGCAGGTCCTGGCTATGGTGGGCATGGCTACTTTGAGGAAGGGGAGTGAGAGAGACAAAGAGGAGACATGGACAGAGAGAAAGGGATTTTGGAGGCAAAAAATGATTGTTTGATACTAGAATAGGTTTGGGGTCACTTTTTGGGGGAAAATGACTATTTTTGAAAATTTCAATAAAATTCAAATTTTTAGGGTTTATTTTTGGCCGAGTTTTTAGAAAAAAATGAAAGGTGGGGTTCTCTTTTTGTACAAGGGTCCCTCTCCCTCTTATGACACCCCCTTTTCTCTAGGAGATGCTGAAAAGCTAGAGAGAGAAGGTAGCCTCCTAGTCACTACTTACCCCACCTTTTCTAGGCTTGAAGGCTAGAAAATGACCTACCAAAATAGCCCCCATCATTTCCTTTGTCTCCCTTAATCACAACATACTTCCTTAAGATTAGGGATTCTTACAAGGCCCATGGAGAGTCCATATTTTTCCTAATTCTCTTGTCACAAGGAACTCGAAATTCCTCTAGTGCATCATCAAACAGATCCATAAGCTCCATATCTTCCTCCTTGGAAGAACCACCTAGTTTGTGAGTATTATCACAGGAAACCTCATGGCTTGTTTCATACATAGCCACGAATTGTTCTGGCAGCTTCACCCTCCCATTCAAATATCTTTCCACTTCAATAGCACAAGTCTCAGCATGCATTACAAAGATAGCATCAATTTCTTTCTCCATAGAATCATCATAGCAAACCCTGTCACATGTAGCAGTCATAGATTGATCATCATCATGCACCCCCTATAAATATGCATCTCCATAATCATAATCTTTGTCTGGGTTTACATCAAATACTTATGAATGAGTATCAAATACATCTGCATCATCACCAGTGTCCTGAAATGTAGCCATAGACATAAAACCCTCTTGCATAGCATTAGCCAAAACAATTGCTTTTGCATGTAATGTTGCATAAGCATTCTCTTCATGGTCTACACTCGAAGAGCACTCCAAATGGGCATCTACACATATTTACTCTGACAAAAATGTTGCTTGATCACTGTTAGCGGCTATGCTTGCATGTATAGCATGCACTGGCTCTGAGAAACCTGTTTCCTCATTTATGTTGAGGCGGTCCGGGGCGGGCAACAAGAAGAGTGGCCTCTAAGCACTCTTCTAGGCTCCCGTGCTGCTCAATTGGGTTAGGGTTGAAAAAAAAAACAACAACACACACAAAAAAATTGTAACCTAACCCTACACAAATTTGGGGCACCACCTAGTTTTGGATGCAAACTAGGACGCATAAAGAGAGAGAGAGAGAGAGAGAGAGAGAGAGAGAGAGAGAGAGAGAGAGAGAGAGAGAGAGAGAGAGAGATAGTGCTCGGGTTGCTTTGAAATGTATCGACACTGATCAAGCAAACACAATTATATATGTAAGAAAGAGAGAGAAGAGGGAGGGGATGCTTTTTGCATTAATACCTTCTTACAAATCTGTCATGACCAATCAAAGTGAGATTAGTATTTGTGCAACATAGCTTGAGTAAATTACACCACAACACATCACAAGAAAAACCACCCCAATCGCTGTCTTAAGGCCAGGGGAGTCCTCTCCACCCTGTCGCCCTCTTACAATATGTGGGATTTATGGCTAAATTGATGACAACACCCAGAGACAAGCTATCAAGAACGTTAAAAAAACACCAAAACACTTACACATCATTGTTGTCCATTACTTCACGTTGGAAGAGAGACAAAGTATCAAAGCTTAGTCCAAATCCACCCTCCTTGATTCAGAAAATGTTGGGCTTACACTAGTAGGAGAAATGATAGATTTCCAACTCTCAATTGAATGATCACTCTCTCTCTTACAATGGCATAGAGTTCCCTTGCGAATCACCCCTATTACAACACATGCACATGCATAAGGCAATGAGCTTCTACTCGAGAGCTCCCTCTAGAGAGGTTGAGCTTGGCTTCTCAAGCTAGAGCATAGTGCTCTTGCTTATGACTCCCCCTTTTTGTGTTGGGGTTAAGGCCTATGTTCCTTGACCGGTCGCCCAGGTCATGGGCGCCTGCCCACTGTTACCCTATTCTTATAGTGAGTATACTGTATAGGGGGAGCTGCCACTTCACAGTCTCCCCACCCACATTGTGTGTGTCTCCTTCTCTCTCTCTCACTCTCAGTCTATGGTGCTCCCCGATCCCCTTCAATTGGTATCAAAGCTATGGCGACCGCGGAGAGCACGATGGCTTTGAGAGCTTCGAGGCGATAGCTCACTCTCTCTCGATGGTAGAGAGATTAAGAAAGCTTGGAAGCTTTGTGAGAATGCAATGGGAGCTTGTGAGCTCAGTTGAGAGTGATGTATGCTCTTGTGGAAGCTCAAAAAGGAGTGTGGAAAATTGTGTGTAAGTGAAGGTGCTGCCCTAAAACTTTGTGCGCAGCAGCACTGTTTTCAGATTCGTTTTTCTCCTTGTAGAATGCAGATCTGAGAATTTTGTTTGCTCGGCCCATCCGTTTCGACGTGGTCTACAGTTTTGTAGAAGAAACTTTTTGCAAATTCCTCACCGTTTTGCTGATATTAAGCTCAGACTGACTGTATACAGAAATTCCAGATTTTCTGTTGTCGCATTGTGTGCGAGTTTGATGCACTTTTGGAAGCACGGGAGATGCTTGAAATTGAGTGCATAAATTCTGAGCTGAAGATGCAATTGCAGCTTGTGTTAAGCTTGTGGTTTGAAGGTTTTTTGGTAGACTTGGGCAACGAAGTATGGAGACGTTTACACACCACCGAGGCGGTCTCTTGAGAGACGCAGTTTTTTGGAGCACATAGGTGGTGCTTCCTTCACTGGTTTTCAGAGGATACTTTGGCAATGATTTTGTGCTTGGATTCATGGTCTTTGTGGATGGTTTGCATATGGTTATGGTGCATGGTTGATGCCCATTATACATGCATTTTGGCGAGCACTTTCAAGTGCCGGTGAGCTCTCTTGAGAGCATTGTTTTCGCATTGATCAAGTTTCCGGATTGCAAATCTTTTGGTGCTTGCTTATGCGCAGTCACTCCGCTGATGTAGATTGAGTGTGGATTGCCATTGTATGTGAAAATGTGGAGCCATTTTGGCATTTCTAGTCATTGGCATTGAGTAGTGTTATGGTTTATGGTAGAGATTGTACTTGAGTTTTTTGCTCAGTTTTCAGGGGAAATTCTGTCGGATTTTTCCCAGATTCTCGCCATAGTTTGTGATCGAGTGTTTACTCTCACTTTTGACAGGTTTTTTCAGTTTGGACACAGTTTTGTGTTTTTGTATCCACTCTCGCAAGAGTGAGGAGTTGTGTATCTTTGTTTGCTTGAGACAGTGGTTTGCTCTCGTGTGGGAGAGTCTTGTGATCTCGAGCATTGTTTGCCATAGTTTTGCAGAGCTTATGCATGTATGTTGAGTGTAGTTTGATGCGCATTGATTGCTCATTGTATTGAGCTTGCAGGACAATGGTTATTTTATGTTGATAGCCATTGTGCGTCGAAACTCTGGTGAAATTTTTCCAGGAGTTTAATGCGTATCATTTATGCGATCTAGGTAGAGATTGCGGGTTGCACTCAGCATTTGCGTGCGGTGTTCTCTGCAGGTGGGAGATTTGTGCATGTGTATGCATCAATACCGCATAGTGTGGGCTTGGTGATTAGCTCACAGATTGCAGTGTGATACTAGAGCAGGCGAGGCTTGTATTGACATTGCGGGAGCTCTATTTTGGAGTGTGTCTCACAGGTTTTACATTGTGTTTGTGGCCATATTTGTAGAAAGTTTCTAGGTGTTGTTGGTGAGGTGGTTTTGCTTTCTAGTTTGCTACATTGTGCTCATGGCAGAGACAGGTGATCGCTCAGATTATGATCTCTCCGAAATGTGCATGTTTGGTGGGTCAGACTTTGCAGCATGGAGAGAGTGTATGCTTGATGCATTGACACAGCGAGGGTTGCATCGACCATTGAGTGGTGATGCAGGTAGACCTTCAAACATGTCTGACGATCAGTGGGGAGCTACAGGAGATGGCACTATCTACACTCTCTTTGCACCTTGCGGAATCTGTATATGCTCTTGTTATGTATGAGACTACATCAAGAGCACTTTGGCGCAGATTACATGATATGTATGATAGATATGAGTCATCACGGACTCGTGTGAGGCATGTACATTCACGAGCACGCCGACAGGTATTGTGGTCATTTTAGACACGTTAGACGGTGCTGTTTTCGTCGTATGCGACATCGTAGGAGACATGGCAGTCTCAGAGATGTATGTAGTGATTCCATGGACTCAGTTGCTTTGATAGTTGAGGCAGATGTAGTGCCGGAGTATACTAGTGACGGGGATGTCACTTTTACCTCGAACTATGCATGAGATTCTATACATGTGGATAGTGCACTCCGTTCGCAGTGGTTGCTAGACGCAGATGCTATGTTTCATGTCACCTCGCATCGTGAATGGTTTTGTAGCTACTCTAGCGGGATGCTTGGTAGTGTACGTTTTATCGATGGATTGATGCATGCGATAGCAGGTGCAGGAGATGTGAGACTGTCATTACCGAGTGGTGCATCTTACTTGTTATGACATGTGCGCTATGTACCAGATTTGACAGTCAGTTTGATCTCGATTGGTCAGCTTAGAGATTGTGGATGTCAGATTTTGTGATGCATTTGGGTTCTCTAGTGATTGCGAGAGGTGCTATGAGTGGTACAGGTTACCCATTGCATGTGGCTCACGGGCGAGACGGCGTTGTCTCTGTGATCATGCAGCCAGGTAGACAGCGAGAGAGCAGGCGAATCTCTTTTGCTTGTGGGTTGCAGGATGCTTTGCATGGAGTGCAGAGCAGTGACCTTGTTGTGCAGGTTGCCTCTACAGATGCAGAGGTAGAGCGGGACAGCTCTAGTGAGTCACAGCAGGATGAGTCATCAGAGGTGATGACAAAGATGACTCACATGGATGCTGAGATGTCAGCTATTGTGGAGTCATTTATTGATATGCTTATGGCAGAGCTTCATGCGGATTCAGGACAGATGGATACTCTTGGTACACATGTGATATGTGGTGGGCACGAGGAGTCACTCCAGAGGTCGGAGTCAAAGTGCAATGGTCTCTATGATAGGGGATAGGATTTCCATGAGTTGAGTTCTGAGTCGGAGGTGGAAGAGGTTGCTAGGGTTGCACCAACGTTCGGTGTCCTCATGTACAAGATGCTGATCTCGAGGCCCGACATAGCAGCTGCAGTGGGAGCATTTGCAGCAGAGTTGATTATTTGTTCGATGACTAATCTCGGCATAGAGCATAGGCGAGGTTTGCAGGCATTGGACCGATACTTGCAGGAGTGCATGAGCTCTTGTAGACTCTTTGCAGAGCTTGGAGCTAGCTCTGTGTGGCTTCCGCAACGGGATGTTTGTCTATCAGTAGAGCTGAATGCACTAGCTTATCCAGAGTCAGTGGGCATAGGTTGAGAGAATATCTCACCTTCTATTAGTTGTACACTAGTAGATCTTGCTTAAAGGCACATTGGCCTTTAAGTGGGAGGTTGTTGGGGTTAAGGCCTATGTGCCTTGACCGGTCGCCCAGGTCATGGGCGCCCACCCACTATTACCCTATACTTATAGTGAGTATACTGTATAGGGGGAGCTGCCACTTCACAGTCTCCCCACCCACATCCTGTGTGTGTCTCCTTCTCTCTCTCTCACTCTCCGTCTGTGGTGCTCCTCGATCCCCTTCATTTTGTGCTAGCTACACCCTCCTTTTATAGCAATTTTGAGGGCTAAGGTTACTCCTCTAACCATGGTTGGGTTAGATTTTCAGCACTTATCTAATTTCTTTTGCTTGGAATTATCAAGAAGTTGGTGGGGATAGATGAAGAAGAGAGAGAGGATAGAAGTGGAGGTGATAGGACTTTTCATAGTAGGTTAGTGTTAGTAAATTAGTAGAGTTAGTATTTTTATTAATCTACAAATGGAATTGGATATTTACAATGGAAGTATCCAAGTAGGATACAAATAAGGAAGAAAAAACTCTTAATAGGTAAGAAAATATGGATTTCTTACAATGTTGATGCTCCAAGTGTCTTGAGTAGGGTCAATTTTGACGCTTGTTGACGGTCCACTAGCTTTGACGGTACGTTTTTTCTCCACTCTTGACCTTCCTTGGAAGCCAACGTAAGTGAACATGAGTAATCAATCACCATGAT
Source organism: Adiantum capillus-veneris (assembly GCF_014529385.1). NCBI lineage: Eukaryota > Viridiplantae > Streptophyta > Polypodiopsida > Polypodiales > Pteridaceae > Adiantum > Adiantum capillus-veneris. Next base: position 141,181,791 of record NC_140934.1, read on the forward strand.
GCTGTCTTTCAAGAGAAGAGGCTGAATTTTGTGGTTTTTTTGATAGATATGGGTAATATGGATGAGGAAAAATGAGACTAGGTGGTCAATTTTGGAATGGAAGTGTGTGTAGGAGACATGAGTTCACCATGGTTTCTCTTATTCTTTAAGGTTGAGAAGAAGGTGAGTAGGGTGCAGAGAGGAGTGGTGAGAGAGGTAGGGATGATGAGAGGAGAAGTGTGTGTGAAAGAGGAAAATGATAAAGTGGAAGAGGGAGTGTGGCTGCATAGCATGGGCAAACTGGGGTCCACCAATAAAATCATAGCTTACAGCTCGTAGCTCAAAAGAATATGAAAAAATTTGAGGTGAAATTTCAGCTCACCAGCTCCAACTTTGTTTGTATCACCTTTTCAAATTCGGGGAGCATGTGATCTTTAAAAATTCAGCAAAACCGACTGTTTTTTTCCACTGCACAAAATCCTTGTGAGGTCCTTCTTTGGATGATTCTTTTGAATACCTCCAAGAGTGAGCCGCTCACCCCATGGTGCATGCATGCATTCCACATACCCTTGACCTTATTTGGTAGGTCTATAATTGAAGATATTGTTGAGATCATGATATAAGTGAATAGTACAACTAAGATAATCAAATATCGAGGGGTCTAAAAAAAACTTGTACATGTCAAATATAAATAGTATAGGTGGAAAACATATAAAGGGGTCAAAATAAATCTCTCATTATAAGTCTACCATAAAAATACACCACTAGCTACTTCTCCGGGAGTCATCCCAGTGGACACTCCTTGCTTCATGGCCTAGACTCGAGTGGAGACACCTGACGTCCGTACCCCCGTCGAGACGTCGCTAGAGACACCACTCGAGACCCCTGCCAAGACACCCAGGTTCACGCATCACAGGCAAGAGGGCTTGCTGTACTCTGTTGACATCACGGACGGCATCATCTTAGATGATGAAGGCAAGAAGGTGATCTCGTGCATGCACTATCTTTTCTCTGAGGTGTTTCAACACTACATACTAAACACCTGGAGTGTAGTGCCAAATGAATTAAAAGATAAATTCATCATCATGCTGCATGACGCATTTCCTGTGTCAAGTTGGGATGAGCGCTTCAGTGAAGACTTGATGAAGGTTCAAATGCGCGAATACTACAAGCACAAGCGTTTTAAAGTACAAAAGTATTAAAGAATGGGTGGAGCATACCAGATTGGCTGGCCAAAGAAGATTGGAAGAATGAGAAGTGAGCAGCCCGCGAGAATCTTGACAAGTGGAAGCAACAAAAGGAGGCAGCCAAAGCGCGAGTAGAGGCAAGGAGCTCACACCACGTGGGGAGTGGCGGGTGGGAATCGTTTGAGGCCAATTTGGTAAGTGTTTTTGCATTGTTCTTTAGGTTTGGTAGTTACATCTATTTGTACTTCTAAATTATAACATAGTGGATTTTTTGTATGTTTTGAACATTGGTTGATGATAGGACGTGACCCCACACAGTACAAGCATGAGTAAGCAGACAAAAAGGGCTTAAATGCCCTGATGGACATTCTTAGTTCTTGCAGCGGCATGGTTAGTATTTCACTTTACTCTTTTACACTTGTTTTATTTTAATGATAAGCTCAGAAGATAGATGGTTTTTTAATTATATGTTTATACTTACAGAAAGTCTTTTTTTTTCTCCAGAATCCAACATGTACTTTGACGCGATGAGACGTTGTGAGCGGGATGAAAACACACACAGCGCCTCTATAACGACCCGACACACACTCTTGGGAAGATACACACACACACTATGGGGCACCACTCAGCTTAGACAACATACCTGGCCGAGACAGGGAACACACCTCTGGAGTGAGAGGAGAGAGACTATCCACTTGCCCACTCCACACAGACACACACACACACACACCCAAAAAACTCAGCTCAAAAGAGGATAATTTATGATGTTTAGATACAATTGAGATTGAGCCAACACCAATGGGGCAAATAGCTCACACAATATGGGTAAAATAAGAAAGATACAATCACAAACTAGAGCAGAAACTTCGCTCATAAGAGAAACTTACACAGAAAAATAGCAGGAAAAGAGTGAGGAATTTGGAAAAATGGACAGCGCCATCGCGTCCGGAATGGCCCAAAACCCCAGTCTACAATGTCAAAGTGCTCAAATCTGACCTCGGATGAGTAGTTTACGGCCTAAACAGGCTCCAAAAACCCCAAAAACACACCTGCGGCTGTTCCTCCTCTCTTCTCCACGTTTTTTCTGGTTTTCTCTCTGTTTTTTCAGTTCCCACACTTAGATTTATTACTTGGGCACCCTTGGCCTTTCAGATGACCTCAAACGGACCCTGAACATGCCAAAAACTGACCTCGCAGTGCATAGTTGTAACCTTTTTGCATCATTCGCACACCTGGCACTCAGCTTTTTTCCAATAATGCATCTCGCCACCACGTGAAGTGGCCCCAAAAAGTGGTCCTAATGATGACCTTTCTGCATAACTCTCACAAGAAAACACCCACGTTGTGTCCGTCCTCATCCGCGTGCAAATATTGACCTCGTTCGCCCTCCTGACGCCACTAGATGCCATCTGACGCACCTGCTGACCTCATGTCGTCGGCCCGCGGATAGCTTCCTCGAGAAGTTTTAAGCACTACCAACTCCTCATTATTGTAGAAAAAATACACTGGTACTGATAATAGTGAAAATCGATGCACTATGTACATGCTGCCCTACCTGTACACATGTGGGCCCCACGTAACCACCTGGCTATGGAAATTGGGCAATCCTTTATTCGATGCACCATGCATGTGTATGTACATATGCGCAATCCCTTGCTCCAAAAAACTCCTGACATAATTTGCCCATCCCCTAGCCTGCTAGATCATTCATGATCAGCAGCAGCAAAAAGAGATATGAGACTCGCCGCATCACAGGTCTCCTCATCCTTCACCAACACTCCTTGATCCACATACAGCTCATCCTGCTCGACCATCATCTACCTGGCATGATACAATTTAAGATGCAATCCATTTACCCTTGACTTATGTAGAAACTCATCCAGGTTAGCCAGTTGATATGTGCCATTTGGAAAACACTCCACTACCTTGAAAGGGCCTTCCCACTTAATTTGAAACTTCTTTTGGAAGGTGTTGTCCAGCTTACTGCTGTAGTGCAAAACCAAGTCATGTTTCTTGATACCCTTACTTTTGACCTGTTCATTTATCTTTGCCAAAGCCTTATCCTGCATCTGCCCATAATGCTCCAATGCACTCATCCTATCCAACTGGACCTCTTGTAACTGCAAGAGCCTCTCTTTGAATGCATCACTAGGCGTCCCAAGCAACTTCTCTAACATCTTGACCGTAGGCAACTCTACCTCCACAGGCAATAGTGCTTCCTTTCCATACACCAAATGAAATGGAGTAAACCCAGTACCTGTCTTCATCGAAGTACGGTAAGCCCATAATGCACTAGGCAATTCCAAATCCCAATTCTTTCCTTGGTGCTCTGTCACTTTAGAAAGAATTTGTACCAACTCACCATTGAATCTTTCATTTAAGACATTACACTGCGGGTAATAAGGAGTGGTATGCTGGTGCCTAATCTTCATCTTTGTGCATAAGAAGTCTAGCAGTTTAGCTCGAAAGCCAGGCCCCTTATCTGAAAGTAGCTCCAGTGGCACCCCAAACTTGCAACATATTTCATCATATTTTGCCACATCCTTTGTAGTGATTTGTTTTACTGCTATAGCCTCTACCCATCTAGAAAGATAGTCCACTGTCGTCAAAATATAGCTTTTGCCCCTGCTTGTGATAGGTAACGGGCCTATTGCATCAATCCCCCACTTTTCAAACACATCAAACGCCATAATGGTTTTTCGTAGCTCTGGCTTCAACACTCTCTTCCCAAATGCTTGACACCTATTGCAAGACCTACACCAATGGTGAACATCCTTGTGCAAACTAGGCCATACATACCCCTCTTGCAAAATCTTATGCAAGGTGATCTTTAGAGCAAAATGGACACCACATGCGCCTTCATGATTCTCTTCCAACACTCTGTAAAGCTCCTCCCGCCAAGGTACACGTCTCAACACGAGATCAGCCCCTTTCATGTATAAGACATCACGAATCAATTTGTACCTGTATGCTCTACGCACAAATCCATACTTCTTAGACTTATGAATCTCCTTTGGAATGATTCCTGTTAGCAAAAACTCCTCTTCTTGAGCCAAACTTTCGCGGCCATGATAAAGAGGTAAATTGGTCCTCAACACGAATAGCTCCCCAATCATGCCTTGAGCTGCTTCATGTGCCTCTCCATTTAGAGCACGTTCAATGTGTCTGATGCTCCATGCTTCAAACTTTTTTAACAGGCCTTTAATTCTAAAGCACATTTCCTTCAATGAGGTGTTCTTGCTCTTCCACACACCCAGCACTTGCTTCACCACTAACAAGGCATCACCTTTTATGCTCAACCTTCGAACCCCATGCTTCAAACAAATGTGTAATCCGGCTTCCAATGTAGCATATTCCGCCTCATTGTTACTATGCGCATCCAATTTGAACCCTCTCTTGCATACTAGCTTCCCCTCTGGATCATAAAGTGCTATATCCCCTGAAGCTGCATCATGGCTCTTTCTGTATGAACCATCAAAGAACAACACATGTGCATTGCTGATCTGTGGCACTTCTTCAACTACCTTTCTCACCACCTCTTCCTTAACAATAAGGGGACTCTCCTTGTAGGTCAATAAATTAGCTAGGGTAGCCCTTGTACTATCTTCCACTAGAAAAGAGAACTCAAACTCTTGCAGCTCAATTACCCATTTCTTCACCACATTTGACATGTTAGTATCATTAATTAACTGTGGCAAAAAGGAATAACTCGTCAAGAAAACAAAAGGCCGTGGTAGCAAGTAATGACGAAATCCTCGACAAGCAAATATTACACTGGCCATCACTAGCTCTACTTCCGATAACTTTCTCTCCGCTACCAACTTCACTCGGCTTGCACAATACACTGGCCTCATATAATGGCTGCCCTTCCCCTTTTGCAATAGCATGGATCCAATGGCATCATCCCCTACTGATGGATTTACATAAAAAACTTTCTCCCAATCAGGAGCCTGCATGGCTGACAACCCCCCTAACACCTCTTTCACCTCTTGAAACACTTCTTCACACTTGTCATCCCATTGCAATGGATCATGCTTTGCCACTTGCTGTAATGGATAAAGAAGCTTCGAAGACAATGGAATAAACCATGCCATGTACTTCACTTTGTGTAATAAGGTTGCCAATTGCTTCGTACTCATAGGTGATGGAAGAAGAATAATAGACTTAACCTTGTCTGGATCAGCCTCAATGCCATTTTCTGACACCATGTGGCCCAATAACTTCACCATTGGCTGTGCTAGATGACATTTCTTTGGATTTAGTTGTCCTCCACATTCATCATATCGAGCCAATACCATTTGCAGCTTCTCATGGTGATCAGCCCTACTGCTATAGACACAGAAGTCAGCCATACAAGCTTTAACACAACTACCAATGAATGGTTCCAACACCCAATTTTCTCTCTCTTGATAGAAGGAAGGTCCATTTGACAACCCAAATGGCAATATTGTGTAGCAATAGCAGCCCCATGGCGTAATAAAAGTTGTCTTTGTGCAGTCTTTAAGAGCAATCTTCAATTGAAAATAGCCTGAAAAACCATCACACACACTGTACCTCTCATAACCTGCCACTGAATCCAAGATCTGATCGATGAATGGAAGAGGATATGGGTTCTTCTTAGTGGCTGCGTTTAAGGGTTTAAAATCCACACAAATTCTCCACTTCCCATCCTTCTTTGGACTGACTACAACTGGACTCACCCATTATGTGGTCTCCACTGGAACTATGAACTCTGCCTTCAATAACTTGTCCACCTCTACCCGCAAGGCTTCCATTTGCTCTTGACCCATCCTTCTTAGCCTTTGCCACACTGGCTTAGCACCTTCTTTCAGCTCTATATACATCTCTTCACCCTTGAACCCTCTGATCTCTTTATATGAAGTAATGAACAAATCAGCAAAACTAGCCAGCATATGCAAAAATATATCCTTGTCCATAGCTGAGACGTCTCCACTAATCATTTGCGTCATTAATTCCTACTTCTTTGACAACTCAACCTTGGTTTGCATCAACCCTTCAATCACTTCATAAGGCCCTTCACTTTCATCTTCAACCTCATTCGCAAATGCAACTAAACCAATCTCCTGGATTTCTTTGTCCATCAAAAGAAATGCAACACCAGCATCCTCATCACTGCTGGTAGTGCTATCACTGTCCTCATCTGTCACCGTGGAAGAGTCTTCATCACTAGACTCATCCTAATCTCTTAAATCTCCTCTAATCGTTTCCTTGTGTCCATATTATAAAGCTTCTTGGTACCTATCTTTCCATAGAGGCTAATCGTACCATGTCGCCAATCTTGAACAGCTCCCACTGCACGTAACCATGGTCTTCCCAGTATAATAGGATATGCTCCCAACCCTGCTGGCATCACATGAAAATCAACCACTGCCTTTGCATCATATGCCTCCACTTCTAAGCTCTTTACAACACCTAAGCATTTTACTTTTTGATGGTTTGCCAATCTGATCTGAAAACCTGACACCCCAGCCACTGTGAGACCCATCTTCTCAACGCATGAGTGTGTTATGACGCATATTTGGGCTCCGCCATCCACGTAACCTTGTCCCAAATTTTTCCTTTTATGCCACACATCTACTATTGGACAAATATTTGGTAGCTCATCCATTGCCAACACCTTTACTGAGCCTCTCTCTGGCTCTTTCTCCATTGGGTTAACCATCCTCTTCCACTAACGCTTTAGCTTAGGCACCATCTCTATAAGCTGCCCAAAAGTAACATCTGCCTTCCTGCTCGTCAGATCCTCCCTCAAGTCATAGCTTAATTGCCCATCCCCTAGTGGAAAATCTGAAACATGAAACTTTCGACGAGCTCTCCTTTTCCTCTTGGCCTTGACATCCTCGCCTTCATGGCTCTTTTCCTTCTTCTTGCTAGGACCTGGGACACTTCTTCCTTCCTTTTCCTCTGTCGTCCTCTTCCCAATAGGCATCACTAATGTATCCTCTAGCTTTCATGCCTTCTCCAAGGTGACTACACTTAGCACTTTTGTCTTTCCCTTTTCCTCCTGGGTTAATCCGCTGGTTCCTTCATCTCCCTTAATTTCGATGCCATAATCATTTGACCTAGTTAGCACCTGTCTTGGCAATGGATACATGTCTCCCCCCATCCTTGGTGGCTTATCACATTGCAGGCTGATGTGACCCAACTCTCCACAATTATAACATGTGGGCGTCTGCCTCCAAAACCTACCATTGCTTTGTCCAACACCATTCCTAGGCCTTTCTTCACCTCCTGACTGATTTGCAAACCTCCCTCCACCTCGATTATTTCCCACTTGACCTAGCATGTTTAGGCTGAGATTCTTCATCAAATCTACCATTTGCCTCATGTCTTGCCTTAGCCCATCATCTTGCACTGCTGTAGTGACCACTGCTGGCATAACCTGAGTAGTAATAGGAACTACTCGTTCATGATGAACCCCTGACATGCGCCCTTGTAAAGACTCTATAGGCTGAAATTCAGACCTCATTGGCAAAGACTCCACCCCTAACTGGCTCATTTTCCTCAGCTTCCACTCTTTGTTCCTTGCTACCTCTAGTGCATCCTCATATGTCCTAGGATTCTTTAGCTCCACTCTCCAACGTATATTCTCCCAAAGACCAGCCAAGAACCTATCCTTCTTCATCATGTCAGGCAGGCGTACCTGTGGTGCTAAATCCTTGCACATTCGCTCCCATGCCAATGAAAACTTAGGTATGTACGCATCTACTGGCTCACCTTCCTTGTGCACCAAACCTTGTACTTCTTGCCACACTTTGTCAGAATCTTCTATCTTCACAAACTCCACTTCCAACCCATGTTGTAGATTGTCCCAACTCAACCTTACAGGTGGATCATCCACACGCAACTCCTCTTCAAATGCTTTAGACCAAACTCGTGCATCACTCTTCAAACAAATTTGGAGAAGGCGTAACATCTGTGCAGGTTCATGAATCTAGTTGCTAATGCAGGCAACCTCCATCTTTTCCAGAAAGTCCTCCACATCTTCATCACTTCTTCCATGAAACTCCGGATAAGAGAAAGCCATGGCTACGAAAATTATGATGCTTTGAGAACCCCTTCGAACACACGTGCAAGAACCCAAAACTTTTCACTACCCAATCCCCAGAAACTTCAATGGAGCTCAGCTTTAGATAAGGACAAACTCATGCACATCAAATGAGTTTTCATAGTTAATCATCGGAATGACAACAGGCAAAGGACATTCCAGGATCTCTCTCAATCTTCTTGGCCCAAACATAAAGACTATGCGCTGCTGGAAAAAGATCTTCCTGGACACATGAACATTTATCTGGATTCTCTGAGTTAAATGAAAAGGAGTGAATTGAGGGCCATTTTGATCATCCATTAAAGCCAACCATGAAGCTCCCAAGAAGGCACACCTGACTCAACCACTGATTTTGCCAAAATTTCAGCAGCATAACAACATAAATGGCTCAAAATACTAAAAAACCATCCATCATAACTTGGGAAAATTTCGACAGAGTTTCCCCAGAAGTAGAGCAGTAGGAACCCAAAATATAGACTCTCTATGTATGCATAAACTGTCAACAATAGAACCCGAGCATCAAGTAGGACTCACTAGTACATAGCCTATGGCGAGGTCACGAAAAGGGTGCTCCAGCTACCTGTATCACCGAAAGGATCTCCACATTTGAGAATCCCCCAGCTCAATAAAAACCTCACGCTATCGACCCTCACACGAAAGCTAATGCAAATCGCGTATAGTCAAGTCTCAAAAATGACTATCTTCCAGACCAAGTCTCAGAAATGGCTGGGACTGCCAAATAAAACCATATATGGCTCCACAAAGGCGTACAATGGTAGTTTCCACAAGTAACGTACAATCCAGCAGACAATGCGCTCAAATAGGCGCCAAGTGATGCATACCCACAACAACTGCAAGTGACATCACTGCTAGTATATCACTGTACTCCAGCTACCTGTACCTATGTGAATCACCTGTACCTGTACCTGTCCCTGTAACCTATAATCTGCAACCTGCAACCTGTAATCCCGAAGCTCGAAGCTCGAAGCTCGAAGCAGAAGGTACTCGAAGAAGATCCTCCGTGGGGGCGCCAAAAGAATGTGAGCGGGATGAAACACACACACAGCGCCTCTATAACGACCCGACACACACTCTTGGGAAGATACACACACATACTATGGGGCACCACTCGGCTTAGACAACACACTTGGCCGAGACAGGGAACACACCTCTGGAGTGAGAGGAGAGAGACTATCCACTTGCCCACTCCACACAGACACACACACACACACACCCAAAAAACTCAGCTCAAAAGAGGATAATTTATGATGTTTAGATACAATTGAGCTTGGGCCAACACCATGGGGCAAATAGCTCACACAATATGGGTAAAATAAGCAAGATACAATCACAAACTAGAGCAGAAACTTTGCTCATAGGAGAAACTTACACAGAAAAACAGCAGGAAAAGAGTGAGGAATTTGGCAGAATGGACAGTGCCATCACGTCCGGAACGGCCCAAAACCCCAGTCTACAATGTCAAAGTGCTCAAATCCGACCTCAGATGAGCAGTTTTTCGGCCAAAACCGGCTTCAAAAACCCCAAAAACACACCTGCGGCTGTTCCTCCTCTCTTCTCCATGTTTTTTCTGGTCTTCTCTCTTTTTTTTCAGTTCCCACACTTAGCTTTATTACTTGGGCACCCTTGGCCTTTTAGATGACCGCAAACAGACCCCGAACAGGCCAAAAACTGACCTCGCAGTGCATAGTTGTAACCTTTTTGCATCATTCGCACACCTGGCACTCAACTTTTTTCCAATAATGCATCTCGCCACCACGTGAAGTGGCCCCAAAAAGTGGTCCTAATGATGAACTTTCTGCATAACTCTCACAAGAAAACACCCACGTTGTGTCCGTCCTCATCCGCGTGCAAATATTGACCTCGTTCGCCCTCCTGACGCCACTAGATGCCATCTGGCGCACCTGCTGACCTCATGTCGTCGGCCCGCGGATAGCTTCCTCGAGAAGTTTTAAGCACTACCAACTCCTCATTATTGTAGAAAAAATACACTGGTACTGATAATAGTGAAAATCGATGCACTATGTACATGCTGCCCTACCTGTACACATGTGGGCCCCACGTAACCACCTGGCTATGGAAATTGGGCAATCCTTTATTCGATGCACCATGCATGTGTATGTACATATGCGCAATCCCTTGCTCCAAAAAACTCATGACAACGTCTGATTAGACGACGTCAGTCTAGACGTAGCGAGATAGCATTAGTTTTCTTATTTCATAGCATGTATAATGAGATAATGTGTATACATCTTTTGTAACTATTGAAAAACCATGTATTTTCTCAATAATGACAATTGTGTTGTAACTATTACATTTGCAAAGCTTAAAAATTAAGTGATTTTGCCTATGATGTGTATAATTGTCATTGATTTACTTTTGTCAATTTACTTTTTTTCAATTACTTTTGTCAATTTTGTATCTTTATTCTGCAAACAGTACTATGCATGATGGAATTAATGGTTATATTGTCTTGTGGGTGACTACTTTGGGTCTATACCTTGCATTTTCTTTCAAAGGTGAATCTGTGATTATCTTGGATTCATTTAGGTATACTTTAATCTAAAAACATTCAATATGGTTGATAGGTGGCAGGGCATTCAATTCCTTGCCACCCAAAATTTTTTACTCTCGGGCGTCGCTATAAGCATCTCTATATAAGGTTCTGCAATTTCACTATAAGCAGTGCTACAAAAGGACTGCAATTGTGCCTATAACCATAGCTATAGGAATCGCTATATGCATCGCTATATAGCGACACATATAGCGACACCTATAGTGACATTCCCGTAGAAACGCTTTTAGCGATGTCGGGGAGTAAAAAAACCCAATTTATTTCCATCACCAAAAGTGTCACAAATGAACATAACTTCTTGTAGTGTTTTCTCAAGGTTGACGATGTCGATACCTCCTTCCTTTTGGCCCAAGTTCTCCTATTCACATTTGCAAGATGTACATCCATAGGAAAATATGCTTAGTAGTTGTAGTATGAGGTATCCAATCTTTTGTCATGTGTCTAGATGAGCCAAGAAGGGCCCCGAAACTAAGTCAAGAAACCAAAAATGCTCCTCAAGATGAAGCGCTTCCAGGGTTGATCCAATGCATGAATGAGATCCAGCTAAATGTGAGTTGCATATGGCCACCAAGGAAAAGATCTTGGGATTATTTACATAGTCAATATGAGTGGAATCAAGGGTTGAAAACTCATTGAAAATTCACAGGTTTCAGGTCCATTCATAGGGCCAAAAACATAGTAGATTTGGTAGCTATGGATCATCGAAGGTGCAACTAAAGGTATAGGCAGAGGGTGGAGCAGCAATGGGTCGCCTTGATGAGAAAGAAGGGGATAAGAGTAAGGGGAGTCCAGGTGGCAAGCATCCTCATGCAATGGACTCATCAAGATACCCAAAACATCTTTTCAAAATTTGCTACATTTTTAGCCCTCTGAATGCACCTCAAATTTCATTTTTTGAAGCTAGCAATCAGCCTTGAATCCAGTCATATTAAGTGTGCAAATCAGTCCCGGATCTTCTCATTGGTGGCCATGGATGGCCAAAGATGCACTAAATATATATGGGTAGAGGATGGAGCAGCACAAACTTGCATTGATAAGCCAAGAAGGGGCGGGAGTTAGGGGAATCTAGGTTGCCAAATTGCTACTATAGTCTACAATGGCTTCATTAGGATAGCAAAAACACTCTTCTAGAGTGTGGACTCCTGTGTATATCTTGCCTAGATATGCAAGATTGCATTTTGAGAGATGAAGCATGCAAGACTAAAGAGCTCTTCGGTCACTCAATACCTTCAATGTTGAGCAACTCTATTGCCCATTGTCATGAATAGACAGCCTCATTACTAAACAGCCCTTAACCGAGCAACGTGACCTGAGAGGGAAAAGTTGGCCACATGCGGAGACACCATGTGTGGATAGAACGTATACGTATGTTGTAACCCACTTCTATACTATGGAGAGTCTTTTGCAAAATAAAAATGTTGTTTTGGAGACATTTTTTTTGCGTTGGTTTCTATGGGTGGGAAGCAAAGCAACCAGAACAAGTAAAAATAAAGGTTCGATCCATGAAAGTGCTAATTGATGATAGGCACTTTTGGTCTGATGATGGGTACACATACTTGGTAATGAGACCTGTGATGATATCTTTACGCCAGCTTGATCTTAAGTTACCCAATATAGGGAAGGTGTACATGGGCTGGTATAATGTTTAGGAGAGCTTGAACTCTCCTTCATAGCCAAAAATTGTTTGATCAAGCCGTGGAGAGCACCTTTTAATAAGGCTAAAAGAGCTATTTGAAATAAGTATGTACATGCTCGATGGGTTATTGCACATAGCCCACTACTCAATGTTGCTTTTCATCTTGATCTAGAGTACTGGAACATTAATCATGATGAAATAGATGAGGAGGTGATTGAAAACTTCTACGATATGGTAAGTAATTCTACAACAATCGAGATGATTAAGCCCAAGTAGTCATCGACCTGACAAAGTACTGATTAAAGGATGGACTTTTCAATTTGAAGTTTGTACAAAACCATGCATCAAAACAACCAGCATGGAGATGGTGGCTCATGAACGGTGCTTTAGTGCCTACATAGCATCGATTGAACGTTAGGGTTCTTGCACAATGTGCTGCCATTTAAAGTTAGAAGAGAAACTGGAGTACGTACAACTATTTACACTCGACTATTCGTAATCAGTTTCTCAATGATCGAGCCAAGAAATTGGTTTACCTATATTGAAATCACAGGCTTCTTAGAAATATTCAATCAGAAATGTATGAAGATGATAGACCACAGTGGATTGTGGATATGAATGAAGATGACCAGGAGCAAGGGGAAGAGGTGACATTCAAAGAACTTGAGCATTGTGAGCTTGGTGTATGTATTTTGCTTGAATTGCATGCGAACCTTGAGGTGGATCATTTCCTCCTACTTGGCAATAGAGGGCATTGTGGATCAACAATGTAAACATAGATAGAATTGTAGGTTTGTTGTGCTGAACAACTGAATGTCATGTAAACCCTTTTTTTGTGGCTTGTGGCCCGTGGGCCGAGTGATATACCACAATTTTTATTTTAATGTCATTTAACACTATAGTCTGACTATTGTCATTTATGAATTTAAAAAGTATCATAAATTTTTTTTGGAATTCCAATGGGAGACTTTATACACTTTTCATTGATAACAATATTACTTTATGCACCAAGGAAGACTATCAAACCTTCATGGACCAATTTACCGACATTCAAAAAGTCACAAGAAGTTTTACAAGCCTTCAATGCTCATTGCAAGGGAGAAATATACAAGGACCATCGTGTCATTGCAATCCACTCCAGGTTAAGATGTTTACAATTTACAAAGATAAATTCAAATTATTCAAAATAGAGTCTCTCTCCTTTGCACTTTCTGCCAATAAGCGTTGATAGTCTTTCTCCATTCTGAACATGGAATACATCAACTCGTCAATTGGGACCTTGCAAATGTGAAACTCTTTTTTATTTACTATGTTTTGCATGAGACATGGAAAATGATACATGTGGCCACCCACAAGCTATTATGTAGTGTCCATTCCAACTATGGAAAAAGTGTTCGCAAACCGTGCAAGGACCCATTGCATCCAAAGTGTAAATTGGAGGTGGCCGCAATGCGTTAGGATGCTCGATCATTGTCACTATTGATTGTTGTTGAGCCCGTTCCTCCATTTCACAGAATTCACGATTGAGCAGCTTGATATCTCTCTGTAACTCTTTGTTATTTCTTGAGTCCCCTTCCCCCGTCTGTGTGGAGCTACAAAGCTGTGTTTGCAATCCCTCCACAATGTTATGTGTTTGCATAGTGGAGCCAGCCGATGCATATCTTAGCTCCTCTTGTGATATTGTGACTATCTCACTTCCGATATCCCCTATGCTCTTATTGGGGGATCTACTGCTTAAGTACACTGGCTTGTTTTGAACAAATTGGACATATAACATCTTTGCAAACAATAAGGGACAATCTGTATGGTTTAGTGTACTCCCCATGCATGCAAGGTATATAGCTTCAGCATGCGTGAAAATGTCCGCACAACACACTTATCCAGCTTTCATCTTCCCTTGCGGATAGAGAATTGAGACACATTTGACCATGCTTCCTTGAATATCTGTGTGGTGACGTATTTGTTGGTGTCTTTTCATTGCTTGTCATTTGTCAGCACCCACTCACTGGTCCGTGCGTAAACTCTCGCTTGGTCATTTAGGCCAGTTGCAAGTGCACGCAAGAAATCATATGCTTTTTTAGATTTCTCATGCTCGTCCATACTTGACACAAACACATTTACACTATCTCAATGTGGGATAGAACTTAAGTTTTCATTACAGGTACAATTGCAAATCCAACTTGGTTTAAGTTATCACAACACACCACATTCTGTATTAATCACTTTGCACCATGAGTCCATCATTATAAAAAGACATTACTTGCAAATATAGTGTCCATATTTGAACAAAATCTATAACAATACACCACATTCTGCATTGATCGCTTTGCACCATGACACCATTATCATAAGAAGAATTTACTTGCAAATAGATGTCCACATGGCAATAGAAAATATCACAATACACCACATTCTATATTAATTGCTTTGATCCATCGTTATAAGAAGACCTTACTTTTGAATACAAATTCCAAAATTCAACATAAAATATCATGACACACCACATTGTGTATTAATCGTTGTGCACCATGACTCCATCATTATAAAACGGTACAATTTAACTCAATGATCCATGAATATACAAAAAGCTCCATTTACATTTGTCAGATAGCCTGAAAAAGACCACTATTTAAAACCTGACCAAAGTAAAGAAAAATCTAGGAATCATATCACTAAGCGGATGAAAACACACCTCCAATTAGTTGAGCTCTAACATATATAAATGCTCATTCATTGTCTGCAACATCTTTCTCTTTCTAAGTGGTTGTTGTATGTAGTTTTTCCGCATTATAGTGACAATCATGCCGCAATCTGCTTGCTTTCTTTTGTGCCATGGCACATTCTAATGCTCTAAAAAATCTTTGCACCAATCACATAGTTCCTCAATGTAGAAAGAAACCGCATATCTATCAATGGATTTCAAATATGGACAAGACGATTTTGGGGTTGCAATGCTTAGGGGCCCTCCAAGGAAGTAGGGCATACTCTGTGGAATCTTTGATGTTGGCTACTTGCTTCTATGCCCACTCATAGTGCCAACCCCCAATCAATGACACCCACACATGGCAAACCCTCCTTAGTGAAGTCAGTCATGATGCTCCATGGGTGCAAGTCACAATGTATAATTCCTTTGCTGTGTGCATGTTCCATCATCTTCACCAGAACATCCATAAAATAAGGCACCCAATTGAGCATATGCGTGCACATCTCTAACTCTTGCTCTATGGGAGGGCATCTAGGATCTTCATTTTGAGACATCAATATGTTAGAAAATTTGCCTTTGGGTGGTGGAACACACTCTAACATGTCACCCGGATCCATTACATTGAAGCGAGGAAAAAACAAGGACCATGGCTCTTGGTGTGTTTGTGTTATGCATCTAACAATGCCCCCATGGAACGATTGAACACTCGCCTCTAGAGAAAAAGATTGGCGGCTCTCTGTTGCATCTCCTTTGAAGTCTTTGACCACATATTACAGTTTCGGTGGTAGCCAAGTGACTCTTTTGACTGACACAACTTTGTAGCATACTTTCTCAAGCTTTTGACCATATTTGATAGATTCAGGTGCGAAGTGTATTTGTGTTGTTTTAATTATGGTATCAAAGAAACGATATCTGTGCGTCTCACCCTCCAATATAGAGGAGATCTTCTCCATGATCAGGGCACATATACACTTCACTAACAGAGCTCTCATTTTGTTTTTTAACTCCTTGATTTCCACAGGATCCATGTATGCTACAATCATCACATATTTCATGATTTTTAAAGACAACATAACTTTAAATCTTATAACAAATATATACTTCATGTATTGAAACTAATGACAACACTAGCTTAAAGAGTAGGAAATCATTCAATGAGAGTGATGACACCTCCAACCCAATAGTAGGGCTGATGCTGATAGCAACACCAAACTAAGACTAAAATTTAAGGCATCATATGATGAAATTGAGGACACCTCCAGGCCAATGGGAGAGCTAATGCCAAAAGAAACACCAAACTAGACTAAAAGCAAGGGAATCATTCAATGAATCTAGCAACACTTCCAACTCAGTAGTAGGACTGATGCCGAAAGAAACACCAAACTAGCCTAGAAGCAAGGGCATTATTCGATGAATCTAACTACACCTCCAGTCCAGTAGTAGGACTGATTTCAAAAGAAACACCGAATGAGCCTAAAATCAAGGGCATCATTTGATAAATCTAACAACACCTCTAGCCCAGCAATAGGACTGATGCCAAAAAAAAACATCGAACTAGCCTGTCAGCACATATATCACTCATAGAACATAGAAAGCAGTCTATTAGCTTGTACAACGACACTCCCAGTCCAATAATAGAACTGATGTTGATAACAAGGCTAATAGAACTACCTATATTTGAACATAACCAACCATGTTCAGCAACAACACTTTCGGTCCAAAATAGTATTGATGCCGAAGTGAACACAATTGACACATTGTAAAACAGTTCCTTCTGGTCTAGTGTTTCATTACGAAACTTCCGGTCCAATAGTAGGACCGATGCCAGTATGAAAATCAAGATCAACATACTTTTAAAACTACAATTGTTTTTTTTTAAATAAAGTATACCAACTTGAAAACAAAGTACTTAAAGAGCTTATGAAATTAAGCTAGATTTTATACCGTAATTTTCTGTCTTCCTTGTGATAAATCTAAAAATTATGACAATTATTTGGTTGGATACCTGGGAAAATCAGAGATGTAGAGCATGAGAATTGTGAAGAAAATGGGCTCCCTAGGGGCCCTATTTATAGATTCCCTAGGGGACCGTCAGGCTCGCGACAGACTGTACCTGTGAGAAAATCTCACCGGACCTCTCGGTCCCCTTCAAGTCACCATGCCATTTTCTGTGAATATGAAGACTTGTGAATTGAGAATTTTGTTGATTAACAGTGTGACCACAAACAAAGACACATGATCATGTGAATTTGAGATCCCTGCCCCCGAGGGCTTGGGTTTGTTGTATTCTTGAGCCTGTCAGTCTTGCTAGCATGTCCATGTTGCTTGAGCTGAATGACGTAGATACCTCTTTACTTGAGGATAAGTTCTTCTTTTCACATTTGCATGATGTACAACCATACAAAAAGTTGCTTTTAGTACTTGTAAAGGTATCCAATCATTTGGCATGTACCATTGGATGAGCAAAGAAGAGAAGTGAACTGAGTCAAAACACCAAGAACAAACTAAGTCAAGACAGCAGGAACGCTCCTCTAGTTGAAGCATGCCTGGGTTGATTTGATGCATCATTGAGGTGTGGATTATGTATTTAGGGCTGATTTGCACACTCAAGATGATTGGATTCAAGGGCTGAATGCTCATTGCAAAAAACACAGGCTTGATGCACATTCAAAGGGTCCAGAACATAACAAATATGGTGGTTATAGTTCGTCAACAGTGCGGCTAAAATTACAAGTAGAGGGTGGAGAAACACCGGGTTGCCTTGATGAGCACAGAAGGGGGCAAGACTGAGAGGAGTCCAAGCTAAAAACACATTACTGTAGTGGCTTTGTCAGGACATGCAAAACTTCTCTTCAAGATTTGATACAATTTCAGCCCTCTAAAATGCACCTCAACTGTGTGTGTTTTTGCATCTAGAATTCAGCCCCTAAATCCACTCATATTGATTGTTCAAACCAGCCCGAGATCTTCTCCATGGTGGCACAGATCATTGAAGAAGTGACTGAAGGTATGGATGGATGCTGATGGAGCGGTATAGGCTCACCTCGATTATCCAAGAGAGGATCCGGACTAACTTGGGAATCTAGGATGCAAAAATACTCCTGTAAAGGCTTTGTTAGAATATCAAAAACAATCTTATAGAGGGAGGACTCCGATGTCTATCCTTGCTAAGTATGCGAGATCACATTTGGAGAGAGGCAACATGCGAGCTTCAAGAGCTTGTCGAGCAAACACAACTTGATATCTTCAACAATGAGCAACTCTCTCGGTCTCTATCATCAATAGACAACCTCATCACAATGAACACCTCTTGACCAAGTAACATGAATCCGAAGGGGGCACTTGTAGAGACATCATGCATGGAGAGAGATATTCACGTGGGTTCTACCCCACTCTTCTTGGAAACCCCACATCATGAAAACATAGAATAACCAGACCAATCACCCTTGAGTGTGGAAAAGTAGGGGAAGAACACCACCTGTTCCTCCTTCTTGCAAACCAACCACCGGTCACTCGAAGTATGGGAGCACCTCACAAAGCTGAGTAGAAACCACAAAGAAGTGCTCATTCCTAAAAAAGACATTGGAGGTATATGGAAGTCCTCACTCCTTAACAAAGACCTTGGAGGCATAGAGAAGATAGGAGGCAGTAAAACTCTAACAATCATAAAAATTAGAGCAAGAATCTAGCTACTTCATCACCAAGGAAATCATTTCCAATCATCTATCTCTATGCCGCTATTGCATTTATTAAGATGACCCAAAACGGAACACGTGGATGCTAGGTAGTCGTGACTGCAACATCAGTAGCCGTGACTGCATCAAAAAATCTCTCCCTCCCTCTCTCTTAAACACACACTTATTAAATAATTAAGATCAAGCACGGTAGCGCCACACACACTTCATTGAAGACATCCACACACAATTTATATCTTAAAGCAAAGCTCATCTGGATTTGAACTCATGGGGGAGAGAGAGAGAGAGAGAGAGAGAGAGAGAGAGAGAGAGAGAGAGAGAGAGAGAGAGAGAGAGAGAGAGAGAGAGAGAGAGAGAAAGAGAGAGAGAGAGAGAGAGAGAGAGAGAGAGAGAGAGAGGTGCAATCAGAGGCAATGGAGGAGAAGAGAGAGCATCATTGAGGTGTGGCCTATGTATGGACACCAAGGGGAAGATATAGGGCTGATCTGCACACTCAATATGACTAGATGCAAGGGTTGAATGCTCACTGCAAAAAAAACATACTTAAGGCACATTCAGAGGGTTGAGAATGTAGGAGAGCTGCCATGGTTGCTGTGAGTGCGCAGATACGGTGCGCATGCACAGAGAGTGCAAAGGGGAGAGAGGGAGAGAGAGAGAAGGACAGAGGATTTGGGTGGAGCTCCCAAATCTCACTGTGTGAGCACCATGTGAGAGTGTGAGTGAGATCTCATTATTCTTTGTATGTATAAAGAATAAGGAGATAAATCTGAGCGATCAGACACTTGCCAATGGATAGGGGCAAAGCACGAAGAGGCACACCACTTTTACCTAACATTCTCCCACTAAAGGTTGTGTGCCGATAAGTGGCGAGAAGAGTAGCCTACAACTAGTATATACAAGAGGTGAGAGAAGACGGCTCTCAACCTATGCCCACTCGCTTACTCTCTAAATGCTCTAGTGTAGATGCAACATGCATACTACTAGGACTAGAGCTACAATGACACTCCTCATGCAGGTATCGAGTGACGACTTGCATGGCTCCACAATGCATAATGCCAGTGTCAGTCATTCCGCGGTTGACAACTCCCACTGCAAATGCATTAATCGCATAAGCAAGATCAGGTCAGACATGAGAGACCCAAAAGCCGATGAAACATACACTTTGTGTGACAACCTATCCCTGTCAGCAACCTCAGTGCCATATGCATCCTCATCAAGAACCACCTGACTATGCATCACCATGTCATCATCGTCGGGAAAAGGCATATCTACTAAGAATGACTGCAAAAGCAAAAAGTCAGCACCACTGCAATCACACTCAGTGTTGGACGGATACGCCGCGATGGACGTCAGCACAGCGAGAACTCACCTAATATATAATGTCAGCTAAGGATGAAGCTCGACCTGCAGGCGCGTGGAAGCAAGCATAAGGTGTCAACCTACACTCGACCGACTCCTAACTAATTCCTACAGAGGTCTCTACCAATTTTCTAAGTCACAGCCTTCAAGAGTGCATAAGAGAAAACTTCCTACAACACTTTCTAGAGCCGAACACCCATCAAACAATCTCGAAACACCATAGAACTTGAAGGAGACCCTACTAACACCAATAGGTCGCTCTCCCTAAGGTCCATGAACCAAAGCCCCAACCCAAAACACCCGGTGCAAAATCACGTAGGATGTCCTGCCGAAATCTGCAGGGCTTGGTTTCCGAAATCTAAAGTGCCTAATGTATAGCTCTACTCAATGTGAACGCATGGATATGCTGCAATGCAAAATCGGACAACGTATGCTCAGCCAAACACCAGATGAAGCTCGTAGAAGGAGCTCGCAAAACCAGACCGTACACGCACAATGTAGTTATCGGCACGTAGCTCTCATCGGGGGCAACACGCTGCACTTCTCCGCACTCGATTCCGACCACTGGTGCACACGTAGCGTCAAGATGAAGCTCACACTCTCTCTCGTACACAATACGCTCACTTATAGACTTCAAAACTTGTTTTTTTTAAATGACAAAAGGTTTTTCATTAAGGTCAAAAAGTGCTATATATACCTTACAATTCTCAAACCCTAAAGTTCCAAAATCAACCAACTACTTAATCTAACTATCAAAACTGGGATACAATCTGGAAACTTCTGTAAGTCCGAATATTTACAAGGTGAAAACTCAGGTTTTCCTCAATGAATGAATAATTACAAAAAATAATAATCTTTCGAGTAGTTAGTTGCCGTGGGGTGTGTCCAGCTTCTAACACTTCCCACCTCCTTGCTCATGTCGTCCCCGAAATGGCCGTTGATCCGCTTCTTTATTAAATGGTCTCGCGCATCTTGATTAGTGACTCGTATCTTGCATATGCAAGTTCATCATTTTTGGGCCGAAAATATATGTGTTTATTATGAAGAAGCCTGTGTAGAACGCTTCTTCAAAGGCCTGGAGGTGATAAGATGGTAGAAACATTATCCTCTGATACATTGCATGTATCACCTCCTTGGAAGGCTGACCAGACAGATCATAAGCGCATCTGTAAGTATCTTGGAAGAAAAAGATACTGTCTGTCACCTGGCCAAGCTTGAAAGTCTCAAATACTTCCAAGAGGGTTTTGCAGATTTTCTTCATCATGATGCAAGTAAGGTCACGTGAGCCAGTGATGAACAATTTGATGGTGCCCATTAGGGTTTTCACCATGTATTGGACACTTATTCTCTCACCTGCCTTCAAGCCCGACAGCTTAGGGTAATTCAGCCAAGTGGGTTGGCTTCTTTGCAAGATTTCTTGGGCTTTCCACGTCCTGATCCTTGGTAGAGGAAAAAAGCTGAGGTTGTCTCTGATATTATTCGGTGCCTCTACCAAGTGGATTAGGTATTGTGGGTACTTTGTGAGCCAGGCCTTCCTCCATTTTGGCTGAGAATCAACAATTACCTTGACCCCTTCTGGTTGTGAGGTATCTGCATTGTAAAGTGGTATGATCGGCTCTTCCTTGATCCGCTTATTGATGGTGGCTGCTTCATATTTCACCAATGGATATGGGAGAGAGGGTTCAAGCCATTCACGCGCCTAAGATTGCTGGCGTCGATTTTCTCGATGGTCATGGACTTGAAAACCCTCTGCTCCCATTCCAAGGCTTCCTTTGATGTCTCTCTGATCTCCACCTCGATTGCTTGATGCAACTTTTCTTCCTCCTCTTATGTTAGGTCTTGTGGCTCTTGAGAGGATCCTTCTAGGATTTCCTCTTGCATAGTCGTGTCCACCGGATCTGCCACATTTTCTAAATCAATGCCCTCCTTGGCTGCTGGCCCTGTGCCGTCTTGCTCACCTGCTTCCTGTCCTTTCAACTCCTCTATCTGCCTTAGGAGTTTTTGTTTTTCCGTTTCCGCTTCTTCGCCCATATTCACAAGGAGGTCATTTAATTCAGCGTTTATTCTCTCCGCCTCCTTGAGCTTTCTTTTCATACTTTCCACTTCCTCTTGCAGGGCTTTTTGGCCTTCTTCCATTCTCGTTTGCATGACGATAGACCCCTTTGCCATCATCAATCTCTGCTTTTTCTCTAGAGTCAGCTTCTTCTGAAGTTCTTGCATTTGTTCTTCATAGAGTTGACTCTCCGTAGTGATGTGAGTCGAGCTAGTAGCTCTTACTCTGGCAGGTGATGCTCGCAGCCTTTGGATGGTCTGATCTTTTACCTTGAGTTGGTCCTTGAGCTCAAAGACCTCATCCTCGCTGGCTCCTTGATCTATTTCCACCTTTTCTTTGGCGTTTCTCATAGCTTCAACTTCTTTAGACTCTTCCGCCAGCTATAGGGTCAGGTTATCTGTCCCTCTAGGCCTCTAGCAGTGATTTTCTCAGCTGCTGACATTCTTCTTCAACTGCTTGCATTCTTGTTTCTATTTCTTGGTTTTCCTCCTCCATTGCCTGGCATCTTTGTAATGCCCTTGCTAGGCTGGCCTGTAGCTCAGCTTCCCTCTCTTTTTGCCTTTGGCTTCGTCCTTGTAGAGTGTCTACTTCCATCTTAATCCTCACTTCAGCGGCCTTGAGAGCTTCCATCTTGCTTTCCGAAGCCATGGACTGCGCTCTCAACCCGGTTAGCTTCGTCATCACCACGTCCCAGTCATTGGAGGGTGGGTGCAGATCCACTCTATCTGTGGCAATTTATTTTAATTCCACTAGCTTGATGCCTTGCATTTGTTCTTTCGGCCCTGTGCTCGCCAAGTCAAATGTGACTGTGGCGGCTTCTTCCTTCGTGTATCCTGCAGCTAGCAGGTCCAAAAATGTGTGATAAGAATCATCTGACTCTTGTTGCTCACTTCAAGTCTTAGCCTCTTCTTTTGGCTCCGGCTCCTGGCTCTGCTCTTGCTTGGCCTCTTCCCGTTCTTCTGGCTTGTCTTCAGTCTCTTTCTCTTCTTGTGGAGGGCTGCTAGGAGGTGGTGAGGGCGGTGGGCTTGGTTTAAGGCTGGTCGGTAGAGATGTAGGCTTGCCCTTTAAATCTCTGTCTGCTTTAGTTTTTCTTTCCCTCTCTTGGCTCTCTTGCTCATCTATCAGTTTCTGTCGTATTTGCTCCACTTCCTCCTCTCTGAAAGGGACATGCGGTATATTCTCTGACGCGGCATCAAGAATCTCAAAATTCTTGATATAATCCTCGAATCTGTCCCTTTCCACTCTTTGGGATGATCCCAACATTGACTCTAGAGATGGCTTCCAGAGTTCACTTAGATCACCTTTAAGGGCGCTCTCTGCTCGGAAGCTCTCCATCAGTCTCTCTAATCTTGCCGCTTTTTGTGACCTTGTTTCTTTTGCAGGCACTTGGGCAAGTTCCTTCTTTCCTTTCTTTTGCTCCGACTGCTCCTCTTGAACAGGCTCTAGACATCTCTTCAGTCTTGTAGCAACCCTTGGTACTCTTTGT
This sequence comes from Adiantum capillus-veneris, assembly GCF_014529385.1. NCBI lineage: Eukaryota > Viridiplantae > Streptophyta > Polypodiopsida > Polypodiales > Pteridaceae > Adiantum > Adiantum capillus-veneris. The sequence continues at coordinate 141,205,552 of NC_140934.1, forward strand.
GGCTCGTCCTCTTTGTCTTCTTTTAGCCTCAGCCAGTCATTCTGGGACGGGGGGTCAGGCCATCTTCCTTTTGTGTGTAGTGCCCCAGAAATCAACTTAGTGATTAATTCTCCTGGCCCAATGTATGTTGGCTTCTTGTTACCCATCTTTACTAGGTTGTCATGTATATACGCTGCATAATTGGTTTTCTTTGGGGTACCTTTCGTCATTGCCCAAGTGAATGTCGTAGCAATTGCACCTGGTGGCATTCTGTACTTCTGTGGCCTCTTTGTACACATGTGGAAGTATTGGTTGTACAAGTGGCTCATGATTGCCACTCTTGGGTTGGAAATATCTTCAAAGGTGTATTTTCCTTTCTTCTCATTGTACACCTTAACCTCATCCCTGCTTTTCGTTACACTATCCCCCTTGTTGGAGAGGTCTAGTGCATCTGCTACAACCTGCTTAGTGATGATTATTTCCGTTTCTGGCCTGCCTTGTAGATCTATTACTTTGGCCAGTATATCTTCTTTGATGGTTTTCACCAACTCCCAGACTCTGTTTATGTCCACCCTTGCCAGTATTGCTTCAAAGTAGTTGTGGAGATCAATCTTCTCCAAGTACTCGGTCATCTTTCTTCTTACGAACTCATTGAGTTCTCACGGAAGCATTGGTAGCTCGATCACATTGCCTTCAGTGTCTTTGAACACTCCTTGGTATATCTTTAGGTCGTTGGATCCATGTGCTGGTGGGCTTTAGTGTTTCTTCTGGTATGACGAAGGGCTCCACTTCTTCTAGGTAGTCCTTGATGGTCATTCTTTTCTTCTTTGCCGGTGACTTCGCGGCTGCCATAGATCCTGTTGCACTCAGTAGTCCGAAGTTAGCGTTTTTTCCAAATTAGCTGAGAAACTGAATTTTAACTATCCAAATGACTTGAAATTTGAAAATAAAGCTTAAAAGGAACTTGTGAAGCTGTGCATTTGCTCACAGTGCAAATCTGGCCAAAAATTTCCATTTAGACATCCTACGCGTAGGATGTCTTTTTCATCAGAATTGGTTCATACTTGGCATGCTGGTAGTGCTTGGCTCATGGAACATGGCTACATGCCTGGATTTGGATATCAAAAAGTGGATTTTTGGGCTGATTTAGGCTTTAGGTCAGAAATTGGATAGAAAGTCCATCATAGATAGCAATTGAGGTCCAAATGGGTTGAAAATTGGTATATGGGCTCATTGCACCCTGGTCTTGGCTCCCATGATGTCAGTCTTTGCAAAGAAGGCCTAATTTATGCTGGAGACATCCTACACGTAGGATGTCTTTTTCATCAAAATGACATGAGATTTGTTCTGTGGGTAGTCCTTGGCTTATGGAACATGGCCATGCTATTGGATTTGGATTTGGACAAGGATTGATGCTTGTAAGAGCCGGTGTGGTGTTTTTTGGGCTCCAAAAGTGTATTTTGAACGTGTTGGGGGTCAAAAATGATTAGAATGGCTTCAAAATTGATATATGGGCTCTTGATGATGATGGGATTGGATCTGGAATGAACAACCATCCTCTGCAGGCCAAAAACGTCAAATAGACATCCTACGCGTAGGATGTCTACTTCACCAATTTTTGCTTCTGACCACACATATTGGTTGTTGATGTGTTGGTGAATATGTTGTGCAAGTTTCATGTGATTTAGACAAGATTTGCTAGGTCTATGGCCCATTATTGCCTCTATGCCCGAACTTTGCGTTTTTTCATGCATATGAGGTCAATTTTGGTCCAAATGTGATGAGACTTGGTGGATAGCATGTGAAGGTCATTCAAAAAATGTGTATGATGAAAAATGTTGGATTTTGTGCCCAAAAGTGTCCTTGAGACATCCTACGCGTAGGATGTCTCTTGATGATTTTCTCATGGATGGTGCTCCTAGTGCCTGCCCTTGGTCCCCCTGAGTCCCTTTTAAGCCTAATTTCAACAAAAAAGTAAAATGGATAGAGAATAACTCCCTGTGTGGAATTCACAGCCTCCGAGTCGTTTTCTGGCTTTTGGAGTGCTTTTTGGTGATGAAATTTCTTGATGTTGGTCTCCATAGTTGCCCGACCCCTTGGGGATCCTTGTCGTATGGTTTTTGTCGACTTTGGCTTCACCGGAGCTTCATTTGGCAATTTGTCACTCTAGAAGCACTCGTGGTTGCATTTGCATACCTTTGATGATTTGTGGTGGTCTACCACCATAGGACTTGGTTGTTGATGGTCTAGGAAAGCCGCTCGTGAAGTTTGGTGGCAAACGGGCATGCGGTTTGGCCGCAAGAGCAATTTGACGCTTTGTGTGTCTGATGCCGTTTCTGAAGTTTAGTGACACTTCGGGTCACTTTTTGGTCATGCGGGTCACATAGACTTATTGAGCATGTCGAGATGCTCCTACCCATGAAATTCGGTAGCATTTGGTCGCCGTTTCACTGATTTCCCATTTGGTGGCCTCTTGCGGGTTTCTAGGAATTAGGGGTTTTCCTGATGGTTTTCTTCTGCCTTTGGACATCCAGGACTGGTCTCCTAGGCTAGGGTAAGCTGCCGATGAATTCTTGTTGCTTTTGGGTTAGCCATTAGGCGATCGTCTCTACTTGTAGGTCTCTACTGCCCGCTTTGTGTGTGACCCCTACGCTAGTTTTCGCGACAGAACGACAAACATGCGCGAAAAGCTCAAGGTGGTGAGCCTACCTCTCATGTCTGGAGCTCGTCGGGTAGTCATGCGCGTCGTAGAAGCTGCTGGAAGGTCCGTCCGCTCTAGGTGGCAGAAGCTCTCTCCACAAAGTCAATAGTGAGAATGAGCTAAAAATGAAGTGAAAATTTCTTATAATGGAGGTCCCCGAACCACTTTTCATGAAATTTGACATGTGCTCCTATCTTCTTGCGAGATGCAGTTTAGGCTCAAAAATTTCTTGATTTGGACTCCATTTGCTCTGTTTACCAGAAATTTGGCATTTCGGTCAAAACCTGCCCAAAACACGCTTTTCGCTCTAGTCTCATAATTGCACCCCCACTGTACCATAGGTTGTCCTATAGGCACTTCTAATCCCCATATTTTTTGTTTTTCATTACGATTGTTTTTCACCTACTTTTTATATTTTTGAAGTTTTTCTGTCGAAAATTAGCAAAATTAAAAAGAAAATAGCAAATCATTCCCAGAAAATCTCCAAAAATCATAATAAATCACAAACATCTCCGCAAAACATTATATACACTTACATGCAATTTTTATGGCCAGCTTTCTCTGTTTTACCCATATTTTGCCCGAAAAATGGCTATTTCTACTTATATACACACACCTAGAGGATTGATTTGACGTTTGGCCCCATATACCTATAGATACATGCTGTATAAGGGCATATGTACTTGGGTTACTCTAGAAAATTTTACAATCAAACAACCACCCTTAAAATAGTCAAAAATCATGCTCTTTCTGCTATTGGTTCCGCATTTGAGAATGCCTCCCCCCCTCCTAGCCGGAGTCCTCCCGGACGACAAGGTATCGCCTCGGAATATGTGCCGTGTATAGGTTGAAAAAGTTTTGCTAATTCTTGGACGATTAATGTGGCCCTATTTTATGCATACTCGGTCAATGCATGGAAAAATTAATGCTGTGAAAGAGAAGGGAATAAGCAAGATGCTTATTGGCATTCGCCGTCGAGGTTTCGTGTTTTCTTTGTAAGTAAGAGCTGTAACTCTATTGCTCTCTATTTAATTTTCTTTTTTGCAAAAGGCAATTGCTTTGCTAACACTGTTGATAGAGCCGTAGCTGTTTCTATGGAGAGGATTGGCTTGGTCGGAATGGCTATGGGCCGTATTGCCTTTGCTTTCCATTGGTATTTTTCTTCTGTCGGTTTTTGTAGATGTTTGGCTACTTATTTTGTTGTTACTATTTTGTTGTTGATTGGCATCCACATGAGTCAGCTTTTCTTTTTCAAATGCAGCTGTCTGCCTTCCGTTGTTGCTTGTACTAAAGGGAGTTCCTTTTGCTTTTGTTTTGGTATCCAAATGCGAGCGACATTTGGGTTATTTGCTGAGCATTTTCTTTGGGATCCATATCTGTTTTATGCTCTTGGTTTTTGGTTGAACCATCTGCTTCATTGGAACTCTTTTTTTGCATTGTTGTTTGTCTACCATGTCATTTCTATCCTTCCGCATCCATACTTGTTTCCCTTGTTTTGGTTACCTAAATCTTTGCATTGTGGCGGACTTCGTATGTCTGTAATTAGCATGGTTGGCCTTTACCTGATTGTTGGTCTCGGGTATCATATTGTTCTTTGGTGGAATTTTTTCTTTTGGCTCTTTTTCCAGTGATTGCATGGCTTGCAGCTGATTATTCTGGTATTGATGAGAAAAGGCTATCACCTGTTGTTCATGTGCATGCTGAATTTTGACTGCCTTTGCATTCCAATCTATTTGCACATTGTACTCTTTTTGCCAAGGTTGCCCCAACATCATTGGGTGTTGTGTGCTTTCATCCTCCACCACATAGAATTTGTGTGGGTAAATATATTGGTGAATTTGTACATGCAATATAGTCCATCCCAATGTTTTCAACGGGTGTGATGTACTACTTTCCAGCACTTCAGGAGTAGGATGAAGTTGACATGTGGATTTGAGCTGTTGGTACAATCCGTAAGAGATCAAATTTTCTTGAGCTCCTGAATCAAGCAATGCCATCGATTCAACTTGATTGTTGCCCACTTTGACTACAATTATTGGCTCCACTTTGTCTTCATCCAACTTCGTCAGTCGAATGGCATTGATTCGCAATGGTGCTCCACTTTGTTGTTGTTGTCACAGAAGGCATCGTTTTGCAATGCGTTCCTTTGCTTCTGCCTGAGCTTCCTCTTGTACTCGTTGTTTTTCCTTCATTCGTTGTTTTCCTTGATGCATTTGTTGGAGCATCTTCTGTGTAAGTGGTAGATGATATTTCTTTAGTAGACATCCAATAATCCAGTTTGGCATTTCTTCACCTGCTAATGTAGCAAGCTTGACAGCTCCACTTTGTGATAGATCACTAATCACAAAGGGTCCCATCCCTCGCTTTTTAATTTTCTTGGCATGTTGCTTCAAAGTATAAACAAGTATGTAATCACCTGTTTTGAACTCTTTAGTGCGCACATGTTTGTCAAAGAATTCTTTTGGTCTTCTCTTTTTAGAATAGATTGAAGCTACAGCTCTCAAGCGTAGCTCATCTAGATTTTCAAGATCATCTATTCTTGAAGAGAGCTCATGCCCTTTCCATTGTAAGTGTTTTGCTACTAGTAGATTTGGAGTTAAAAACTCTATGGGTAGTATAACATTTAGGCTAAACACCATGTTGTACGGTGTTGTTCCTATCAATGTTTTGTAAGCTACCCTGTATGCCCATAGTGTTGAGTGTAGCTGTTGATCTCAATCTGTTCTTGATTCTGACACTATTTTAGTGAGAATTGTGCATAATGTTTTGGCATGTGGATGGTATGGAGCAGATTTCCTATGTATGACCATTAATTCCTCTAGCAGATATTCAATGACTTCATTGAGAAAATGTGTCCCACGGTCACTGACAATTTCTATTGGTAACTCGTATCATACAAAAACATTCTCATACAAAAATTGTGCAGTGGTGCGTGCATCTGCTTTTTGTGTTGCCTTGGCTTCGACCCATTTTGTGAGATAGTCCATAGCCACAATGATATATTGGGTATGGGTGCGATATGCAGCGGGTGAGATAGGTCCCACAAAATTAATGCCCAATTTTGCAAATGCTCTTGCTCCCATCATTGGCCGTAGTGGCATCTCATCTCTTTTTATTGGCACCTTGGTGCGCTGACTTGCATCACAACGCTTTACAAACTCTTCAGCATCCATGTGCAATGTAGGCCACCAAATTCCTGCGGTTAAGACAATTTTTGTCGTCTTATCGCCCGAAAAATGGCCTCCACTTATTTCGCTATGTGCATGTTCTAGAATCGGCAGGTATTCGCTTTCACTTTCACAGATTCTAAGTTGATTGTCCTTTCCTTGCTTATAGAGTTGGTTCCCAATGAACTGAAAGTCACGAGCTTCCAGCTCTATATCTTTTTTCCATGCTCTTGTGATGTTCTCAGGGAACGTCTTGGTGATTAAGAAATCAATGATATATTGACTCCATGCAGACCTGCAATGTTTACCTGAAACAATGTCTGGAAAATCCATTGTTCAGTCTCCAGGTTGAGCCAGAATACTTCCAATGGCATATGCAGAAGCATCAATGTGAACATGGAATATCTTTTCCCAATCTGGTGCCTTCAGTACATGTGCTGATATCAGGTTTTCCTTCAGCTTTTGGGATGAAGTTTCACACTCCTCGGTCCAATTGAAATTGACTAGCGAACGATATAGAGGTTGTGCGATAACCACATACATGTATATGAATCTTCGATAATATCCGCAGTGTCCCATGAAGGATTGCACTGTTTTTTATTAGGAATGGGTAGGTGTACAATGACTTTGAATTTGTCTACGTCAGTTGTTATGCCATTTCTTGAGACAATGTGTCCTAAGATGCGGCCTTGCTTAACCATGAATACACACTTTCCGGGTTAAGACAGATTTGATATGTCCTGCATTTTTCAAAGACCTTTTGCAAATGGTCAATATTTTCCTCAAATAGAAGAGAGTGCACACAAAGATCATCCATGTAAATTTCTAAGAATATTCTTAGGTATTCTTTGAACGCATGCGTCATTAACCTTTGGAAGGTAGCTGGGGTACACAATCCTCTGCTTTTACAAGCATCAAATAGTGAGTTTTACCTTTTATCCTGGGCATCAGGTTCTCTCTTGCTTTGGTTCCTGCTCGTTTCCTCCTATAGCGTTCCTGGCGTCTAGGGTGTTGATTAGCAAAATCATAAAACTTGATATTCTCGGTTTCCCTTCCACGCTCACTTGAGGTGTCTGAACACTCATTATCTGCATCATCATTTACTTCTAGATCTTCAGAGGAGTTATAAAACTCTTCTTGTTCTGGTGGTTCTACCGTCTCATCTTCTCCAGGTATAATGTTTACCATGTAGTAGGGTAGCACATCATAGCCATCCTTATCGCAAAATTTTATTGTTGGACTATCTATAATGGTATAGACATCCAATGTTGATAGTATGTGTTCCCATTCTAGAGGTTCCAAGGCATCTTTAGGGAAAGGTTCCAGAATATACTCCTTTCCTCAATTGCTCTCTCTAAGACGCATTCTTCTCTTCTTAAGCTTCTACAATGTGAAGCTCCACACATCCATAGCTCTTTTTGTTGCCCTAACAATGCCGGAATTTTTGATCTTGCTACTGTAGCTGAATCAAACTCTTCCACAGGTGTTTGGTTCACATCTTTGTAACTATGGTCTTTCAGGTATATTTTAGTTGTTGTCTCGCCATGTCTGAGGCATATGTGGTCGTAACCCCAATCTTGGACCATCTTCAATTGTCGCATGAATGGTCGTCCCAAGATGATCTCATAATTGTTCTTTTTGTTGAAATCGACTATTGCAAATGTATGCTCATACTCGATTCCGCACGAAGTGACAATCACTTTTTCTAAAAGTCCTAGAGGCTTCTCCATGAACCCATATGCCAATTGCAATTTCATTATGGAAGCCCTCAAAGCTGGTTTTTCCCATTTTTTCCAGATTTCCTTGGTGGCGATAGAAAATCCCACTCCACTGTCAAGAATAGCTTTGGACACTACTCCTTGGAATTCTACTGGTAGCGTGGTGTTTCCATCTTCTCCCTCACAATACTCTCCAACCTTGTTTAATGGTAATGGCCTAGTGTTTAGTTGAGGCCTTTCCAACTCTTTGATCCCTTCCTGTAGCTTCAAGGTGGGGTCTTTCACTCCAAATTTTTCTAGGAATTTACCTACTGTGGTCCACATGTTTGGCCGTAACCTTAGGAGTTTTGCTAATGTGATGGTGCATGCCACCAGAGTGGACCACAACTCAATCAATCCTTGCGAATTGATCACTTTGTTAGAAGAAAGTATTTGAGATGGGATAGCTCTCACTTCTGACTTGGCTTCATACTCTCCTAGGTAAGAGGGTAAAGTTCTCAGCGAGTCTGGTTGGCTGTGCCCTGAACTAATTGATCCTTGGTCTCCCCCTTGTGAATGTATCTCAAAGTTCATTTGTGACCTTGCCTCAAATTCTTCAATAGGAGGTAAGATTACATTCTCTTATTTTCTCATGCTTCACGGATTTTCTTCCACAGATCGTCTAGACCGTTACAGTCCATACCCATTTCTGCCAACGTTTTAGGCTGGAACCTGTCACTTGCCTTATCTGTTGTATTTGGCACTATGATAGGCTCTCCTCTGGACTCATAGACATTAGTGAGTCTTTCATTTGTTTCTACTTGTTTCTCTAAAGTTGGTTGGATAGGGGTTGGAGCCGGTGCCTCATGCCAATTTGCAGGTTTACCCAACGGGTCTTCCATCAATGATTGAGCTGTTTCAATCATCCTTTTACATATTTCCAATCTTTTTTTTCTATTTCTGCATATGGATAAGTCATCCACCTTTGCTCCTGGGTTTGGTTCTTTTTAAGTCTAGCTTCGTAAGCCTTTAGAAGCGCATCCAACTGCTCGTTTACCTTGCCAGCCATTACCGATCCTCCTGATCCGGCACTTTTGAGCTCTGCTGTTTCCTTGGTTGCTATGGTTGTCGTGGTGTGTGAGCTTAAGCTAGCAAGATCCTCTAACCGCTTTAATCTATCCTTTGTATGTTTCAACTCCTCGGATAGAGTTGTTTGCTCTTGTTCCTTCCTGGCTTTCATACGAGCCTTTATAGCTTTCCAAGTGCTTCTCTGATATTTCGTTTCTGAACTTTGGGCATTAGTTTTTGGCTCTTCAACTATGGGTTCATTTGTCATTATTTGAGCTTGGGCTCGTGTTACTGCCTGAATAAGTATGATTGTTTCATTTTCTGACCCTTCACTGGAAGGTACTGTTTCTAGCATGTTCAAGGTGGTTTTTGCTCCTTTGCTCGGGTTTTTAGGGCAATCGAGAATCAAATGAGTAACTCCACACTCAGTGCAATATGCGTTGACTCTAATGATTTCATCATGAGGACAGTCTCTCAGCCAATGGTCTCCACCACACTTGTAGCAGGGTCCCTTGGGTTGTTGAGGTGCTCCTTGAGCTCCCCTTTGTTGGCATGCATGTCTGTGTCCGCCCATGCCTCCATTGTCTATGAACAACAATGTTCATTCATCTAAGCTATATCTTCCTTCTTTTGCTACCTGTGCAAATGTTGGTGGTCTTGTACTTCCTATCATGCTCCATGGTTCTGGTGTCAAGGGTTCTTCCAGTGGATAATAGATTGGGTTTGCCCCATATCCATTGGGATCTTCATAATATGCATGCATAGGCACCAAAGCCTTATCCTCTGATTCAGTTACGGTTGGTGTGTATCTTATACCGACTGGTCATAATCCTAGTAGGGGTGGTTGTTGCCCCAACACTGGTTGTGGTCTTTCTACACCTACAGGTCCTAGTAGGTTGCTTGCTTGATATCTAGGCATCGGTGGAGCTTGAGGAGAAGCTACCGGAGCTTGGGGAGCGTAAGGTCTCTCTCTCACATATCCCTTGTTATAATAACATTCCTCTGTCCCATGGTTTGTCCATTTTCGTTCAATAGCACACCACTTGGGTTGTTTAGCATGGCGTACGAGTTAATCTTTTTTAGCACTTCATCTACAAGATGCTCTTGGTTTACAGCTACTTCTCCTTTCAGTGTTGTCTTAGAAAACTTTCTTCCACTTTGTTGTGAAGATGAATCGTCATAAAGGTCCTTGAACTCCCACTCTTTGTAGACCGCACAATTGTCCACAAGGTAAAGAGCTTCCTTGGTCAACTCATTCAACATCGTGCTCCTCTTCATATGTGAGTCTTTCTAGAGATCAGCATTCCTTAGTCTCTGAATGAATATCAGCATGAGCCTGGACTAAGTTGGCAGTTCTTCCACAGGACAGAACTTAACATATCTTTTGGTCTTAGGGATGCTTTTCGTACAGTTTATCCATCTTTCTATTTGAATTTATGGATTTGTGAGACGGTATTATGAGCTATCCCCCTTTGTGAGAATTCCTCGATAAATTCGTCAAACACTTCCTCCATAGACTCAAAGTCTCTACGCTCTACAGAGTTAAACCAAGTGGCAGCATTATCCTCTAGGGTTAGTCCAAACCCTGCAAATTGGGTAGGGAAGTCTAACACCTCTTCGGCTCTAATTACACGCACAAAGGCTGTTACATGATCTCTTGGGTCTCTGCTTCCTGTGTATTTCTTGTTTACCCACTTTTGCACTTGAGAAGGTCTAATTCTCGGATGGTCTACAAACCTTATCATTGGATCTCCACGTCCTAATCGATATACCTCCTCAGGTCTTCTGTAATAGGCTGGTTCCTCTCCCTGTGGTGCTACTAAGCCATAATTTCTAACAGATCTCGCTGGAGGTGGTTCATCTCTTCGAACTCGTTCCATGGGTGGTCCTCCAAGCTCTGTTGGCCCTTGAGTCTTTGGATTACTCTCTCCTTGATACTTTGAATAGAGGGGTGGTTCTTGAAAATCCCTTAGCCCTTGTGCGGCTTGATAACCCTCTCGGTTTCGGTCTTGTTCCAATGTTGCACTCTGTCGAAGGCATGCCTGCAATGATGGCTGGTTTAGTGGTTGGTTTTGGTTGTTGAATGCTTGCGGTTGGGTGGAATGTGAGGTAGCTTCATACTCATCAGAAAAGGGATTTGTCGACTTACTTGGGGTGTAGGTGTCTCTTGGCACCTCTTCTGGGGCATATGCTGATGCTCCTGGACTTGTTTCCCTTTCTACCTCCTCTGGGAGAATACGTTGGTATTCTCGCCCGTATATATCAACAAAAACTATACCCTTCCCCATGGCAGTTTCATAAGAGAATAAGTAAAGAACCTTGTCTTTGCTTAATTCGTTTAGGTATGGTTCTTTGCTGTGAAAGTAAGCGACTATATCCTCACTCTCATGCTTGTAGATTCCGACGTTCTTGTTATAAGTTGGAACCCTGGTTGTTTTCTTATTATACATAAAAGTAGCTCCGGGCCGATCAATGTTTGGTGGTGGTTCTTGAGCTTCTGAAACCATTTTCCCTTTCGCCACGTTATCTCCATATCTGTTGTAATCTTCAGGGTTACTAACTATCAGATAGTGGTTCCCCTTTTCGTCTTGGAATCTATCTCCATTATCATAAACTCAGATTATCTCTAATCTCTCTTCGATACAAATGCACTTGCGTCCTCGATAGTCATAATAGACTAGGGCTCCCCTCGAATTTGTTCCCTCTAAGAAGATCACAGTGAGCTTGGAATCATTCAAAGGATTTAGGGAGGTGCTTCCTCCTAGCATCGGTCCGTCATAGGTGAAACCTCCTGGCTGTTGACTACCCATCATGAAGAAATATTTGTCTGACGAAGTGACAATTTCACTACCTTCCTCAATAATCGGTGCTAGCGGATCTAACCTTGCTTGAGTCACACTCTCTTTGGTGGACACTAATCTACCTTGGTCACCTGCCACCTTCTGGTCTCTAACAATGTATCTTCCTGATCTTAAATTCATTAAACTTATCAATGCAATTTATTACAAATCCACTCACCTGGCAAAGGATCAGTCTCCGCACAACTTCTTGCTTTGTTGCTGAAGATACCTGTACACAAGCGTTTAATTTCGGCAATCGAATCAAAGCATTTATCTGCTAGAGGTTATCTTAGTAATGATTGGTATAACTGGAGGGTTAATCTCAACCACTATTATATTTTATACGCTGCTGATGTTTTGGATTAGGTCTGCTATTCTGGAACTGTGCTTCCCACGGATGTTGGTCAATTTACGCGAAAAAGTCTGACATCAGTGTTTGCTCCGTCAAATGGACAAACGAGGTCCAAATTCACTTCTGAAAGAAGTTCTGCAACCCTTAAGCCAAATGGAATCTCACTGCCTAAGCTTAGTCAAATTTTCTCTTCAGTCAGCCCCAATAGACATCCTACGCGTAGGATGTCTCCTGCTTAGTTTTACCTAGATTTTTTGCACTATGGTTTCCCCTTGATGTGCTGAGTCTACAACTGTTTTTACTTTTGGATTTGGACACCTATTGGCTGGTCAAAGAGTCAACAATCTGTTCCGACATTCTCTTGCTGATCCTGATCAGTCTAATCAACTTCAATTTGGACCCAAATTGACTAGGAGGCTTGCCTTAGGCTATACAACACCTTGCTATGCCCACTGTCAATGTCTGGCTTCAATTTCTTACTTTAGATATCCTACGCGTAGGATGTCTTTTTCATTAGAATGGCTTCAAACTCAAAGCACATGCTCCCCTTGAGTTGTTGATCACTTTGGTATACTCAAAATTTGGTTTGGAGTCCAAAATCACACAGAAGACATCCTACGCGTAGGATGTCTTTTTGGCCTGTTTGACCCCAAACTTGACCCACAGTTTCCCTTTGATGTCAGTAACCAAGTGGTATGCTTAGATTTTGGTTTGGATTTCAAAAGTCCCCAAGTTTAGCTGTTCTTGCCTTTTTCAGTCAAAAGTGCTAAAGTCTGCTTTGAACCCAATTTTCTCACCCAAATGAGGTGAAACCCCTCTCAGTCACTCAATATATCATGCAAGACATGCTCATGCAGCCATTTTATGGTTTTGGTCTCTAAATAATGTTTTGGCACAATTTGGGTAGGATGTCTCGCAATTTCAGTCCATCTGGCCTTATCCTGTCAAGATATGGTCAAATTTCCACTTTCCAGTTGAAATTAGGGTAAACCCCACCCTCTGAACACACTGGTCAACTCAAAATCCCAAATTCCCACCAGATTAGCCTGTAGACATCCTACGCATAGGATGTCTCTTGGCTTGAAATTAATTTTTTTCCTGACAGAAATGCTCCCGATGCTCTGTAGCTCTATCCGAAACACTCACTGTAACTTTTGGGTTTCTCTTAGGCTTTCAAACACACTTTTGCGTCTTTTTTCATCTTTTACAAACTTGTGATGATTTACCAAGCAAGTATACATGCATGAAATGCTCTAGATCCTGAATCATGATGTCCTACTTACTCTACTCCTACTTATCATGTGAAATGGTGATAAGGGTGTTTTGGTTGCTTTCTGGCCTTTCCGGACTCTCAAGCTCTCCTCTCACCGCTTCTACCACTCCATCTTCTACTCAAGAACTCGACTACTACCTAAAACTATCTTGGTCTACCTAATCTACCTAAGTCGAAGGATCTAGGCCAGACACACGCTTCCTAGACTCCTTCTAAGACCTACAGAGTCCTCCACCCTCTGATCCTATCTAAATGTAAAACAAGACTCTTGGAAAGCCAAAAATCCCAATCCTCATGGATTAGTCTCGGTTACCTACCTAAGGTTTTCGTCCCCGGTAGCGACGCCAATGTTGGATGGATACGCCGTGATGGACGTCAGTACAGCGAGAACTCACCTAACATATAATGTCAGCTAAGGACGAAGCTCGACCCGCAGGCATGTGGAAGCAAGCATAAGGTGTCAATCTACACTCGACCAACTTCTAACTAATTCCTACAGAGGTCTCTACCAATTTTCTAAGTCACAGCCTTCAAGAGTGCATAAGAGAAAACTTCCTACAACGCTTTCTAGAGCCGAACACCTATCAAACAATCTCAAAACACCATAGAACTTGAAGAAGACCCTACTAGCACCAATAGGTCGCTCTCTCTAAGGTCTATGAACCAAAACCCCAACCCAAAACACCCGGTGTAAAATCACGTAGGATGTCTGGCCGAAATCTAAAGTGCCTAATGTGTAGCTCTCTCAATGTGAACGCGTGGATATGCTGCAATGAAAAATCGGACAACGTATGCTCACCCAAACACTAGATGAAGCTCATAGAAGGAGCTCACAAAACCGGACCGTACGCGCGCAATGTAGTTATCGGCGCGTAGCTCTCGTCGGGGGCAACACGCTGCACTTCTCCGCACTCGATTCTGACCATCGGTGCACACGTAGCGTCAAGATGAAGATCACACTCCTTCTCGTACATAGTACGCTCACTCACAGACTTCAAAATTTGTTTTTTTTAAATGACAAAAGGTTTTTTATTAAGGTCAAAAAGTGGTATATATACCTTACAATTCTCAAACCCTAAAGTTACAAAATCAACCAACTACTTAATTTAAGTATCAAACTGGGATACAATCTGGAAACTTCTATAAGTCCCAATATTTACAAGGTGAAAAATCAGGTTTTCCTCAATGAATGAATAATTACAAAAAATAATAATCTTCCGAGTAGTTAGGATCCGTGGGGTGTGTCCTGCTTTTAACACTGAGCTGTCTGAAGGACACTGTCACCCTCAAACGTATCAGATGCATCATAGAACAATGTATCTGTCTCTAGCTTAATTAATTTCACCTCAATTGATGACTATCCGAGCTCTGAATCACCAGAGATACCACTTTCTACGTGAACGTCACCATAAGACAAATGCACAACCTGCTCTCCATGCAACACATCACAAAAGAGACACGTCTTGTCTCTTGCTCCAAACATGGCTGCAAATACAAAGAGTTTACACTGCCTCGTGTGTCAGAAATATGCAAAGGTTATACCAGACCACTCCTAGCACCTCTGGCTATCGATAACCAGTGATCCCCTATGCATCTGAAATGACTGCTCTCCAAGAGGTATACAATGTCCACTACTTTGCAACTGAAGCACTAAAATGAGACTTTGGCTGAGTCCTAGTACATAACATACATCTCGTAGAATAAGCAATGCACTTCTAAGTAAAGACATGCATACATCTCCAGCACCCTCTATGTCATATGCTCAACTATCATCAAACTGGACTCAACCAAGTCTCCCACTAGAGAAAGAGGAAAGCAAATCACGTCCTGGAGCCACGTGAAAAAGTGCATGCCTGTCTAGTAGAAAACGCATAGACAATGTGCTATCCCAAGACACAAAGTAGTTTGAAGGCAAGCTAGAGTCAAAAGTGACATGCCCATCACATGCATACTCTCTAGCATCTGTCCTCATAGTAGCACCATGTATTTGCCTCTTCCATTGCCTCATACGCCTGAAGCAAGAGTGCCTAATATGCCCATGGTGACCGCAGTGCCAACATGTTGATAGCCGTTTTTCGGCTCTCTGTGATTGCCATAGTGATTTATACCCCCCTATCAAATCACTCAGACACTGTGGCTACCCTCACCCTTTTGCTGTATATAGGTGCGTGTGAGTTAGGGGACTTTTCCCATAATCTCCTTACTGAAATAAAAAACCCTCAATTAGCTAGGCATTGGGCTAGTTGAGAAGCCAAGCTCAACCTCCCTCTCTAGAAGGAGCTCTTGAGTGGAAGCTCATTGTCTTATACATGTGCATGTGTTGTAATAGGGGATTAGCAAGGGAACTCTATGCCATTGTAAGAGAGAGAGTGATCATTCAATTGAGAGTAGGAAATCTATCATTTCTCCTACTAGTGTAAGCCCAACATTTGCTAAATCAAGGAGGGTGGATTTGGACTAAGCTTGGATACTTTGTCTCCCTTCCAACGTGAAGTAATGGACAACAATGATGCGTAAGTGTCTTGGTGTTTTTTGTTAAGTTCTTGATAGCTTGTCTCTTGTGTTGTCATCAATCTAGCCATAAATCCCACATACTGTAAGAGGGCGATAGGGTGGAGAGGACTCCCCTGGCCTTAAGACAGTGATTGGGGTGGCTTTTCTTGTGATGTGTTGTGGTGAAATTTACGCAAGCTATGTTGAACAAATACTAATCTCACTTTGATTTGTCATGACAGACTTGTAAGAAGGTATTAATGCAACAAGCACCCCCTCCCCCCTTCTCTCTCTTTCTTACATATATATATTTATGTTTGCTTGATCATTAACGATACACTTCAAAGCAGCCCGAGCACCATCTCTCTCTCTCTCTCTCTCTCTCTCTCTCTCTCTCTCTCTCTCGTGTTTTAGTGTATGAGAGTGTTCCATTGGTGTTAGGGTTAGTGTAAATTCCTTGCTTGTTTGTGGGTTGCTCTAAGGATTCTCCTCTTTTGCGTCCTAGTTCGCTCTTAAACTAGGTGGTGCCCCTTGTGTCGTTGGGATTTGGCTGGGGGTTTGTTGTTTTGGTTCGTGTTGTGTTGTGCCCCAGCCCCATTGAGCAGCACGGGAGCCTTGAAGGGTGTCTAGAGGTTGCTCTTCTTGTTGCCCGCCCCGGACCGCTTCAAATTGGTGCCCCCACTGAGGACGGCTTGTGTATCTTTGTGTAGAATCAACCTTGAGCATAGTCAAGTAGTTTGCATGAATCACGAAAATTTGTATGATCCCTTCATTCCCATTGCAAGGCAAAAGGTACACATAATTGTTAGTACTAAGTTGCAATTTCAACGTGTCATTCGTAGAATTTTAGGTCCTCTTAGGTTGGCCGAGATAAATGCTTCAGTAAATCCTTTTATTTTGCCTCTCATTAGGTACGACCTTAGTTTGGACGTCTATATTTTTTTTTTGTTTTAAGCATTAGGTCATGCATAGACCATGGATAATGGCCCAGGAATAGAGGTTTTCCCCTTCCATTTCACTCCACACATTAGAATAAACATTGCAATTAGTAGGAAAATCCATTTTCAACAACGTATGGTGTTCATGTTTGGTGCCCAAAGAGTAGGAGAAATTCTCGCATCACCAAACCCTGTCATCCTACTTCTTATTGATTATCATAGGTCGTTTGATGTGAATATCTTTATTTTGTTGTAGAATAGATTGCAAGCTAGAAAACATTATTGTGTAAATCTTTTTAAGAAAGAAAAACAAAAACGGGTGTCACTTTGAAATCAATTCAATGGAAAGCCAACGCCAAATGTCTAGGTATCCTCTTTTCTTTGGAGAGCCTGGAGAGGATGCATAATTATTTTTAGCGAATTTCAAGATGTCTTGCCGTATCAAGAGGATAATAACTGATCAAGAACGTGTAGAAATGTTTGAGGTGGTCCTTAGGAAAGATGCTAGCACTTGGTTTGACTCTTTGCCTAAGGAAGTTAGGGGGAATTACACAGAAGTTTTGAATCGTTTCAAGAAATACTTCTTTGATCCCCAAAACACTCAAAAATTATGGCAAGACATTGTTTCTCATAAGCAAAAAGACTTAGATGACTACTACTTGTACAAGCAAGAGTTTCTACGTCTTTGGGCTCTATGGATACGAAATGTTGCTAACCCTAGTGATGGTGCAGAATTTCTAAAGAAGGAGAGGTTCATAGCCGGACTCTTTCCTGACCTTAAGGTAAAAGTTGAGGCGGGTGCACCTGCCACCTTTGATGCAGCTGAAACTAGGGCTGCTGAGAAATATAGGAAACTCAAGTGCTTAAGGAGAGAGGTTCCAATAGAAGGTCTTAGACCCAAAGGTAAGTCGCAAGCATCAACATCGAGGGAGCTTCCTGAGGTAACAGCGGAAGTAATTGAGAAGTTAAACGAATCTTTAAGCAGCCTGTCAATTCACCTTGCACAAGTTGTAGGTCCAAAGGGACAAGCAAAGAAGTCTGAAGAGCGAGATCCACGATCTAGGAGAGTCTTGCAATGTTGGAATTGCGGAGAGTCTGGACATGGGATGTATAATTGTCCTTGGCCCCGTGGGGAGCCAGGGAGACCTAACTTGAATTACCCAGTGATGAATGCAGGTGAAGGAACTGGTCAACAACCAAGGCTTCTACAAAGACCAAATGGACCAAGACCACCTCCACAAGGGGTAGAAGGAGTTCCACCTTTGCCAGATCCAAATGTGCATGTGGTAGAGGTGACAAACTCAAATGAGGTTGACATGGAAGCAAATGGCATTAAGCGTGGCCGAGGAAAAGGTAAAGAGAAAGAGGGTGTCCCATCACAGAGTGACCATGGACAAGGCAAGAAGGCAAAGGAGACCAAGGAAGCTAAGAGGACTCGACGTCGTATCAATCTCCAAGACTTCCCTCTTGGACATGGTATGGCTCCGTACGACTTGTTAGAAGACATGAGAGGTAAGGGTCCTGATATTTCATGGCCTCAATTTCTTGCATTATGTCCACAGGTTAGGAGGGATTTAACAAAGGCAGTTAGCACTAGGAGAAAGGTAAAAGAGAGTTTTCCTGTTGTAAAAATTGCACATGCTGAAATGAACGAGGATATTACACCTGTGCTAGATTGTTACATAAAATGAAGATTGGTTAGGAAAGGTCTAGTGGATGGGGGTGCACAAATTTGCATCATGACAGAAGGGCTCATGCAAAGACTAGGCATGCACATCCATGAGACACCTGAAATCAAAGTGAAAATGGCAAACAATAGTAAGGCTAGGTGCGTAGGCATTTGTAAAAATGTTTTTGTGGAGGCCTTTGACATTAAGAAGGCAGTGGATTTCTATGTTCTGTCGACCAAGGGAAGTGGTTATCCATTTATCCTAGGAAGACCATGGCTAATGAAAATGCGAGCTTTGCAGGATTGGGAGAGTGGGAAATTAATTTGCAGGAATGACAATCATAAGAAGGTTGTCTTTGACATGAAGGAGCAACGCCAAGAGGAGCTCCATGAAGAATCATCTCAAAGTGAGACGGAAGAAGGTTGGACCGATAGCACTTCAGAAGAAGAAAGTAGCGACAGCATTACTGAAGAGGAGTCTTCCATCAAAGTCATGGGGGTAAGGTTTAAGCCAAGCAACCAAGAGACCTCTTGTCAAGGCTTGGAGGAGGTAGGTCCTCAAGAGAACGAAACTGTTCAAGATGAAGGGATGCTAGAAGGTATGCTATCAACAACACTTACTTTGGATGAAAGAGAGGAGTTCAAATGTGTGCTAAGGAAGTTTCCTAGGCTTTTTGCTAAAGACTACACCGACGTGCGTGGGGTAGATGTTGTTCAACACAAAATTGAGTTGAAGCCAGAGGCCACACCTTAGTCTCAGAAGCTACGAAGGCTAGGAGTCATCAAGGAGCAGGCTTTACTCAAGGAGGTAAGAAAGCTTCTAGCAGCAAGTTTCATTTATCCAGTGGAGAATTCAGAGTGGGTCTCTCTTGTTGTTGTCACTCCTAAGAAAAATGGCAAGTGGAGGGTGTGTGTGGATTACCGTCCACTCAATGAGGCAACAAAAAGAGATCACTTTCCCCTCCCATTTCAGGATGAGATACTAAATGAGGTAGCTAGTCATGAGAAGTACACTGTGTGTGATGGCTACTCAGGCTACTTTCAAATAGGTATCGCATTGGAAGATCAATTGAAAACAACCTTTATCACTCCTTGGGGTTGTTATGCTTTTAGAGTCATGCCATTTGGCCTGACAAATGCTCCTGCAACATTCCAACGTTTCATGAACATGGTGTTTCAAGCATTCTTTGGAAAGTCAATTAGGGTGTTCATTGATGATTTCTGCATTTATAGCTCAAAATCATTGCATCTACAAAGGGTAGAAGAAGGTTTAAAGAAGTTCTACGACATGGGAGGTCAACTCAACCCCGACAAGTGCCACATAGGTGAGGATGAAGTGATCTTGCTCGGTCACAAGGTTTCCTATAAAGGCATTGAGGTGGATCCTTCAAAGGCAAAGGCTCTTATTGAGCTCCCATCATCGAAGAGTCTTAAGGAGGTCATCTCTTTCATTCAGAAGGTGAAGTATATGTCACGCTTCATTCACTTAGCCTCGGAGTTGCTTCATCCTTTGCAAAAGTTGACACAACAAGTAGAATTTGCATGGTCTGATGAGCTTGAAGAGTATTTTTGTAACATTAAAGCCATTTTGTCAGAGCTACCAACACTCATGCCTCCTTGTTGGGAGTACACATTCTTTGTTAGCTCTAGTGCTGGGAAAGAAACAATTGGTGCAGTTTTGCTACAACAAGATCCCTACAGTACAAGGATGCGACCCATCTACTTTGCTAGTAGGGTCATGAATGCTTTAGAGAGAGGCTACACGGAGGCAGAACTCATGATGCTTTCTCTCATGTTTGCGATAAGGAAGTTTAGATCCTACTTGCTCCCAAAACATTTTGTAATCCTCACCGCAGAGAATTTGTTCCCTTGGGTGTCATCTCAAATAAATCTTAGTACTAGGATCTCAAAGTGGATTATGGAGTTGCAAGAGTTTCAATACTCTTTCAAGGTAGAAGATAGTGTGCGTGCACAATTGGCAGGGATTCTCACTTATAGGGTGCATGAAAAGGAGATTAAGGTGCCTGAAGTAAAGACCCTACCATTGCCACCACCAAAAAGTATTCCTAATGCTTTTACCTTGTTCTTTGATGGAGCTTTTCGTCGAGCCACAGGAAAAGCAGGGGGAGGGCTAGTGTTGCTCAACCCAAGTGGAGAGGTGGTCATGAAAGAGAAGTTCAATCTACCAAGTTCAGCTAGCAACAATGAAGCAGAATATGACACACTACTTCATGGTTTAAAAATATGCATTGGCCATGGTATACAACGTCTCATGGTAAAAGGGGATGCACTTCTCATTGTTAAACAGATTTTAGGCATTTGGGCATGCAAGAAAGAAAGCTTACGGACAAAAGTTCATGCCATTCGTAGATTGTTTAATCAATTTGAAGAAGTGCAACTATATCATATTCCTAGGAAACAGAATGAAGATGCCGATTTACTTGCACAGCAAGTAGTTACATGTGTTGAGAAAGAAGTGCAGGTCATCATGGTGGAAGCAACTGTCAAGCAACCGAGATACCAGGGATTGGAGTCATTGACTCCCATTATTAGCTACATTTTGGAGGGCGATTTTCCACAAGACTTCACGAAGGCTCAGAAGAGGAGACTCATGAAGAAGGCAAGCGCATATCTCTTCCTAGAAGGCTCCCTCTATCAAAGAGGCAGGGATCAAGTATGTAGAAGAGTACCAACTATTGAGGAAATTCCAGCAATTCTAAAAGGTTTGCATGAAGAAGCATGTGGTGGTCATTTTGCCCAAGAATTAACTGTGAAGAAGATTTTGCTTGCGGGGTATGTTTGGCCAAGTCTGCATGTGGATGTCCAACGTTGGTGTAAAAGTTCTCACAATTGTCAGGTAAATGGGAATAGAAGATTGGTTTATGGTCCAAGGCAAATCGTGCTTGCAAATGGACCCTTTGAAAAGTGGGGCATTGATGCTATGGGTCCTCTGCCTAGGACAAAAAATGGTAAACTCTACATTCTAGTGGCTGTAGACTATACGACTAGGTGGGTGGAAGCACAAAGTGTGGCAAAGGTAAATGAGAAGACAGTGAGCAAATTCGTCTACACTCACATTTGTTGTAGATTTGGCACACCTTTGGAGATTGTTTCTAATAATGGTCCAGGGTTTAGAAAGGGATTGCTCACAGAAGTCTGTGAAGAACTTCACATTCTACATCGTCACAGTACACCCTACTATCCCCAATCAAATGGTTTGGTAGAAAAAGCTAATGGTGTCATTGCAGGCATCATTAGAAAGATGGTGAAAAACAAGACAAAGTTGTGAGATGACTTCTTGGATGGTGCCTTGTGGGCATATCGAACCACATATAGGGAAGCCACGGAGTTCACACCATTTCACTTGGTCTATGGTCAAGAGGCTTTGCAGCCTATCGAGCTTAACATTCCAACAATGCGACTTCATGGCAAAGGAGCACAAGATGATCAAGAAGCATGGATGGATCGACTTCTTACCTTAGCTGAGCTTGAGTGGAAAAGAGAAGCAGCATACGAGTGCTATAAGAGGAAAGCCACACAGACAAAGGAGAAGCTTGACAAGAAACTGAAGGACAAAGGCATCAATGAAGGAGATCTTGTGCTAAGGTATGACAATCGACTCGATAATCGTTTTGATGCCAAATTTGAAACAAGATGGCAAGGGCCATACATAGTCAAGAAGGCTTTCAATTCAAGTTACTATCAGCTTATGGACTTGACTGGTAAAGAGCACTCCAGGAAAGTAAACGGGTATTGCTTGAAGCCCTATTTGAGTCGCCTTCTACCAAAGGATCTACCAAAGATCTGTCAAAAGGCCACTGTCTCATGTAAGTATTGTTACATGAAGCATGAGTGTAACTCTAACCAAAATTCCAAGGGGCCAAACAATGAAGATCTTGTCAAGGACTCTGAAGCACTCTCTTTGGAAAAGATTCTTTATGATGGTACATGAATATACCATCATCCTGGGGGAGGGCTAATGATAGCCGTTTTTTGGCTCTCTGTGATTGCCATAGTGATTTATCCCCCCCTATCAAATCACTCAAACACTGTGGTTACCCTCACCCTTTCACTGTATATAGGTGCGTGTGAGTTAGGGGACTTTTCCCATAATCTCCTTACTGAAATAAAAAACCCTCAATTAGCTGGGCATTGGGCTAGTTGAGCCAAAAAAATAAAAAAAATAAAAAATATAAGTATATTATGGCCCATGTGTATGTAAATATTTCTTTGTATATAGAGCCTAAATAAAATATTTTTTCATAATTATTTTGGTATTTATTTAAATATTTTTACCTAGGTGTGTGTTATTTATGCTCTGTACATTGCCTCACCATTACCACAATTTTTCTTACCATTTTTCACACTCTTTATTTCATATAGAAATATTTTCATGTAAGCTTCTCTTATATTTGGTGTAAGTCCACCCCAACAAAAATCCAAAAAAACTAGTTTTATTTATGTGTATATTTTTCACTATTGTGATTTTTTCCTTCCTACATCTATTTTGTTTTTTTCTAAAAAATTAGAACACCAAAAATATTTATCTTTTTATGGTAGCCTCATAATGAGAGAGATTTCTTTTGACCCCTTTATATTTTTTCCACTTATATTATTTATATTTGACATGTACATATTTTTTAGACCCCTCAATATTTGATTTTCTTAGTTGTACTATTCACTTATATCATGATCTCAACAATATCTTCAATTATAGACCTACCAAATAAGGTCAAGGGTAGGTTGTATGCATACATGCACTATGGAGGGCTCACTCTTGGAGGTATTCAAAAGAATCATCCAAAGAAGGACCCCACAAGGATCTTGTGCAGTGGAAAAAAACAATCGGTTTTGCTGAATTTTTAAAGTTCACTTGCTCTCCGAATTTGAAAAGTTGATACAAACAAACGTTGTAGCTCGCGGAAATTCCAGCCATTCTAAAAGGTTTGCATGAAGAGGCATGTGGTGGTCATTTTTCCCAATAATTAACTGTGAAGAAGATTTTTCTTGCGGGGTATGTTTGGCCAAGTCTACATGTGGATGTCCAACATTGTTATAAAAGTTGTCACAATTCTCAAGTAAATGGGAATAGAAGATTGATTTATGGTCCAAGGCAAATCGTGCTTGCAAATGGACCCTTTGAAAAGTGGGGCATTGATGCTATGGGTCCTCTGCCTAGGACAAAAAATGGTAAACTCTACATTCTAGTGGCTGTAGACTATATGACTAGGTGGGTGGAAGCACAAAGTGTGGCAAAGGTAAATGAGAGGACAGTGAGAAAATTCGTCTACACTCACATTTGTTGTAGATTTGGCACACCTTTGGAGATTGTTTCTGATAATGCATGGTCCAGGGTTTAGAAAGGGATTGCTCACAGAATTCTGTGAAGAACTTCGCATTCTACATCGTCACAGTACACCCTACTATCCCCAATCAAATGGTTTGGTAGGAAAAGCTAATGGTGTCATTGCAGGCATCATTAGAAAGATGGTGAAAAACAAGACAAAGTTGTGGGATGACTTCTTGGATGGTGCCTTGTGGGCATATCGAACCACATATAGTGAAGCCACAGAGTTCACACCATTTCACTTGGTCTATGGTCAAGAGGCTTTACAGCCAATTGAACTAAACATTCTAACAATGAGACTTTATGGAAAATCAGCACAAGATGATCAAGAAGCATGGATGGATCGACTTCTTACCTTAGCTGAGCTTGAGTGGAAAAGAGAAGTAGCATACGAGTGCTATAAGAGGAAAGCCACACAGAAAAAGGAGAAGCTTGACAAGAAACTGAAGGACAAAGGCATCAATGAAGGAGATCTTGTGCTAAGGTATGACAATCGACTCGATAATCGTTTTGATGCCAAATTTGAAACAAGATGGCAAGGGCCATACATAGTCAAGAAGGCTTTCAATTCAAGTTACTATCAGCTTATGGACTTGACTGGTAAAGAGCACTCCAGGAAGGTAAACGGCTATCGCTTGAAGCCTTACTTGAGTCGCCTTCTACCAAAGGATCTACCAGAGCAAAAGGCAAATATACCATGTAAGTATTGTTCCATGAAGCATGAGTGTAACACAAACCAAAATTCCAAAGGGCCAAACAATGAAGATCTTGTCAAGGACTCTAAAGCACTCTCTTTGGAAAAGATTCTTTATGATGGTACATGAATATACCATCATCCTGGGGGAGGGCTAATGATAGCCGTTTTTCGGCTCTCTGTGATTGCCATAGTGAGTTATCCCCCCCTATCAAATCACTCAAACACTGTGGTTACCCTCACCCTTTCACTGTATATAGGTGCGTGTGAGTTAGGGGACTTTTTCCATATCTCCTTACTGAAATAAAAAACCCTCAATTAGCTAGGCATTGGGCTAGTTGAGCCAAAAATAAATAAAAAATAAAAAATATAAGTATATTATGGCCCATGCGTATGTAAATATTTCTTTGTATATAGGGCCTAAATAAAAGATTTTTTCATAATTATTTTGGTATTTATTTAAATATTTCTACCTAGGTGTGTGTTATTTATGCTCTGTACATTGCCTCACCATTACCACAATTTTTCTTACCATTTTTCATACTCTTTATTCCATATAGAAATATTTTCATGTAAGCTTCTCTTATATTTGGTGTAACTCCACCCCAACAAAAATCCAAAAAAACTAGTTTTATTGATGTGTATATTTTTTCACTATTGTGATTTTTCTCTTCCTACATCTTTTTTGTTTTTTTTCTAAAAAATTATAACACCAAAAATATTTATCTTTTTATGGTAGCCTCATAATGAGAGAGATTTCTTTTGACCCCTTTATATTTTTTCCACTTATATTATTTATATTTGACATATACATATTTTTTAGACCCCTCAATATTTGATTTTCTTAGTTGTACTATTCACTTATATCATGATCTCAACAATATCTTCAATTATAGACCTACCAAATAAGGTCAAGGGTAGGTGGCATGAATACATGCACTATGGAGGGCTCACTCTTGGAGGTATTCAAAAGAATCATCCAAAGAAGGACCCCACAAGGACCTTGTGCAGTGGAAAAAAACGGTCGGTTTTACTGAATTTTTAAAGTTCACTTGCTCTCCGAATTTGAAAAGGTGATACAAACAAACGTTGTAGCTCATGGGCTGAACTTTTGCCTCAAATGTTTTCATATTTTTTTGAGCTACGAGCTGTGAGCTATGATTTTATTAGTGGACCCCAGTTTTCCCATCCTATGCAGCCACACTCTCTCTTCCACTTTATCATTTTCCTCTTTCACACACACTTCTCCACTCATCATCCCCACCTCTCTCACCACTCCTCTCTGCACCCTACTCACCTTCTCCTCAACCTTGAAGAATAAGAGAAACCATGGTGAACTCATACCTCCCACACACAATTCCATTCCAAAATTGACCACCTAGTCTCATTTTTCCTCCTCCAAATTACCCATATCTATAAAAAAAACCACAAAATTCAGCCTCTTCTCTTAAAAGACAGCATCATGGTGGTTGATTACTCAGCTTCAATTACCTTGTCTCTCAAGGAAGGTCAAGAGTGGAGAAAAAATGTACCGTCAAAGCTAGTGGACCGTCAACAAGCGTCGAAATTGGCCATACTCAAGACACTTGGAGCATCAACCTTGTAAGAAATGCACCTTTTCTTACCTCTTAAGAGTTTTTCTTCCTTATTTGTATCCTACATGGATACTCCTATTGTAAATAACCAATTCCATTTGTAAATTAACTAACTCTACTAACACTAACCCACTATGAAAAGTCCTATCACCTCCATTTCTCTCCTCTCTCTTTCCCCACCAACTTCTTGATAATTTCAAGCAAAAGAAATTAGGAAAATTGCTGAAAATCTAACCCAACCATGGTTAGAGGAGTAACCCTAGCCTTCAAAATTTCTATAAAAGGAGGGTGTAGCTAGCACAAAAAGGGGGGAGAAGAAAGAGCACTATGCTATAGCTTGAGAAGCCAAGCTCAACCTCTCTAGAAGGAGCTCTTGAGTGGAAGCTCATTGTCTTATGCATGTGTATGTGTTGTAATAGGGGTTTAGCAAGGGAACTCTATGCCATTGTAAGAGAGAGAGTGATCATTCAATTGAGAGTAGGAAATCTATCATTTCTCCTACTAGTGTAAGCCCAACATTTGCTGAATCAAGGAGGGTGGATTTGGACTAAGCTTGGATACTTTGTCTCCCTTCCAACGTGAAGTAATGGACAACAATGATGCGTAAGTGTCTTGGTGTTTTTTGTTAAGTTCTTGATAGCTTGTCTCTTGTGTTGTCATCAATCTAGCCATAAATCCCACATACTGTAAGAGGGCGACAGGGTGGAGAGGACTCCCCTAGCCTTAAGACAGTGATTGGGGTGGCTTTTCTTGTGATGTGTTGTGGTGAAATTTACGCAAGCTATGTTGAACAAATACTAATCTCACTTTGATTTGTCATGACAGATTTGTAAGAAGGTATTAATGCAACAAGCACCCCCTCCCCCCTTCACTCTCTTTCTTACATATATATATTTATGTTTGCTTGATCATTAACGATACACTTCAAAGCAGCCCGAGCACCATCTCTCTCTCTCTCTCTCTCTCTCTCTCTCTCTCTCTCTCTCTCTCTCTCTCTCTCTCTCTCTCGTGTTTTAGTGTATGAGAGTGTTCCATTGGTGTTAGGGTTAGTGTAAATTCCTTGCTTGTTTGTGGGTTGCTCTAACAATTCTCCTCTTTTGCGTCCTAGTTCACTCTTAAACTAGGTGGTGCCCCTTGTGTAGTTGGGATTTGGCTGGGGGTTTGTTGTTTTGGTTCATGTTGTGTTGTGCCCCAGCCCCATTGAGCAGCACGGGAGCCTTGAAGGGTGTCTAGAGGTTGCTCTTCTTGTAGTCCGCCCTGGACCGCTTCAATGTCAGCCGCGACGGTGAACGAGAACCGCCTCTAACCTAAAGTGTCTCCATATCCATGCCATAACTATGGCAAACAAAGTGGGAGGTAACTCATCCACTACACAATGCTCAAAATCATGATCAATCGCAATAAAATGGATACTCACATATGCATAAAACAACTACACAATATGCAAACTCTACAAGGATAAACTGAGACAAAGTGCTCAACTGAGCTTAAAGTGTATAACCATTAGGCAAGTAGAGAGCAAAATAGCTCAAAATGCGTCCCATAAGAGAAACCTATGACTAGAAAAGTCTGTAGCCACACAAGCACATGCAAATTCTCACTCCTGCGAGAGTGGGTACAAGAACACCAAACTGTGTCCAAAATGACAAAACCTGTCAATGTGAGATCCAAGATCGATCACAAACTATGACAGGTAAACTCGAGCCACTATCCCACAAAAACATACACAGAGCAAAAGCTCAAGACACCTGCTGTGTCGAAACCAGTATGCAAGCCAAAACACTACTAAAGATGTCCTCAATTGAAAATGGCAACACCTGTGCGAGTACTAGACTCTACCTGTTAGTTGGGAGTCAAAACTGGAAGCTCCAAATGACCGAGCACTCACAGCTCAAGACCAAAAATGCCGAGTGAAACACGCTCGCGATACACCACCCAAAAGGGAAAACACTGCACACAAATCTTGAGTGCTACAAGCAATCGCAATCTCAATCGCACCAACGATGTGCATAAAACTGTTGGGAAAATTTTGCCATAGTTTCGTCACAAAATGGTTACAAAACAAGTAACCAAAGTGACTGTACGCTCAAAACCATGAGCAACCAAAGAGCATCAAATTGCACTCCAAACACATGCACCAATCTCCACACTTTGCATACATCATTGCAAACACCTGCAAATCTAGTACAAAAATACCTACTCTACCTGTGATGAATGCCAAAAAACATGCTCGAGACATACATTTCCAAGCTCAAACTGCAATCACATGAGTCTCTCTGAGCATCAAACCACATAAGGCATACATCCTATCCTCCCACCTATGAGGAAACTTGCAGCAAATACCACTCTCACATCCAAGAGCTAAGAATGTGTGGAATCCTTGACACACAATAAACAACTGCTGCTGCAAAACATTCAGCGCTTCAAAATTTCAAAATTTTGATATTGATAGCTGTTTTTTGGCTCTCCATAATTTCCATAGTGAGTTACTCCACCCTACCACAATCACCTAAACATTGTGGCTGTTTTCACCTTTTCATTGTACATAGGCGTGTGTGAGTTAGGGGGCTTTTCCCATATCTTCTTAAAACCCTCAGTTAGCTAGTCATTGGGCTAGTTGAGCCAAGAAAATAAATAAAATCAAAAAAATAAAATATATTATGGCCCAATGTGTGTAAATATTGCATTGTATATATGGCCTAAATATAGGGATTTTTATAATTATTTTGGTATTTTATTTAAATATTTATACTTAGGTGTGTGTTTTATTAAACCTGTGTATGCCTTCTTTCATCCTCTTACACCATAGGTATATTTTTTTCCAATGTGTACATACTCTAACCTTATATTTTTCTTTTATACAAATCACCCCCACATTTTCACCCTCACCCTCGTGAAAACAAAAAATTGAATTCTACTCTCTTAGTCACGTTTATTATATTATTTACTTGCATACCTTTTCCTCTTTCACCCAAAATAATACAAGGAGGGACCATATCATATGACTCCAATATCTTTTCATATCCATAATTTCTCCATATTTTTTTAATTATTTTTACTCATTATTATAACACCATGTGCTCATTGAGCTAAAATCCATGAATAGTCCATACAATAGTCCCACCATGTATATATTGCTTTATTCACTAATAATCCTCCTCCATGTATTTGTAAATGGAAAATTGGATGCTTTGTATTATGATATGCCAAAGGAGGGGCTCACTCTTGGATGCATTGTACAAATTCAACAAAGGAGGGGGCCACTAAAAGACTTTTGCAGGCATTAAAAAAAAGGCTTTTGGTGAGATTTTTGGCACCCATCTCCACTTCGAATTTGAAGCAGTAGTCAAAAGAGAAAATGTGGACCAAAAGCTGAATAATCACCCAAAAAATTTTGATGAATTTTGGAGCAACCACTGGTGAGCTATGGTTTTCTGAGTGGACCCCAGCCTGCCCACTTTTCTCACAAGTAGCCCATAGTCTTCTCTCACCTCTTTCCACACTTCTACACACACACACACACACACACACACACACACTCATTCCTTTCAATCCCTCACTCAAACCTGCACCTTCAATGGTTTCTCTCATCTTCTTCACCATTAACCTTCCCTCTTACTCCCATAGCTCTCATATGAGCTCTCCATATACCTACACCATCTCCATGTCTCTCTCTATTATCTGCAAAGTACAATTCCATCTTACCCCTTCTATATATACATAGATTCAGCATGTGTACCATGCTTAACCTCTGCAAATTAAGAGATATCATCAACCGAATTTCCATTTTCATCGCGATAATCAACCTTGGCGGCGGTGGCGTAAAGAAGAGAAGACGAAGAAGAGGATCAATAGTCATTTTGAGAATCTACACAAGTAAGTACTTCTTCAAGATTCACCATCACAAGGATTTCCTCACTTGATTCAACCATCTTACTTA
The DNA here is from genome assembly GCF_014529385.1 of Adiantum capillus-veneris. NCBI lineage: Eukaryota > Viridiplantae > Streptophyta > Polypodiopsida > Polypodiales > Pteridaceae > Adiantum > Adiantum capillus-veneris. The sequence goes on from NC_140934.1 coordinate 141,235,305, forward strand.
AACCATCCACCTCATTCTACCCATTGTAAATACATGATTAACTTTTTAGTGATTACTAACACTAACCACTAACATACTAACACAAAATAGCCATTGACCTAGCCATAAAAGACACCTCACCTCAAGACATGTGCATAGTAGCTCTCTCTCTCTCTCTCTCTCTCTCTCTCTCTCTCTCTCTCTCTCTCTCTTCCTTAAAACTCTACTTTCACCTTATCTACCATCAATAATGCTCTCTTTTGAGCCCACATCCATGACTCAAGCAGACAAAGAAGGCCCGCAATGTTTTGATATTCAAAAAAAATCATAATCCTGATTTGTTAGCTTGAAAATTAGGATTTCCAATAATCTTAATGAGGGGTCTCCAACCTATAAATAGGCCCCTCTCCTTCTTGCAAAACAACCTCCAATATCTCACATAACACCCCAACACTCTATGCGTAAGGAGAGACTTCGGTGTAGCAACCACTTTGTGAGCTTCACTCTTGGTGTGAGAGAAGCTTTCAAGCTACACATTGCAAGTGAGAGAGCGTGAGTTCAAAATTTCAAAACCACTATTGTATATGTTCCTCCATCATCAATAAATTGAGGTTTGGTGCATCAAAGGTGTGATTCGACGTTCAAATCTTCGTCCTTCCACTTGTGCGATACGGTTTAGTGAATTCAAGGTGACTTGTGTATTTTGAGTTCTATCGTTTGATCTTGTCTTAGAAAGTGTTTAAGTGTGTTTTCAGTGCCAATTTTGTGTCTATTGTAAGAGGGTATTGTGGTGAGAGGTCTCTCACACCCTAAGATAGTGTGTGTGTGTGTGTTAGCAATGTTTAGCATTCACTAAGCATTGAGTAAGTTTTTGTACAAGCTCTTCGATAGCAACATAACAAACCATCTCCATTTGCAAGACACAAATAAGGTATTACGTAAGATCCATTCCTCTCTCTCTTTTCTTTTCTCTAGCTCTATCTGGTCTATTTTGTGTGTGTCTTGGTGTGAGGTTTCTTGTGTGTGTTGTGTGGTGCATCTTCTTGGTTGTGCCAAAATCTCTCTTGCGTCCTAGTTCGCATACCATACCTAGGTGGTGACTTTCACTCGTTTGGCTGTGGGTTTGTTGTTGTTGTTTCTTGCTTGTGGTTGACCCAACCCCAATTGAGCAGCACGGGAGCCTTGAGAGGTGTTTAGAAGTCGCCTCTCTTGTTGCCAACCCCGGACCACCTCAATATAACCAACGCATTTGGAGTGTGCCAAAACCCGAAGGTAGACTCCTGGATCACATGTATCCAAGTCCTGGTGTAAAAGATATGTCAAAACCTCCATTTTCGGCCCAAAAATGCACCATAAACTGCCAAAAGAGGGCTGAACTATGCAACTCCTGAACTGTAGCTCAAATGAGGTTTTTGATGGCTCGAATGGCTCTGAAAGGGGGGTAAAAAGTCAAGACACCTGGTGAAAACACTCTCGGAAAGTTGAATTTGTCAATGCCAAAGTCGGAACCCTGTTTGCACTCTTGAAAGTGCGTGCGCGGAATCGATGTTGGGAATGAACCCGCTCTAACACCAATTGTGAGTGCGTGGATGCGGTGCACGTGCGCAAAGAGTGCAAAGGGGAGAGAGGGAGAGAGAGAGAGCACGACACAAGATGTGGGTGGAGCTCCCAAATCTCACAGTGTGAGCACCATGTGAGAGTGTGAGTGAGAGCCCCTTATTCTTATTCTTTGTATGTATAAAGAATAAGGAGATAAATGTGGGTGGCCGGACACTGACCGGCAAACACGGACAAAGCACGGTGAGGCACACCGCCTATACCTAACAGATGCAAGATAAAATCAGGGATTGTCATAATGTTGATGCCATCATTGTACCCGCATATGTGTTTTGGTGCATGGTTTTCTATGGTTTATGGTGACTATTAGACTCGGATCATTTTGTTCCTTCATCTTGTCTTGTGCTAGTTTGTGGTAGCGTTGGCTCCGGACCACACGTGTGTGTGTGTGTGTGTGTGTGTGTGTGTCTGCGCGCGCACTGAGAGAGAGAGAGGGAGAGAGAGTGATAGTGTCAGTCGATGGTATGTGAGATTGACGATTTGGGAGTTGTGTGTATTATCGGGTATAATCAGAGTTGATGGTGTGTTGTCAGGTCAATTAAGGGCTGAAGTGTTCGTGGTTGGTGTGTATAGCCAGTGCTTGAAGACAAGCGGGTGCACTAGAGGTTAGCGAAAAGTGTGCATGTGTGTGTGATTTTGTGTGGTTAGGGGTGTGGAGTTTATCGTGCCTAGCCTATAGAGAGGCAATCTTGGAGTGTGTTGGGTGTGTTCCCCCTTCCCCCTTTCCACCAGTATTGTTTTGGTGTTGAAAGACCCTCTCTTCTATTCCTTTCAATTAATGATATTTGAGCCACGGGTTCAGGAGCTTGAGTGCTTTTTTAAAGGGGTTAAGAGGAGTAGCAACTAGGGCTTGAAGTTCCAAAATACACCTAAAAATTGTTAGAATAGCTAACAATATTAAAGAGAGTGAAATTAATGGTGATAGCTTCGATTTTTCTAATGATCAGGCTACTAATGATGCCCCTATGCTTGTAACTACCTTGTTTCTAGGCTTCAACAATCCTTGGTCAATCCATCCCTCCAAAGTGAAGTGCATCAGTAGCTATGTGCTCATGGGATTCTCCAAACTCCCCATCCTGAAGAGAGAGTACCTAGGAAGCCTCCTTGTGAGACTTCCAAAAGAGGCCTCTCTTCGATTCAGAAAGAAGAAGAGGATCCATACGAAGGGCTCAAAAAATTTACTTCTTGATGCCACATCTCCTTCCCAAAGGAGAACTCAAGAGCCCCCACCAAAATAACAAGAAATACGTGAGTCTCCTGCCACCTCGAAGGAGATGGCTCCACGAAGACGGCGGGCAAAACGCTCTTGATCACCTGCTAAACGAAGAAGACCATCGCACACTTCTCTCACCATAATTCAAAGAGGGATGACAGAAAACAAGAGAAGAAAAAGGCGAGAAAGAGGTCACCTCTTCTCTATCTTATTCATCCTCTTCCTCTTATGAAGAAAGTGATGGTGTAGACAATGAGGAACAAGGCAAGAAAAAGGAGAGAAAGAGGTCACCCTCTTCTCCATCTTCCTCAAATTATTCATCTTTGAAGAGTGCAACTTTTGAACGACCGAAAAGAAGAGGCCATAAGAAATCCTATGCCGCATGGAAGAGGTCGTCCAAGCTCAAGAAGTTCAAAGAGGGAGGAAATAACATCTCTTTCCTTACCTACGATGGCACCTTTGGTGCTACGGACAAAGTCTTGGCCTTCATTCAACAATTCGATGCGGAATTTGGAGATGAGGACTTCACGGAGTCCTCTACGCTACACCATGTAGCTATGCATTTTCAAAAGTCCGCCAGGCAATGGTGGTCTAGCTTACGAGCAAATGGTGAAGCCCAACGAACATGGAAAGCTTAAAGAGCTTCCATCATGAAGCAGCTTTTTGCTATTGATTCCAAAGAAAAAGTACTCACCGAATGGTGAAGCTTGAAGGTCTCTCCTTACGAATCTATCCACAAATATGTAGACAAGTTTTGGGACTTACATCTCAAAGCCACTGTCTTCAAAAAGATGGATTTTGGAGAGCAAAAACAACAATTTTGTGCGGGCTTAAATGAAGATATGGTGCAATATGTCAACTTCCAAAGGCCATGCACCATATCTACGGTCATACACCATACCATGGTGGCTTCACGAATCAATTTCCAAACAGAGGGGGCTAAGAGAAATCTTAAGCCCACGGAGAAAAAGGAGTGTAACAATGAGCCTAAGGGGAAGGACAATGTCCAAAAGTCTCATGAAAGCAACAACAAGAACAACAAAGCTAAGGAGAAGGGAGTTTCTAAAGGAAAAAATAAACTCTCTCCTGAAGAGCTTGAGCATTATCGTAAAGATAACCATTGTTTCAAGTGCGGGGAGAAAGGGCATGCTTATCGTGCTTGCCCCACAAGAATACACAAAACGAGCCTCTTAGAGCTACCTTGATCGAAATCCAAGAAGAGGAAGCTCACCACAAAGGATCTCCTCTATGCTGTGCTTGGGGAAAGATAAGAGAACATGATGATTTTATTCTCTTTGACCCTAGTTCTACTTATAATTTCATATCCACAGAGTGGGACACCAAGCTAGATATCCAAGCCTATGAGATGGGAGATTTCCTACCCACCAATGGTGCTTTCAAGGGGCAAGAAGCTTCAGGCACTCCCTTAATTGGGAAATTGAGGCTCCATGCCCAAAGCTATGTGGACAAAGAGGACTTCTTTATCTCTCCTCTCAAGCATGAGGATGTAATCCTAGAGGCACCATGGTTTGATTGCATGGCTACCAATGATAAATTCCATAAAAGGAAAATCTATTTTAGGTTCAGAGAAAAAAGATATGTACATACATGCCAAAGAGTTGGGTAAACACCATACCCATTGTACATACACAAGCTTTCAATAAGTCAATAAAGAGCTCAATTTCTGTGTACATGATTTTTGTTAAAGATTCTCAAAATGAACCCAATGCTTTAGCAAAAGAAAATATAAATAGTCACAAGTAATTAGAGTTATCCAATTTTCTCAAGGGATTTAAAGATGTTTTTATTGACGACATCCCTTGTGAACTGCCTCCTGAACGAGGCAATGATGACCATGCAATTGAGCTTATTCCAAGAAGTTCACTGCCTGACACACCTCCTTATAGAGTTTCTCAAGCTCAACAAGAGGAGATTATGCAGCAAGTGTATGAGTTAGTTGAGAAGGGCATAGTTAGGCCTAGCTCATCTCCATTTCGCTAACCCGCATTATTAGTGCAAAACAAAGACAACACATATCGTATGTTCGTCAACTATAGAGCACTAAATAGGATCACTATGAAGAATAGGTTTCTCGTTCCACAGGTAGAAGACCTACTGATAAGCTACAAGGGTCGAGCTACTTCAGTAGAATTGACCTAAAAAGTGGCTACCATCAAATAAGGACAGCTGATTAGGACATTGTAAAGACTGCATTCTGCACTATGTTTGGTCTTTATGAATACATTTTCATGCCTTTTGGCTTGACCAATACCCTAGCCACATTTAACCGCTTGATGGAGAAGCTATTCAGGCCTCACCAAACCTTTACTGGAGTGTTCTTTGATGACATTATCATCTACTCTAATTCATTAGACGAAAACAAGAAACACCTCTAGGTAATATTTCAAGTCTTACAAGAGAATAAACTTTATATTAACCGAAAGAAAAGTGAGTTTTTCTTACAAGAGATTCAATATTTAGGTCACATTATCTCTCAAGATGGCATCCAAATGGATCCATCAAAGCTACAAATGTTAAGTAGTGTGCATGCTTAGAATCAAGTTTGCAGAGACGACGTCTTCCAAACACCAAGTAGAGCTTGTCACTCTACTATGGAAGATGGATAGGACTAATGCACAAACATGCTTGTGATATCTTAGGATCTCAAGCACCAAATGGATTAGTCATCCATTCTGGAACAATGTCGTAGGGTAAGATAGGGATCCTCTACCGGCTAGAAAAAGGACTAATGAATAGGCTTTATCTTCTCCACCCCATAGTAGAGGCCCACTATGATTTCAAGAGAGAGGAAATGTCATAATAAGTAATATTTTATTCTCCTAAATGATTTTCTCATGTTAAACTGATCATTTAATATGGGAAAGTACCAGGGGAGAAAAAGCTAGAATATTGGTTAAGCTGGCAGACCGGCCATAGTAGAGATCCAAAGGAGGTAAAATAGGAATCCAAAGAGGGGGGCATCTTCAAAAGAGCAATGTGCATCAACGGGATTCAAAGACAAATAGGTTCAGTCCCATTAAGACTTCCAAATTCTAAGGTTCCAAAATTCAATGAAAAGTCCAATGGTCAAACCTTAGGGAAATTGGATGCCTTTGGAAGACCTAAAAATCTTTGCAAATACCTAGATGGGAGGGGGCAAGCCCTAAAGGTAGGGGAAGAGAGATAAGAGTTGAGAGAACACTCACACACACTTCAGGCTCCCTTTACGCAAAGGGCATAATGGACACATGTGAGCTCCCTAGCCCAGTCCCAAAATGTATTCAAATCCTATTGGATGGCCATAGAGGTGGACATATGAGAATTAGGCTAGAGTAATTTTAGTTGAATTCATTTTAAAAAAACTTGTTAGAAGAACCAATAGAAACTAACCTCTCTAGAAGACTATTGTATAGTCTCCCAAGGGGTCCAATGAGCATTTAGCAACCCAATGGCTTGCCTGATTCCTATTGGCAAGAAGACTAAAGGGTCCAATGAGAGATTAATTGATTTATTTAATTACCTAAAGCTCTCACAAAAGGGGAGAGGGGGACACATGTCAGAAGGCTAGCCATTATGCTTCTAAATTCCTACTGGCTAAGCCTGGCATGAGCCAATGCGGTGCCAGCATGAGTAAAATTCAAGAAGGGTCGACCAAGAGAAAGAGAGAGAGGGGGCTGATTTTGGGGAGGCATTATCACACACACTCACACAATATCATGTGTGAAGCAAAGAAGAATCTCTCTCCTTGTCAAGCTTTAATGGAAGGCTGATCATCTACTCCAAGCTTGTGAGAAGGGAGTCCTACACCAACAACTCTTGGCTTTGTGATTCAAATCCAACCAAGATCCAAGATCCAATGCATGCTCATCCCCTCTACCATGCTAATTACTAAGCTATTATGAGTGATTATGTGAGGGATATACTTATTTATTGTACTCCTTCTTCCTCTCAATCTACTCTCATAATCCACTAGCCCTCACCATCTTCGAAGGTGTGTGACGTCTTGGCTCTGAGATCATGAGGAAGAAGGAGTAATCTTACGAGAAATAATTATATCTCCTCACATAATCACTCATAGTAGCTTAGCATAGCTTAGTATTCAGCATGGTAGAGGAGATGAGCATGCAATGGAGCTTGGCTCTTGGTTGGACTTGCATCACAAATCCAAGAGTTGCTGGTGTAGGCCTCCCTTCTCACAAGCTTGAGTAGATGATGAGTTTTCCATTAGTGCTTGAGAAGGAGAGAGAGTCTTCTTTGCTTTACACATGAGATTGTGTGAGTGTGTGTGTGATAATGCCTTGCCAAAATCAGCCCCCCCTCTCTCTCTTGGTCGACCCCTCTTGCATTTTACTCATGTTGGCACCCCATTGGCTCATGCTAGGCTTAGCCAATAATAATTTAGAAGCATAATTGCTAGCCTTATGACATGTGTTCCGCTTTCCCCTTTTGTAAGAGATTTAGGTAATTAAATTAATCAATTAATCTCTCATTGGACCCCTTAGTCTTCTCGCCAATAGGAATCAAGCAAGCCATTGGGCTATTGAATGCTCATTGGACCCCTTGGGAGACTGTGCAATAGTCTTCTAAAGAAGTTAATCTCTATTGGTTCTTTTATCAAGTGTTTTTTAAATGCATTAAACTAAAATTACTCTAGCCTAATTCTCATTGGTCCACCTCTTTGGCCATCCAGTAGAATTTGAATACATTTTGGGGGAAACTAGGATAGGGAGCTCACATGTGTCCACTATGCCCTTTGTGTAAAGGGAGCCTTGAGTGTGTGTGAGTGTTCTCTCACCTCTTCTCTCTCTTGCCCTACCTTTAGGTCTCGCCCCCTCCCATCTAGGTATTTGCAAAGACTTTTAGGTCTTTCTCTAAGGTTTGACCATTGGACTTTTCATTGAATTTTGGAACCTTAGCATCTTGGAAGTCTTAATGGGCTGAATCTTAGGGTCTTTGAAGACCATTGATGCACATTTATCTTTTGTAGATGCCCCCCCCCCCCCCCCCCCCCCCCCCCTTGTATCCCTATTTTCTCTCCTTTGGATCCCTACTATGGCCGGTCTGCAAGCTTAACCAATATTCTAGCTCTTTCTCCCCTGGTACTTTCCCATATTAAATGATCAGTTTAACAAAAGGAAATCATTTAAGAGATTAGATATTAGTTATTATGACATTACCTCTCTCTTGAAATCATAGTTGTCCTCGAATATGGGGTAGAGAAGATAAAGCTTACTTATTAGTCCTTTTTCTAGCAGGTAGATGATCCCTATCTTACCCTACAACATCGTTCCAGAATGGATGACTAATCCATTTGGTGCTTGACACCCTAAGCAGCCGCTAGCATGTCTGTGCATTAGTCCTATCAATCTTCCATAGTAGAGTGACAAGCTCTACTTGGTATTTGAAAGACGTCATCTCCGCAAACTTAATTCTAAGCATGCATACTACTTAACATTTGTGCACAATAAAGCAAAAGAGAGTCTTATAAGACAAAAAAACTTTGTTCATTTTAATCATTTGTACATTTTCTTACTTTAGGGAAGCATTGTAAGCATTGACATGGTGTAGGTGATCCTTTAATTGTATGCCTTGCATCCATCTAGAATCTTCACAAGGATAGTTCTAAAACTTAATAAGATACTGTCGGATAATCTTACCGCCTCTGAATACCTTGTCTTCATGTCAGAGAATGGACTCGGGCTACAACACCTCTTCTTGGTCCTTGATCTCCGGTGGGTCTTCAATAGTTGGTTCTTGAGGTGGCTCTCTTTTGTAAGGCTTTAGTAGGCTCACATGGAAAGCATTGTGTATGATCCAATGATTGGGAAACTTGAGTTTATAGGCCATGCATTGATTGGTCTAAGAATCTATAAGGGACCATAATACCTTTTTGCTAACTTAACATAGTACTTTTGGTGTCCCATAGGATTCTTTTCCGTCGTGTGCTTTAATTGAGCCTTGGGAAATTTAAGCAAGACCCAATCATTTTCTTTAAAGGCTTGGGCTCTTTTGTGCTTATCAACAACAGCCTTTTGTCTTTGCTGTGAGATAGGGATTGCATCCTTAACCTTTTGGAAAGATTATTGTAGGTCTCGGCTATACTCATCTATAGCAAAGACCTTCCCTTGTACCTTAAGTAGCAGGGGACTTTTAGATCTTCCCTCAACTACCTCAAAAGGTGCTTTTCTCATGGAGGTATGTACAATATTATCGTAGGCATACTCCACTAAGGGTAAGTACTTCTCCCATTGAGACCTCTGATATACTTCCATTACATACGCTCTTAGTAGATCAAGGATTGTTTGGTTAGCTATTTCACTTTGGCCATCCGTTTGCAGGTGATAGGCCAAAGAGAGATTTACTGGTCATTCTAGGATCTCTATCCGCCACTATGGACATCAACAATCCATGGTACTTGAAGATTTGTGATATGGAGAGGGTTTCCATTTTATGGGATTTTTTGGGGGGTTCCATTATTTCATAGCTTCACTGACCAACAAAATTATCAATCCAGAGGGATGAGCTACCCAGCTAGGGCATGGAAACACTCACACAAGCAGTGAGCTAATCATGGCAACACGAATGGTTAATTCTATGAGGTGAGCTTCTCGGTCTACGAAGGAGCTAAGCCACAATGAAGGAAAATATCCACATCCACTTCTCTTCACCTCTAATCAACCCAATCACACACACTATGATTGCAAGACACACACAACACTAATCCTATCATGCAAGCATAGTAATTGCAAGCACACACACATAGATCTATCGGGCACCACACTCCAATCAAATCTACATGCACACACAAGCAAGAGAGGGCAATCACACAAGATTAGAGAGGGGTTAACCACTCATTAGTTACGATCTAGCTAATCTAAGCATCATAGGAAATCATAAGAAGCATGAGAGAGGTATAGTGAAAGATAATTAAGCATTGCCTAGTGTTAATCAAGTCTCATGAGCAAGGATAAGCTCGAGGAATCCATAGCCACACACCTCAAGAGCTCTCACCAAAGAGTGCTCTCAACCAATGAGCTTGAGAACCCTAATTTCCTTTACACACTGCCTTATGTACCTAGGGTAAAAATATGAAATGTCCGGATGCCCAAGGCTTTTAGGGCTCCACCACTTACTGAATCTGCTACCTAGGCACACTAACTAGCCTGTTCTTTATAGCTTGGAACTCCCATTGAGCCCGTAAAACATTACAAATATTATGATGGCTTGAAATAAATTGGGAATTTAGAATACATGACCATTTTTGGAAAACGTGAAAAATGTGTAAGTCCAATCTTTACTGCTTATTCATATTGATCTTTGATGTGCATCCGTATGTCTTAGGTCTTTAGCAGGTCCTGTTAACTGACATTGACTCCGTTAACATTCCCCCCTTCCGAATTTAGTCCCCGACCTCGGGCACGGTTGAAAAGTGTTCGTGGAGGCTGTGGAAGGTTTTGATTGGATGTTGATGGGCTGATTGTCTTCATTTATCATTGAGTTTGTTGATGAGGTTCAATGTGTTGCAGAATCTTCATTGGTCCCAATATGTCTGTTGAATTTTTCCGTTGTAATAGCATAATGAGGAGGCTTCTGTGTATTTATGAAAGTATGTACAAGGGAAGTAGAATGATGAGGTCCTAATTTAGGGTCTAATACTTGGATGACCAAAGGAAAAAAACCCTATGGGAAAAAAGTTCCTTTGGAATGTGCGCATTATTGGAGTACTTATTAGCATGGGAGATAGTAATAAAGTATTGAAGGGGTTATTTGTTGATAGATATAGAATTAAAGAATGTGATATCTGTGGAAGTTTACTAGGCCGATTCCAAATTGCCAAGGTTGGCACCAAGCGATGGGGAGCATTAGGCAATCACCAAGCCTCCTATTTTCTCAGTGCTGACTCCACTGTCGCATGTAATGATTTTGACACAAATGTCAACACCAAGCGATGGGGAGCATTGGGTAGTCCCCAAGATTCGTATTCACCCAATATTGACTCAACTACATTTTTTTAATCACATCACCATGGTCTTCATCATCAGTTATACCAAGGTTAGTGCCAAGCGAGCTTGAGCATTGGGCAATTCCCAAGATTCATATTCACTCAGTATTGACGTCACTTAATTTTTTCTTTTCATTGTCGATTATCATGCCCCAAGGTCTTTGCTGGCGCTTGTAACGGATTTAGCACCAAGGTCAACACGAAGCCATAGGGAGTGCTGGGCCATCCCCAAGATTCCTATTCGCCCTGTATTGACTTACTGCATGACTTGTCTTTCTGTTATTGATTGTCATGCCCCGAGGTCTTTGCCGTCACCTGTAATGGATTTAACAGGAGGTTCAACACCAAGCGATGGGGAGCGTTGGGCAGTTCCCAAGCGTCCTATTCACCCCGTAATGACTCCACTAAATTTTGGCTTATTGGTTTGCATGTTGTAGTCTGCTCAAGGTGCGTAAGTGGAAGCAAGAAAAAGTGTCTAATGCATATGTACAATGATGCAACATCTTATTTATTTATACACAGAAATGCATGGAAAACAATATGCTGTGCAAGAAGGATTTTGAAGGGTTCTTCAGAAATTTGGTGTAGGTATAAAAGCATATGACATGGCTTTGCAAGGTGGCACCCCTTTAAGAATGTTTTTTTTATAAAAGAGGATATGTGCTCTCATCTTACTGTGCATTGTGCGTGAGTGCTGGACTCTACGATACTCCACCATGATTAAGTTAATAGACCTTGACTCTTATGCTCATCTCGTCCAGCATGAGCGACATGACATATATATGCTCAACATTTCCAGCTTGAGCGTAAGCCTGATAACTACGACTCTTAGCAGAGAGTTTAATATGAATTGAAGATTTGGGACTAAAGCTTTGCTCATTTTATGGATCATCAGCCCAACTCTGACTATGCCAAAGAGTGTTTTTTGCACCCTCGCGACTTGACCTTTTACATTCTTGTGCTTACCACAAACATTTCTTCAGGTAAAAGTAAGCTTGAATACTCAAAAAGAGGATAAGTGAAGGACCAAGTTGGCATTGAAGTTTTATTTTGCCATACATGTTTTATCATCTTTGAATGTGCATGCACGTTGGTTGGGTGGTCCTTCTTTGACTGTGAAGACTCCATTATCTGTTTGATTCTTCAATTGGGCTTGTTGATAGGAGTTTTTGATGTTGTTGTAGGCCTCTGCTCACTGTTGTAATTTGGCTTTTAACAGGAGCATTGGAAAACTTAGGAATCCAAATCTCTTGATGACCTCTGTATTTCCATTGTTGGCTTTGTTGAGCTCTAGGTCTTGTTGAGTTTTTTAGATCTTCATGCAGGTCTGCTGTAGTTGCAGTTGGCTTGTGATTGATTGGCAGCCAAATCTTTGTATACCCTGTGTAGAATCCTTGTCTAAGAGGAAGATTCTTTGAGATCTATCTCTATTCTATATCCTCTTGAGAGTTATGGTAAACTTTAGCATCTTTCTATGTTGTTTTATTGTAGACCTTCTTCTTAGGTATCCTATGATATCTTTGAAGTTGATACCTTGTGATCCTTCTTTCTTGGGAGGGACTTAACATTACTTCATATGCCCTAACCTGTGGTTTTGGTACTCATATCTATTTGTTACCTCCATAGTACTCCTGTTTTTTTAAGCTCCATTGTGAAGCTATCCATCCCATGTGTTTGTCTTTCTGTGTTGATTTCTTGTCTTTAATCCAAACTGGATCATTGATTTTGACTAAATTGCTCTAAACAAACACTTGATTGACTTTGATTTGCTTTCTTGAGTACTTTGGCTAGAATATCTTTGCTTTTCTGGGTGTCTCCTTAGAGGTTCCAATTGGGTCAGCAATTGCTTGAAGTTTTGAAAGCGTGACTCGCTTGAAGAAGCTGATACAAGAGGGTTCTTTGATGTAGAGGCATATGATGTCACATCTTCTGTGCTAATCAGTGGAAGTTCCACTTTAGCTTTACCTTTGTCTGCAAGATTTGTCTTTGTTTCTTGTGACTTCTGCAGCTCTGAATCTATCATTAACGGTACGTGTAAATGTTGTTGGCTACCTCTTTGAAAAGAGAGTATTAGCATTGTATCTTCTTTGTAGGCCTTGTGTTGATCTAACCACTGAGGTCCAAGGATGAAATCTGCAAGCATTTCCTTTGAAGGCTTCACTTGAAACTTTACCTGCTCTTCATGATTTGGGATGCTAAGGGTAGAAACCATTTCTTCTTGACTTGTAGCCTTACCAATGATTTCTCTATTATCTAATCTACCCTAAGTAATTTCTAGAATGCTTCGGATGTTTTCTACAACCATATTGCACTTTGCTGCTTTATCCATTAGAGAATTGCATCTGACACTAGCTCCTTTGGTACTGCTGAGAACTATATCTATTCTCGTTGGAGGTTCTATTGAAGATTTCTATCATGCATTTGCTATGGTCTCATCTTGATCTAATTGTGTCTCTATGGAAGGTGGATTGAGACTTTGTTTTTCAATCTAACTTCCATCAGTTGATTTAGCTGGCAATGAGTGATCGATCTTTGGACTTCCTATTGCCTTATGTTTGTCTGCAACCTTCTTCTTATTAACTTCTAGCTTTGTTGGCATTCTCTGAACTTTTTGATATGCACTTGTTGTTTCTTGATCTGCTTCTAGCTCTTCTAAAGTTATGCTCGATGGAGATGAATCATCTTCAATAAGATCTTCCATTTGAATTGTGCTTGAGGACTTTGTGCTGTCATCCACGGGTGATCAATCTTGGTCTTCATTAATTTTTGTCTATGATGACTCCTTCGTGTTTGAATTCTATATCTCTGATATCTTCTGGGCCATTGACATTCCCATTATGATGTCGTTTGGCATATCCTTTGGTGTGCTCACGTGGAATTGAGCTATGATGATCTGTGAACTTACTTCAATGGTGGTGGAGATGATTCCCTAGCATTCTACTTGTTTGTCTCCTGATATGCTCACAAATTCAAGAGCATCTTTCATTTGTGGTTGGCCACATTTTTTCCAAGTGCAGAAAGATATGAGTTTCTTGTCTAACTAAAAATCTAGCTTTACTTCTCTTGACAGTTTTTCTTCGTTTCCACCAACAATGTTTCACTTGATCGTCTCAAGGTTTCTTTCTATATTGACTGCCTCTGCTGTGCCCGTGTCATTGGGTTGAACTTTATCTGCTTTTCTATGCTTTGACCACCTTCTTCAATCGATGTTTCCATTGGCTGTAATATTGCACATTTTGTTTGCAATTGATGAGCATTATCTACCTCAATCTGAGTAACCTTTGATCTTAGAAGATCCATTGTACTTTTTGGCAGAATCTGTCGCTTCGGAGAAGATTTTGGTGGGGACCTTTGTGTATACTTCTAGACTTTAGCTTTCATTGACTTTCACTTTTCTATCACCTGTTCTGGCAGCTTGAGGCTTTGCATCATCTTCAAATAGTCTTTGACTTCAGTCAAGCCATCCATAGGTGTTTGTACAAGATCATGATCAGCTTGCTGATATTCGTTACCATGTGCATCTTGATATGCATATGTGAGCCTCGTCACATGTAGTTGTTTGAACACTATGGGATTTTCTTTTGACTCTGACTTGTGGAGATTAGCTGAAACTTTTCTCCTTGATGATCTTCGTATAAGCATTTGTCTGCAAATCTTGAGGGAACTTGCATCAATTGGAAGCTTCCAACAACCATATGATCTTTCAATGGTTTCTGCTTTGAAGGGGTTTGTTGGTTAAAGTCTCTAGTGCTTCTAACTGGTGTAGAATTTCCTGGTATATGAGCTGATTTTGATGGATTTGTAGCACCCCCCTTCCTAGGTGATCACTATAGCCTGCTTCATTGTAAGAGTTCAAAATTGTTTGGGTTTGGTTTAGTCTCACCTTTTGGGACTGTGAAGATATACTTTGGGTAGCACTAGCACTTTTGACATTCGACATCTGTCCTTCTGCATAGTTTCCTATGTATCTCCTTGAAACATGACAAATTATTCCCCAAGTCAAGCTATTGGTAGCATTATCTTTGCCCTAATATTTTCTATCCCATGGGTCTCCTATCATATGAGCTTCTATGGTTTGAGGACCCAAGGCATCATAGTTGCTAGACTCTCATCTATATCTACGATTGTTTTGGTCAAAGTATATGCTCGTTTGGTCATAACATTGAAGTATTATTCTGGATGGAGGAGAGTTTGGCTCTGAACAGATTTCTGGGTTCACTCGGGTAGTATCCTTTAGCTCTAGAGAGGATGGGCTACAATAGATTCTTTCTTCTGAAATGAACCATCCTTTCTGATCTATCACTGGATGCACTTCTATGAGCTGGTATATTGGTCGTTCAAACATTGGTTGATCCTTTTTGTATAGTTTTCCTTTTTGGTCTACATAGTGTGCATATGAATTATGGGTGCCATTATAATGCTATCGTATTTTTGTTTGATGTGTCTCTTAGACTTGTGAATGATTGCACACTTGTGATAGTGAATGCAAAATCATTTGTAAACCTAATAGTCTTTTCTACATTCTGTGATATATGGACATCTTGACCAAATTCATGTAGGAATTTGTTGTTCAAAGAATCAATTTCAAGCTTTTCAGGTGCATGTGCATCTTTATGCTGATTTTGAAGTTGCAGTGCTTTTACTGGCTCTTCTAATGGTAATGTAGAATCATCCAATTGCATTAAAAGTGACAAGTCAAATTCACTTACATCAAGATTTGCATCTCCAATTTGCTTTGCGCCTTGCTTGGTTGTTGATGTATCCCTGTTGTCTGGATTTCTTCGACAATCTTCAAAAAATGTCCACCTTTTTGTCCACAATCTGAGCAATACACCATGACTAATGGTATTTCATTTTCTTCTGTCATATCAAGCTCTAGCTGAGAAGTTTCTGCTTCTATGCTAGCTAAGTTGTCGGCATTTTCTTTTAGAACCCTGAGCATCAAGTTGTAGGTTGCTCCATCTAGACCTTTGTATTTTCCTTGGCTTGGTTTCCTAATTAGACTCGCTTCTACTGGTTGATCTATTGGATCTTGCAATTCTGGTTCTCAACTATAGATCTGACCACTGTAGGACATGTACAATGATCATGAATGCTATGCACCAACTTTATGTTTTGCAAACTTATGCAAATTTTTAGATATTGGGTTGATTTTTTGCACCTCTATCTACACTTCATCTTTGAGCTTGCAATACCTAGCTCCACTAAAGTTTGTGAGCATCTGGGAGTTCTCTGAATCTTGATTTACTCTGATCAATAGGATCTTAGCTCCTGTCTTTCTTTTACTACTCATCAAGTATCTATGGCCTTCTGTATCTGTGTACAAAAATTTATACCCATTGTAGCCATATAGCTGCAAAATTTGCTTTGTTGCAGTTGTAACGATGTTGCCATTGCTACTAGCATACTTGAATTCTCGGCTTGATTTGAGTCCATGTAGGCTTCATCTACCAAAATTGTCTCCTAGCAGATTTTGGTATTGATTAGCAGTATTTCTCCTGCTCAATCTTGATAAAACTGCTTGTTCCAAAGCACTTTTGCAGTTGACTGCTCTTAGACTCACAAGGGTTGATTAACTCTAGTTCGACAGTGTCAGAATTCTTTGGGCAGCCTTAAATAGCCTAATTTGCTATCCATCATGATTTGTGTCCCTGATCGTCCAACTAGAAGCTAATTTGCAAAGCAATTACTTGCACTTGTAGCATGCAAGTTTTTTGAAATTTATATGCCCTTCAAAACGGCTCTCAGGTAAACGATTTCAGCTTTTTTCGGCTATCCCTGGTTCGTTTTTGCAGTGAATAATTTTCCTAACTTTTCTTCTTTTGACTTGCTCACTTTCGCACAGTTTGTTTGGTGTACAACTATTTTGGCTTTGCTTTTTTTTGTTTGCTTTTCTGGCACTTTCGACGACTTCCTTTTTATTTTTATTAAATTTTTTGTGAAATTTTGAATTTTCTAATTTTTTAGTATTTCTATGGTTTTTTATTTTTTTTGGAAAGTTTTGATTTATTTGAATTTTTTGTGATTTTTTTTTTTGAAGGTTTTATGAATCTTTTGTGATTTATTGTGTTTTTTTTTGCCAATTTTGGATTTTTTATGAATTTGTTTGAGTTTTTATGAATTTTATACAATCTTTGTGATTTATCTATGGAGCTTTTGCAATTTTTATGAATTTTCTAAGAGATGTTTATTTCTTCTGTGAATTTTCTATGTTTTTCTATTATTTGTAACTTTTTAAACTCTTTTTTTATTTTTTATGAGTTTTTTTACAATTTTAATTTTTTTTTATTTTTTTATTTACTTGGACTTACCTGTAGCTCTATTGATCCCGGTTGCTGACAAAACGGCCACGTGGGCACAGTAATTGCGGGCTGCAACGAGTGAAGGCGGGGGTCGGTTATGCACGCAGAGGAGAGAGAGATTAGGTGATGGCATCGCAGGGCAAAGAGCGATGGCACCCGACAGCGTGCGGAATTCGCGGCGGCCCTACATCTTATCAGCGGCATGAGAGAACCTGTGAGTTCTCATTATGGGAGAGTAAAGAGAGAGGGTTAACCATAGCCTGGCGGCACGCTGACAATCGGACAGAGACGGGGAGTGCGACAAGCGGGGCAGTGAGAACGTGTAGGAGGAGAGAGAGAAAGACGGTGGGATGAAGGTGGGGGAACATGAGCATCTGGCGTGCAAAACGAGACAAGTGAGAGGGGTGTGTGTGTGTGGAAAACGACAAAGAGGGGAGGGAGAGTGTGATGTGTCAGCGGGGAAGTGAGAAGGAGAGAGAATTGAGGGGTTAGAGAGAGGTTGTAAATTATCGCTTGTGGAGGGGGTGGGGAAGAGAGAAAGGGATGATAATCGCTAAGAGGGGGGAAAGTGAGAGAGTGATAATAATCGAACTACGAAAGGGGTGGGGAGGAGAGACAAAGCTAGAGAGAGAGTGAGGGTGTGGGGTGGGTCCACAGGCTACCAAAACGAGAAGGAGAAGAGAAAATTATCGCATAAGATCGTAAAGGTTTATCCAAAAAGGTGGAATGTTTATGTGTCGCAAGGCACGGCCGTCGAGGCTCAAACCGACTTATTATTGATTTTTATTTTTGGACGTCCAAAAATACCAAAAATAGGCCGAAAATTGCCAGAAAATCCCTAAAATTGCCTGAAAAGTAAAAAAAATCTAGGAAATTTTTAGAATTCTTAGAAAATCATCTGCAATCACAATTGAACACTTTTGACACGCAAAAGCACACCAAAAATCGCAATCTTTATCGAAAATACCAAATTTAACAAAATCATCAACCGGGCCCTCGAAAATAGCAAAAAGCTCAAATTTTGGCGCATGGAAGCCAAATGTTCTTGAAATCAAGCCTAAATATACATTCAAAACAGCTCGTAAAGATCTCAATTTATCAAATTTTTATGAAATTAAGCAAAAATTAGCAAAACATTGCCCAAAAATTGTGAAAATTATCCAAAAAATACCCAAAATATTTCCAGAAATTCTCCACACATAGAGGACTAGCAAATCCAAATAAAATCACAAGAAGCACATGAATTCAATTGCCAATTAATTAGATAAATAGAATCCAACCTAGGCAATTAAATCGGCAAAATTTGTGTAAAAAATTGACGCATTTGGAGTGTGTAAATCCCTATTTTGAGCTCAAAAACGCACCAATTAGCCATTACACACATCAAATATGCAATCAAAAATTGAATCAATCATACAAATTAAACACTTTTTAGGCACATACACTAATAAAATTGGCAATTTTTACCAATCTTTACGTGCGCACACAAAAGGGTTAACACTAGGTTGGTAACCTAACAGGACATAAAAGTGTCCTTTCAGGGTTTTCAAAAAAACCTCCAAAACCATAGTAGACCCACTCATTTTGTAAAATCCTTTCATGAGGTTATAGTTCAAGGCCTACTACACATGGAAAAAATAAGAAACTTGTAAAATTTCTCATCTTTTGATCACACCAAGCCTCCAAAGTTGATGGACCAGTGCATTTTTATCAAAACAGTCATTTCTTACATTTTCTTGCATAAAAATAAGATTAGGGATTTGTGTAGGACTTGAGATAAATTCTATACGTAACTTCACTGGGTTGGTGATCAGAACATATGATTGCTTCTCACTCACTAATTTTTGTTTTGCCAAAATAAATAGGTACAAAAAAGTTGAATTTTTACCATTCTGCAAACCTATCATCAAAGTTTCTATAGCCACGCTCAATACAAATAATATATGCATGTTTTCTTAGTTCCCTATTGTCCTTTATGTTCATAAGGAGCCATGGAGCATGTCAAAAGAATAATACATCTCTTACCAAGGGGAATCTTGGGGACAAAGATGAAGTGCTAAATACAGCAAACATGAAAAAACTGGGTTCAACATTATGAGTTGTAGAATCCCATAGAAACTATTCAATATCTAGCCAAATTCGATCCTTATGACTAGATATGGTTACTACCTACAAAATGCATGTACTTGTCACAAGAAACTACCAATATTGAAAAAGCTATACTTGATATACTAGAATGTTCTGTTTTCTTCTATAATTGAAAAAATCAACCATCGTTGTGTACTATGCAAAATAGGTATTAGGTGCCCCAAAACTCAAGGAATATTTGCTTTATGTTATAATATGCGACATAGAAAATCAGAAATGCATTTGGATATCATGAAATCCACCAAAAAAATCATAGAAGAGCTAAAATTGGCTAAAAAACAAGATTTGATAATTTTTGTAATCTGGTTATAACTTAGCACTTTAATATTTATTCTCCCTAGAAGTATCAGGACATGTTGAGGACTACTAAAGATAGTTCTCTAGCATTACACAGCTCACAAACATGAATTCTAGAGTGGTATAGTTGCAAGAAGTTAAAAAAAGGCAAAAACAGGACCCGTTTTTTTGCACAGTTTAGGTTGTGAAATGTTGTGCAAGGACAAGGTTACAGATGGAATTGATATTCCAAAAAAATGTCGAGTTTTTTTCAGTTCATGAGACAACTTTCTAGATAGATAGCACTTCAAAATCCATTTTGAAACTCTTGACATAATTCAAGGAAAATGGTCACTTAACAGGACATAAAAGTGTCCAATTACCAACCTAGTGTTAACACTAGGTTGGTAACCTAACATGACGTAAAAGTGTCCTTTCAGGGTTTTGGAAAAAACCTCCAAAACCATAGTAGATCCACTCATTTTGTAAAATGCTTTCATGAGGTTATAGTTCAAGGCCTACTACACATCGAAAAAATAAGACAATTGTAAAATTTCTCATCTTTTGGTCACACCAAGCCTCCAAAGTTGATGGACCAGTACATTTTCATCAAAACAGTCATTTCTTACGTTTTGTTGCATAAAAATAAGATTAGGGATTTTTGTAGGACTTGAGATAAATTCCCTAGTTAACTTCAATGGGTTGGTGATCAGAACATATGATTGATTCTCACTCACTATTTTTTTTCTGCCAAAAGAAATAGGTACAAAAAAGTTGAATTTTTACCATTCTGCAAACCTATCATCAAAGTTTCTATAGCCACGCTCAATAAAAATAATATATGCATGTTTTCTTAGTTCCCTATTGTCCTTTGGGTTCATAAGGACCCATGGAGCATGTCAAAAGAATAATACATCTCTTACCAAGAGGAATCTTGGGGACAAAGATGAAGTGCTAAATACAGCAAACATGAAAAAACTGGGTTCAACATTATGAGTTGTAGAATCCCATAGAAACTATCCAATATCTAGCCAAATTTGATCCTTATGACTAGATATGGTTACTACCTACAAAATGCATGTAGTTGTCACAAGAAACTAACAATATTGAAAAAGCTATACTTGATATATTAGAATGTTTCGTTTTCTTCTATAATTGAAAAAATCAACCATCGTTATCTACTATGCAAAATAGGGTATTAGGTGCCCCAAAACTCAAGGAATATTAGGTTTATGTTACAATATATGACATAGAAAATCAAAACTGCATTTGGATATCATGAAAGCCACCAAAAAAATCATAGAAGAGCTAAAATTGGCTAAAAAACAGGATTTGATAATTTTTGTAATTTGGTCATAACTTAAAACTTTAACATTTATTTCTCCCTAGAAGCATCAGGACATGTTGAGGACTACTAAAGATAGTTCTCTAGCATTATAGACCTCACAAACATGAATTCTAGAGTGGTATAGTTGCAAAAAGTTGAAAAAAGCCAAAAACAAGACCCGTTTTTTCACATAGTTTAGGTTGTGAAATGTTGTGCAAGGACAAGGTTAAAGATGGAATTGATATTCCAAAAGAATGTCGAGTTTTTTTCAGCTCATGAGACAACTTTCTAGACAGATAGCACCTCAAAATCCATTTTGAAACTCTTGACATAATTCAAGGAAAATGGTCACTTAACAGGACATAAAAGTGTTCCAGGACATAAAAGTGTCCCATTACCAACCTAGTGTTAATCTTGTCGAAGTTGCAATGTGATTTCACAAATCATTAGTTGGGCATGACCACAACACAAATCACCATCACAATTGAAAAATCATTAAGCACGCATTGATTTTCCGGTGCATAACATGGGCAAAATAGTGCACACACACCAAAAATTAGGCATACATACATTCAATTAGAATGCACACACACTTGATTTTAGTGCACACACACTTGAAATTGACCATTCAAGCATGCAATTAACTCAATTGGGAACCCAATTAGCAATGTACAATCCCCAATTATCAATTGAAACTTGTCAAATTTATACCCCACCAAATCTTAAAAATTTTGGCATTACGACGGCATGAAAACGAACAATCCAAAAAATTTCAAAGCAACATAGAACCAACATTGCATTGCATCAACATTACATTGCATCATGGCAGAGTCTCTACACAATTCTACACATCTTTCGATTCTAGGGAGGTTGAGAGCACCACCTTGATTACCTTTCCATTGAATGGTTGAAAGCTCCAATCCTTCAAAGAAAATTAGTGTGTAAGTTAACAAAATTAGTCAAATTAGCAAGGGGTTAGTGTGAAATTAGAGTGTGTAAACACACAATTGGCAAGATACGGTCACAAATTAGGGAATAATGAACACATTGCTTCATGTAGACACATCCAAAATCCACAAAACCATAAATACACGAGTGAAATTAGTGAGGAAACACATCCGATTATGCCACAATTACACTAGCGTAGGCCATCCTCCCCAGCAACGGAACCAAATGTTGGGGGGTTCTAAAGGAACATGAGAGGGAGGAGAGGGAAGGAGCATACTTGTCTCTCCTTCTTCTCCTGTTCTGTGTGTCTGTGTGTGTGTGTGTGGGGGGGGGGGGGGGGGGGAAGGGGGGAGAGAAAGAGAGAGAACGAGAGGTGCGGGTTTACGTGTTTCACTAGAGCACCAAAACTCAGATCTGAGATCTGAGTTTTTGGCATTCTCGGTTTATTTTTTACCCCTGTCGGAGTTTCTATGGGTGTCGCTATGATCGTCAATATAGGCGTCGCTATGCAGCAAAGAAAATAGCGATGCTCATAGAGACGCCATGGATTTTTACTTTTGAGCAGCGCACTGCGAGCGTCGCTAATGTGAAGTGCCTCTTGTAGTGAAAGTGGATGTACATGTAAGACTATCAAGCTCAAAAATTCAAGGCATTCATGTCATGCCTACTAGGATCATGGAAGGTAGAAGTTAGGATGTTGAATTCAAGCTCGTAAGAGATAGATAGAATGTGACATATGTCATAAATATATATGTATATGAACTTTTGTATAAACACACATATATACATACTTACATGCATACATGATGCATAAAGACATCCGAAAGCAAGAATAGAAAAATGAGATATGTAGTGTGAGCATTTTCATGTGTGCTCATGAGTGAGTTTGAAAAACTGTATTGAAACCGTTTGTAAGGACCGTCGTGGGCGGGTTGCACGAGCTCAACCTTCAAATCTGCCCAATTTCCCTCGATAGTGTTTAGCTTGCCAGTTTATAGGTCGCGATACAAGCTGTATGTAGATAGATATAATACACGGAGGATTGTTTGGGAAAAGCTGATGAGGGGATATATATCTCCTAATGAGGGCGATGTGGCTAAATAAACAAGTGTAAGGTGCTTATTGTGTAGACGGAGAGCTGAGTTAAGTGTGGATATATATAGAGAGAGAGCTAGAGGAGGGGAGAGCTTTCTAAATTTGAAGAAGCCATACATATATCCCTCCCTATTTGCGTTGCTAATTTTCTAAATTGATCTCCCTAGTTGGCCGATGAGTGGAAAGTTGCAAGGACAGATGTCGACTACCATTAATAAAAGGACCTCACTGCTCAATAGGCACGATTCTTTTCAAGTGAGTACTCCCCCCACTTGTCACCTTCGAAGATCAACTCCTCCCCACACCCCTTTTCTAAAACCTTGTCCCTCTTAGGAATATATGTATACC
Organism: Adiantum capillus-veneris; assembly: GCF_014529385.1. Taxonomy (NCBI): domain Eukaryota; kingdom Viridiplantae; phylum Streptophyta; class Polypodiopsida; order Polypodiales; family Pteridaceae; genus Adiantum; species Adiantum capillus-veneris. Next base: position 141,258,560 of record NC_140934.1, read on the forward strand.
ACTGATCTAGAATGTAGCCATATTCATCACTCAATAGCCTCTCCCTATTTCGCTCATTACTCCCAACTCCAATTCTATTTTTGTCAAAGTACCTAAAATCTCTCTCTCTCTCTCTCTCTCTCTCTCTCTCTCTCTCTCTCTCTCTCTCTCTCTCTCTCTCTCTCTCTCTAATACACACACACACACACACACACACACACACACCTCTTGTACTACCGGCACACATTCTAAGCATGCACCTTTGTTTGGAATGGTTCGAGTATATATGTGTTTGGACACCCCTCCTATCCCAAAATACAAAGTGGTATGTAAATTTGGCCTACATAAGACTAGATGATGAGGGTAAAAAATAAGAAAAAGTATTGTCTTCCATGATTAACTTTGTTACATAGGACACTAATTATCAAGCTTAATCATATGGTACAAAATTTCTACCAAGAGATCCAAGGAGCCCCTAATGCCTTTTATCACTTAAAATTCAACTCATAGGGCTAAAACACCCTTAAAAGGGAAAGGCTACAAGGGGAGAGACTATCCCAAATAAAATGATAGGTACAAGTGTGGGCTAAATCAAGATATGGGAGGGGTAAATAGCCACACAGGTGGCGGATAATGAAAACACTGATTCCCATGCCATAGTCATAAAAACGCATGAGTCAGCGCTCCCTCATGTTGTATGAGCCACCCCTGGAGGTAGTCAAATTGTCCATTCAAGGTGTGTATAAGCTCTAACCAGATATCCCATATTTTCTCTACTAGTGGGATTGCTTGAACCTCAAAGATGTGAAAGAAACGGGCTCTCCATATGAACCATGGTGTGAAGCTGCTATTAAGGGTCCATCAACTATCTCCCTCTTAGCCATAACTTTATAGGCTGAATTGAGAATCGTAATGGGCCTCCACTACCTAATGTCATCTTGTAGGCCTCCTTCTTGGGGGTAAGATGGATCAATCCATTGTTCAAGTTGTCAAGATTGTCTCTTGTGGCCATGATTTAATGAAAATCTCTTCATAGTCCCTCCCCCATAGCATCCCAATACCCTAGAAATAAGGTGGGTGTCAAACCATCCTCAATAGGGCAGCTACCACCATGAGGTAAATCCTATAATTCATCTTGGAAATCCACTAGAAAATGCATCTGTAAACTCTATCATATCTCCTCAATGACCAAGCAAGCCATATGAGCCCAGACCCTCTCTCTACAAGGCCTTTCTATACTCTGTCTGACGATCAGTTGAGACAAGCCCTCAATAAAATTTTGAAACCTTTGAATGCATGACCTTGGGATTAGTGACGAGGATCTGCCAAGTCTCCTCAACTAATACATTCTAGTATGGACATAGTATGGTCCCAAAATCTCAAAAAACTCCCTAGTCACTAAGTCCCCTACCTAAGATCATTGAGATCCCTTACAATGAAATGCAAGATCATGTCCTCGCTCCTTGATGGCTATTAGCTCTTGTTTGGGTTGCTACAACTATCCCTCCATTGAAGGGATGTCTGGGTATCTCGATCTCTTGCATCCTTGATGGAGATGTTATCCCTCATATGAGTTGATGCTTGTCCTCCCTGACCAAATCAACTCACTATGTGCTCTATATCCAAAAGTACTGTCTTTGGGATCCTGATCATAGAGCTAGTGCTCCTCGATATGTCCATCAGTCCCAAGATCACTGGTGCATGATCAAAGAATGTGGTCCCTACTAGGATAACCATTTAACCTCCCACAACACATATGGTGTTCACTAACATAGAAACGGTCAATATATGCGAGGTTCACCCCTTCTACTTTCATGTCATATTGAGAGAAAGACAAGCTCTCATAAGATCACATAAATCATCCATGGTGGCATACATGAGTGACCCTCAAAGTCATAGAAAACCTCTCCCAAGCATCGTACTCGGCTCCATGCATTGCAATATGGCTACCTCCTACCCGATTGAAGGGTTTCTTAAGGATATTGAAGTCACCGCCAATGCACAATTACTCTGTTGTGATAATGCATCAACAAAATGGGACCAAAACTCTACCCAAGCACTCACATGATTGAGTACATACATGCTCAAAAAACCCACAACACACTCCTGCCACCACTGCACAGTAATCTATCGAGCCCTACTTGGAACAATGATTGTTACTATTGAGAGCGGATTTTTTGAGATGGGGCTCAACTCAAGGCTCCCACCAGACAACCACTCCATGAGACCCTACACACACATATTTCTTAGGGGCACCACCCTCTTTTATGGAGAAATAAGGAAACCAAAACAAACCATATACAACACACACACACACTCACACCTTCCTTATGTGCTTCAACACAAAATGCCCTTCAACCATTCAACACACACTCCTTAAGCAGCACAAACTCACATGCAAAGATTGATCTTCACCATATTAGTGCTCATATACTTCTAAGAAAAGCAAGCACAAAACCTCAAAACTCAAAACACCATAATGCACAAATACTTGACAACTCCTTTCCTTTCCCAAAAGAAGAGACTACTTACACACATAAGGCGGCATGCATAGAGAGCTCTTCTCTATCTATGCAGCCCCAAGCCTTACTTACACACAACATAACGAGAGAAGCCAAGAAAATAGACACCATGGTGCACAAAAAACTTTCTCAACAAACAAGCAACCCAATGAGCACAAAATATGAGAAGCTGCCAAGATATGCTTACCAATTTTACATGCGTTTAGAGAAAAAGTCCTTGCTCTCATATAGAATCTACAATCCTTATTTAGGGATGAGTATGGTAAGAGAAATGTTTGCAAGAGAATGGTAGCAATAGCATATTGATGCTCTCTCTATGGTGCCGCTTATGATAGCGAGCTTAGGAAATGGATCGGGAGACAAGATGAGAGAGAGATTAGGGATTCCCTAACCTTAGAGGGGCTTATTTGCAGCAATGGAGTAGGTGTGTGTATTTTTGTGCTTGCCAAAGGGCCTTTTTATAGTTGTACAAGACCTTGGGTTAGGTTAAACTTGACTAGGGTAGGTAATTAACCATAGTTAGGTTCCCTTGTGACCATTCCTTCAATTATGCAAATAAGGGACTTATTTTTTCATTAAAAATAGCCTTTTAGGTTGTGGAGGCTCCATAAGGGTTGATAATGTATGTGGGCCCCACCATGATGTCCCTCCAGTGGCTCCTGCAGAGTGTCCCCATCCTGTTTGTTGTGTCTTTGGAAGCATCTTGAGCCGACCCCTCCACATGCAAGTGGTTTTTAACTCCCCATTGGTATTTTAGAATGTTGGAGAAGTCAAGAAAACTTTTCACCTTTGTGGTTTACCTGATTGTAACTTTCACCTGCAGTAACAATGTCCGCAGCACCTTGTTTTCACCATAACTTTCAGCCTGTAACTCAGAATTGGGTGTTGTAAAAGGAAAAGTTGACCTTCTCAAAGTGTTTAAGCTGATTTTGGAGTGTTCCTCAAGTATACCCACGAGCTAAGGCATTCAAGATGCATCCAAAACACCTTTTGAACCAAGTCTCCTTGTAGGGGGCCCTTTAGCATGCATCCAAGGTGTAGCATGCTTTTTTCAAAAGGGAATCCACCTTAAACAAATGAGGTAGACTCCAATAAAGTTTGATTTATTGGGGATATATATTATATTTAAGATTTGTTGACCAACACAAGTAAATGATCCAAGAGTTGGGTCACATAGTGGTGGGGAAGGGAAGGCCTACAAGGTTAACCCTACCCTTGAGGGAAGATGGGTAAGATAAGTGCCCATAAATTATTTATTTACAAATTATGGGATGTAGATAGCTATTTAAATTAGTAAAGGTAATTAGTTAAAAGAATACACAGTAAAAAAACTAGAAGAGTAGAATTAAGTTTACTATTTACATTTAGCATGAAGAGAGAAATATGATGTAAATGCATAAATATCTAAGAAGGGTAAGGTGTTTGTATGGAAAAGGCTATTACGGAAAGAGAGAATGAACACTAGGTTAAAACTTTGATAAAAAATATATACATTTGAGTAGAAATGTAGTGCAAATGCAAGGTTACCATTTAACGCTACTCACTATATACATGTAGTAGTGATGTGTGTGAACACACTTAGGACCACCAGGGCATTGTTTCCCTCACTAGGAGGTTTTCCCCCCTGTGCATTGTATATACGCCCATCATTCTAGGTCTATTCATCTTTCTAATGAACACTAGATAATACACTTTGTGTTGTGTTCCTTGAGCTTCCTTCTTCTTCTCCAAGTTGTGTGTGTTTTCATGCAGCCCTAATTCCAACAATTGGTATCGGATCAGGTTGCGTCCTCCCGGGATTACTTTCCAGGAGCTCCAGCACACACCTACTCACTTTCTCCGATTCATATGAGCTTTGGAAAGTGTTCGCATGTCGACAAAATTTTGGGATAACTCGAAGAGCTTGGTCTGCTCAGATTTTTTATTCGGGCTCATTTTGGCCTCCGTTTCCACTACAGAAAGTACTGCACATGCTATTTTGTCATTTTGGCCTCTGTTTCCACTGCAGGCAGTACTATACAGGCTATTTCATCATTTTTTGTATAATTTTTGTCAGTGCCATAATAGGTCCCTTACTGTCATCTAATGTTTTTGCTAAATAGGGTGTGTTGTTCCCGCTTCATTTTTCCTATTTTCAAGCAGTTTTCACATTAGGTGCATCATATACCATGGTTGAAAACAATACAAATGTGTTCAAGATGTCTGTTGCTGTGCTGAGAACACACTGGATGGTGACAATTACCCTATGTGGGCTTATATGATGCAACATGTTCTTGTGTCTAAGGGCATCTGGAATATTGTGCAGGGCATTGATGTACGTCTGGTTCTAAGGATGTAGGTGATGTTGGGGATGTTGCAAGTCCTGCTGTGCAAGGATTACTACTGTTAGGGTTGTTTTGCCTACGATAGAACAAGCTCGCTGGGATGTAAAGGATGCGCAGGCTCATGCTTTGATTGCATTTCTGTGAAGTGCACGTTGTTCCTCACATTCGTTCAGTGAAATTTGCAAAACCGGCTTGGGATATTTTGGCTGTTCTTTATGCAAGTCGCAACAATGAGGCTAAAATTGCATTGATGAGTAAAGATTTGGAATCAAAGATTATGCATGAGGAAGATGATATGGGCACTTTCCTTACTGGTGTCAAGGATATCAATGAGCAACTTATTTTTGCAAGTGAAGTTATTTCACACAGTTTCCTTGTGCAGACTACTCTTGATGCCTTGCCAGATTCTTACCAGACTTTTGCTAGTACTTGGAGACTTATGACCCAAGGAATTCTTGAAGTTTTCAAGCTTGATGCATTGTGCACATTGTTGTTGTAAGAGTCACTTTTCAAAAAAAACAAGACTAGACAGCGTGCAATTGAACAAGCCTTTATCCGTGCTCAAAGAAAAGGTGGTAACAGTAATGCAGCCACTTCTCAAGGTTCTTCTGCGAGTGGAAAATCACATGTTCCTAATGCTTTTTGTCATAATAATCAATATCTAATTCTCCTAAATGATTTTCTCATGTTAAACAGATTATTTAATATGCGGAAGTGCCGGGGGAGAAAAAGATAGAATATTGGTTAAGCTAGCAGACTGGCCATAGTAGGGATCCAAAGGAGGGAAAATAGGGATCCAAAGAGGGGTCCATTTGCAAAAGATCCATGTGCAAAAGTGCCGGGAGAGAAAAACATAAAATATTGGTTAAGCTAGCAGACTGGCCATAGTAGGGATCCAAAGGAGGAAAATAGGGATCCAAAGGGGGGGCCATCTGCAAAAGATCCATGTGAAACAATGGGCTAAAAAGACCCTAAGGTTCAGCTCATTAAGATTTCCAAAATGCTAAGGTTCCAAAATTCAAAGGTTGTGTCCAAAGGTCAACCATGGGGGGAATTGGATACTTTGTGTGTGTCCCAAAAGTCTTTACAAATCCCTACATAGGAGGGGACGACCCTTGCTTGTAGGCGATGAGATATAAATTCACACACACACACACACACACACACACACTAGCTCCCTTTACACAAAGGGAATGAGGGACACATGTCAGCTCCCTAGGCCAGATGCCCACAAGGTGTACCCAATTCCTATTGGATGGCCTTGGAGGTGGACCAATGAGAATTATTCTAGAGTAAATCTAGTTTAATTAATTTTAAAAAACTTAATAAAAGAAGCAATGAGAATTAAGCCCTCTAGAAGACTATTGGACAGTCTCTAAAGGGGTCCTCAGTAGCCCAATGGCTTGCGTGATGCCTATTTGACAGGAGGCAAAGGGGTCCAATGAGAGTTTAGTTGAATTGTTAAATTACCTAAAGCTCTCGCAAAAAGGGAAAGGGGGACACATGTCAGAAGGCTATCACATATGCTGCTTAATTGTCATTGGCTAGCCCTAGGGAGGTCCAATAAGAGGGTAGCATGAGAAAATAGCAAGAGGGGTCAACCAAGAAAGAGAGGGGGATGATTTTTGGCAAGGAATTATCACACACACACTCACACAATCTCATGTGTGAAGTAAAGAAGACTATCTCTCCTTCTCAAGCTTTAATGGAAAGCTTATCACCTACTCCAAGCTTGTGAGAAGGGAGGCCTACACCAACAACTCTTGGCTTTGTGATGCAAATCCAACCAAGATCCAAGCTTCAATACATGCTCATCTCCTCTACCATGCTAATTACTAAGCTAAACTATGCTAATATGAGTGATTATGTGAGGAGATGTACATCTTTCTCGTAAGAATACTCCTACTTCCTCTCAATCTACTCTCATACCCTGCTAGCTCTCACCGTCTTCGAAGGTGTGTGAGGTCTTGGGTCTAAGACCGGGGAGAATTGATGTTGTGTTTGATAAGTGTTTTTCTTAGTGCATGAAGCTTTCATTTTCATTGCACTAGCTAGTCTTGAAGGAACACAAAGAATTGTATTGTACAATGTCTCTCTTGATGGGAGAAACCATAATACAAAGCCTTTTGGAGGGGGGACCAGCTCTATGTAGATCCGGTCCTCAACTGTTGTCAATAGCTTAATGTATCTCTCTTTTGAAAGTATTGTTCATGCTATCTAACTAGGTGTTATGCTTTTGTTGCTCTCTCCACACAAGCACTCTTGTAATTCTCATTAGAAATCTATTCTAATGAAATGCCTACTATGTTCATGCTAGTTTCTGCTACACACAAGTTTTTAGGCCATTAAATGTTACATTAGTATCAGAGCACAACGTTTCTGTTTTCTTGCTCAAGAAGGGAGGTCCTCAAGCTAGCTATAAATGGTTTGTATTATTAACTGCATGTGAGTAAGTAGAATAGGGATTTTTCAGCCTTGTAGTGTGCATGCCTTCCTGCAGCTCATGGGGCATCACCGTCGACAGCTATGGTCTTAATAGTAGAGTCCTACGGGGCTTGCCTAAGGCTTAACCACTATTAAGCTATTAGAAGCTTGATAGGAACTGGTGTTGTTTTAGTGTTGAACGACCCTCTCTTCTATTCCTTTCAATTAATGGTATTCGAGCCATGGGTACAGTAGCTTGAGTGCTTTTTCTAAAGGGGTAAAGAGAAGTAGCAAATAGGGCTTGAAGTGCCAAAGTACACCTAAAAGTTGTTAGAATGTCTGTTAATAGTAAAGAGAGTGAAATTAATGTTGATAACTTTGATTTTGCTAATGAGCAAGCTATTAATGATGCTCCGATGCTAGTTAACTATCTTGTTTCTAGGCTTCAACAAGCCATGGGCAATCCATCTCTCCAAAGTGAAGTGCAACGGCAGCTCCGTGCTCATGGGATTCTCCAAGCTCACCACCATGAGAAGAGAACACCTAGGAAGCCTCCTTGTGAGACTTCCAAAACAGGTCTCTCTCCGATTCGGGAAGAAGAAGAGAATCCATACGAAGGGCTCAAAAATTTACTTATTAATGATGCATCTCCTTCCCAAAGGAGAACTCAAGAGCCTCCACCAAAGGAACGAGAAAGAAGTGAGTCTCCCGCATCCTCGGTGGAGATGGCTCCACGAAGACGGCGGGCTAAAGGATCTCCATCACCACCAAAGCGGAGAAGACCATCGCACCCTTCTCCACACCATAATTCAAAGAGGGACGATAAAAAGCATGAGAAGACAAATGCAAGAAAGAGGACACCCTCTTCTCCATCTTCTTCATCCTTTTCCTCTTATGAAAGTGATGGTGAAGACGATGAAGATCAAGACAAGAATTTCAAAGAGAGAGGGAAGAGCATCTCTTTCCTTACCTATGATGGCACCTTTGGTGGTACGCACAAAGTCTTGGCCTTTATCCAACAATTTGATGCGGTGTTCGGAGAGAGGGCTTCACAGAGTCCTCTAAGCTATGCCATGTAGCTATGCACTTTCAAAAGTCCGCGAGGCAATGGTGGTCTAGCCTACGAGCCAACAGTGAAGCTCCGCGAACATGGAAAGCTTTAAGAGCTTCCATTATGAAGCAGTTTTTGGCCACCGATGCCAAAGACAAAGTACTCATTGAATGGCAAAGCTTAAAGCTCTCTCCCTATGAATCTATCCACAAATATGTAGACAAGTTTTGGGACCTACAACTCAAAGGCACTGTCTTCAAAAACTTGGATTTTGGAGAGAAAAAGAAACAATTTTGTGTGGGCCTAACCGAAGAAATGACGGAGTATATCAACTCCCAAAGGCCACGTACCATATCGGCGGTAATACACCATAGTATGGTGGCCTCTCGAATCAATTTGCGCATTGGGGCTTAAAGAAATAATAAGCCCATGGAAAACAAGGGTTCCAACGAGCCTAAGGGGAAGGACAATGTCCAAAAGTCTCCTAAGGGCAACTCCAACAAAGATAAAGATAAGGGAGTTTACAAAGGTAAAAAAAAACTCTTTGCTGAAGAGCTTGAGCGTTATTGCAAGGATAACCGGTGTTTCAAGTGCGGTGAACAAGGGCATGCGTAGCGCGCTTGTCCCGAAAAGAATAAGTGCCAAGATCCTCCTAGAGCTACCTTGGTTGAAATCCAAGAGGAGGAGAGTCACCACAAAGGATCTCCTCTATGCCATGCTTGGGGAAAGGTAAGAGAACATGATGCTTTTATTCTCTTTGACCCTCATTCTGCTAACAATTTTATATCTATAGAGTTGGCCACCAAGCTAGGCATACAAGCCTACGAGATGGGAGATGTCCTACCCGCAGACAGTGCTTTGAAGGGGCAAGAAGCTTCAGTCACTCCCTTAATCGCGAAATTGAGGCTTCATGTCCAAAGCTATGTGAACAAAGAGGACTTCTTTATCTTTCCTCTCAAGCATGAGGATGTAATCCTAGGGGCACCATGGTTTGATCGCCTGGCTGCCAATGTTAAATTCCCTGAAAGGAGAATCTCCTTTAAGTTCAGGGAAAAAGACATGTATATAGATGCTAAGAAAATAGGTAACACTATCCCCATTGTACATACACCAGCTTTCAACAATTCAATAAAGAGCTCTATTTCCGTGTACATGATTTTTGTTAAAGATTCTCAAAATGAACCTAATGTTTTAGCAAAAGAAAATAAAAGCAACCAAAATGGATTAGAGTTATCCAATTTTCTCAAGGGGTTTCAAGATTTATTTTTTTTTGACATCCCTTGTGAGATACCTCCTACATGAGCTAATGATGACCATGCAATTGAACTTCTTCCAGGAAGTTCACTGCCTAACAAACCTCTTTATAGAGTTTCTCAAGCTCAAGAAGAGGAGATTATGCGGCAAGTGCATGAGTTAGTTGAGAACGGCATGGTTAGGCCTAGCTCATCTCCATTTTGCTCGCCTATGCTATTAGTGCAAAAGAAACACGGCACATATCGTATGTGTGCCGACTATAGAGCACTAAATAGGATCACTATCAAGAATAAGTTTCCCGTTCCATGGGTAGAAGCCCTATTTGATAAGCTACAAGGATCAACCTACTTCAGTAGGATTGACCTAAAAAGTGGCTATCATCAAATAAGGATAGTCGATCAAGACATTGTAAAGACCGCATTTCGCACCACATTTGGTCTTTACGAATAAATTGTCATGCCTTTTGGCTTGACCAATGCACCAGCCACATTCAACCGCTTGATGGAGAAGCTAGTCCAGCCTCATCGAACCTTCACTGGAGTGTTCTTTGATGATATTATCATCTACTCTAATTCGTTAGAGAAACACAAGCAACACCTGCATGTAATATTTCAAGTTTTAAGAGAGAATAAACTTTATGTTAAATCGAAAGAAAAGTGAATTTTTCTTGCAAGAGATTCAGTATTTAGGTCGCATTATCTCTCAAGATGGCATCCAAATGGATCCATCAAAGTTAGAGGTAATAAAAGGATTGCCTAAACCAAAGAATCTTCATGAACTAAGAAGCTTTATAGGTATGTGTGCAAACTATTGACGCTTCAGTGAAAAGTTCTCACGAATTGCCAGACCATTACATGACCTAACAAAGAAAAGCGTTAGGTATACATGGTATGCTAAGGAGAACAATGCTTTCGAAAAGCTTAAAGAAAAGCTTATCTCTCAACCTGTGCTTACACTACCGGATCTCTCAAAACCATTTGAGGTCCAATGTGATGCTTGTGGTGATTGCCTTGGAGCTATTTTTCTTCAAGAAGGGCACGCCATAGGCTATGAAAGTCGAAGGCTCAACCCTGTTGAGCAAGCTCTAGGCATATATGAAATGGAACTCCTTGCAGTTCTACATGCCTTAGACTCATGGAAGCACTATTTATTGGGGACTCCTTTCATTCTACGAACGGATCACCAAAGTCTTAAGTACTTCATGACGCAGACCAAGCTCTCCGACAAAAAGATGAGGTGGGCAAATTTCCTTTCGCAATTTCATTTTCATATTGCTCACATTGCTAGCAAGCATAATCAAGTAGTTGATGCACTCTCAAGACGGCGAGAGTGAATGCGGTTTCCATAGCAACTCACAATGATCTATATTCAATGATAGATGAGTATGCTATTGATCCCGATTTTAGAGATCTGATTTTAGCCCTTGCAGTAGGGAATAAAGAAGAACCATTTACTTTACAAGATGGTTATCTTATCCACGGCAATAGACTATGTGTTACTAACTCACTATGTGAGAAAGTAATGTATGAATCTCATGCTCGACCTTATGCGGGGCATAGAGGGATTCAGTCTACCTTAAAGGGAATTGAAACATATTTCTATTGTCCTACCATGAAAGTGAACATACAAGAGTATGTTTCTAAATGTGTGGTATGCCAAAAGACAAAATTTGATAGAGGGAAGCCACTTGGATTGCTTCAACCCTTGCCAATCCCTAATTCACCATGGGAGAGCATATCCATGGATTTTATCTTTGGATTGCCTAAGTCTTTCCATGGGAATACGGGAATATGGACGATAGTAGACAGGTTCAGTAAACAAGCTCATTTTATACCTGTCAAAAAGACTATCAAAGCCCATCAAATGGAAACCCTCTTCATTTCACAAATTTTCAAGTACCATGGCTTGCCAATGTCCATAGTGTCGGATAGAGATCCTAGAATGACCAGTAATTTCTGGAAGGGTCTCTTTGAGAATTTAGGGACAAGGCTAAACTTCTCTTCGGCATATCATCCACAAACGGACGGCCAAAGTGAAATACCTAACCTAACAATTCTCGATCTACTAAAAGCCTGTGTAACATAAGTAGATCAAAGATCCCAATGGGAGAAGTAGTTACCCTTAGTGGGGTATGATTACAATAACATTGTACATACTTCCACGGGAAAAGCAACTTTCGAGGTAATTGAGGGAAGATCTTCGCTGCAGATGAGTATAGATGAGACCTACAAGAATCGTTTCAAAAGATTAAGGATGCTATCTCTATCTCACAACAAAGGCAAAAGGCTGCTGCTGATAACCACAGAAGAGAAAATGATTGGGTCTTATTAAAATTCCCCAAGGCTCGATTAAACGGGCAAGAATCCTATGGGACACCAAAAGTACTATGCTAAACTAGCAAAAAGGTCCTATGGTCCCTTCCAAATTCTTAGGCCAATCAATGAGATGGCCTATCAACTCAAGTTGCCAAATCATTGTCTCATACACAATGCTTTCCATGTGAGTCTATTAAAGCCTTACAAAGGAGATCCACCTCAAGAACAAACTACTGAAGACCCACCGGAGATCGAGGACCAAGAGGACGTGCTGCAGCCCGAGTCCATTCTCCGACATGAAGACAAGGTACTAAGAGGTGGTAAGACTATCGGACGATATCTTAGTAAGTTTACGAATTATCCTTTTGAAGATTCTAGATGGATGCAAGGCATACAATTAAAGGATAACCTAAACCTTGTCAATGCTTACAATGCTTCCCAAGAGTGAGCAAATGTACAAAATGTTAAAAATGAACAAATTTTTTGTCTTATAAGACTCTCTTTTTCTGTATTGTGCACAAAAATGAAGTAGTATGCATACTTAGATCAAGTTTGCGGAGACGACGTCTCCCAGACACCAAGTAGAGCTTGTCACTCTACTATTGAAGATTGATAGGACTAATGTGCAGACATGCTTGCGTCAGCCTCAGGCTCTCAAGCGCCAAATGGACTAGTCATCTATTGTGGAATGATGTTGTAGGGTAACAGAGGGATCCTCTACGCGCTAAGAAAAGGACTCATGAATATGCTTTATCTTCTCTACACCATAGTCGAGGAAGACTATGATTTCAAGAGAGAGGTAATGTTATAATAATCAATATCTAATTCTCCTAAATGATTTTCTCACGGTAAACTCATCATTTAATATGGGAAAGTTCCATGGGAGAAAAAGCTAGAATATTGGTTAAGCTAGCAGACCGGCCACACTAGGGATCCAAAGGAGGGAAAATAGGGATCCAAAGGGGGGGCATATGCAAAAGAGCCGTGTGCAACAATGGGCTAAAAAGACCCTAAGGTTCAGCCCATTAAGACTTCCAAAATTCTTAGGTTCCAAAATTCAAAGGTTGTGTCCAAAGGTCAACGATGGGTGGAATTGCATGCTTTGTGTGTCCCAAAAGTCTTTACAAATCCCTACATAGGAGGGGACGAGCCTTGCTTGTAGGGGATGAGAGAGAAAGTCACACACACACAAGCTCCCTTTACACAAAGGGAATGAGGGACACATGTCAGCTCCCTATGCCAGATGCCCACAAGAGGTACCCAATTCCTATTGGATGGCCTTGGAGGTGGACCAATGAGAAATAGGCTAGAGTAAATCTAGTTTAAATAATTTAAAACCACTTAATAAAAGAACCAATGAGAATTAAGCCCTCTAGAAGACTATTGGATAGTCTCCCAAGGGGTCCAATGAGCATTCAGCAGCCCAATCGCTTCCCTGATTCCTATTGGCCAAGAGGCAAAGGGGTCCAATGAGAGTTTAGTTGAATTTTTAAATTACCTAAAGCTCTCACAAAGAGGGAAAGGGGGACACATGTCAGAAGGCTATCACTTATGCTGCTTAATTGTGATTGGCTAGCCCTAGGGAGGTCCGATGAGAGGGTAGCATGAGCAAATAGCAAGAGGGGTTGACCAAGAGCGAGAGGGGGCTGATTTTTGGCAAGGCATTATCACACACACACTCACACAATCTCATGTGTGAAGTAAAGAAGACTCTCTCTCCTTCTCAAGATTTAATGGAAAGCTTACCACCTACTCCAAGCTTGTGAGAAGGGAGGCCTACACCAAAAACTCTTGGCTTTTTGATGCAAATCCAACCAAGAGGGAAGCTTCAATGCATGCTCATCTCCTCTACCATGCTGATTACTAAGCTAATCTATGCTAATATGAGTGATTATGTGATGATATGTACATCTTTCTCGTAAGAATACTCCTACTTCCTCTCAATCTACTCTCATACCCTACTATCTCTCACCATCTTCGGAGGTGTGTGAGGTCTTGGGTGTGAGACTGGGGAGAATTGATGTTAGGTTTGATAAGTGTTTTGCTTAGTGCATGAAGCTTTCATCTTCATTGCACTAGCTAGTCTTGAAGGAACACAAAGAATTGTATTGTACAATGTGTCTCTTGATGTGAGAAACCATAATACAAAGCCTTTTGGAGGGGGGCCGGCTCCATGTAAATACGGCCCTTAATTGTTGTCAATAACTTAATTTCTCTCTCTTTTGAAAGTATTGTTCATGCTATCTAACTAGGTGTTATGCTTTTGTTGCTCTCTCCACCCAAGCACTCTTGTAATTCTCATTAGGAATCTATTCTAATGAAATGCCCACTATGTTCATGCTAATTTCCACTACACACAAGTTTTTAGGCCATTAAATGTTACATTGGTATCAGAGCACAAGGTTTCTCTTTTCTTGCTCAAGAAGGTATTGAGAGAGAAGGAGAGAGCACAGAAGTAGAACCCCAAAGTGTGTAGAATACACACATGAGATGATGTATATATAGAAGGGACCTGGGTGCCATATATAGAGAAGCCATATATTGAGTAGCTTCACATATAAGCTCAACACCCCCGCTCAAATAAGGGTCCCTAACTGTGGATGAAAAAACCCTTGGGGGATCAAGGGAAAAACCCACAACTCTATATACACCCACCGTTATATTATAAAAATCATTGAATATACAAATGTTTACGAGGAGTTACATCACTCCTTTTACAATGAATGTTTTATGAGGAGTTACATTACTCCTATCCTATCAAATACAATAATGAATAAAGAGGTGTAAAAGCTATCGATTAGCTTGTAATCAAAAGTGTCTCCGTGAATCTGCTGTGTAGCTTGTCATCAATATCGCATCACCAAACATGTCTTCATGTTGTCATCAATATGGCATCACCAAACATATCTTCATAAATCTTTTATTGTCACCAAGTTTGTCTTCATAAAATCAATTCTTTGATCAATCCTACATAGATCATAGACTCCAAAAAAAACATGTCATGAAAATTATTAGCATCGTTAATGAAATAATTACGTTCACAATGCCATAAGAGATGGTTCGCGACGCCACTCTTTTGACGACATATATACGCACGACAACATATGGTACATAAAGTATAAACGTAAAAGTACAAAATGTGTGATTACGTGATACAAATGATATGTGTATATACTACATAAAACAACATTTATCAATGTAGTGATCAATGAATACCATCAAAGTATTAACAAAATATCATCATTATATCAATAAAAATGAATAAATGATCATGGTACCAACGAAAAGCATCATGATATCACCGAGAATAATCATTGTATCAACGAAACAACATCATGGCATCACCGAGAATAACCATGGTATCAACGAAACAACATCATGGTCTATAACTTTGCAGAAGAAAGTTTCTCTAAATTCTGCACCGATTTTGGGTTATCGTCTCGGACTTCGAATATGTTTGAAAATCAAAAACAAAAAGCGAAAGTTGCTTTTCAGGTATGTACGCAGTCCGCGAACGATAACTCAAAATCCGTGCAAAATTTGAAAACACTTTATTCTGCAAAGTTGTAGACCACATTGATTTCGGTCTCTCACGCGGGTAGTTTCTGCAAAATCGTTTCTAATTAGCAAAAAACTCAAAAACAAAAAGCGGAAGTTGCTTTTCAGATATGTACGCAGTCCGCGAACGATAACTCAAAATCGGTGCAGAATTTGAAAAAACTTCCTTCTGCAAAGTTGTAGACCACATTGATTCCGGTCTCTATCGCGGGTAGTTTCTGCAAAATCGATTGAGATCAGGAGAAAAATTGAAAACAAAATGCAAAAGATGTTTTTCAGGTATGTACTCAGTCCGCGAACGATAACTCAAAATCGGTGCAGAATTTGAAGAAACTTCCTTCTGCAAAGTTGTAGACCACATCGATTCCGGTCTCTCCTCCAGGTAGTTTCTGCAAAATCGATTCTCATCAGGAGAAAAATTGAAAACAAAAATGTACTGCTCTGATACCATGTTGAGAGAGAAGGAGAGAGCACAGAAGTAGAACCCCAAAGTGTGTAGAATACACACATGAGATGATGTATATATAGAGGGGATAGAGAAGCCATATATAGAGAAGCCATATATTGAGTAGCTTCACATATAAGCTCAACATCAACAACGGATTATGGATATGGAAAATGCACTTACACTTTGTCGCTAGCCTCCCCCCCCCCCCCAAAAAAAATGCACACACATCTACATAGAGGTGAAATGGTCAACAGATAGTGAGGTTAAAGTTTGTGTAAATGTTAAAAGAAAAGGGGAGTATGTTAACGGCCATTGTAACTATGGTCCTTGGATGATGTCATGGCTAGACATGAGCATGGCAAGACCTTGTAATTTTTTGAGATGATCAATATAGTTCACTCACAATTGTGAATTTTGCTATAAAAAAAAAAGATGACATTTATTTTTTCCAAACTCTCTAAAGAAGTAGTAGAGATTCCTTGTCTGTTAGGATGGATCTACTTACTGAAAAAAATCACATTGACATTTTAAGATAAAATAAACTAAAAAAGTAAATTTAAAAATTAAAAAAAAAACCAAACAAAGAGATCCCATTACAAACTAAAAAGTAGATCTAATAAGCATAGATAATAATCAAACAAATTCTTAAGAAAAAGTAGGTTCAATAAGATTAAAAAATAAAAAAATATTTTCATGAAATGTGCTTTTAGGAGGTCTTCAATGAAAAGATTCTTTTAAAGATTGAAATATTGAAGGAGTACGAGCGGAAGTGCGACGCGAGAGAGAGTGCGAGAAGAAGAGCACGACGATATGGTGAACTCGCTCTACTGTAATGTGTAGAGCATAGTGAGTTCTTATTAGGTTTTTACAAAAGAATATGTGTACATACCTGGCGGCCCGCGCACTTACCTGGGCGAACACATTGGGCTTTATACCCCAACAACCTCCCACTTAAAGTCGAATGTGGTACTCTAAGTGTGAGAGAAGCTACTATACAAGCTAATATACAAGAGATGTAGAGAAGTGATGTACTACCCTACACCTAACTGCTTGCGAAAATGCGCAAAGCTCTCTGAGGGAAGTCCTTTTGTAAGTAGATCAACAGGATTTTCTGTGGTGTGAACTTAGACAAGCTGAAGTTGCTTATCCTCGAGCATTTCCCTGATGAAATGATACTTCACATCCACATGCTTTGTCTTTGAGTGATAAACTGGATTGCAAGCCAATTGTATAGCACTTTGACTATCACAATATAACACAGGCATCTCTTCTTTGATTCCCAAATCTGTTACTAGTCGATTAACACTAGGTTGGTAATGGGACACTTTTATGTCCTGGGACACTTTTATGTCCTGTTAAGTGACCATTTTCCTTGAATTATGTCAAGAGTTTCAAAATGGATTTTGAGGTGCTATCTATCTAGAAAGTTGTCTCATGAGCTGAAAAAAACTCAACATTTTTTTGGAATATCAATTCCATCTTTAACCTTGTCCTTGAACAACATTTCACAACCTAAACTGTGTGAAAAAACGGGTCCTGTTTTTGGCTTTTGCCAACTTTTTGCAACTATACCACTCTAGAATTCATTTTTGTGAGGTCTATAATGCTAGGGAACTATCTTTAGTAGTCCTCAACATGTCCTGATGCTTCTAGGGAGAAATAAATATTAAAGTGGTAAGTTATGACCAAATTACAAAAATTGTCAAATCCTGTTTTTTAGCCAAATTTAGCCCTTCTATGATTTTTTTGGTGGATTTCATGATATCCAAATGCATTTTTTATTTTCTATGTCGCATATTGTAACATAAAGCTAATATTCCTTGAGTTTTGGGGCACCTAATACCCTATTTTGCATAGTATACAACGATGGTTGATTTTTTCAATTATAGAAGAAAACGAAACATTCTAGTATATCAAGTATAGCTTTCTCAATATTGTTAGTTTCTTGTGACAACTACATGAATTTTGTAGGTAGTAACCATATCTAGTCATAAGGATCAAATTTTGCTAGATATTGAATAGTTTCTATGGGATTCTACAACTCATAATGTTGAACCTAGTTTTTTCATGTTTGCTGTATTTAGCACTTCATCTTTGTCCCCAAGATTCTCCTTGGTAAGAGATGTATTATTCTTTTGACATGCTCCATGGCTCCTTATGAACATAAAGGACAATAGGGAACTAAGAAAACATGCATATATTATTTGTATTGAGCGTGGATATAGAAACTTTGTTGATAGGTTTGCAGAATCGTAAAAATTAAACTTTTTTGTACCTATTTATTTTGGCAAAACAAAAAATAGTGAGTGAGAAGCAATCATATGTTCTGATCACCAACCCATTGAAGTTAACTAGGGAATTTATCTCAAGTCCTACAAAAATCTCTAATCTTATTTTTATGCAACAAAACGTAAGAAATTACTGTTTTGATGAAAATGCAATGGTCCATCAACTTTGGAGGCTTGGTGTGACCAAAAGATGAGAAATTTTACAAGTTTCTTATTTTTTCCATGTGTAGTAGGCCTTGAACTATAACCTCATGAAAGGATTTTACAAAATGAGTGGATCTACTATGGTTTTGGAGATTTTTTTCAAAACCCTGAAAGGACACTTTTATGTCTTGTTAGGTTACCAACCTAGTGTTAAGACAAATTGATTCTTTGCATGCCTCTGATGCTGCAACATATTCAGCCTCTGTAGTAGACTGAGTAACACAATCTTGTAATCTAGAACGCCATGATACTGCTCCACCAGCCAATGTAAAGACATACCCTGACGTAGACCTTCGGTTGTCTAAGTCACTTTCATAATCTGAGTCTGTAAAACCCTTTACACTTAGCTCCTGACTCCCATAGCATATACACATACTCTTTGTAGCTTTCAGGTATCTCAATATTCCTTTCACTGCCTCCCAATGTTTCTTGCCTTGGTTTGACATGTATCGACTTACTACTCCCACTGCAAATGCAATGTCTGGGCGAGTAGCAATCATTGCATACATCAAACTACCCACTGCAGACGCATATGGAATCTTATCCATTTCAATCTGTTCTTCCTCAGACACAGGACAATCTTGTTTGCTAAGTTTCACATATGGTGGCAATGGAACACTCAATGCCTTTCCCTTCTCCATATTGAAACGTTGCAAAACCTTGTCAATATACTCTGTTTGAGATAACCAAATCAACTCTTTGATCTGTCTCTCTCAATGCGCATACCAAGTATATGACTTGTCTCACCCATGTCTTTCATGTCAAACGATTTTGCCATCTTTGACTTCAAAGCTGAAATTTCTTCCAAGTGCTTGCCAGCAATCAACATGTCATCCACATACAAAATAAGGGTTAGCCAACTGCCATCCTTAGCCTTCTTTGTATATAGACAGTGTTTGAACTCACTACGTTTATAGCCTTGAGAAAGCATAAACTTGTGGAATTTATGGTACCATGCCCTCGGTGATTGTTTTAAGCCATAAATACTCTTTAACAACTGGCATACCCAATCTTCCTTGCCTTTCTCAACAAACCCTTCTGGATGCTGCATGTAAATTTCCACATCTAAATCACCATGCAAGAACGCTGTCTTGACATCCATTTGGTGCAACACCAAATCTAATATGGCAACCAATGCAAGAAAGCATCTCAATGTAGTCATCTTGACCACCGGAGAGAAGACTTCATCAAAGTCAATGCCTTGTTCTTGCTTAAAGCCCTTGGAAACAAGCCTTGCTTTGTACTTTGGCTGACTATCATGAGTGGTGATCTTATACCTGTAAACCCATTTACAGGGTAGAGCCTTTTTGCCCCATGGTAATTTAACTAGCTTCCATGTCTGGTTTTTATGCAGAGCTGTCATCTCTGACTGCATGGCCAATTGCCAATTCCCGGAGTCCTTCATTTGCACTGCTTCCTTGTAACATGAAGGCTCATTGCAATCAGTCAAAATGACATAATTCATAGATGGAACAAACCTATCAGGAGGTCGCGTGACACGTCCAGATCTACGCACAATAGGTGGCTCAGGCTCAGCCACAACCTGTGGTTCCACTCTATCCTGTCCTTGCTCCTCTTGAGCCCTGACATTTTGTCTTGCACGTGCAGGTCCATCTTCTTGGAAGACAACTCTTCTAATCTCCTCAACCCTCTCTGGTTTAGAATGATATTTGGATTCATTAAAGTGAACATCATTGTTGCGGACAACCTTACTGGATTCGGGATCCCAAAGTCTGTACCCCATCTCACCAGAATTACCATAGCCTAGAAAGATGCACTTTCTACTCTTTGGCTCAAGTTTGTTCCTAAATTCCTTTGGAACATGAGTATATGCCTCACAGCCAAAGACTTTGAGATGCTTGTATGAGGGCATTTTGCCTGACCATACCATCTCTAGCACTGAATCCTTCTGCAAGCTAGGAGATCTATTTACAAGATGAACAGCTGTTGATACAGCTTCAGCCCAAAACCCATTTGGCAACTGTGCATTAGACAACATACTTCTGACCTTCTCTTGTATGGTCCTATTCATCCTCTCAGCAACACCATTTTGAGGAGGATTGTAAGGAGCAGTAAGTTCACGTTTTATACCTTTTGACTCACAAAAGTCCTGAAAGGCCTTTGAAACATACTCTCCACCATTGTCAGTGCGTAAGCATTTAAGCTTCTTGCCACTTTGATTCTCCACAAGTGTCACAAACGTTTTGAAAACACTAAATGCTTCATCCTTGTGCTTGAGAAAGTAAACCCATACTTTCCTCGAGTAATCATCTATAAATGTCATAAAGTAAGAAGCTCCCCCTAGAGATAGGTTAGGCATAGGTCCACACAAATCACTATGAACAAGTGCCAACTGTGTATCTCTTCTACTGCTTCTATGCTTATGTGGCTGCTCTGTTTTCTTACCATACAGACAATGTTCATAGAATTCAAAATCATTAAATGAAAAGCCAGGAAAATAACCAGAACGAGACGAGATTTCAATTCCCTTCTTGGACATATGTCCTAACTGGCTATGCCACAAAGAAACGTTCGGCTGCTCGGTTACATTGATTACATTTTTAGAGACATTTGATACATAAATCATGTTGAGAGCGGGTTTTTGAGATGGGGCTCAACTCAAGGCTCCCACCAGACAACCACTCCGTGAGACCCTACACACGCATATTTCTTAGGGGCACCACCCTCTTTTATGGAGAAAGAAGGAAACCAAAACAAACCATATACAACACACACACGCACACACACATACACACACACTCACACCTTCCTTATGTGCTTCAACACAAAATGCCCTTCAACACACTCCTTAAGCAATCCCTTTGAACACTGCACAAACTCACATGCAAAGATTGACCTTCACCATGTTAGTGCTCATATACTTCTAAGAAAAGCAAGCACAAAACCTCAAAACTCAAAACACCATAATGCACAAATACTTGACAACTCCTTTCCTTTCCCAACAGAAGAGACTACTTACACACATAAGGCGACATGCATAGAGAGCTCTTCTCCATCTATGCAGCCCCAAGACTTACTTACACACAACATAAGGAGAGAAGCCAAGCAAATAGACACCATGGTGCACAAAAACTTTCTCAACAAACAAGCAAACCAATGAGCACAAAATATGAGAAGCTGCCAAGATATACTTACCAATTTTGCATGCGTTTAGAGCAAAAGTGTGACGACGACACCCCAATTGCAACGATTTGTTGATCAAACCATGAGACAGATCATTGAACTTGATATCCTTGCTCTCATATAGAATCTACAATCCTTATTTCGGGATGAGTATGGTAAGAGAAATATTTGCAAGAGAATGGTAGCAATAGCATATTGATGCTCTCTCTATGGTGCCGCTTATGATAGCGAGCTTAGGAAATGGATAGGGAGACAAGAGGAGAGAGATATTAGGGCTTCCCTAACCTTAGAGGAGCTTATTTGCAGCAATGGAGTAGGTGTGTGTATTTTTGTGTTTGCCAAAGGGCCTTTTTATAGTTGTACAAGACCTTGGGTTCGGTTAAACTTGACTAGGGTAGGTAATTAACCATAGTTAGGTTCCCTTTTCACCATTCCTTCAATTATGAAAATAAGGGACTTATTTTTTCATTAAAAATATCCTTTTAGGTCGTGGAGGCTCCATAAGGGTTGATAATGTATGTGGGCCCCACCATGATGTCCGTCCAGTGGCTCCTGCAGAGTGTCCCCATCCTGTTTGTTGTGTCTCTGGAAGCATCTTGAGCCGACCCCTCCACATGCAAGCGGTTTTTAACTTCCCATTGGTATTTTAGAATGTTGAAGAAGTCAAGAAAACTTTTCACCTTTGTGGTTTACGTGATTGTAACTTTGACCTGTAGTAACAGTTTCCGCAACACCTTGTTTTCACCATAACTTTCAGCCTGTAACTCAGAATTGGGTGCTATAAAAGACAAAGTTGACCTTCTCAAAGTGTTTAAGCTGATTTTGGAGTGTTCCTCAAGTATACCCATGAGCTAAGGCATTCAAGATGCATCCAAAACACCTTTTGAACCAAGTCTCCTTGTAGGGGGCCCTTTAGCATGCATCCAAGGTGTAGCATGCTTTTTCAAAAGAGAATCCACCTTAAACAAATGAGGTAGGCTCCAATAAAGTTTGATTTATTGGGGATATACATTATATTTAAGATTTTTTGACCAACACAAGTAAATGATCCAAGACTTGGGTCACATAGTGGTGGGGAAGGGAAGGCCTACGAGGTTAACCCTACCCTTGAGAGAAGATGGGTAAGATAAGTGCCCATAAATTATTTAGTTACAAATTATGGGATTTAGATAGCTATTTAAATTAGTAAAGGTAATTAGTTAAAAGACTATACAGTAAAAAAACTAGGAGAGTAGAATTAAGTTTACTATTTATATTTAGCATGAAGAGAGAAATATGATGTAAATGCATAAAGATCTAAGAAGGGTAAGGTGTTTGTATGGAAAAAGGCTATTACGGAAAGAGAGAATGAACACTAGGTTAAAAATTTGATTAAAAATATATACATTTGAGTAGAAATGTAGTGCAAATGCAAGGTTACCATTTAACGCTACTCATATTAGTCCTCCCCCTTCATCTAGGATCATTCATCCTCCTAGATGAAACAAAAGAGTTTTTTCTTTTTTCTTTTCTTTCTTTTTTTTTTCTTCTTTCTTTTTCTTTTTTCCTTATTTTTCTAAAAAAAGGAGGACTCATATACACTCCTTTACTCCATTAGACCTGCTTTTCATTACCTCAATCCCATAAATTGGAGATGGGAGGGTTGCCTTGGGTATGTTGAGATTCCAAGGCTGGTTCTTCTTTGCACATCAAAGCTTTAAAAATAGGTGGAGCATTTGCCAAGCCGAAGGGAGCCATGCCAATTTGGATCTTAGACGATGTAGGTAGATGACTACCTATCAACGTATTGATACGTTGAAAGTAGGGTTTTAATCTCCATCCATTGACTCTGGTCTTGTGGAGTTTTCCTGATAAATCTGCTAATCTGTAACTACCATTCCCAAACTTTGTTTTTATCATGAAAGGTCCCTCCCATCTTTGCAAAAACTTTTTGTCAAGTCGAGTATCAAGTCGGTTATCATAGCGAAGAACCAACATACTGAGGCGGTCCGGGGCGGGCAACAAGAAGAGCAACCTCTAGACACCCTTCAAGGCTCCCGTGCTGCTCAATGGGGCTGGGGCACAACACAACACAAACCAAAACAACAAACCCACAGCCAAATCCCAACTACACAAGGGGCACCACCTAGTTTAAGAGCGAACTAGGACGCAAAAGAGGAGAATCGTTAGAGCAACCCACAAACAAGCAAGGAATTTACACTAACCCTAACACCAATGGAACACTCTCACACACTAAAACACGAGAGAGAGAGAGAGAGAGGGAGAGAGATGGTGCTCGGGCTGCTTTGAAGTGTATCGTTAATGATCAAGCAAACATAAATATATACATGTAAGAAAGAGAGAGAAAGGGGGAGGGGGTGCTTGTTGCATTAATACCTTCTTACAAATCTGTCATGACAAATCAAAGTGAGATTAGTATGTGTTCAACATAGCTTCCGTAAATTTCACCACAACACATCACAAGAAAAGCCACCCCAATCACTGTCTTAAAGCCAGGGGAGTCCTCTCCACCCTGTCGCCCTCTTACAGTATGTGGGATTTATGGCTAGATTGATGACAACACCAGAGACAAGCTATCAAGAACTTAACAAAAAGCACCAAGACACTTACGCATCATTGTTGTCCATTACTTCACGTTGGAAGGGAGACAAAGTATCCAGCCTTAGTCCAAATCCACCCTCCTTGATTCAGCAAATGTTGGGCTTACACTAGTAGGAGAAATGATAGATTTCCTACTCTCAATTGAATGATCACTCTCTCTCTTACAATGGCATAGAGTTCCCTTGCTAATCCCCTAGTACAACACATGCACATGCATAAGACAATGAGCTTCCACTCAAGAGCTCCTTCTAGAGAGGTTGAGCTTGGCTTCTCAAGCTATAGCATAGTGCTCTTGCTTATGGCCCCCTTTTGTGCTAGCTACACCCTCCTTTTATAGCAATTTTGAAGGCTAGGGTTACTCCTCTAACCATGGTTGGGTTAGATTTTCAGCAATTTATCTAATTTCTTTTGCTTGGAATTATCAAGAAGTTGGTGGGGAAAGAGAGGAGAGAGAAATGGAGGTGATAGGACTTTTCATAGTGGGTTAGTGTTAGTAGAGTTAGTATTAATTTACAAATGGAATTGGATATTTACAATGGGAGTATCCATGAAGGATACAAATAAGGAAGAAAAACTCTTAAGAGGTAAGAAAAGGTGGATTTCTTACAAGGTTGATGCTCCAAGTCTCTTGAGTAGGGCCGATTTTGACGCTTGTTGACGGTCCACTAGCTTTGACGGTACATTTTTTCTCCACTCTTGACCTTCATTGAGAGACAAGGTAATTGAAGCTGAGTAATCAACCACCATAATGCTGTCTTTTAAGAGAAGAGGATGAATTTTGTGGTTTTTTTGATAGATATGGGTAATTTGGAGGAGGAAAAATGAGACTAGGTGGTCAATTTTGGAATGGAGTTGTGTGTGGGAGGTATGAGTTCACCATGGTTTCTCTTATTCTTCAAGGTTGAGGAGAAGGTGAGTAAGGTGCAGAGAGGAGTGGTGAGAGAGGTGGGGATGATGAGTGGAGAAGTGTGTGTGAAAGAGGAAAATGATAAAGTGGAAGAGAGAGTGTGGCTACATAGCATGGGAAAACTGGGGTCCACTAATAAAATCATAGCTCACAGCTCGTAGCTCAAAAAAATATGAAAAAAATTGAGGCAAAAGTTCAGCCCACGAGCTACAACGTTTGTTTGTATCACCTTTTCAAATTCAGAGAGCAAGTAAACTTTAAAAATTCAGCAAAACCGACAATTTTTTTCCACTGCACAAGGTCCTTGTGGGGTCCTTCTTTGGATGATTCTTTTGAATACCTCCAAGAGTGAGCCCTCCATAGTGTATGTATGCATGCCACCTACCCTTGACCTTATTTGGTAGGTCTATAATTGAAGATATTGTTGAGATTATGATATAAGTGAATAGTACAACTAAGAAAATCAAATATTGAGGGGTCTAAAAAATATGTACATGTCAAATATAAGTAATATAAGTGGAAAAAATATAAAGGGGTCAAAAGAAATCTCTCTCATTATGAGGCTACCATAAAAAGATAAATATTTTTTGTGTTCTAAAAAAAAACCAAAATAGATGTAGGAAGGGAAAAATCACAATAGTGAAAAAATATACACATAAATAAAACTAGTTTTTTTGGATTTTTGTTGGGGTGGAGTTACACCAAATATAAGAGAAGCTTACATGAAAATATTTCTATATGGAATAAAGAATATGAAAAATGGTAAGAAAAATTGTGGTAATGGTGAGGCAATGTACAGAGCATAAATAACACACACCTAGGTAGAAATATTTAAATAAATACCAAAATAATTATGAAAAAATCTTTTATTTAGGCCCTATATACAAAGAAATATTTACATACGCATGGGCCATAATATACTTATATTTTTTATTTTTTTGGCTCAACTAGCCCAATGACTAGCTAATTGAGGGTTTTTTAAGAAGATATGGGAAAAGTCCCGTGACTCACGCACGCCTATGTACAGTGAAATGGTAGGGATAGCCAGAGTGTTTGGGTGATTTTGGTAGGGTGAGGTAACTCACTGTGACAATTACAAAGAGCCGAAAAACGGCTATCATTAGCCCTCCCCCTGGATGATGGTATATTCATGTACCATCATAGAGCATCTTTTCCAAAGAGAGTGCTTCAGAGTCCTTGACGAGATTTTTATTGTTTGGCCCCTCAGAATTTTGGCTAGAGTTACACTCATGATTCATGTAACAATACTTACATGAGACAGTGGCCTTTTGACAGATCTTTGGTAGATCCTTTGGTAGAAGGCGACTCAAATAGGGCTTCAAGCGATACCCGTTTACTTTCCTGGAGTGCTCTTTACCATTCAAGTCCATAAGCTGATAGTAACTTGAATTGAAAGCCTTCTTGACTATGTATGGCCCTTGCCATCTTGTTTCAAATTTGGCATCAAAACGATTATCGAGTCGATTGTCATACCTTAGCACAAGATCTCCTTCATTGATGCCTTTGTCCTTCAGTTTCTTGTCAAGCTTCTCCTTTGTCTGTGTGGCTTTCCTCTTATAGCACTCGTATGCTGCTTCTCTTTTCCACTCAAGCTCAGCTAAGGTAAGAAGTCGATCCATCCATGCTTCTTGATCATCTTGTGCTCCTTTGCCATGAAGTCGCATTGTTGGAATGTTAAGCTCGATAGGCTGCAAAGCCTCTTGACCATAGACCAAGTGAAATGGTGTGAACTCCGTGGCTTCCCTATATGTGGTTCGATATGCCCACAAGGCACCATCCAAGAAGTCATCTCACAACTTTGTCTTGTTTTTCACCATCTTTCTAATGATGCCTGCAATGACACCATTAGCTTTTTCTACCAAACCATTTGATTGGGGATAGTAGGGTGTACTGTGACGATGTAGAATGTGAAGTTCTTCACAGACTTCTGTGAGCAATCCCTTTCTAAACCCTGGACCATTATTAGAAACAATCTCCAAAGGTGTGCCAAATCTACAACAAATGTGAGTGTAGACGAATTTGCTCACTGTCTTCTCATTTACCTTTGCCACACTTTGTGCTTCCACCCACCTAGTCATATAGTCTACAGCCACTAGAATGTAGAGTTTACCATTTTTTGTCCTAGGCAAAGGACCCATAGCATCAATGCCCCACTTTTCAAACGGTCCATTTGCAAGCACGATTTGCCTTGGACCATAAACCAATCTTCTATTCCCATTTACCTAACAATTGTGACAACTTTTACACCAATGTTGGACATCCACATGCAGACTTGGCCAAACATACCCCGCAAGAAAAATCTTCTTCACAGTTAATTCTTGGGCAAAATGACCACCACATGCTTCTTCATGCAAACCTTTTAGAATGGCTGGAATTTCCTCAATAGTTGGTACTCTTCTGCATACTTGATCCCTCCCTCTTTAATAGAGGGAGCCTTCTAGGAAGAGATATGCGCTTGCCTTCTTCATGAGTCTCCTCTTCTGAGCCTTCGTGAAGTCTTGTGGAAACTCGCCCTCCAAAATGTAGCTAATAATGGGAGTCAATGACTCCAATCCCTGGTATCTCGGTTGCTTGACAGTTGCTGCCACCATGATGACCTGCACTTCTTTCTCAACACATGTAACTACTTGCTGTGCAAGTAAATCGGCATCTTCATTCTGTTTTCTAGGAATATGATATAGTTGCACTTCTTCAAATTGATTAAACAATCTACGAATGGCATGAACTTTTGTCCGTAAGCTTTCATTCTTGCATGCCCAAATACCTAAAATCTGTTTAACAATGAGAAGTGCATCTCCCTTTACCATGAGGCGTTGTATCCCTTGGCCAATGCACATCTTCAAACCATGAATTAGTGTGTCGTATTCTGCTTCATTGTTGCTAGCTGAACTTGGTAGATTGAACTTCTCTTTCATGACCACCTCTCCACTTGGGTTGAGCAACACTAGCCCTCCCCCTGCTTTTCCTGTGGCTCGACGAAAAGCTCCATCAAAGAACAAGGTAAAAGCATTAGGAATACTTTTTGGTGGTGGTAATGGTAGGGTCTTTACTTCAGGCACCTTAATCTCCTTTTCATGCACCCTATAAGTGAGAATCCCTGCCAATTGTGCACGCACACTATCTTCTACCTTGAAAGAGTATTGAAACTCTTGCAACTCCATAATCCACTTTGAGATCCTAGTACTAAGATTCATTTGAGATGACACCCAAGGGAACAAATTCTCTGCAGTGAGAATTACAAAAGGTTTTGGTAGCAGGTAGGATCTAAACTTTCTCACCGCAAACATGAGAGAAAGCATCATGAGTTTTGCTTCTGTGTAGTCTCTCTCCAAAGCATTCATGACCCTACTAGCAAAGTAGATGGGTCGCATCCTTGTACTGTGGGGATCTTGTTGTAGCAACACAGCACCAATTGTTTCCCTTCCAACACTAGAGCTAACAAAGAATGTGTACTCCCAACAAGGAGGCATGAGTGTTGGTAGCTCTGACAAAATGACTTTAATGTTACAAAAATACTCTTCAAGCTCATCAGACCATGCAAATTCTACTTGTTGTGTCAACTTTTGCAAAGGATGAAGCAACTCCTAGGCTAAGTGAATGAAGCGTGACATATACTTCACCTTCTGAATGAAAGAGATGACCTCCTTAAGACTCTTTGGTGATGGGAGCTCAATAAAAGCCTTTGCCTTTGAAGGATCCACCTCAATGCCTTTATAGGAAACCTTGTGACCGAGCAAGATCACTTCATCCTCACCTATGTGGCACTTGTCGGGGTTGAGTTGACCTCCCATGTCATAGAGCTTCTTTAAACCTTCTTCTACCCTTTGTAGATGAAATGATTTTGAGCTATAAATGCAAAAATCATCAATAAAAACCCTAATGGACTTTCCAAAGAATGCTTGAAACACCATGTTCATGAAGCGTTGGAAAGTTGCAGGAGCATTTGTCAGGCCAAATGGCATGACTCTAAAAGCATAACAACCCCAAGGAGTGATAAAGGTTGTTTTCAATTGATCCTCCAATGCGATACCTATTTGAAAGTAACCCGAGTAGCCATCACACACAGTGTACTTCTCATGACCAGCTACTTCATTTAGTATCTCATCCTGAAATGGGAGGGGAAATTTTGTTGCCTCATTAAGTGGACCATAATCCACACACACCCTCCACTTGCCGTTTTTCTTAGGAGTGACAACAACGGGAGAGACCCACTCTGAATTCTCCAGTGGATAAATGAAACCTGCTGCTAGAAGCTTTATTACCTCCTTGAGTAGAGCCTGCTCCTTAATGACTCCTAGCCTTCGTAGCTTTTGAGCCTTAGGTGTGGCCTCTGGCTTCAACTCAATCTTGTGTTGAACAACATCTACTCCACGCACATCGGTGTAGTCTTTAGCAAAAAGCCTCGGAAATTTTCTTAGCACACATTTGAACTCCTCTCTTTCATCCTTTGTAAGTGTTGTAGACAACATACCTTCTAACATTCCTTCATCTTCCACCTTTTGGTTCTCTTGGGATCCTACCTCTTCCAAACCTCAAGAAGAGGTCTCCTGGTTGTTTGGCTTAGACCTTACCCCCATGACTTCAATGGAGGACTCCTCTTCAGTAATG
This sequence comes from Adiantum capillus-veneris, assembly GCF_014529385.1. Classification (NCBI taxonomy): domain Eukaryota; kingdom Viridiplantae; phylum Streptophyta; class Polypodiopsida; order Polypodiales; family Pteridaceae; genus Adiantum; species Adiantum capillus-veneris. Next base: position 141,288,208 of record NC_140934.1, read on the forward strand.
CTGCCGCTACTTTCTTCTTCTGAAGTGTTTTCAGTCCAATCTTCTTCCGTCTCACTTCGAGATGATTCTTCATGGAGCTCCTCTTGGCGTTGCTCCTTCATGTCAAAGACAACCTTCTTGTGATTGTCATTCCTGCAAATTAGCTTTCCACTCTCCCAATCCTGCAAAGCTCGCATTTTCATTAGCCATGGTCTTCCTAGGATAAATGGGTAACCATTTCCCTTGGTAGACATGACATAGAAATCCACTGCCTTCTTAATGCCAAAGGCCTCCACAAAAACATTTTTACAAATGCCTTTGCACCTAGCCTTGCTATTGTTTGCCATTTTCACTTTGATTTCAGGTGTCTCATGGATGTGTATGCCTAGTCTTTGCATGAGCCCTTCTGTCATGATGCAAATTTGTGCACCCCCATCCACTAGACCTTTCCTAACCAATCTTCCTTTTATGTAACAATCTAGCACAGGTGTAATATCCTCGTTCATTTCAGCATGTGCAATTTTTACAACAGGAAAACTCTCGTTTACCTTTCTCCTAGTGCTAACTGCCTTTGTTAAATCCCTCCTAACTTGTGGGCATAATGCAAGAAACTGAGGCTATGAGATATCATGACCCTTACCTCGCATGTCTTCCAACAGGTTGTATGGATCCATACCATGTCCAAGAGGGAAGTCTTGGAGATTGATACGACGTCGAGTCCTCTTAGCTTCCTTGGTCTCCTTTGCCTTCTTGCCTTGTCCATGGTCACTCTGTGATGGGACACCCTCTTTCTCTTTACCTTTTCCTCGGCCACGCTTAATGCCATTTGCTTCCATGTCAACCTCATTTGAGTTTGTCACCTCTACCACATGCACATTTGGATCTGGCAAAGGTGGAACTCCTTCTACCCCTTGTGGAGGTGGTCTTGGTCCATTTGGTCTTTGTAGAAGCCTTGGTTGTTGACCAGCTCCTTCACCTGCATTCATCACTGGGTAATTCAAGTTAGGTCTCCCTGGCTCCCCACGAGGCCAAGGACAATTATACATCCCATGTCCAGACTCTCCGCAATTCCAACATTGCAAGACTCTCCTAGGTCGTAGATCTCGCTCTTCAGACTTCTTTGCTTGTCCCTTTGGACCTACAGCTTGTGCAAGGTGAATTGACAGGCTTCTTAAAGATTCGTTTAACTTCTCAATTACTTCCGCCGTTACCTCAGGAAGCTCCCTCGATGTTGATGCTTGTGACTTACCTTTGGGTCTAAGACCTTCTATTGGAACCTCTCCCCTTAAGCACTTGAGTTTCCTATATTTCTCAGCAGCCCTAGTTTCAACTGCATCAAAGGTAGCAGGCACACCCGCCTCAACTTTTACCTTAAGGTCAGGAAAGAGTCCGGGTATGAACCTCTCCTTCTTTAGAAATTCTGCACCATCACCAGGGTTAGCAACATTTCTTATCCATAGAGCCCAAAGACGTAGAAACTCTTGCTTGTACAAGTAGTAGTCATCTAAGTCTTTTTGCTTATGAGAAACAATGTCTTGCCATAGTTTTTGAGTGTTTTGGGGATCAAAGAAGTATCTCTTAAAACGATTCAAAACTTCTGTGTAATTCCCCTTAACTTCCTCAGGCAAAGAGTCAAACCAAGTGCTAGCATCTTTCCTAAGGACCACCTCAAACATTTCTACACGTTCTTGATCAGTTATCATCCTCTTGATACGGCAAGACATCTTGAAATTCGCTAAAAATAATTCAGCATCCTCTCCAGGCTCTCCAAAGAAAAGAGGATACCCAGACATTTGGCGTTGGCTTTCCATTGAATTGATTTCAAAGTGACACCCGTTTTTGTTTTTCTTTCTTAAAAAGATTTACACAATAATGTATCTAGCTTGCAATCTATTCTACAACAAAATAAAGATATTCACATCAAACGACCTATGATAATCAATAAGAGGTAGGATGACAGGGTTTGGTGATGCGAGAATTTCTCCTACTCTTTGGGCACCAAACATGAACACCATACGTTGTTGAAAATGGATTTTCCTACTAATTGCAATGTTTATTCTAATGTGTGGAGTGAAATGGAAGGGGAAAACCTCTATTCTTGGGCCATTATCCATGGTCTATGCATGACCTAATGCTTAAAACAAAACAAAAATATAGACGTCCAAACTAAGGTCGTACCTAATGAGAGGCAAAATAAAAGGATTTACTGAAGCGTTTATCTCGGCCAACCTAAGAGGACCTAAAATTCTACGAATAACACGTTGAAATTGCAACTTAGTACTAACAATTATGGGTACCGTTTGCCTTGCAATGGGAATTAAGGGATCATACAAATTTTCGTGATTCATGCAAACTACTTGACTATGCTAAAGGTTGATTCTACACAAAAATACACAAGCCGTCCTCCGTGGGGGCACCAATTTGAGGCGGTCCGGGGCGGGCAACAAGAAGAGCAACCTCTAGACACCCTTCAAGGCTCCCGTGCTGCTCAATGGGGCTGGGGCACAACACAACACAAACCAAAACAACAAACCCACAGCCAAATCCCAACTACACAAGGGGCACCACCTAGTTTAAGAGCGAACTAGGACGCAAAAGAGGAGAATCGTTAGAGCAACCCACAAACAAGCAAGGAATTTACACTAACCCTAACACCAATGGAACACTCTCACACACTAAAACACGAGAGAGAGAGAGAGAGAGAGAGATAGAGAGAGGGAGAGAGATGGTGCTCGGGCTGCTTTGAAGTGTATCGTTAATGATCAAGCAAACATAAATATATACATGTAATAAAGAGAGAGAAAGGGGGAGGGGGTGCTTGTTGCATTAATACCTTCTTACAAATCTGTCATGACAAATCAAAGTGAGATTAGTATGTGTTCAACATAGCTTGCATAAATTTCACCACAACACATCACAAGAAAAGCCACCCCAATCACTGTCTTAAAGCCAGGGGAGTCCTCTCCACCCTGTCGCCCTCTTACAGTATGTGGGATTTATGGCTAGATTGATGACAACACCAGAGACAAGCTATCAAGAACTTAACAAAAAACACCAAGACACTTACGCATCATTGTTGTCCATTACTTCACGTTGGAAGGGAGACAAAGTATTCAACCTTAGTCCAAATCCACCCTCCTTGATTCAGCAAATGTTGGGCTTACACTAGTAGGAGAAATGATAGATTTCCTACTCTCAATTGAATGATCACTCTCTCTCTTACAATGGCATAGAGTTCCCTTGCTAATCCCCTAGTACAACACATGCACATGCATAAGACAATGAGCTTCCACTCAAGAGCTCCTTCTAGAGAGGTTGAGCTTGGCTTCTCAAGCTATAGCATAGTGCTCTTGCTTATGGCCCCCTTTTGTGCTAGCTACACCCTCCTTTTATAGCAATTTTGAAGGCTAGGGTTACTCCTCTAACCATGGTTGGGTTAGATTTTCAGCAATTTATCTAATTTCTTTTGCTTGGAATTATCAAGAAGTTGGTGGGGAAAGAGAGGAGAGAGAAATGGAGGTGATAGGACTTTTCATAGTGGGTTAAAGTTAGTAGAGTTAGTATTAATTTACAAATGGAATTGGATATTTACAATGGGAGTATCCATGAAGGATACAAATAAGGAAGAAAAAATCTTAAGAGGTAAGAAAAGGTGGATTTCTTACAAGGTTGATGCTCCAAGTGTCTTGAGTAGGGCCGATTTTGACGCTTGTTGACGGTCCACTAGCTTTGACGGTACATTTTTTCTCCACTCTTGACCTTCATTGAGAGACAAGGTAATTGAAGCTGAGTAATCAACCACCATGATGCTGTCTTTTAAGAGAAGAGGCTGAATTTTGTGGTTTTTTTGATAGATATGGGTAATTTGGAGGAGGAAAAATGAGACTAGGTGGTCAATTTTGGAATGGAGTTGTGTGTGGGAGGTATGAGTTCACCATGGTTTCTCTTATTCTTCAAGGTTGAGGAGAAGGTGAGTAGGGTGCAGAGAGGAGTGGTGAGAGAGGTGGGGATGATGAGTGGAGAAGTGTGTGTGAAAGAGGAAAATGATAAAGTGGAAGAGAGAGTGTGGCGCATAGCATGGGAAACCTGGGGTCCACTAATAAAATCATAGCTCACAGCTCGTAGCTCAAAAAAATATGAAAAAAATTGAGGCAAAAGTTCAGCCCACGAGCTACAACGTTTGTTTGTATCACCTTTTCAAATTTGGAGAGCAAGTGAACTTTAAAAATTCAGCAAAACCGACCATTTTTTTCCACTGCACAAGGTCCTTGTGGGGTCCTTCTTTGGATGATTCTTTTGAATACCTCCAAGAGTGAGCCCTCCATAGTGTATGTATGCATGCCACCTACCCTTGACCTTATTTGGTACGTCTATAATTGAAGATATTGTTGAGATTATGATATAAGTGAATAGTACAACTAAGAAAATCAAATATTGAGGGGTCTAAAAAATATGTACATGTCAAATATAAATAATATAAGTGGAAAAAATATAAAGGGGTCAAAAGAAATCTCTCTCATTATGAGGCTACCATAAAAAGATAAATATTTTTGGTGTTCTAAAAAAAAAACAAAATAGATGTAGGAAGGGAAAAATCACAATAGTGAAAAAATATACACATAAATAAAACTAGTTTTTTTGGATTTTTGTTGGGGTGGAGTTACACCAAATATAAGAGAAGCTTACATGAAAATATTTCTATATGGAATAAAGAATATGAAAAATGGTAAGAAAAATTGTGGTAATGGTGAGGCAATGTACAGAGCATAAATAACACACACCTAGGTAGAAATATTTAAATAAATACCAAAATAATTATGAAAAAATCTTTTATTTATGCCCTATATACAAAGAAATATTTACATACGCATGGGCCATAATATACTTATATTTTTTATTTTGTTGGCTCAACTAGCCCAATGACTAGCTAATTGAGGGTTTTTTAAGAAGATATGGGAAAAGTCCCGTGACTCACGCACGCCTATGTACAGTGAAATGGTAGGGATAGCCACAGTGTTTGGGTGATTTTGGTAGGGTGAGGTAACTCACTGTGACAATTACAAAGAGCCAAAAAACGGCTATCAATACCTTCCTTCAATCCTTTCCCCTTGAGCTTCTTGTTGATTTTGTCCCTTTGGCTTGTGGCTTGGGCAATATAATAGTCGATGGACTCTTCTCTATCAAGCTCAAGTCGTTGAAGATCTAAAATTCTTTCTTGCAAAGATTCTTTTGGCCTCTTTGCTCCCCGTGAGAGAATGCGTAGGCTTGCAATCTCCACCTTAATAGGAAGGAGTGCCTCCTGTCCATATACCAAATGAAAAGGAGTGAATTGAGTGGATACCTTGAAAGATGTTCTGTATGCCCATAGAGCTGCGGTCAAATGACGATCCCAGTTGTTTGGTCGATCTGCAACCTACTTAGAAATGATCTTACATATCATTCCATTCACCTTTTCAACCAACCCATTGCATTGAGGGTAGTAAGGTGTAGAATGCAAATGTTTGACTTTTAACTTTGCCAAAAGATTATCTAGGAGCTCTGCTCTGAACCCTGGACCACGATCTGACAAAATCTCTAATGGTGTGCCGAATCTACTGCATATGTGATCAAAGATAAATTTTGATACCTCCTCGGCTGTAATTCGTGTTGTACTTGCTGCCTCCGCCCATCGTGTCATGTAATCTACTCCCACAATGATGAAGACCTTCCGGGTAGATGTGCGAGGTAAGGGGCCTATTGCATCCACACCCCACTTCTCAAAAGGACCATACGAAATTATTGGAACTCGAGGTTCGTAAGTGAGTCGTTGATCTCCAGCAATCTGACAACCTTTGTATGACTTACACCAATGCTGGACATCACGGTGTAGACTTGGCCAAACAAACCCTGCTTGCAAAATCTTCATGTTTGTAATATCATGAGAAAAATGACCCCCACAGACATCATCATGGCATGAAAAGAGGATTCTCTCTATTTCTTGAATAGAGGGCACCCTTCTTAGCACCAAATCTTTCCCTTTATGATACAGATCATCTCCTATGAGTTGGTAAGGAGTTTCCTTTTTTACCAACCTATGCCTTTGCACTTTATCCAAGTGTTTAGGGCACTCACCAGTTTGGAGGAAAAATATGATGTCCTTCAATTCCTCTTGGCCTTGGTACTTTGGTTCGTAGAGCTTCACACCTCCCATCATGATCTGAAGTTTCTCATTGGAGAGATAATCTGCTTCCTTGTTGAGGGTTCTCACAACATGATGTACCTGTGTAGCTTCAAAGTTCTTTATCAAAGCCTTCACCTGTCTAAGCCACTCCACTAGAGTAGGGTTCTTGCACTTCCATATCCCTTGTATTTGCCTAATAAATAGTAAGGAATCACCTCTTATTATAAGTCTTTCGATGCCAAGTTTTCTACATTCTTCAAGCCCCAACTTTAAGGTGACATACTCAGCCTCATTATTAGAATGAACATTTTCCAAGGTGATACCTTTCTTAACAAGAACTTCCCTTTGTGGACTTAGAATAAGAACCCCCCCTACTGCCTGATCATGTTGTCGTCGGTAAGCTCCATCAAAGGACAAAATGTGTGCATTGTCCATCTCCTCCTCATCATTTTGTGGTGTAGCTTTGTCTCCTGCCCTTGGTGACTCTTTCCTTTCTCTCACTTTGTATGTGAGAATGTCTGCAAGACCTGCCCTTGTGCTAGCTTCCGCAAGAAAAGTGTATTCGAACTCTTGAAGTTCTAGAACCCATTTGGCTATCCTAGATGAGAGGCTCATGTGTTGCACAACATATGGTAAATTGTTTTCCATGGTGAGAATGACAAATGGTGCAGGTAAGAGATATGATCGGAACTTTTTTACCGCAAACATAATTGTGAATACCACCTTCTCCATATCGGTGTAGCCCTTCTCTGCAGCGGTCATGACTTTGCTTGCAAAGTATACTGGCCTCATGTAGCATGTTTTTGGGTCTTTTTGCATGAGAACTACACCGATGGCCTCCATTCCTACACTTGGCATGATGTAATATGTATCCTTTGGATTTGGTGGCATTATTGTTGGAAGAGAGTTGAGAATACCCTTTACTTTAGTAAAGCATAATTCGTGTTCCTCTCTCCATTCAAATGTGGGTTTGTTTGCTAGCTTGTGCAAAGGTGCAATAGCTTCCGCTAGAAGGTGAATGAAACGAGACTTTGTGGTTGAAAGTCATGAGCTCGTTGGTTGTCGTTGGTGGTTGTAGTGACAAGAGAGCATTTACTTTTGATGGATCCACTTGAATTCCTTGCAAAGAAACCACATGACCTAGCAATACCACTTGTGACTCTGCAATGTGACACTTCTTAGGGTTAAGCTGTCCCCCAAATTGATGAAGCCTCCTAAGCCCCTCCTCAACTTTTTGGCAATGAAGTATTTGGCTACTATAGATACAGAAGTCATCCATAAAAACCCTAATTGACTTTCCAAAGAAGGGCTGAAAGACAAGAGTTGTAAACCTTATGAAGGTACTAGGAGCATTTGTAAAATGGCATTACTCTATAGGCAAAGCAACCCCAAGGTGTGATGAAAGTGGTTTTTAACTGATCTTCTTCTGCTATTCTGATTTGAAAATACCCTGAATACCCATCACACACTGTGTAACATTCATAGCCGGCTACTTCGTTTAAGATTTCATCTTGGAAAGGAAGAGGAAAATGATCCCTCTTTGTTGCAGCATTGAGCGGTTTGTAGTCAACACAGACCCTCTATTTTCCGTTCTTTTTAGGGGTTACTACAATTGGGGACACCCACTCAGAGTTAGACACAGGGTAAATGAAACCAGCTTTGAGGAGTCGGTTAACCTCTGTCAAAAGTGCCTCTTGTTGTATTTTTCCTAGGCGCCTTAGCTTTTGAGCTACAGGTTTAGTACCTCGTTTTAATTCTATGCCATGCTCTATAACATCCACACCTCTAATTTGTGAGTAATCAGTGATAAACAAATTGGGATACCTCTTGAGCATATCGATGTAGGACCGCTTCTCCTCAGGGGTAAGATCTTTTGCAAGCATCCTCTTAAAGTCTTCAAAGTGCTTGTGGTCACCTTTGTCATCCTTTGTTTGCTCCTTTGTTGGGTCAACCTCTATTGATGGAGTTTTTGATGTGTTGAAGATGATTCCCATTACCTACAAAGATGATTCTTCTTCGCTATTGGATGTAGTGGTTGAACTTTCCTCGTCGCTTGAGCCAAAATTCTCTTCACTTTCTTCATCAGCCGTGGTCTCATAGTTGATGTCGAGCTGCTTTCCTTCATGCCAATCGTATACTACATGTTGCCCCTTTTTGAGAATCAATTTTCCTCGTCCCCATTTTTGATCTGCATTCACAGCAATGAGCCAAGGCCTCCCTAGGATGATGGGATAGCCCTCCCCCTTGGCTGGCATAACATACATGTCCACACGTGCATCTATATTACATACAAAAACTTTTACATTCTTGATGATCCCTAGGCACTTCACACTTGCATTGTTGGCCAGCCTAGCTTGAAAATTAGAGGATTTAGTGATTTCAAGCCCTAGTCTGTTCATGGCTCTTTCCGTGATCACACACATTTGTGCTCCACCATCAACATACACATTGGATACCTTCCTACCCCTTACATAAGAATCTACAATAGGTTCCACATCTTGTTGTGGCTTTGAAGTCAATGACTTTACTGTCACCTTTTCTTTCTTTCTTGGGAGTCTTGTGCTTACAAGTTTGGACCAGTGCTTTCTCACCTTGGGTGATAGATGTAGGAGTTGAGGCCAAGAAATATTGGGCTTTTGAGTTTGCAGATCTTCTAAGATGTTGTAGGGTTCCATATTCTTTTCTAGTGGAGAATCGTTGATGCCGATCTCCCTTCGCCTTGACCTCTGCTTCTTGCCTCCTTCCTCCTTCTTTGACTTTTTCTTCCTCTCCTTCCTTGCAGGTTCTGACTCTTCATTCCTTGTGTCTTCATCCTTGTTTTCTGCTAGCATAACATCAAAATGTATAGGGCTCACCTCTATCTCCTCTTCCAGCTTTATGACGTTTACTCGTCTCTCTTCCTCCACTGGTGGGACAGGAGGGATGTTTGCCACTGGAGGTGGTGGTGGTCGACGAAGAATTTGCGAGGCTTGAGCATGCTCTTGCTGCACCATGAGCGGAGGGGGTCTAGGAGGGTATATGTCCCCTGGAAGCCTTCGAGGGTGAGGGCAATTATACATGCCATGACCAACTTCGTTGCAATTCCAGCATCTCAACTCTTGTGCTTGACGTCGTTGATTGCGATTCCCTTCTCTTGGTTGTCGTTGTTGGGGTAGGCCCTGCACTAGATTCAAGGTGAGACTCTCTAGTTGTTGAGTTAATCTTTGCAAGATCTCTTGTTGTGATCCTTCCCCTATTTGTGAAGTTTGGGCAAGAGAGCCCCTAACCTGTGCTCCCATGCTTGGTGAAGAATCCCTCTCAATGACTTCATTTAGGTCCCTTGTTCTATGTGCTTGAAAATTTAACTTCTTGAATTTGACCATGGCCACCTCACGTGCTTCCTCAAATGTTGATGGGAATTTTAACTCTACCTTGGTCTTCAAAATTGGATACAAGCCAGCCATGAACCTATCTTTCTTTAGAAAGTTTGGTGCACCACCTTAGTTTTGTAAGGTAGCCTCCCATCTATCCCATAGGTTAAGGAAAACGGCCTCATAAGATGGGTAGTCTTCAAGGAATACCTGTTTATGTTGAAGTAGACACTTCCAAAGACCCTCTGGAGTATCTCCTTGCCCAAATTTGGCAAGAAAAATTGCACGTAGCCTCTCCCAATTGGTTTTGTTTTGAGGTTGCAAGGCCTCATACCATGCCTTAGCTTCCCCTTTGAGAACGAGTGGAAAAGCACGCAGCTTTACCTCTTCTTGATCTCTCCCAGAGATGAGGTGTGCCATCTCCAAATTATCCAAAAATTCTTGTGCATCCTCAAAATTTTTAGAATGGTAGGAAAAGTGCTTGACATTTTTACAATACAAGGAAGCTTGTGTACCACAAAGTTTTGACTACGATGAGTGATCACATCAAAATGAAAATATATACATCAAGTGTTAGTTCATAATTTATCATAGGCAAAATAAAAGGGTTGATTGAGGCATTAATTTCATTAAGGAGAGTGGATCCAAAAATTCTCCTAATGGTTGCTTGAAATCTAAATTTTGTAGCAATTATGATGTGCATAGATTGACGAGCCATGGATGTAAAAGGAGAAGCAGCTCCAGGTTGGTTCATGTGACAATGTGTTCTCCTTTTTCTTTCTCTTGAAGAAAGCTTCCTTTGAGTGGATCGCTATCTAAGCACCTCTTGTCCCTGCCTCAAAACAAAATAAAAACATGGACATCAAATGAATCATCATAATTAATGAATGGAAGAATGATGGGATTTGGAGATGCCAAGATTTCACCAAGTCTTTCTGCTCCAAACATAAAAACAATGCGTTGTTGGTAAAAAAATTTGCGATCTACACAAATGTTAATTCTGATGCGTTGTGAAAAATGAAAAGCATATGGTGCAACTCTATTGTTTATGAGGAGAATAGAAGGCAATTAGGAAAGTTCCTCAGTGGGGGCACCACTTTTATGAGAGTGGATTTTTGAGATGGGGATCAACTCAAGGCTCCCACCAGACAACCACTCTGTGAGACCCTACACACGCATATTTCTTAGGGGCACCACCCTCTTTTATGGAGAAAGAAGGAAACCAAAACAAACCATATACAACACACACACGCACACACACACACACACACTCACACCTTCCTTATGTGCTTCAACACAAAATGCCCTTCAACACACTCCTTAAGCAATCCCTTTGAACACTGCACAAACTCACATGCAAAGATTGACCTTCACCATATTAGTGCTCATATACTTCTAAGAAAAGCAAGCACTAAACCTCAAAACTCAAAACACCATAATGCACAAATACTTGCCAACACCTTTCCTTTCCCAAAAGAAGAGACTACTTACACACATAAGGCGGCATGCATAGAGAGCTCTTCTCCATCTATGCAGCCCCAAGACTTACTTACACACAACATAAGAAGAGAAGCCAAGCAAATAGACACCATGGTGCACAAAAACTTTCTCAACAAACAAGCAACCCAATGAGCACAAAACATGAGAAGCTGCCAAGATATGCTTACCAATTTTGCATGCGTTTAGAGCAAAAGTGTGACGACGACACCCCAATAGCAACGATTTGTTGATCAAACCATGAGATAGATCATTGAACTTGATATCCTTGATCTCATATAGAATCTACAATCCTTATTTAGGGATGAGTATGGTAAGAGAAATATTTGCAAGAGAATGGTAGCAATAGCATATTGATGCTCTCTCTATGGTGCCGCTTATGATAGCGAGCTTAGGAAATGGATAGGGAGACAAGAGGAGAGAGAGATTAGGGCTTTCCTAACCTTACAGGAGCTTATTTGCAGCAATGGAGTAGGTGTGTGTATTTTTGTGCTTGCCAAAGGGCCTTTTTATAGTTGTACAAGACCTTGGGTTAGGTTAAAGTTGACTAGGGTAGGTAACTAACCATAGTTAGCTTCGCTTTTGACCATTCCTTCAATTATGCAAATAAGGGACTTATTTTTTCATTAAAAATAGCTTTTTAGGTAGTGGAGGCTCCATAAGGGTTGATAATGTATGTGGGCCCCACCATGATGTCCCTCCAGTGGCTCTTGCAGAGTGTCCCCATCCTGTTTGTTGTGTCTCTAGAAGCATCTTGAGCCGACCCCTCCACATGCAAGTGGTTTTTAACTCCCCATTGGTATTTTAGAATGTTGAAGAAGTCAAGAAAACTTTTCACCTTTGTGGTTTACCTGATTGTAACTTTGACCTGCAGTAACAGTGTCCGCAGCACCTTGTTTTCACCATAACTTTCAGCCTGTAACTCAGAATTGGGTGTTGTAAAAGGCAAAGTTGAACTTCTCAAAGTGTTTAAGCTGATTTTGGAGTGTTCCTCAAGTATACGCATGAGCTAAGGCGTTCAAGATGCATCCAGAACACCTTTTGAACCAAGTCTCCTTGTAGGGGGTCCTTTAGCATGCATCCAAGGTGTAGCATGCTTTTTCAAAAGAGAATCCACCTTAAACAAATGAGGTAGGCTCCAATAAAGTTTTATTTATTGGGGATATACATTATATTTAAGAGTTGTTGACCAACACAAGTAAATGATCCAAGACTTAGGTCACATAGTGGTGGGGAAGGGAAGGCCTACAAGGTTAACCCTACCCTTGAGAGAAGATGGGTAAGATAAGTGCCCATAAATTATTTATTTACAAATTATGGGATGTAGATAGCTATTGAAATTAGTAAAGGTAATTAGTTAAAAGACTATACAGTAAAAAAACTACGAGAGTAGTATTAAGTTTACTATTTACATTTAGCATGAAGAGAGAAATATGATGTAAATGCATAAAGATCTAAGAAGGGTAAGGTGTTTGTATGGAAAACGGCTATTAAGGAAAGAGAGAATGAACGCTAGGTTTAAACTTTGATAAAAAACATATACATTTGAGTAGAAATGTAGTGCAAATGCAAGGTTACCATTTAACGCTACTCAATGTAAAGTCCTCCAGACTTTACTCCATGTGCTATTGTCATAGAACCCTTTGATATCTTCCACATGCTCTGTCCAAAAATGGTGACGTAGCCAGCATCATCAAGTAAACATGTGCGGGAACATGTCTCACATTCTTCAGCGTGAAAGAAGAGCCATTCTGAAACTTCAATTGAACATCTCCAACACCTAAGATCTCACATGTCTGCCCATTGCCTAGCCGAACATGATCTTTAGTGGTCACATAAGAAGTAAACCACTCCTTGTTTGGAGACACATGAAGTGATGCCCCTGAGTCTATAATCCAGTCACTCAGTTCATTTTCATCAGATGCTGTAAGAAGAGCTGAGTCCATTGTATTCTTCAAGCAGTAGATGTCTCCTGACACTAGACTGTCATCCTCTGCAACAGTGTTTGTCACATTTATTTCTTGAATCTTCACTGAGGACTTGTTCTTCTCACCATGGTCTTCAGCTTTCTCTTTGCCTTTTTCTGCTTTCCATTCTCTGCAGTCTCTTTTCATGTGACCCTTCTTACCACAATGGTAGCATTCTATGTCACTCTTGCCTTTAGCACTGCGGGACTTGCTACGAGACGGATTCCTCTTTCCACCTTTGTACTTTTCTTTGGTCCTTCCCCTGACAACTAAGTGTTGAGATGTCGAGCTCTACACCTTGAGTTGGCATCCACTACGGGTCTTGGCCGCTTACGGAATTTACTCACTGGCGCGTTAGGTGACCGACACGGAGGATCTCTGCCAGTGATTCTACAGCTGGACTACACATATAGTGCCAGCCTAGTACGCTTCTAGCGAGTTCACACTTAGTGACCGCATGTACATATGTGCTACTTTTCAGCTTTAGCACTTAGTCATTTTGTACTCTCTTTTTTGTAAAGAAGAAGAAGAAGCTTTCCATCTGTGTGTGTGCTTTGTGCTTGTCTTGTGTAGCTCTCTTGCATCCTCATTCTTTACATGGTATCAGAGCCTGGTGGAGGCAAGAGAGGCTAAGAGAGCAAGAACATCACAATCCCTTCGTTCGCAATCCACGAGTTTCTGAACAGGTCTCCAAAGTGCAGTATACAGAGATTTACTATACAAGTACAGTGGTTGTATGTACGCTTGATTGTGGACACTCGTTGAGTGTAGAAAGCGTTACAGGTACCACGATAGCAGGTTCAGCAGATTTGCAGGTTTTTGCAGATTGCAGCTATTTTGTCTTAGTGCTTCAAGATGTCTGACGGTTTTAGTCAGATTGTTACTAAGAAGCTTGAGAAAAATAACTACCCTGCATGGAAGTTCAGAATAACAAATTTCCTAAAAGGAAAAGGTTATTGGGACTATGTAGAAGGAGACAATGAAAAGGAACCAGAGATTCCCAAGGCAAATGCTACAGTAGAACAAAGGAAATCTTTGAGGGACTGGCAACAAGGTCAGAGCAAAGTGATGTATTGGCTTTCTATGAGCATCACAGATGGCATGATGGGTTGTCTACAGGATGCTGAAACCCCCGCCATTGCATGGAGAAACTTAGGCAGAGTGTTCGAGGTGAACACCAAGGCCAGGAAGCTTCAACTAAAGTCGGAGCTAAATCAGGCTAAGAGGAACAACCTCTCAATCAATGATTATGCCTTGAAGATCAAGAGTATCATTGAGGCTCTTGGATCTATTAAAGTCTCACTGGAAGACGATGACATTGTCCGTGCATGCTTGGATGGTCTAGGAGATGAGTATGTATATTTTAGGTCTTCCATGAATACAAGAGACGACATCCCCGTGTTCCAAAATTTGATTTCTATGCTTATTCTTGAGGAGAAGAACCTTGACACATCTTCTTCTCATGGCAGAAATAATTCTGAACAGGCCTTCTATTCTAACTCCAACAGAGGTAGAGGTAGAGGTCGTGGTCGAGGCCCAAGGGGTTGCAGGGGCCAATTTCTGGAAGGTCAATCAAATCAAAACAATACAGGTGGCAGCGGAAACCAGTCTCAAGGCAGGGGGAGTCAAAGAGGTCGTGGTGTAGGATCAAGCAGGCAGCAACATACTCCAGATAGCAAAGAATGTTGTACTTGCTGTGGTGAAAGAGGTCACATGTCACGTGACTGTCCAAAGGGAAAAGAAAGTGGAAAGAGAGAACAGGGCAACTATGCATCTACTAGCAGAGATGAAGATAACAGTAAAAATGAACGCATGTTTGTTATGCAGCATGTAATGAATACAATGACTACAGAGAATTCCACCCAAGATGATGTTTGGTATGTGGATTCAGGTGCCTCTAATCACATGACGTCTCGTGGAGAGTGGTTTAGAGATATGTGCAAACCAGATGTGTCAGGCTATGTGCAGACAGGAGATGACACAGCTCACCCCTTTGCTCATGTAGGGGACATACCTCTAAATACGAAGAGTGGGAAATCAAAGTACTTAGCAGATGTACTTCATGTACCAAACATTACAAAGAATCTTGTTTCTGTTGGACAAATGGTTGAGCAGGGTTTGCAGGTTCGCTTCAATCCAAATGGCTGTTATGTAGAAGATTTCCAGAATGGCTGTAAGCTAATCACAAAGGGCAAATGTGTGGGCAGAATGTTTACGCTGAATGTAGACATGCGTGAGGTAAAAGCTGCATTATTTGCACAGGGCACAGGTGTTGTGGCTGATGTTGAGATTTGGCACAAACGCATTGGCCATGTCAATGAGCAGAGATTGCGCAGCATGCAATTAAAACAGATTGTAAAAGGCTTGCCCAAATTCAAGGTGGATGGTATGCATAAAGTGTGTGCAGCATGCCAGTTTGGAAAACAGTCAAAGGGCTCATTTCCACATGAGCGCAATGTATGTAAAAATCCACTTGAGGTGGTGCACACAGATGTTTGGGGTCCAACTGATACTGCAAGTATACATGGTTGCAGGTATTATGTCTCTTTCATTGATGACCATACAAGGAAAGTATGGGTCTACTTCATGCGTAACAAAAGTGAAGTGTTTGGTCACTTTCAGAACTTCAAAGTCATGATTGAGAAGGAGACAGATATGCAAATCAAGACATTGAGGTCAGATGGAGGGGAAGAGTACTTCTCCAATGATTTTTCAGATTTTCTGCGAATGCATGGTATACGCAGGCAGTTTACATGCAGATATACTCCACAACAAAATGGGGTCGTAGAAAGGAAAAACAGGCACATTGCAGAGGTTGCACGTGCATTGATGAATGAGAAGAACATGCCTCATCATTTTTGGGCTGAAGCTGTAAATGCAGTTGTGTACATTATGAACAGGACACCTACAGCTGCGGTGCATGATGTAACACCTGAGGAAAAGTTTACAGGTACAAAGCCTGATTTGGCACACTTGAAAGTGTTTGGCTGCATAGCTTACGTGCATGTATTAGGTGAGTTGCGTAGGAAATTGGATCCTAAAGCAGAGAAATGTATTCTTGTGGGATATTCCCTTGAACAAAAGGGGTACAGGTGCTATAATCCTACTACACGAGAATTACGAGTGAGCAGAGATGTAGTCTTTGATGAGATGAGCAGCTGGTACAGTAATGCACATGGCACTATTGGGGCTGATGTAAAAGATGATGTGGTTGTACAAAATGTGAGTCCACAGTCACAGGTTTTGAGTGGACCACAAGAGTCCTCTTCTTGTGGCTCTATTGAGAATCCATGGAATGGTAGACTACGTACGCAGGTTACTCCACCAGCAGGTACAGGGAATGTATCACGATAAGGAAAGGAAAAGGTTGATGAACCTCCCTTTATGGCTGATGCATCATCAGGTTTTTCACATGTAGACATGGATTCAGATGGTTCTGAACAAAGTCTTGATGAGGAATTTGGAATTCCGGCTATCAGGACACCTGGTGTAAGGAAAGTACAAGAAGATGTTAGAGGGCAAAGGAGTGACCCAGGACCGCGCAGATCTAACAGAGTCAGAAATCCAGTTTAGAAATTGACTTATAATGGGTATCTAGCGCATCACCAAGCCTACATGGCTAAGGTGATACAGGATGTGGAGCCCACATGTTTTGAGGATGCAGTTGGAAATGTGCATTGGGATGATGCAATGAATGAAGAGATGGCTGCATTGGAAGCAAACGACACATTAGAGTTGGTGCCATTGCCAAGTGGCAAGAAAGCTATTGGCTGTAAATGGGTGTATAAAACCAAGCATAAGGCTGATGGTAACATTGAGAGTCACAAGGCAAGGCTGGTCGCAAAGGGTTATGCACAGAAGTATGGCATAGACTATGAGGAGACCTTTGCTCCAGTGGCAAAGATGACGACTGTGAGAGCTGTCATAGCAGTGGCTGCATCTAGAGGATGGATTATGCATCAAATGGATGTAAAGAATGCCTTCTTGAATGGTGAGTTGCAAGAGGAAGTGTATATGGATCAGCCACCTGGTTATGTTGATCCAGGTTACCCAGATTATGTATGCAGACTTCTCAAAGCTTTGTATGGTTTGAAGCAGGGCTCTAGAGCATGGTATGACAGGATTGCCACGTATCTTGTCAGTATTGGTTTTAGGAGAGCTCATGCTGATCATTCACTCTATGTACGTGAGAGTGATGTGGGGATTGTGGTCATTACCATATATGAAAATGACCTTATTATTGTTGGTGACAATGCTATGGAGATTGACCATGTGAAGGGTCTTCTCAAACAGGAGTTTGAAATGAAAGATTTAGGCGAGTTGCGCTACTTTCTTGGCATTGAGGTGATCAGGACTCCAGAGGGTGTATGGCTATCATAGAGACAGTATGCTTTGGACATGTTGTCAAAGTATGGTATGGCTGATTGTAAGCCAATTTCTATTCCCTTGGATGTGAATGTAAAGCTGAGTGCAGAGAAAGGTGATGTTGTTGAGGATGTCAATATGTACATGAAGATTGTGGGTAGTCTAATCTACTTGACTATCACAATGCCAGACTTGAGCTACACAGTAGGCTTGGAGAGTCATTTCATGATGCAGCTTTCGAGGAAGCCACATTTGGATGGAGTACAACGCACACTTCGGTATGTGCAAGGGACTCTTGACTACGCATTGTTCTATGCAACAGATGTGCCATTAGCATTGTATGGGTATACATATGTAGATTGGGCAGGTAGCATTGTTGATAGGAGATCTACGAGTGGCTTCATGTTCTCTTTTGGGAGTGCTGTTGTTACTTGGAGTAGCAAAAAGCAGCCTACGGTTGCTTTATCGAGCACAGAGGCCGAGTACAGGGGTGCAGCAGTTGCGGCGTGTGAGGTAGCTTGGCTATGCACATTACTTGAGGACTTGGGAGTGCAAGTGGACCAGCAGATTGTCATCCATTGTGACAACCTCAGCAGCATGCAGTTGGCTAGGAACCCAGTGTTCCATGCCAGGACCAAAACACATAGAGGTCCATTACCACTACGTTCGAGAGCGAGTGTTGGCGGGTGACATCGACTTGGTCTACGTCAGCACAGAGGAGCAGATAGCGGATATCTTTGCCAAGGTCCTCGAAGATGAGAAGCTTTGATGTTTCCGGACTATGCTTGGACTCTGCGACATGCAGAGCTCGAGGGGGAGTGTTGAGATGTCGAGCTCTACACCTTGAGCTGGCATCCACTACGGGTCTTGGCCGCTTACGGCATTTACTCACTGGAGCGTTAGGTGACCGACACAGAGGATCTCTGCTAGTGATTCTACAGCTGGACTACACATATAGTGCCAGCCTAGTACGCTTCTAGCGAGTTCACACTTAGTGATTGCATGTACATATGTGCTACTTTTCAGCTTTAGCACTTAGTCATTTTGTACTCTCTTTTCTGTAAAGAAGAAGGAGAAGCTTTCCATCTCTATGTGCTTTGTGCTTGTCTTGTGTAGCTCTCTTGCATCCTCATTCTTTACACTAAGGCTGTTCCTTTGCCTTTGTCCATTGTCTTTCTATTGGTTTCTTCAGTAAGCAGACTTCCTTCTACACCTGCTATGTTCAAACCATCTGGAGGTGCAGAATTACTCAAAGCTGTGCGAAAAGTGTCCCAACTTTTCGGTAATGTGATCAAGAGGAACATAGCTCTAACAGGTTCATCAAACTTGATACCTTGAGCTGACAACTGACTATAGATTGTGTTGAATTCATTCAGATGATTGGACATAGGTGTCCCTTCTTTCATCTTCAAGTCAACAAGCTTCTTAAGCCAGTATACCTGTGAAGCTGCACTCTGCTTCTCATAAAGATCACTTAGCTTTAACCATGCTTGATAAGCCGACATCTCGTCTGCTACATTGAAGTAAACGCTTTCTGCCAAAGTTAGCATAATGGTAGAATGTGCCAATTCATCCATTTCGCTCCATTCATCTTCGTCCATATCTTCTGGTTTTATCCCCTTGAGCTTTATAGGTTTTATCTGCTTCTTTTGTACCAACACGTGCCAAACCTGCTTCTTCCACAATGGGAAATTGGTTCCATCCAGCTTCTTGATATTGTAAAGAGCAGTGTCCTGTGATCCAGCCATAGCTACGGTTCACAATAGTTTACTTTTCTGGGAAAAATTCGGCAGAGTTTCCCCTGTAAACTGATCTCTGAACCAATATCAACCTGTCAAATGAACCAAGAAAGCTTCAAATTCTGCAGAAATTTTGGTAGAGTCTCCTTTGTAAAATGGCTCTGGTGTACTAAAAAACAGACCAAAAAACAGATCAAAAAACACTGTCTCTTTGACACTGTAAGCTGCGGGTAAACCTGTCTTGCACCTGTACTGTCTCTCACTGTCCTGTCACTGTCCTATAAGCATAGACTGCGACAATGCCTCAACGGAAATAAAGCAAAGATGCAATCCCAACTGTCTAACTCATAGTCAATACATCCTAGCTGCCTATCTAAGGGTGATCGAGGGATCGCTCCAAGACCTATATCACCGAAAGGATCTCAACATTCGAGAATCCCCCAGCTCAATAAAACTTCACTCGACCCTCAACAAAGGCTGCAGTAGATCTGACAGTACATAGAGTTCCCACAAAGTCATACATCCACAAATTTCCCACTGTATGTTGTAACTGCTGCGGCGGTTGTTTGCTGCGTGACTCACAGCCAGCAAACCCTCAACAGACATACATCATCTCTGACAATACATCCCATGTGGAAGTACCTGCAATGTCAGGATGAAATCTAGAATATCAAGCAGCAAACACAAGCTACTTGATGAACTAGTGGATGTCCCCTACAGTCTGTGTGTAGATGCGCCCGTGTCGTATGTGACACGCCTCCAAGAACTCTGAGCCTTCCTTCGATGTGTAGATAGCCACAAATCAACACTCTGGGAGTGTCGATATCCTCAGCACCTGCAGTCGTAGGCCAAAAACCCCAAATTTGCAGAGTCGGATCTGCACCCGTCGAGACCACATACTCGAAAATGGCCTGCGTAGACCTTTGTCGAAGCCGAACGGTGGCCGATATGACCTCCCACGAGATTTGGGGCCGTGTCCTTGCCTGTCGAATTTCACTCCAATCTGAGTTGGTGACTCTAGCCTCCTACAGTGCTGCCCCGAGCCTCGATCTGAGCTCTGATACCAGTTGAAGGAGTACAAGCGGAAGTGTGATGCGAGAGAGAGAGAGAGCGAGAAGAAGAGCACGACGATATGGTGAACTCGCTCTACTGTAATGTGTAGCGCATAGTGAGTTCTTATTAGGTTTTTACAAAAGAATATGTGTACATACCTGGCGGCCCGCCCACTTACCTGGGCGACCACATTGGGCTTTATACCCCAACAAATATTACATTATTTCACATCATGTCCTTTTAGGTCTTAGCTGAAAAGATCTTTTTACAAATCAAAATATTACATTATTTCACATCATAGGATCAAAATTGTATGAATGTACTACTAATGCTTTGTTCTTTAAGGTTTTCTAAATCAGTCCAAAAAAACAAAGATAAAATATTTTTTTTAATGAAATGGAGCCCATGCTCTTAACACTAGAATGGTAACCTAACAGGACATAAAAGTGTCCTTTCAGGTTTTCTGAAAAAATTCCAAAACCATAGTAGATCCATTCATTTTGAAAAATCCTTTCATGAGCTTATAGTTCAATAACTACTACATATGGAAAAAATGAGAAACTTGTAATTTTTCTCATCCCTTGGTCACTACAAGCCTCCAAAGTTGATGGACCAGTGCATTTTGCCCAAAACAACAATTTCTTACGGTTGATTGCATATAAATAAGAGTGGAGATTTTTGTAGGACATGAGATAAAATGCCCCGTTAACTTCAATGGGTTGGTGACCAAAACATATGGTTGCTTTTACCTCACTATTTTTTTTTTGGGCAAAAAAATAGGTACAAAAAAGTTGCATTTTTGCCATTCTGCTGACCTATCATCAAAGTTTCTATAGTCACGCTCAATACAGATACTATATACATGTTTTCTTTGTTCCCTTTGGGCCTCTCGATTCAAAAGGAGCCATGGAGCATGTCAAAAGGATAATGGATCTCTTACAATTGGAACCTTGGGGGCAATGATAAGGTGCTAAAGACAGCAAACATGAAAAAAATGGGTTTAGCATTGTGACCTCTAGAAACCCATAGAAACTACTCAATATCTAGCCAAGTTTGTAGTCTATGATTAGATATGGTCACTACCTACAAAATAAACACAATTGGCCTAAGAAACTAGCAATATTGAGAAAGTTATACTTGCTACTCTAAAATGTATTGTATTCTTCAGCAATCAAAAAACTCAACCATCATCATATACTATGCTATATGGCATATTAGGTCCCCCAAAACTCAAGGAAGATTAGCTTTATGTTATACATTACACTTACACAATCAAAATTGAATTTGGATATCAAGGAAGCCACCAAAAAATCATAAAAGTACTAATTTTGGCCAAAAAAAACAGGATTATGCAATTCTTGTAAATTGGTCATAACTTTCAATTTTAACACTTAGCTCTCCCTACAAGCATCAAAACATGTTGATAACTATGAAGGCCTAACCTCTAGCCATCTAAACCTCACAAACATAATGTTTAGAGTGGTATAGTTGCCAAAAATTGAAAAAAAGCCAAAAACAGGACCCGTTTTTTCACACAGTTTAGGTCAAAAAATGTTGTGCAAGAGTAAGGTTAATGGTGAGATCGATACTCAAAAAAAAATGCTGAGTTTTTTTCAGCTTATAAGGAAACTTTGTGGATATATAGCACCTAGAAATTCATTTTCATACTCTTCAAATAATTCAAGCAAAATGGTCACTTAACAGGACACAAAAGTGTCCTGTTACCATTCTAATGTTAAATAAATGATTTTTTTACAAAATAACAAAAAAAAGTAAAAGAGGACGAAAAAGACTTTGTGTGACCCAATTTTTAATGGTCCTATTTAAAGAAAGAGGTACAAAAATGTCAACACCTTTCACAAAAACCTTAAAAAATATTAAAAAACAAGCAATTGTATACGTAACCTCCATCTGATCGACTTACATCCACGGTCCACAATTTGCACCCAAAATCCACACACCTCACTAGAGTCTTCTGCAAACCAAAAATAAGGGGAACGAGGAGCACCCTGCATGGCAAACAACTTTTTTTCTTATTTAGTTTTGACTCTCATCACCTTTTGTAGGCCACTATTTGCTTTTTCTTTGTTTTTGGCTTACTTAAGGCCTTAGTATCCATATAGGTGACGGTTGTTCAATTCTAGTTCCTTGGCATGTGTCCCTTAGCAAGTTGAAAAAGACGAAAATCACTTTTTTTAAATTGCTATTTCCCAATGGTGCTTCCATTTTTGCTTGGCATGCTGAAAAAGACTTTAGATGACAATGGAATAAAGAGTATTCATATGTGATGTGAAGTATTGAATCGGTAATTTTTTCTTTTATATTTTGACTTGTAAAGAGTATTTTTATTTAAAGACTTTACAAAGATTCATTTCATTAGATTATAAAATTATTTTATGATTCTCTATGCTTATAAAATATATCTTATAATGAAAGCATTAATATTTTTTATTTTATAATTTTAATTTTTGTTTTGAATGATAATGTGTAATGTGTACCTTTCACCTTATTATTTAAGTGATGCCTTTCTTAATATATAAATCATTTGTGATTATGATTCGGTTATTACGAGCCGATGAAAGACATTAAAAAAGGAGCGTGTCTCCACCATGGAGGTTGTCCATTAGCACAAAAGGAAAATGCACTTCTCTAGACCCACAAAAAAAAAGCGAGCCTCCCCCCCTTGAAAGAGCGGTTCTATCATCCACTTTTCAACACAAAATGTGGATTGGTGTGATCAAACTAAATCTAGTGGCTATGTGCTCAACAACACTATCACTACACTAGATCTCATTGGACGTTAAAATCGTGCAAAATATATTTTTTAGATCTATCTCTATCCCTTGTTAATGAAGGGAGAGATGGAAGAAAGAGTGCGAGATTTTTGGTGCTCTCTCTTATGAATCTAGTGTGTGTATGCATAATGAATAATATATATATATTTATTTATTTATTTGTTTATTTATTTTAATTTGTTTTCAAATGATAATGTACAATGTGTATCTTTCACCTTATTATAAAGCCATTTGTGACTATATATGTATAATGGATAATGTAATTTTATATTAATACACAACAAAAATTTCATATGTGATATTGCAGGCACTCATTTAAACTTACTTTCAGTAAGTCTCATTCCCCCCTTAAGCTAGCAATCCTTAGTGCTTCTTCCCCTTGTTTGGAATAGGATCAATTGAAGCATAATTATATTCTATTCTACATGATGAAACAGACCCAAGTGCTTTTGAGATGTCACTTGATGATGACACTAGGTTGGAAACTCCACTTGTATGTAATATTTGTTTGTTCTTGTTCGTTCTTGTTTTGACAACAAGATGAGGATCAAAGGAGTGGCATATGTGCGAGCAGTCAATAGTTTGCTTGATATTTGTGTGATGTATGAATAAGAAATACTATTACTAAAATAGAAACTAAGTGATGTTTTTTGTTGTTGTGTAGCATGGTCTTCAGAATGTGTGCCGAAGGAAGGTGCAAAACCTTGTCTATATGTGACACGGGGGCAGAGCCGAAGCAGGGGGGACCAATACTTTTATAGGAAAATTACCAAAATTCTCTTCCAATTTGCGAAAATTCCCCAAACGCCCCTCGTATTTTCATTATTCCCAAAAAGGCCCTCGTATTATGTCTGTATACGATTTCGTCCAAACCTGAGTGAAAAACAGCGAGCAGTAGCAAACGGTTGCGCGAAGGTACTTGCCAACGAGCAACAGGGAATATTGTCGTGCAAATAGACTCGCTTGCTCTAAATCCCAATCGGCTACGGCAACGCATGCCATTTTTGAGTTGTGGCAAAGGTGTCTGCTTACACGGCCCTTGAGGTCGACAGGTCACAAAAATGAGGGGAGACTTGAGTGCGATGTATGGGCATGGTTATGTGCATCCGCATAGTGCACGATACATATTGATGCAAGAGCTCTTTGCCATTTGTATGTAAACAAGTGTGGTATTCCGGATACACAGAAGAGGGA
The DNA here is from genome assembly GCF_014529385.1 of Adiantum capillus-veneris. Taxonomy (NCBI): domain Eukaryota; kingdom Viridiplantae; phylum Streptophyta; class Polypodiopsida; order Polypodiales; family Pteridaceae; genus Adiantum; species Adiantum capillus-veneris. The sequence continues at coordinate 141,312,307 of NC_140934.1, forward strand.
AACCATGACTGAGAGTAATGCAAATACATCAGAGAATAATGCTACCGTCTCTGCAACTCTTTCTCTTGGTGCTCAATTTGAATCTCTCAATGTGCTTCATTCAAAGATTCGAGAACAAGAAATCAAGTCTGATGTGGAGCTTAGGCATGCCAAGAGTGATCAATCCATATATATCGTTGTCTGCAAGGCAGAGGGATGCATGTGGCGCTTGCAAGCGTCCTTGGTCTCTGGTGGACCTAGGTGTATGGTCAAGGCATTTCATGATGAGCACACTTGTGGTGGTGCTTCACAACTTGGAAACAAGGAACCCACTACTAAATGGGTTGCAACAAGGTATGTAGAGAAACTTTGAGACCATCTAATGTATAGGCGGAAGGAGCTCATGGCCGATTTGCATCGAGAAGCTGGAGTGTCAATTTCGTACAAGGTTTCTTGGAAGGCAAAGCAACTTGCTTTGGATATTATTCATGGTGATCATGCAAAATCTTATGGAAAGCTTCAGTCTTATTGCAACAAGCTTGTGGCTAGCAATTCGGGCATTGTGGCCCATCTGCAGAAAGCCACTGAAGGTCGTTTTTTTTCGAATGTTTCTTGTGTTCGGAGCATGCATCTCTTGTTTCACGCATTGTCGTGACTTTATTGGGTTGGATGGCACATTCTTGACAAGCAAATATCTTGGTGCTTTGTTGACAGCCACAGGGATTGATGCTATGGGGGCCTTTTTTTTAATAGCATTTGGTGTAGTAGATGCGGAAAATGAAGACAATTGGGTGTGGTTTTTGCAAAATGTCATGATTGTATGGCGAGTGTCAATGCGGTTACTTTTGTATCAGACAAGCAAAAGGAACTTCTCCCAACTGTGGAGCTTGTCTTTCTAGGATGTGAGCATGCACATTGTATGTGCCATTTGGATGCTAATCTCAAGAAGAAATGCAACAATGGAGAATTTATTCAGTTGTTTTGGGTAGCAGCTTATGCTAACACTATGAGTGACTACAACGTGGCTATCGAGGGATGAGAGTTATAAGTCCTGCCCACGACGGACTACTTATTGACCACTTCACCCCCATCTCATTGAGCGATGACACACTTTAAAGGAAGGCGTTATGACACTTTAAAGGAAAGCGTTATGGGCATCTTACATCCAACATTGCTGAGTAATTGAACGCATGGCTGCTTGAGGATAGAGATAATCCTATCATATCTATGCTTGATATCATTCGTCGCCAACTAACAGCTTGGTTCTATGCACGTGGAATGGAGGGAAACAAGGCATGTGAGTCTTTGGGAAATAGAGCACAATTTGCATTGGTTGCAAACGTAGAGAAGAATATGCATGAGGTTGGAAATAGTGCTCTGAAATATCGAATCTTGCCCTCTAGTGATATGGTTTTTGAGATCTTGACAAGTACAAAAACATGTGTGGTTGATGTACGTACAAGGTCATGCTCAGATAATAAGTGGCAAACATTGAAATTCCATGTGTTGATGCTATTTTAGCTATTCTCTTCAAGAGAGAGTGTGTTCAATCGTATGTACATAAAGCATATTCTTTGCAGGCCTATTGTACAAAGTATAGTGGTGTCATAAGATCAATTGTGGATGCAAGTGAAGATGCTAGTGATCAGTTGAAACTACCTGCCCACAGGTAGGCCACCTAGGCATCCTAAAAAATTTCGTATCAAAACTGAGGATCGCTTCAAGGAAAAGCGTATTTTTCACATGCTCACGTTGTGGTGGTCTTGGCCGTAGGGTGAAAGCATGGTTTGGTGGTACAAAAAAAGGACCTATTTTGCTTCTACCTGGTTGGTACTTCTACATATGTCCACACTTTGGAGGGAACCTTTTTTTTCATCTATGTTAAAGAATGGTAGGAGGAAAATTTGTATGATTTAAACTTTTCGTGAAAGAAAACATGGGTGGGGCAATAAGTAATGCGAGTGGTGTTTTGAAACCGTGCCAAAAGTCCCATCACAGTACCATGCGTTTGTGAGTGGCGCAATTGCTCAACACATTTTCCAGCTTCTGCCTTGCTCTCTTACTATAGCGCTTTCTGCAAACCACTACAGTTACAGGTAGCAAACTCCCCGGCTACTCACAATTAGGAAGATGAGGACGCCAACGAGGAAATTAGTAGCCAAAGCATCACCGGACAATGGGAAGAAGAAGAAGATGACAATCGATGCAAAATCCCCTCGGAACATCGACACCCAAATGCGAGGGCTAGAAAGGGGGCCTCCTTTGTGGAGAGGGAGAAACTTGCTGTGTCCGTGGAGACTTCATTTAAGCCTGGGCCTCTTTTTGCCGATGATGAGACTCCACGGTCATCTACAACATCTAAAGGTAGGTGCTATGAGAGCTCTGTGTTTTCTAGTGATTTACCATTTTCTTTTCCATTCACACTACAAGAGGCTATTCATATTAGCGACGCTCATAGCGACGCCGGCTGGGCTAAAAAAAATAACAGAGAGCGCCCAAAAACTGAGATCTCAGATTTGAGTTTTTCGGCGCCCTCAAGCAAGAAGCAGGTAACGCTCTCCCTCTCTCTCTCTCTCTCTCTCTTTCTTCTCCACACACACACACACACACACACACACACACACGAGGAGAGGAAGGAGAGCCAGGTATGCTCCTTCCTTCTCCTCACTCTCATGTTCCCTTCCCCTCTTTCTCTCTCCCTCCCTCTCTCTCTCTCTCTCTCTCTCTCTCTCACACACACACACACACACACATAGTGTTTTTGAGAGAGTGAGAGAGAGAGAGAGAGAGAGAGAGAGAGAGAGAGAGAAAGAAAGAGTACAAACATAAACAAAAACGCACACACACATACATAAACAAAGAATGCACACACACATTGAGAGAGGAAAAGAGAGAGAGAGCATGCATAAACAAAAAACGCACACATTGAGAGAGGAAAAGAGAGAGAGAACATGCATAAACAAAAAACACACACATTGAGAGAGGAAAAGAGAGAGAAAACATGCATAAACAAAAAAACGCACACACATTGAGAGAGAAAGAGAGAGAAACTAATTAAAATTAAAAGACCTAAAGATCTAGCCGACGAGGAGTTGAACTCAAGACCTATTATTCAAGAGGGAAATGGCATAACCAATCTATCATACTTGGCATGGATGATAGAAAGGTTATACCGTTTATGTCTTTTTATTGGCACACACATCCACACACACGGACACACACAAGAAGAAGAGAGTTATAACATCGTAGGAAACTATCCTAAAAGACATTAAAGATTAGGTTAGATGTAGACTTACGTTAAATTAGATTTAGGTTTATTTAAGTTAAATTAGATTAGATTTAGGTTTATTTTTAGTTAGATTTACGTTTATTTACGCTAGATTTAGATTTACGTTATATTAGATTAGATTTAGGTCTCTATAGACTGCGATGCCCGCATGAAGCGGGTGAAGAAAGCCCGCAATGGAATATAGGGTGTTGCTGCCTTCACTCATGGTGGGCTCCGTCGATCCAAAAGTACTGGTGAAATGTCTTCAGAAGATAGGGAAGAAGGTGGATCTTCAGGGCAGCAAGAGTCACTACATCCCCGACAATGACCATCTAGACAACCTCTAGTCATTCAACAGCAACTTCAAAGTTAGTAACAAGAGCAAGAACGGTCCAAAGGGCCAATTGCTGTCGTCAGATGTGGATGGAGATGAGGCAGCGTCACCATCGGAAGTTAACTCTCACATCTTTAGTGATGAGAATGCCAACTCTTGCCGAGTTATGTGAAAAATTATGTGTTAAATCAGTTTTAAGGTTCTTATAATCCCTGTTAGTTTAGTTCTTTGTTTTTAATATAACATAATTTACGTTAGATTTAGATTTATGTTATATTATATTAGACTTAGGTTTATTTAGGTTTACCCACACACACACACACACACAAGAAGAAGAGAGTTTTAACGTCGTAGGAAACTATCCCAAAAGACGTTAAAGATTAGGTTAGATGTAGACTTACGTTAAATTAGATTTAGGTTTATTTTTAGTTAGATTTAGGTTTATTTTTAGTTAGATTTAGGTTTATTTTTAGTTAGATTTACGTTTATTTAGATTTACACTTATTTACGTTAGATCGAGTCCACGCAAGAATTACTTACGGTTTAGGGTTTAGAGTTAGACGAACAATGAAAAGATCTACTGTGAAAAGATGTTAAGATGCTGTGAAGTGCTACAGCTAGAGAAGAGGCAAAGGGGTTTTGTCCACTACATCCAGTATCATGTAGACGTGGGTCTGTAGATTTCTTGTACCCACAAATATAGGTATTGACCAATAAAGACGAGATTATAACCCAGCGGTTCTGATCTCCGTGCACCTCTAGACCGAGGTGTGCGGGGATTGGACATGACTAGAGAGAGAGAGAGAGAGAGAGAGAGAGAGAGAGAGAGAGAGAGAGAGAGAGAGAGAGAGAGAGAGAGAGAGAGAGAGAGATAAGACGAAGAATGCCAATAGAATATTAAATTTGTTGTCCAGGTTATAAGATTTTTATCCTCATTATGAGTAGTGACGAGGATGTGGGACCGTCCAACCGAAACACCTATCTCTCAACGAGGGTCTTATGTCCTTGTAATCAATGCAAGCATGCTGTGCGACGGACAAGACGTGTTTCTTTGCAGCACGTTCGCGAATTTGGCGAGTTCGATCCATCTATTATAGATCGAGTTGTTGCCAATTATAACTCGTCGAACTCTGACGCCATTGTATAATGGAGCACGTATGTCTAGATTGAAAGCACTCCTGGTTCTTCTCAACATGCAGGCAAAGTTCTGATGGAGTGACACTAGCGTCACAGCTCTTTTCAGGTGATCTATTACAATTAGTTTACTTTAATAAAACTCTAAATGTATAATGATCTGATAGATTTTTACACGACTGTATCGTATTTTTATGTTGTGTAGATTGCTTAAAGAGCACATAGTACCAGCTGACAATGTGATGCCAGATTCCCGAGATGAAGCAAGAAAGATTTTGCGAAACTTGGGGATCGATTACAATTCTATCCACGCTTGTCCTAATGACTGCATTCTTTTCAGAGGGGAATACATAGACATGGAGAAGTGTCCGAAATGTGATTCCGAAAGATATCGAGTAGATCTCCACGGGACAAAAATTCCACAAAAGGTTTTGCGACATTTTCCTCTGCTTCCTCGCATCAAGCATTTCTTCGAATGTAAGTCCATGGCCGCCCTAGCATCATGGCATGAGGAGAATAAATCTTCGGATGGTGTGCTACAAATTCCTATAGATTGCACAGCCTGGAAACATATAGATGAAACATGGTCGGATTTTGCCCGGGAAGCTCGAAATTTGCGCTTAGGCCTGGCTATGGATGGCGTAAATCCATTTGGTCAAAGATCAACATCTTACAGTGTATGGCCCGTTGTCATCGTCAACTACAACATTCCCCCGTGGTTGACTATGAAGAAGGGGCACCTATGGCTAAGCTTGATTGTGCCAGGGCGATATAAAGTGGAGAATATGGATGTGTATCTTCGTCCACTATTGGAAGAGCTACAACAATTGTGGATTGGCATAGAGGTGGTGAATATGAGCCGACACACAGGACAACGGAATTCTTTGATCAGAGGCATTCTAATGTGGACCATGCATGACTATCCCGGGCTAACAGAATGCTCAGGTGACCTATTGACACTCCTCACTCAGACACTGTAAATCTTGTTTTTTCCCATAGTTGATCTATTATCATGTGTATACATGCGTGGCTTCAAACAAGCGGATACAGAGCATGTGTCACATGTAGACCTAAACTGAATGCACGTAGGGCGCCCTCACTGAAGAAGCAAATCTACGAAGGTCATCAAGCGTATCTTCCGGAGAATCATGTGTTACGCGACGGCTTTTTGGGAAGAGAGCCACCAAGGATGTCTGCACAAGCATGGTTAGAGCAGAAGGAGATGTGCGATGACGGATTTCCTCCAGGGATGAAGAGACTATCTCTATGGTACGAGTTACCATACTGGCCCCGACTCATGATCAATCACTTGCTCGATCCAATGCACATATTCAAGAATGTGGGTAATCTACTATGGGACCATCTGACCGGCAAGAAACATACTTTGGGAGCCAGAGTTGACCTTAGAAATGTGGATCGTATGGAGAAATATTGGCCGCAAACGGCGTCTGATGGATCGATAAAACTCCCTAAAGCACCATGGATTTTCACAGGAGCCCAAGAACGCAAAGTAAAAGAGACCATTCGATCTTTGCGGACCCCCACTGGCGTAATGCACTCGCTTCGAACGTGTTTTACTAAAGAAGGAAAGCTTACCGGTTTGAAGTCACACGATTGGCATAAAATGTGTCAGGTAGGTTCATAGTGGACTTTAATATCATTGCATAAAATGTGGACTTTAATATCATTGCTGCACATACTTTACAGTTTATTTTACCGGTTGCCATTGAGGGATGTTTGTCTCTCGACATCCGTAACACAATCTACAAACTTGCAAAGCTGGTGCAATGGATCTCACAAAAGGAGATCAACGTAGAATCCATACCATTCGCCAAACTAAATGCTGCGGATAAGTCATACACAGCAGCATGGTGTAAAGGTCGACATTTTAGGGTGGAACGGATCGACAAAAAGCGTTTCACTCAAGATTGTGGAATCATGGAAAAATCGTGGAACTCACTTACTTTGGCACGCTACAAGAGATTTTGAGGATCTATTACAGAGGATTTTTTGTCGACTTGTTTGACGTGCAATGGTTCAAGATAATCATGGAGGGTCGCAACGCTACTGTGCGTAGAGGAGAGTCTGGTTTTCTTGAGGTGGATTCTACTAAGAAATGGACTGAGCTAAGAGACACTTTCATACTACCCGAGCATTGTGAACAAGTAAGTATGTAAATAGTTAACATCCCCCTTTTACAAGTTATGTGCTTGAAAGCTCTCATGTAAGTTATGTGGCTCTAGCAGGTAATATTTCATCCTACAAAGTCTACATCAAACTAGTGGTACGTCATAGAGGTAGCCCCTCGTAGTGCAAGGACGTATGAAGGCTACCATGTGCCAATCACAACGGCATCAATGGAGGAGATCAGAGAAGATGCTCAATCAGAAGCCGTTGTTGTGGTGTCAGACGAGCATCAAGATGCTACTACTCTATATGGGGTGCATGTAGAGGAGCTACAAAATGAAACAGAGGATATGTGTTTAAACGGAGAGCTCTATATAGATATAGGAAGTTATGCTGAGTTATGCGAGGATGAGAGAGAGATCTCTTAAAGCCACAAATATTGTATTTGGACAATTTTGCTCCGTGTTGTAAAAGCTCTGGCTCTCTAAGTACCTTCCATGGTGTATAACGCTCTTTTCTACTCGTGCTCACATCTTTTGATTGAAAATTCTGAGTTTTCGACTTGCCTCTTCTATCACTCAATTCATTGCATCATTGTATTTATATGCGTCATTACGTCATTGTATTTAATGGTCTTTGCGTCATTGTCTACTCTATTCATTCAATATTAAGTTTAAATATTCGTGTGTTTAATGCAGGTATGGATGATGAGGAGTTTCTTTCTTCTTTGTCACTGCAGCAGAGACAGTGGTACGTGGAGCGTCATCGCTCTGGCGCATCATCGCGCGTTCCTACTCCATCCGCATCTCCCTCTCTTTCGGAGCAGTGGTCGATGACAGGACGTGATCCCACACCGTACGAGCGCGAGTACGCAGGCAAGAAGGGCTTAAATGCCCTGATGGACATCCTCAGTTCTCGCGGCGGCATGGTTAGTATTAAGGTTTACTCTTTTCTATTTTTTGTATTGTTTTATAAATGTCGTTATATGTTTATACTTACTGAAAGCTGTCTTATTGTCTTTTTTGCAGAATCCGACAGATACGCTGCTTGGACGCGATGAGACGTCTGACTAGACGACGTCAGTTTAGCCGTAGCTAGATAGCATTAGTTTAGGGTTTCTCATAGCTTATGTATCATGAGACGGATTTTATATGTCTTTTTGAACCATGTATATTATTACATTTGTCACCGCAGTTCATTTTGCCAATCAATTCTTTATGCCTATGATGTTGTACAATTGTCATTATTACATTTGCCAATCAATTCATTTTGCCTATGATGTGTACAATTGTCAATTTTACGCTTGTCAATTTTGCAAACAATGCGTCTTGTGGGTGACTATTTTGGGTCTATTATCTACCCTTGCACTTTTTAAAAAAAGTGAATCAAGTGCAATATGGTTGATGGGTGGTAGGGCATTCAATGCCCTGTCACCAAAAAAAATTTCTCTCGGGCGTCGCTATAAGCGTCGCTATTTATGGCTCTGGAGCGTCGCTATAAGCGTCGCTATAGACTTCTGTGTAAACGTCGCTATGACCGTCGCTATGAGCGTCTCTATATAGCGACGCTTATAGAGACGCATATAGCGACGCATATAGCGACGCCTATAGCGTCGCATATAGCGATGCTATTAGCGACGGTTTTAGCGACGCCGGGGGTTATAAAAACCCAGTGTATTTCCGTCGCTAACAGCGTCACAAGAGCACACAACCTCTTGTAGTGTCATGGAAGCTTCTGCATGTCTTCTATCTGATGAGGTCTGCATTTGCTTTTTTTGCATGCAGCAAGTACATGTGTATGTTTGGGATTTTCTTAGGAATTTAGGGTTTAGGAAAGTTAGAAAGTTACATGGATAAGCTGCTCTTTAGATTTCTAACTTGCATGCATGCAAGTGCAAAAATCAGTATATGTTGTGAATGAGCATAGCACAAAGTTGAAGCTCAGTAGGGCTGTCAGCATAACCAAATCTGGTTAGTACCAAATTTGGTACTAACCAGTACCAAATTTGATACTAACCACTACCAAATTTGTCTCTGTACGCAACTAAATTTTGCAATTGTCACCTGAATGAGATACATTCATTTCATTCCATGTGTTTTGTTTTGCACAACTGAAATGAGGCATATAGGTTGAATAATCAGGTATTTGGACTGGTGGAATGAGGGCATGTCTTTACTTGACTGTTGTTTCCACATCGCAGGAAAAAACAAGATGGAGGAGTACCCTATCTTGACAAAGTTCTGCTATACAGCACAAGAGTTTCATGATGAGTATGGATTGAGCATGGAGGGGGTGTTGCCAAAGGATCTTACGGAAGATGACATCCCCGATGACCAATGGCTCACTGTATTCAGGCATTCCATCCAAAAGAAGACAAAGATTTACTTAAATCACGTGCAGCCACGGCTTCAAGATGAATGCAGGTTTTTGTTCCATAAGGTATACCAAGCCCCACCATCATGTGGGGAGATCACTAAAAAATTTGCCCATTGTTTTGCATATGAGAAGTGTCGTGCAGCCACAAAGGACCCTGCGGGCCACAGGTTGCATGGGCCAGGTTTGGTGAGAGTATACTCAACATGTATTCCTCCCGATCAGGAGGCTTGGAAAAGAAGGTTAAGAATTGGCGAAAGGCAAACGCTGCGTCCCAAGGAGGCCATCCGTCAAATACCAAGAAGCCCCGACTTATGCCAGTTGGTAGTATGCTCCCTACAAAGAAAGTCCCCCCATAGCATCATGAGGAGAAGACACCTGATTATATTGCAGACTTTGAAGCTATGGTTGGGAGAGTCCCTCGGATATGTGTGGGGGTAGCCGATAGGCTAAAAGAGCTGACAATGTCTCTGAAGGAGAAGAAGGAAACACACTTGAGGACAGAGGGTTCCAATAAGCTTGTCAAGCATATTATGGACGACATCAAGGAATATGAGACCCAGCTGAAAACACTGAGAGAGGCCAACACTGACGATGACATAGAAATTAATGTGATAGAAGCTATTTTGGCTGCCAATCGAAGGATGCTACACCGATATGGAATCAATGAAGATACTTCATTGCTCGACAAGGAGATTCTAGAGCAAGAAGTGCTGGTAGTTTTGGGAGTTTTTGGTAGAACTGTTTATGCTTGGTTTGGTGGGATTGGTAGTGTTAGGTACTTATGGTAGAACTGTTTTTATTCTAGGTAGTTTATGGTTTCCTTCTGTCTTATGGTTTAGTATTTCTGGTACTTTTTGGTAGTTTTGGTACTTTAAGGTACATTTTGAAAGTGCTGCAAAAGGTGTTATGGTAGTTTTATTCTGATAGCTTTGGTAGTTTTGCTAGTTTTGGTACTTTTAGGTACTATTTGAAACTGCTGCAAAAGTGTAATTGGTAGTTTGATTTTGGTAATTTTGGTAGTTTTGGTACTTGAAGGTAGTTTTTGAAAGTGTTGCAAAAAGTGTTTCTTTGGTAGTCTTGGTAGTTTTGGTACTATTTGAAAGTTTGATTTTGGTCGTTCTGGGAGTTTTGATACTTTTGGTACTTTTAGGTACTATTTGAAAGTGCTGCAAAAAGTGGTTTTGGTAGTTTGATTTTGGTAGTTTTGGTACTATTTGAAAGTGCTGCAAAAAGTGGCTTTGGTAGTTTGATTTGGTAGTTTTGGTACTATTTGAAAGTGCTGCAAAAAGTGGCTTTGGTAGTTTTGGTACTTTTAGGTACTATTTGAAAGTGCTCCAAAAAGTGTCTTTGGTAGTTTGATTTTGGTAGTTTTTATACTATTTGAAAGTGCTGCAAAAAGTGGCTTTTGGTAGTTTTGATAAGGTTTGGGTAGTTTAGTTCTGCATTGAGGGTATTTATATGTTTTTGGTACTATATGATTCCAGAGTTTGGTAGTTTTGGTGGTTTTGGTAGTTTGGGTTCTGTTTGGTAGTATAGTACTTAGAAGTACCAGTCTCGGTATGACTTCTTGGTAGTTTTTAAAACTAATTGGGACCGCTCTTTGTCAACAAGATGAGTATGACACTCTGGAAAAAAAATGGAAGGAAGGTCAAGAGCATACCCTATTTGTGAAGGAGATGTTGTCTGATATCAGGCTTGGGAATAGGTTCCTGCTATATCTTAGGCCCTAGGTTAAAGATTCGGTAAATGTGATCCCGGTGTTTGGTTTGTGTGTTGCATGCGGTGAGCCCTTGGAGTGCACACATGTAGTCGGAATCTTCATGCTAGAGTGTCGACACTAGTATCATCCCTTGTGCTTCAGTGCTCTATTACAAAGCAGAGATCAGTGTGTCAAGCCGGGTTGTAATATGGTAATCTCTGATTTGGCAAAGTCCTGGGCCAGTGGGCTTCAAGTTGAAGAGTAAGTATGTGCATTTTTTAATACATATGCGCACTTGCAACTCAGTGAAATTTTCATACAAGTTTTGTCTTTCTCTGTGTTTGGAGAGGAGCAGCATGCTGCAGTTGCTGACCAACACGCCACAAAGTCAGCTGCAAGTCGAATATGGGACGTGGATGAGGTTACAAGGGAGATATCAGATGTTCTCCATGATCTGAATCAAGGTAAGATTGTAGGGAAAGACAATGTGACGGGGCAAAGATGTGAGGCAACAGGTGACAACGAAAGTAAAAGTGAGGAGGAGGCCAAAGATGATAAAAAGACAGGTTACTGCGAAAGTAAAAGTGAGGAGGAGGCCAGACATGGTAAAAAGACTAAGGACAAGGAGGAAGGTAAAGTCCCTGTTGTTGTGGATCTGGACGCGGAGGAAAGCCAGGATGCTGCCAACACAAAGCTCGATGATGCAACGGCCAAGAAGGGAGAGGAAGAACTGAGGAAGAAGCCACGAAGGGGGGTGTTGGGGAGGAGGTGGAAACCACAAAGGGGAGTGAAGGGGGGGGAAAAGAGGGGTCAGAAGGCAACAAATATCGGAGGGAGGTCGAGGATGAGCAGGAAGAAGTACTTGCGAATGATACTGTTCTGGACAGCACCGACGGGGGCGTTGACTCTACTGCTGCCGATGCTGTTTTGAAGCGAAGACGTGATTCCTGATTCCGCGACCTTGCAGGAACTTTTTGGTTTGCAGAGAAAGAAGCGCAATCGTGTCTGTGATCAATTATCCCGTGCATGCAAATTGTAGCCAGTGAGAATCTGTTGTAGTCAACTTGATTTTTTGGCCTTGATCTTTATCTCTTCTCTCTATCTGGTTCTGTGTTGGTATGTTACCTTTCGTTACATTACTGTTTCAGTTGTGCTCACTATATGTGAATTAAAGTATCAAATTTGGTACTTTATGATACTGTTGAACTTGGGTGCACATCTGCCCACTATTACAGTACCGATTTGGTACCTCTTGAACTTGCTGTCTGGGATAGTCCTTATCACTTGTGCAATACAGTACCAAATTTGGTAGTTTTTGGTCCAGTTTTCTGTTTTAGATATGATGTTTGCACTGTGTATTTGTCCCCACTCATTATGTCTGTTGGTGTTGTAGTAAGTTGGTGGCTAGACGAGACAGCCGCAAGCACATTGCTGCAACCTGATGTGATTGCTAGACCCGGGCGGATGATTGTGCTTGATTTTAATGGCGTGTTAATAACCAGCTGCAGCGAAATCCTTGAAGCCCTTCGGTGCCTGGAAGGGAAGCACATGCCACGAGTAGTCTATCTCCAAAAGGATGTAATTTGTCTTGTAAGGCCGGATACGAAGCAGTTCATCCTACGGCTTAAACAGAAAGCTAGCCTAGTGTTGTGGTCCTGCTCTAGAAGGAAAAAATTGTTACACATGGTGAACACGTGCTTCCCCAACCATAGAAGGCAAAAATATTTTGCAGGTAAAGCATGCCCGCTTTGAATGTTGCAAGACATAAGTTACGCATACCTCTAACCTCGTCTTTTGGCATTCGCCGATATTCTCTCCCAAGAGGACTGTGAAATATGGCGGCCTTGTATGTTGGAGGTGCCGGTTGTGCTCAAAGACATGGGCGATAAGCCCGTTTTCCTGAAGAAGCTACGGACGCTGTGGGCAAGGAACCCGAAGTACGATGCCAGCAACATTATTCTTGTTGTTGATTGTAGGTACAAGTCTCTTAAAAATGACTATGAAAACTGTATGGCAATCCGATCATACGATCCCATGGTAGTAGAAACCGATTACCCGTTTTACTTGCTGGATTTTGTTTTGCCTTGGTTGCTCGGGTGGATAAGGGATCGGTACCCAATAGCGTACACTCACAAAAACCTAGTCTTTGACACTGAAGATGATATTTTTGGGTACATTACTGATTACTTCATACAGATGGAGGGGTACTCCTATAAATTTGATCCCCCGAGGTAGGAGATTTCCATACTCATGTAAATAGTGGAATTTTGTAACCCGATACTATACATAATATTGGAAAACCACTTTTCTTATTCAGACTGTCTTGGTATCTTGATCTCTACTATTGAAACCTCTGACTAATTTTGTTGAAACCTCTTGGAGTTGACCAGGTTGCCCAAAATTTTTATTTTTGAGGCAGATATCATCTATGTTTGGCATACCTTTCATGTTATCAACGTAGTTCTAGACATTGCTGAAGGTGGACATATCAAATACAAATAGACAAACTCAAAAATACCAAGAAATAAAGTAAACCATAAGTGATGTAGCAAATTCAAGAAGTACCAAATTCATATTGTAATAGTGAACAGACGTACACCCAAGTTCAACAGTACCAAAAAGTACCAAATTTGGTACTATAATAGTGGATAGACGTGCACCCAAGTTCAGCAGTATCAAATTTGGTACTGTAATAGTGGACAGACGTGCACCCAAGTTCAATAGTACCAAAAAGTAGAGATATAGTGAGGACAACTGAAACAGTAATGTAATGAAAGGTAACACTGAACTAATGCATCCTAGATTACTGTTGTACATGGTTGTGGTCTTCTATGCCCTAGGCATGTGTTTGAGGTCCGGAATCCTGTAGTACCGGAGCAACAACTGCTTATCCATTGCAATTACTCTATCTTCTGGCACCCAAGTGCAATCTGACATTGGCCGCCCTCTCCACTTGACATAGAACTCAAGGTTGTTTCGCCTGAAGCGGTGTTTGATGATAATTTCTGGCTCAAAGGGGTTTACTCCTTTGTCTAGTAAAGGCACATGGCGGCCGTATTTCCCATCAACCTGAAACCGTTTGAGTAGGCTGATGTGAAAGACATTATGGATCTTGACGTTGGAAGGTAGCTCCAGCTTGTAGGAGACGTTGTTGAAATCTTGTAGTACCCGGTATGGACCGTAGAAGCGGTGGTTGAATTTGGGTGTTAAGTTCTCGGGAAGGTTGATGTTCTGGGCACTCACCAGTACCAAATCACCCTTCTGAAAGAAATCTGTTCGTGCTTTTTCGTTATGTCTGGCTACATACTGATCTTTGTACTTCATCAAGTGCTTTCTGGCTACATCCAAACGTTTCTGCCAAGCCGTCAGAAACTGCTCAGCATCCTGATCTTCTGCATGCATAGTGCCCGAAGCAAGTGCCATGGGCGTAATCACCTCTTTTCCTGTAGCTAGTTCAAATGGAGTGTAACCTGTCCCCGAGTGCACACTGCTATACTGAAACTCGAGGACTTCCAGAAAGTCTTCCCAATCCTTTTGATCTGCTTGGACATAGCAACGGATGTAATCTTCGATGCCTTGATTGATTCGCTCAGTCTGCCCATCTGTTTGGGGGTGATAGGCCGAAGAGAACCTGAGTTGTGTGCCTAGGATCTTGAATAACTCCCGCCCCATGTCGCTTAAGAATCGCCCATCGAGATCCGAAACAATGGCCAGTGGAAGTCCGTGATTCTTGAAGACATGCTTGAAGAAAAGCCGTGCCGTTTGGTAGGCTGTAAGGGGCGGCTTTGCGGGAATGAAGGGTGCCTGCTTTGAAAAGTAGTCCACGATCACGAAGATGGTAGTGAATCCGTTGCTTTCTGGTAAGTCGACAATGAAGTCCATGCTTATCACATCCCAGGGTCGAGATGGTGTAGGCATAGACATCAAAAGCCCTGCCGGCTTTATTCGCTGTGCCTTGACCAGCTGACGTGTTGGGCAAGTTCTTACATATTCCACCACATCTTCCTGCATCTTTGGCCAGAAAAAGTAGCGGCTTAACCTGTCAAAGGATCTCTTTTGCCCACCGTGTCCTGCAACTTTGCAGTCATGGGTTTCCCAGAGTAGCTTTGCCTTGAGTGTAGGATCGTTTGGTACATACACGCGGTTATGAGCATACCATAGCCCATCCCGCAAGTCGAACAGCCCCACGGAGGTCTTGCCTTGTCGCCAATTCTGCATCATATGTAATACTGCGGGGTCTGTCTTACTGGCCTCGCGAATCTGATCCAGTACTTCATCACTGCTTATTACGCTAACTGCATTAACCTCGGGCATGCGACTGAGAGCATCTGGCATCGCATTCTGTTTCCCCGGCTTGTGGATGATTTCTATGTCATATTCTGCTAACTGATCTTGCCACCGACTCTGTTTGTGAGAGAGCTTAGGTTGTGTCTGGAAATACTTCAGGGAAACATTGTCTGTGTATATTTTAGTGTGCTTGTCCAATACATAGTGACGCCATTGGTCAAGACAGTATACCACCGCATACATCTCCTGCTCGTGTGTAGCCCATCTCTTCTGTGGGTCTGTAAACTTCTTCGAAATGTAGGCTACTGGTCTTTCAGCTTGCATTAGTACCCCTCCCAGTGCGATGCGTGAGGCATCGGTGTGAATTTCGAATGGCTTGTCGAATTCTGGGAGCTTAAGTACCGGTAGGGAGCACATTACTTGTTTGATGTGCTCAAAAGCTCGTTGGGCTTCATCTGTCCACCTGAACGCTAGCGAACCCTTGGTGGTGTCTGTTATGGGAGCCATGATCTTCGAAAAGTCTTTGATGGACTTTCGGCAATACTGAGTGAAACCCACGAACTCGCGTACCTGTGTAACTGTTCGGGGGGCGGGCCAGTTCACCACGACCTCAATCTTTTTAGGATCCATGCGGATTCAACACAGAACCAGATAGAGCAATAAAGTAAACCATAAGTAATACAGCAAGTTCAAGAAGTACCAAATTGGTACTGTAATAGTGGACAGACGTGCACCCAAGTTCAACAGTACCAAAAGGTACCAAATTTGGTACTGTAATAGTGGGGGACAAAAATGCACCCAAGTTCAACAGTACCAAAAAGTACCAATTTGGTACTGTAATAGAGGACAGACGTGCACCCAAGTTCAACAGTACCAAAAATTACCAAATTTGGTACTTTAATGTACATATAGTGAGGACAACTAAAACAGTAATGTAATGAAAGGTAACATACCAACACAGAACTAGATAGAGAGAACAGATAAATCTCAGGGCCAAAAAATCAAGTTGACTCTATCACTAAAAAGCACATAGTGCGAAATACACTTGGTACTGTTGACTACCAGATTTGGTACTATTGACTACCGGATTTGGTACTATTGACTACCGGATTCAGTTGTTCAATCAGGGCTTCTCATTGCCCTCAAGTAACATGGACGCACCTTCGTCGCTCTCATCATCATGATATGGCATGCTATTGCAGTATATCCTCTCATATACTTCAGTAGACAACTTGTATTGTAAAATTTGACCTAGGGATCCTGCAATAGGCTCCATCGGGAAACCTATGGCCCTAACAAGATGTGAGTAGATCATTACCGGAGATGTATGATCCAATAGCCAGTATGTATCGGCTTGTCCTTCAACTTGGCCATAAAAAAAGCCTTCAACAACCTTCCCTCCTCTAACAATTTTGTTATTCCACTTATCCTTTTGTGCTTTCACCGTTTGGTACAACACTTCTGTGCATTTGATAATGTAGAAGTCTTCGTTTGCCTCAGCTGCTTTCACTGCAAAACTATCCCCTATGGACAGCATGCCACTGAACATTTTAGGGCATCCTTCATATAGTGGCAGGTTGGACACTTGGCTCATTGGAATCGATGTTGAATCTCCACCCTCCTCCTTGTCATTTGATTCGTCATCCCTAATTGTATCCGCGGACTCTGGAAATGGTTTGATGCAAACATATTTCCATTCTTCAATGCGCATTTTGTTCTTGCATCTTCTCCACAACCCCACGCATACACGGATCACAAAAGCATGAAAGTGATCGAAAGCGTATGGCGGTGCGATTGTCTTGTGAATAGCCATCAGCACAATGAAATGAGCGGGATCCAATGATGCGCTCACAGTCCCATTGGAGATTGCGCTACACTTCATCCGCGCCAATAAGCGAAAAGACTCTTTGCGTATTACACCTCTGAGAGTGTTCTCTTGGCTGAAAAGTTAATTTCAAAAAGTTGACAACATGGGCTGCACAGTTCATATGCCAGCCATTTGGTTTCAATTCCTCATGCGTCAAAGTTCTCTCGATGACTGCCCCTACCCCATCATGCTCACCTTTTCCATCGCCAGATGTAGAGAAGTTATGCATCATGTGCAAGCCTGTCATTTAATAGTACCTGGCCACAAAATAGTAAGGTCTACGGGCCTTGAATTGTGAAGCACCACCATCTGACCAAACCCAATGTTGTTGTAGAGAATGTCCTCGTTCTTTCAACCACTTGTCATGCAACAATAAACAATATTATAGAAACAATGTATCATGTTGCTTGTCACCCAATATGTAGAAGTGTAGCGTCTCCTGTGTACCACCTGCTCCATTTCTTAAATAAGTGATGTGCACAAGTATTGTGACTTGGGTAGACCCCCAATGCATTGACTAAATTTCATTCTGAACTTTAAAGGAATAATTCTCCGTAAAGTCAATAATAGATACTACAACATTGCTAGGAAAATTCTGCAAACAGTCCTTAAATTGTTGGGCTTGCCAGCGGAAGACAAAGTTGTTCCTGATGAAGCCTGTCAGATGGGCTGAAAATAGGCTAAGAAAAGTCCCACTTTTCATCCGTTGCACAATCAAGTCCTTTCTCTTCTTCTCACTCCCACCTTCGTGAACCTGTCCTGTTCCAACCTCCATGAAAACCTTCACAGACACCTCCTTGCTATCCTCTGCTATCTCATGGGACAAAATGTCAACCTCCGTACTCGACATTGTGAGCAGTCCCCCATCAAGAATTTCTTTGCATGGTATTCACAATTTGGAGGCTTTGGGAACATGATGGATTCCCACGTACCGGTGATCTGTTGACACACTGCTTGGTTTGCAAAACACGTTCCTCTCTCATCACCTTTGCAACAAACGGAGCAAGTGCAAAGGTGACCTTTCCCATGGTGCCCAAACTTGTTCTACCGCATTTGATTAAGGGCCTCTTTGAAATAGATCATCTGCACATGAACCACACAGCAAGCAAGTATTTCTGTCCTTCAATTTCCGTACAAAGTATGGCTTCGATGCCTCAAAGCATCTAGAGACACTACCACTGTTGGGTGATCCTTCTTGAATCTTTGGTACAGCTCAACCCACGGCACAAAAACAAAACGATTCAGAAAAAAACCAACTTCATGGTACTGGTAAAATTCCACTAGTGCAGTAGTGCCAAAACTGGCTTTAGACAGTTCCAAATATGGTACCGTAGATTTGGTAATCTCGATAGGCTTTGGTACTCTATAGATATTATTTGGTACTCTACATATAGACTTTGGTACTATCAGAAGTGTGGGGTACCCTGTAAATAGACTATGGTACTCTACAGATAGGATCTCGTACTCTTCAGAGAGGATTTGGTACTCTACAGATAGTCTTTGGTGGTATCCGATGAGTTCGGTACTCTGTAAATAGACTTTGGTTCTCTATACATAGGCATTGGTACTAGATAAATAGGTTTTGGTACTCTATCGAGAGGGTTTGAAACTCTATGGATAGGCTTTGGCACTTGATCGCTAGGATTTTGTACTGAATATACCGGATTTGGTTCTCTACATATCAGAGTTGGTACTCCATAGAGAGGCTTTGATAATCGATATACTGGATTTGGTACTCTACAGATGTGCTTTGGTACTCCATAGATAGCCTTTGGTACTCGATAGACAGGATTTGGTACTCTACATATAGGGTTTCGTACTATCAGAAGTGTGGGGTACCCTGTAAATAGATCCTGGTCCTATAGTGATAGGATTTGGTACTCTACAGAGAGGCTTTGGTGGTATCCGTTGAGTTTGGTACTCTGTAAATAGACTTTGGTTCTCTATACATATGCATTGGTACTCGATAATTAGGTTTTGGTACTCTATAGAGAGGGTTTTATACTCTATGGATAGGCTTTGGCACTCAATAGCTAGGATTTGGTACTTTATAGATATTCTTTGGTACTGTAAACACCCTCTGCCGTACAGCAGACTACCAAATTTGGTACAGTCTGGACCAAATAAGCCTTAAGTAGCACCAAACAAGATGTACAATTACTAGAAGTTGTTGGTACCTGAGATTCGTCGAGTAGATGTATAGGATGTTTGACGACACTTTTCTTTCCAATTCTCATCTTGCATTTGTCTTTCTTGTTGGGTGAAACTCTGCTCTCTGATGTCCAAAAGGCATATACCAAATCTCTTGTTTCATTGGTAATAACGGTTCCTCGTGGCAATTGTCTCTCACAAGCACTGAATGGCAACACTTCATCTTCATCTTTATTCTCTAGCCGTGAGCTTGCTGCAGCTATATTCCTTCGATGGATCCCCATGATACTAGCCATTCTGGATTGGTTTACTGATTGTGAGTTTGTACTATTGTTCAGAATCATTGCCAAAGAGCTTCTCTTTACAAAAAGTTCACTTGTTGAATGAGGGACCTTTATTTGAGTCAAAGTGTTGCGCACACCTGATACAACAGTGTCTTCAACTTTGCTGAAATTTGATGGTTGCAGTAAGAAAAATGTTTGGTGGTCCAGGAATTGCCAGAATATTTCCTTCTGCTCATTCTTTGCAATCCCTACTGTTTGCTTGCGCCAACATCGAGCCACCGCTGCACAAATGTTCTTTCTTGAACTGGCTTCCGGTAATCCAAGTGCAGACGTAGGATGTCTTTCCTTGCTTCTTTGTGCGCGTTTCTTTGCAGCCCAATAATCACAAAGAAAAGCCTGATTACCGGTACATGCAGCTGGAATACTAGTGGTAATGGAATTGATATGCATCTATTGAACATTGCTTGGGCCACCTTGTACCTCGTCAAAAGAGAGGAACTGTGCATCACCTTCCATCTCGTCGATAGAGAGGAGCTGTGCATCACCTTCTACCTCATTGAAAGAGATTTCTCCTGAGCATTACCTTCTATCTCATCGAAAGAAAGGTCCTGAGCATCACCAAGCCAGTAATCTCCTGCACTACTATCCATTTACAAATAGAGAGAGAGAGAGAGAGAGAGAGAGAGAGAGAGCTCTCGAACACAGCAGCTCAGTGGCTATGGAGGCGGCAAGGAAGGCGAGAAGGTTCAAAACTGAGAGAGACACACAAGGAGAGGGACGTGCGAGGGAGGGAGGGAGGGAGGGAGAGAGAGAGAGAGGTGCTGGAGTGAAAGCTCCCAACTGTAACCCTACCCCCTGGCCCCGCCGTCACCCCCCACCTCTTCTTAGGATTGCATGCTTCTGAAGTTAAAAAAACATCCACTTAAAAAAGAAGTTTATTTTCCCTCCCCAATTCCAAAAAAATGCCCATGGTTTTTACACACAAGAATCACCAAGCATATGTTGTGTCAAGGACACTCCTTTTTGTACCACCAAACCATGCTTTGACCCCGCAATGAACGTTCTTGCAAAGCTCCAATTGCAAATTGAATATGTAGCTGGGATGTGGCTTCATTTTGTCCGGGAAAGTCACAATGCGTGTAAGGACCTTTCTTTTTCTATTTTCTCGATATGTGGCTGAGATTTGGCTTCATTTTGTGTTCGAAGATTTGACTTGCCTTCATTTTGTGTCAAAAGCTTCAATGCATTACTCTCAGCATGTGAGGGATTTTCTTTCCGATTATAGCAGGGATTTGGCTTCATTTTGTATCAGGAAACCATACCATATTTTTCTTGCTATTTTGCTCTATATGTAGCGGAGATTTGACTTGCCTTCATTGGACGTCGAAAGCTTGAATGCACATGAATGATTTTCTCTTCAATTTGCTTAATTTAGGACTTGGGGTATTTTTAGAATTTTTAATTTATTTAAGGGTATTTTAGGAAATTTTAGGTGTATTTTGTGGGTAGATTGGGAATTTTGAGAATACGAGGCGCATTTTGGGAATTGGTATTTTGTTAATTTTCCCTACTTTTATACAGACGGGGTCGCTTTATGCTTAGTTAGCGTGCTAGCACAGGTGGTTAACGTTGTGTGCTTGGAGGGGGATGTCCAAGATTCGTGACGCATCCACGACGTAGGGGGAGCTTTAATAGTTGTGCAAGAACAAGTTTTGATCAACGGAACTCTTTACTTTGCCCGTGTGATCATAGAGCGACGAGGGGTGCAGAAGATGTGTGTGTGTGTGTGTGTGTGTGTGTGTGTTTTTTAATTGAATCTTAGGAGCGAGTGAGTGCTGATGGCTACATCGATAATATGACGACGCGGTTCTAAGGTGACAAGTGGGGAAGCATAGTCAATTGAAAAGCATTGTGGCCATTGAAAAGTACGTGAGGTAACACGATCTTCCTTGGCTGGTCCACAAGGCGGGAGCAATATTGGAGCTTAGAGAGATCAATTTACATGGCAACCAGGGAGGCATATGGTTCTTTCGACACGTCTAGGCTATGCAGATATTTAATTAGGGAGCTCTCTCCTCCTCCTCTTTCCACACTTCAGCTCTCCCTCTATATAAACACTTTACATTTGTTTAAGTAGACATGAATTTTGCTAACTAGCTATATATAATTATCCCCTCATTCGTCCAGCAAGGCAACCTTATTTCATTATGAGGCCTTGTTTCCCTAATATGACCCACCTTGTAACCGCCTTACAGCATACGGTGCTGCTCTGCACAACTGTTGGTCAAAAAGATCGATCGTAGAAAGTGCTTAAGGACGGTAGTGACTGGGACGGACCTACTCCAAATGGCAGTTGTTCCCACTAATCCATTGAGGGGGTGGGGAAAGATGATGAAAACGTGGTTGTATACCAGCTTGAAGCTGCTGCCCTGCATGGCATATTTACAAATGATGCCATTAACTTAGCTTATAATGAATTACCGAGTAGGCTTAAATACATTGGTGCGAGAGGCAGCAAAGAAACCCCCCCAAGAGTAGAGTTGTCTATAGACACCGGACCTAATTGTATTACAACCATAGGACAGCATAAAGCCCGAGTTCTTGCGCTAGTACTTGCTGGAGATCTTCTCTACTCAGCATCGGCTAGCACTGACATAAAAGTGTTTAAGGCTCCTTTGTTTCAAGAACTAGATTGCTTTGGCAGTGGAGATGGGATGGTGAATGCTTTGATGACCTTTGGTGACAAATTGTATAGTGCCCATCAAGATAAAAAGATAAGGGTGTGGAAGAGAGTGGGGAATGGTGATACTACATGCAAGCATAAGCTGTTGGCCGTGTTGCCTAGACTGGATCATGTTTTGAAGAGCATGCTGTTGGAGAGAAGGTATGTGCAAGTGCGGCGGCATAAGAAGAAGCTATGGATGGAGCACGCGGATAGGATAAGTGCGCTCGCAATGGGTGGCAGCAAATGGAGCAGTAAGGGAAATAGTACTCCTAGTGTCCTATACTCAGCTTCATGGGATAAGACAGTAAAAGTGTGGAGCTTAAACAGTTATAAATGCATAGAGTCCTTCTATGCTCACAATGATGCTATCAATGCAATGACTGTGATTGATGGGTTTGTGATAGTGACTGCGTCGGCCGATTGCACTATCAAGCTGTGGATGCCGAGACGCTTCTCGGGGAAGAAGAAAAAACACAGCCTGGTCACCACACTGCATGGGCAGAGAGCTGCGGTGAACACGCTGGCGGTGTCAATGAATGGGAAAATTCTCTATTCTGGGAGCTCGGATGGGGTTCTGACAGCATGGAAAAGGGTGTATAATAAGCCTCAACCAAAGGTGAGCTATTCTTCTAGCAGTGAGAGCAGGAATGTAAGTACTGGGGAGGGGGACAATATTTATATAAGGCTGGGGAGATGGACAATATAGTGCTAGGAGAAGTAAATGATGACAGCAGCTACACGGCAATTGTATCAAGCAAACATATTGAAAGTGGGTGCTTAGCAGGCCGGTTGAGGAGGGTGAGTCAGCAGAATACGTCGAGAGCAGTGGTTAGCGGTGTTGGCTTTGTGCTGAGGAAGGTGATAGTGGGCCACACAAGGGCTGTGCTGTCAGTGAGCACAGTGGGGAACAATATAGTATGCAGCAGCTCTGCCGACAAGACCATCAGAGTTTGGAGGAGGGAGATTGGCGATCGACCGAAGCGGCCCAGCGGCGGCGACTACGGCCATGGCGCCCATAAGGCTGCCGGAACATCAGTATGGGAGTATAAGTGCCTGTCAGTGCTGGCAGGCGACGGTGGGCCTGCCAAATCCATTGCTTCTGTATTGCGGCCTGCATCACCTGCTCATGCCTCTGCTTGTGACTGTGCTCATCATGACGATGGCGATCGTGCTCGTCATGACGCCAGGGTCGTTGTTTACAGCGGTGGCCTCGACTCCAAAGTGAGAGTGTGGCCCCTCAGACCTCCCTCTGCATGAGAGCCTGGGTCAACTGCACGGGCCACATTCATCTCTTTTTCTCTCTTAGGCAATGGTCACGCCAGGCATAGTCATCTTATTTCTGCTGATATAAGCTATGCCTTCGTCCTGGTCATGTTTGGACTGTATATAATCACTCCTCTACAGATCCCAGTAGTTTCCTTATGTATGACCTTAGAAACTCTGCCCTCAAATTATGCAACAAAGCACAAGATGCTCTCCCTGAAGACTGCAGATCACGAAGTCTATCAGATGGCATAAATGGAGTTATGATGAAGGCGCATATTTATCGGTTATTGATAACTATGCCTCATGTGACTAGGTCCTTACTCTCGTGCATACTTACACATGTACATTGTTTCTCTGTATAAACATTGCAAACTCTTGTATATATAGATACTGGCTCCATGTTAATAAAAATCATTAGAAGCCATATTCCAAGGAATCTACTCCTACACCTCCTCGTAGCACGCTGATGGGTGCAGGCTCCCCGTCGTCGTTTCCGCCCCATGATCTATCTGCTCTGACTCTCTGCTTGCCTCATCCACTCATCTCTCCCCTAATCTATGCATCGCTCTCATACACTACAGATTGAGAGCATGTCCAAACAAGAACTTGGCACCGTGAGAAAGGAAATTCTGTTTGCATCTATTTGTGTGACACACACGCGCGCGCGCGCACACACACGCACACAGAACTGCAGAAACTGCTTGCTGGACGGTCATGCATCTTGCGCTCTCCTACATGGGTTGCCTCTCACAAGACCTGAACTAGTGGTGCCATGTAAACACACACACAGTCCCTGGACTAGTCGTGGCATGCGCGCGCGCGCGTGCACACACACACAGAGAGAGAGAGAGAGAGAGAGAGAGAGTTGCATGCAATGGTAGTCACCAACTTCTTGAGAGAGAAAAGAGAAAATCTTCTTGGATTCTACACTTATGTTTTCTTTTTTTGAATCCTAGGCACATACTTGTGTTGTGTATATATCTCCATGTCAATAGTTTTGGCGGGAAAATCATTTTCCAACAACAAGTTATAATGAGGAAACTTTTACATGGCACAAGAATTTCCCAAACAATCCTTTGTGTAGTATATCTAACTGCATAATTGCATCGTGAAAAAACTTGTAGGACTCATTGTCATGGAAGCAATTACAATGCACAAGCTAGGTTTTGATTTTACTTATGACATGCAAATTTGCAGACCTGAAAACTAGTTTGTAAAGTGTTAAATAAAACCTATGAATTGTACTTGCCCACCTATTCGCTCTATAGTTGCTCCCTTACCTGATGATGCAAAGTTGCAATTCAAAACTTCATTTCTCTCGAGCTCACGACGTTCACCATACAAACGAGTCATTGCGCCTACCCAATCCGTCGCAACAACGATGTTGTCTTCCACTTAAAGAGAAAAGATTTCATGTGGCCTGCTACGTCGGCCCTCATAGCTCCCTTTCAACCACTAGGTGCACGAGCGTCTCTTCCATTTTCCCTTTCAAAAGTCTCCCCCCCCCCCCCTCCCCCCGCGCCCCCCCCCCCAAAAAAAAAAGAGTCTTTTATTTGCACGGTGCACCTGTCGACGTCTCTATCTGCATGCTTACTGCCACTTGCAACCAACATCCCACTTCTCTCCTGCCACATCGGAGCTTCAAACTTTGGCTTGGGCAAAATGCACTGGTCCATCAACTTTGGAGGCTTGTTGTGACCAAGGGATGAGAAATTTTAGAAGTTTCTCATTTTTTCCATATGTAGTAATCCTTGAACTACAAGCTCATGAAAGGATTTTTCAATTTGAGTGGATCTACTATGGTTTCGGATTTTTTTTCCAAAACCACGAAAGGACACTTTTATGTCCACTTAGGTTACTAGGCTAGTGTTAACCAATAGAAACCATCCAATTCGGTAAGCCCGCTAGGATTTTTTCATTCCCCTGTACTCAACCTCACAACTGGAAGTGTCCACAGTAGGTTGCTTCTTGCTCAACCATGATATACATGGATTGCCAAGCATGAAACAAAAACCACTTGTGGACACTTGCTTGTCAAAACAACCAGCCCCATATGAGTCCAAAAGGCATGTAAGTCTAGCGGCAATGATCCCCCCTTGGGATAAAACAATCCAAGATGTAAGTGCCACTCAAGTAGTGGAAAATCCTCTTGATGCTTAGACCTTGGGCTATGCATAAATCTGCTGACCTGTGAGACTACAAACTGAATATCCGGCCTCATGCTGCATACATAAATGAGGCATCCAACAACAGTTTGGTAAAGAGTGACATCTGCAGGATCACCAGCATCATGTAGACTCAACTTCAAACCTGATGTTTCCATGGGAGTGGCAATAGGTTTTCAATCCTCAAGTCCAAAATTACATAGCAATGTCTCTATGTAACATTTCTGACACAAGACAATACCACCATCACACTGCTTAAACTGTATACCCAAGTAATGATGCAACAGCCCCAAATCTTTCATCTTGAAAGTAGCATTCAAATCAGTCTTAAAATTCAACAATATATCTCTCATTTGATCCAGTGATCAGCAAATCATTGACATAAAGAACCATAATGAGAAGTACATCACCCTCACCCTTTACATACAATGTGCTTTTTGTTGGACTATTACGAAAGCCTCGTTTGACCAAATTAGTGTAAACCTTCTCACACCAAGCACGAGGAGATTGCTTAAACTCATACAAAGCTTTGTCACATTTGCACACCTTATCCTCTCTTCCTTTCTTGAAAAAACTATGAGGCTGTGTTACATAAACTTCCTCAAATATGTCACAATTCAAGAAAGCAGTAACAATGTTTGATTGATATACGTCTCAACCAATATGAGCTGTCAATGCACATAGAAAACACCAAGTTTCTCATACGACAAGTGGGACCAAAAGTCTCTTCATAATCTATGCCTTTTTGTTGTGCATAACCCTTTGCAACAAATCAAGCCTTATAGCGATTAGTCTCACCATCCGTCTTGCATTTCAACTTGTAAACCCACTTCGTACCAACTGCCTTTTTGCCAGGAGGCAAATCACATAAACTCCATGTGTCATTTTTTATAAGTGCATCATATTCTGATTACATGGCAGCCATCCAATTTTTTGAATTATGTGCTTCATCAAAAGACAGAGGTTCCTCAACATCATGTAAGCTAGACACAACCAAAGCATAACAATCTGATGGATAAGATGTTGACCTATATAGAGTAACTCTCTATATAGAGCCCTGGTCCCCTCTATATAAACGCATCTCGTGTGATCAGTAGACACACTTTGGGGTATGCAATTGTGGTGTCATCTCTCTTTCTCTCTTCTCCCTCGTCTCGTGTCTCGCTCTCTCTCAGTCATCTCTCGTCTCCAGTTCAACTTGGTATCAGAGCACACAATTCTCCATACAGCTAAGTAAATTTTATCTTTTTTCTGTTCGTGATAATAAATTTCTTTACAGTATGAGGTTTTCTTGTTAACTTGCTTGTTATCATAGTTGGTTGCGCAATGTTATGGTACCCGTGCTAAGGAAGCTTTGATTATAGAAGCGGAAAGAGAGGTAGCTCTGCAAACATTAACACCTGTAGGTTACTATATGCACGCGAGGCAGAGAGAATTGCTGAATATAAGAGCGGAAGAGAGAGAGAGGCAGCTCTGCATGAAACATGAACACGTGCAGATTCGAGAAGAGAGAAGAGAGAATTACTGAATATAGGAGCCTAAGAGAGAGAAGCATCCACTGCGAACATTAATAACACCTGCAAGAAGCTTCACGAGAGAGAGAATCATGTATAATTAGCGGGCTATATCCTCCCTATTTTAATCAGCGCCTATTATTTTTTTACAGTTACAATAGTGTTAATCGCTCGCTATTATTAGCAATACAATATCATAGATTTCTCTGACCTTAAAAAGAGTGTGTCAGATTAATGGGATGTGTGGCCCCAAGATCAGGGTCGGGTGCGCTGGGCTTGATTGGTCTAATGATTTGTTTGAGCTCTCATGAAAGCTCTATGAGCACGGCTTCTTTTCTCTCTCCAGCTTTACGAGCACGGCTAAATAAAGCAGACATACAAGGCTACCTTCAAGGAGAGGCAGTACGCAGGGGGTGCTCCGACGAGAGCCAGAGGGAAGTTTCGTGTAGTATGGGGCTCTAGCTTGTCCCAGCGCTGCCTTGCAGGGTCTTTATTAGTCTTTCCGCTAAATATAGATGTTAGGTGCTTTTTAACTATGGTGATATTTTAATGATGAGGAGTGGAAAAGGTCTGCTAATTAGTGATAGCACAGACAAAGACATGTGCGCCAGTGATAGACAGGCTTGGTGCAGGCGGGGACAAGTTCTAGTGGAGATTGAGATGCATGCAGACCCGGATTCATTCTCTCACTATCAGATGCTTGCTCATCCCCTTCAATATAAACGTAGCCTATTCGCTTCAGAAAGCGCTGCCATATTTATAGCATCTTGGGATTTTCCAGCTTTTTCAAAATGGCGCTGTCTTTGTTGGGATCTTGGGATTTGCCAGCTTTTTCAAAATGTCGCTGTCTTTGTTGCCATATTTATAGCATCTTGGGATTTGTCAACTCTTTGTTTTTGCGCTGCCATAGTGGTGCATGGGCGGTTGTGTTTCGGGTCTGCAGCCCTAGTGCTCATGCAACGTTCTAATGCTTTGTACCTCCTTGTCGAGTGGTATATTTTCAGATTTCCAAATGGGTCGATTAATATGACCAGTCTTTGCAAGGTGTCGAGAGGCCACGCACTGTCGGGCGATGCAAGCTGAGAAGTATAGTGAGAAAGAGAAGCACGGTTGTGTGTTGCGGGCAGGTCGTGTGCGCCCAGGATTTCTTCTCTGGCCGTTGGAGACTTGCTTCGAAAGTGTACATCGATTACTGGTTGTAGTGTGCCTGATAAAAGTAGCTTGAGGTTCTCTATTCCTGGCCACAGTACGTCTTTAACAACCTATTTTGGGTGTATACATTCGTGGCTACATATGTTAGTCTATTTTTGGCTGCGTATTTTCTTCCAAGTTCCAACCTTTTACTAATATTCTTGATATTGATCTTTCGTCTACTTGTCTTTGATGCAGATGAAATAGGTCTCAAGATCATGGCTATGCATTGTTAATGATATGCATAAGTACGTGAAATGTCACGTTTACGGTATGGAAACACGTTCAAATCATATCGTCAAAGCCCTCTCTTATGGCTAAAAAGATTTCTCCTCGTCTCGTCAAAGCCGTGTGTGATGGCTAGCATGAAGCCTTTCGTCATGAAAAGATGACTTATGCTATGTCTACATTGAAGTTTTGTCGTCTTGTAAAAGATTGATGTTGGCGGACCGACATAGCTGAAAATCTATTGTCTCGTTTGGCAACTGAACATCTATCGGCTCGTCTGGCTTTTGAAACTCTATCTTCTCGTCAGACCACTGAAAATCTATCGTCTCGTCAACCTCATGTTATGGAATGCATTTTCTTTGCATGCAAGCATACAAATAATCTAAGGGGCCCCATCGTGTTTTTATATGCCGGCTTTGTATATATGTGTGCACATGTGATTACATTGATATTATTTTTGTTTCTATGTTGTCTGCATATGTGATTGCATCGTCCTTACGTCTGTTTCTATGTCGTCTCTAAAACGGCCTCGCGAACCGTCTCTAAGGACAATGTGATGTGGTTATTACTAACCTTCATATCTCGATATGTTTCTTGAGTTGATATTGTTTACAGGATGAAAGTCACGTCAAGCAGTGTGTGTAAAGACTCAAAGATATTCAAGCTACACAAAGGTTTTTCAAAGATATTGAAGGATTTGCATCAATTCAACTGTATATAAAGGGTTGTTAAAGACCCTTGAAAGGGCACATTGTAAAAAAGGAGTGATGTAGCTCCTTTGAACATTGTAAATGTATATTAAAAATATTTTAATATAACCGTGGGTATATATAGAGCTGTGGGTTTTTTCCTTGAGCCCCCAAGGGTTTTTTCATCCACAGTTAGGGACCTTCATTTGAGTGAGGGTGTTGAGCTATATAGAGTAACTCTCTATATAAAGCCCTAGTCCCCTGTATATATAACGCATCTCGTGTGATCAGTAGACACACTTTGGGGTATGCAATTGTGGTGTCATCTCTCTTCTCTCTCGTCTCGTGTCTCGCTCTCTCTCGATCATCTCTCGTCTCCGGTTCAACTCTGAGTAAACGCCGCCGCCCTTGCGCAAAGGCTTTGAAGATGCCGCTGAGACAGTCTGCTTGTCCTCTGAATGAACGCCGCCGCCCTCGCACAAAGGCTTTGAAGTTTGAGAAGACAATGAAGAGAGAGAGAGAGAGAGAGAGAGAGAGAGCTCATTTTTCTAACCATACAAAATTCCGTTCCTTGAATTTGCTAAGAGGATATTTTAGAAAATTAGCGTACGTTTTAGGTTTTTACACTATTTTTCTCTATTATGGGGCAGAATTCCCCTTGCCGTGAACCGGCATTTTGGAAATTGAAAATAGCACGAGATTGAGCTGAGACACATTTTTCCCGAACACAGGTGCTTACACTCAATAGGGAGACACACATAGAGAGAGAGAGAGAGAGAGAGAGAGAGAGAGAGAGAGAGAGAGAGAGAGAGAGAGAGAGCACAAAGGGGGGGGCCTTTCTCAGTGTAATCGGGACGGAGGGCTAGAGGGAGAGTTTGAGAGAGAGACTGCACGAAGCACAAATCCCCGCGCCTGTGTGCCCCGCGCCATTGTGCAGGCCTCACTGTCGCCCGACAATTGAAAGAGAGACAGAGAGAGAGAGAGAGAGAGAGACAGAGAGAGAGACAGAGCATATTTTCAAACATACAAAATTTCGTTCCTTGAATTTTCCTAGAGGAAATTTAAGAAAATTAGGCTACGTTTTAGGTTTTTACACTATTTTTCTCTATTATGGGGCGGAATTCCCCTTGTCGTGAACCGGCATTTTGGAAATTGAAAACCGCAAGAGATTGAGCTGAGACACATTTTTCCCGAACATTGGTGCTTACTCTCAATAGGGAGAGAGAGAGAGAGAGAGAGAGAGAGAGAGAGAGAGAGAGAGAGAGAGCGCAAAGCTGGGACCTTTTTAGTGCAGTCCGTACAAAGGGCTAGAGAGAGAGTTTGAGAGAGAGACTGCACGAAGCACGAATCCTCGCGCCGGTGTGCAGCCCTCAGTGCTGCCCGACAATTGAAACACACACACACACACACACACACACACACACAGAGAGAGAGAGAGAGAGAGAGAGAGAGAGAGAGAGACAGTGCAAAGGGGGGGCCTTTTTCAACGTCGGACGGAGGGGTGGCAAAGAGAGAGAGAGAGAGAGAGAGAGAGAGAGAGCTCATTTTTCCAAACATACAAAATTCCGTTCCTTGAATTTGCGAAGAGGAAATTTTAGAAAATTAGGTTACGTTCTAGGTTTTTATACTATTTTTCTCTATTATCGGGCGGAATTTCCCTTTGTCGTGAACCAGCATTTTGAAAATTGAAAACAGCACGATATTGAGCTGAGACACATTTTTTCGGAACACTGGTGCTTATGCTCAATAAGGAGATTGGTAGAGAGAGAGAGAGAGAGAGAGCGCACAAAGGGGGGGCCTTTTTCAGCGGAGTCCGGACAGAGGGCTGGCATAGTGAGAGTCTCTTACGCTCAATAGGGAGGGTGCTGCAGCCTGCACGTGCGAAGTTGGCAAACCCGTCTGAAGGGCGAGTGTCAAGTAGCAATACGAGACATGAGACTTGAGCCTGCCTGAGACGTGGTCCTCTGAGTGAACGCCGCTGCCCTTGCGCAAAGGCTTTGAAGACGCCGCTAAGACATTCCGTCGGTCCTCTGAGTGAACGCTGCCGCCCTCGCGCAAAGGCTTTGACGTTTGATAACATAGTGAAGAGACAGACAGAGAGAGAGAGAGAGAGAGAGAGAGAGAGAGAGAGACCCTAGTGTTCCGGAAAAATCAATTTTCAAGACATACAAAATTCCTCTCTTTAAATTTGCCAAGAGAAAATTTCAGAAAATAAGATTTATTTTTTGGATTTTTACACTGTTTTTGAGCGGAATTTCTCCTTTTCCCTTTGCCCCGTGTTTAAAATTGAAACGGCACGATATTGAGCTGAGACACATTTTTGCCGAACACTACCCCACGTCCATTACGTGAAGGAGGGGGTTTCCGAGGGCCAGGCATTGGATGCCAAAATTGGAGGGGAAGGATCGACAAAAGCGGAGGGGTTTTCGGTTCCCCTCCCTGACACGCATCAGCAGGACTTCATTCCGGTTGGTGTGCCCTGGCGCCCGGCAGTGGACATAGACTACACGAAGAGACAGAGTTTGAGGGAGAGAGTGCACGAAGCACGAAGCCCCGCGCCAGTGTGTAGGCCTCAGTGCCGCTCGACAATCATTAGGGCCAAAAACGTCTACAAAAGGGCTGTTTGGTAATCCACGGATTAAGAAATAGGCTAATACTCACTTGACACGTATACAAAAGTATGGCATTCTTGTCTCCTCTAGCTTGAGCTTTTGTGCTTCCACTTTAGCGGAAAACGTCTAAATGTCACTTTCATTTGGCTAAATTGCCTATACTTGACGGCGTTCCTGTAATTTTTTATGTATAACATCATATTCTGGGCCTGATGTACAAGTGCTCTTTTCTATTTAATATTGTACAACACTAAGCTAGAAGATACAAAATCTTTCGTTTTAAACAGTGATGATGACGCCTATTAATAACATCATATTCTGGGCCTGATGTACAAGTGCTCTTTTCTATTTAATATTGTACAATATTAAGCTAGAAGATACCAAATCTTTCTTTCCAAATAGTGATGATAACGCCTATTAATGACTAATCCGTATTTTTTTTAATGTCTACTTTAGCCTCTACTTCTAAGCACTGCACCAAGAGCTTGCACTCAGCATGTGCGCATATAATATCTACATCAACATGGGACCACACCTGAAGACATCCTTTCTCACATTGTTTTGAATCAATGACCACACTGTGCGATTGTGGCTTGATTGAACTACACTCTACCCCCACTCGCCCTGTTTTGTTAGTGTACCCACATCGTGCGCAAAAGGACTCAATGAATTTTTCACTCCTCCACCTATCGCACCGGTCCAGCTCTTGCCCATAGTGCTCTTGTCATGTGTGAGCTTGTCACCCTCCTATCCTGTTGTTCTAGCTCTGCGGCGACCACACCACATAAGAACCTTGAATCACCTTGTTAATTGGTTACCTAAGGTTTTTCTAAATCATGTACAAAAGCACTTAGAGACTTTGACACTCCCCATGTTGCGTCATTTTAACTCCTGCCCACACTGTGCGAAGAGGGCATCATACAGCTTGTCACTCCCCCCCTCATCGCGTCGTTCTGGCTCCATGCACACACCATGCACAAAAATCTTGAGTGACCTTATTATTTGGACTATTTTTCTAAATCATGTGCAAAAGCGCTCAAAGACTTTGAAACTCCCCATGTTGCATCATTTTAGCTCTTGCCCACACCGTGCGAAGAGGGCATCATACAGGTTGTGCCTACCCCCCTCATCGCGTCGTTTTGGTTCCATGCAAACACCATGCAAAAAAATCTTTAGTGACCTTATTATTTGGACTTATTTTTCTAAACCATGTGCAAAAGCGCTCAAAGACTTTGACACTCGCCATGTTGCATTATTTTTGCTCCTACCCAGACTGCGCGAAGAGGGCATCATACAGCTTGTCACTCCCCCCCTCATCGCATCGTTCTGGCTGCATGCACACACCATGCAAAAAAATACTAAGTGACCTTATTATTTGGATTCCATTGGTTTTTCTTATATGTACAAGATATTAGCAAAAGGCCTATTTGGTGCCACACTATGCCTTGCTTGCACAACGGGATAGGGAGTATTTTTAGAATCTCACTACCCCCTGATGTTGTGTGGGTCATTTTTGGAACACCAATTTGGTGCCACATTACCCCAAGATAGGGGGTTAGTTTTAGAATCTCATTACCCCAATCATGACATGTGGGTTATTTGCATTCACAGATTCACCTTTCCTACCTAATATAGATGTCTTTTTATATATAGATCTATTAAGCATATTGGACCCAAGCATAGTCACAAAAATTTTACAATATATAACACTTGTAAATTTTAAAAGCAATATTATTTGAAACTTTTGAAATCACAGATGAGCCCGAAATGCCCAAAAACCCCAAAAACGACTGGCTATATGCCTCGTTATGACACCCGGAGAGGTCGGTATGGCCAAAAAACGCCTCCGGAGGCACTATCCCGTACGGTGCGAGGAGAGGGGTAGCGAGTCCACTATCCCGTACGGTGCGAGGAGAGGGGTAGCGAGACTCGCTACCCCTCTCCTCGCACCGTACGGGATAGTGCCTCCGGAGGTGTTTTTTGGCCATACCGACCTCTCCGGGTGTCATAACAAGGCATATAGCCAGTCGTTTTCGGGGTTTTTGGGCATTTCGAACTCATCTGTGATGTTAAAATTTTGTCATTTTTCTCTATTTGAAAGTTGTAATTATAAGTTGAGTCAAAAGAGCTGAAGCAACAAAGTTTTATTAACATGGATTAAAGGCAAATGGACTCTGGAGGGTGATGAAGATTCTAATAATGATGGTGTATGCCAATGGTTTCTAGATGTCATGTTATAGGATCATGGTCACATGGAAGTGTACATAGAAGAGTGAAAAAGTTTCAAGCTCAAGTTTGATCTCACACAAATGTTAGAATAGTTAAATGGAAACTTGTCTTAGGAGTTATAGATGAGTAAAATGATTGTGTGGCAAAGGGGAGATAAAGTGTTAATCCTGATGTTGCAATGCTAGAGGAACATATGTTGTAACTTTACAAGGTATTATATTGTGAAAATGAATGTTTTCCAAGGAGATTGAAAGTAAATTTACAAGGAGATTTAAAGTAAATTTACAAGTAATTATATTGTTAAAATGATAGTCATTTGCAAGGAATGATATTGTAACTTTGCATCTAAATAGTCTCCTCCTTGGAAGGATTGTGATGTTCACAGCAAGGTGGTTGTTGGCTCTTTGATCTCATCCTCTATAATTGCCTCCCTTGGTATCGACTTAGTTATTTTAGTGCATTGCTTCTTCTTTGTCATTCTCCCTTTTTTGTTGATATGAAAAATGAAGTTTGTGCTTGATAATGTGCTTACGCTGAATAGGGAGACAGAGAGAGAGAGAGAGAGAGAGAGAGAGAGAGAGAGAGAGAGAGAGAGCGCACAAAGGGGGGGCCTTTTTTTGCGCAGTCCGGACGGAGGGCTCGCCCACACACACACACACACACACACACACACACACACACACACAGAGAGAGAGAGAGAGAGAGAGAGAGAGAGAGAGAGAGAGAGAGAGAGAGAGAGAGAGAGACTTCAGGGAAAATCATTTTTCCAAACATACAAAATTCCGTTCCTTGAATTTGCACTAAGAGATTTTAGAAAATTGGGCTATTTTTTCAGGTTTTTACACTATTTTTCTCTTTTATGCGGCGGAATTTCTCCTTTTCCCCTTGCTGTGAACCGGCATTTTGGAAATTGAAAACGGCACGATATTAAGCTGAGACACATTTTTCCCGAACACTGGTGCTTACGCTCGATAGGGAGACAGGGAGAGAGAGAGAGAGAGAGAGAGAGAGAGAGAGAGAGAGAGAGAGAGAGAGAGAGAGAGAGAGAGAGAGAGAGAGAGAGAGAGAGGGATTGTCTGGCACCGTTAAGCAGGGTTTGTCATATGCACTAAGAGGAACTTTTAGAAAATTAGGCTACTTTTTCAAGTTTTTACACTATTTTTCTCTATTATGGGACGGAATTTCTCCCTTTCCCCTTGCGGTGAACTGGCATTTTGAAAATAGAAAACGGCACGATATTAAGCTGAGACACATTTTTCCCGAACATTGGAGAGAGAGAGAGAGAGAGAGAGAGAGAGAGAGAGAGAGAGAGAGAGAGAGAGAGAGAGAGAGAGAGAGAGAGAGAGAGAGAGAGAGAGAGAGAGAGAGAGAGAGAGAGAGAGAGAGAGAGGGATTGTCTGGCACTGTCAAGCAGGGTTTGTCATTTGCACTAAGAGGAACTTTTAGAAAATTAGGCTACGTTTTCAGGTTTTTATACTATTTTTCTCTATTATGGGACGGAATTTCTCCTTTTCCCCTTGCCATGAACCGACATTTTGGAAATTGAAAACGGCACGATATTAAGCTGAGACACATTTTTCCCGAACACTAGAGAGAGAGAGAGAGAGAGAGAGAGAGAGAGAGAGATAGATTTTATTATCGTCCTCGGAGGTCAAATATGACCTATGGGACCAAAGTTACATGTGATGTAGTATGTGTATGGCTGATGAGTGACTCTCCATGCTCCAAAATTGTAGTGATGAGAGTCGCAATGGAGAGCCCACACTTTGGCTGGGAGAGGAAAGTGTGTAGGTCTAAGTTATGACTGAAAATGTGAGAGAAGCAAGTTCGGATGTGATCAAAAGCTGAGCACTCTAGTAGTGTGTGGTACTCAGACTCTCGAACTTGTAGTGAGCATAATGTGCACAATCGGTTTGACTCTTCTCCATTGCCCCAACGCCCTATCTCGCATCGAAGGAAATGGGAGCTAAGCCGAATTGCTGCGATAGTGCGTATTGCGGACAAGGGAATAGGTTCAAGCATGTAAGTGTGAGTACGGTTTCCTCTCTCAGCGAAGAACATGGTTTTGTAGTTGGGGGCAATATAGGTGGTGTAATGTATGAAGCGTGACCCACCGGATTTCTCCCAAGCCGTAATACATTGGCGTTGTAGAAAAGCTTCATTCACTTGAGAGTCAATTGAATCATCATGTAGCAAGTGTAATGCATCCCATCTCCCAAAACACTTCTTTATGTCTTGCATCCATCCCGTGCTCAAGATCTTGCTTTTATGCGTCTTTTGAACTTTTTTGCTTGCTTCCCATGGAATTGTAGGAAGTCGATGTGAGGGGTTTTGGCGCATCTTTATCATGTACTCCACAACCCTTTCCATGCCCATAACCTCAATTGGAAGAGATCCCGACTCAAGAAGTAGGAGCATATATGGTGTTTGTATCTTAACTTGGAGAAAGTTTGTAAGAAAACGCTTTTGGACATTCTCAAACTCTTTCCAAGTAGACTTTGAGATGCTCCCGCCCCACACTTCAACTCCATAAAGAAGAACCGGTGTCACCGATGCATCAAAAAGATACTTCTTGAGAACCCAACACTTGATGTTTCCCGCATTACACATGTTCTCAAATGCATAATATGCTCTCTTTCCCGCTTCCAAACGACGCATAGCACATTCATGCCACTTGTGATTGGATGGAACCTCAAGGCCAAGGTACTTAAAGCTCTCAACAACTTCAAGTGTCTCGTTGTTGTACACAATGCATGGCTTCTCCTTATGGTTGGTTTTCACAAGCATAACCCTTGTTTTGGATTCATTTACAATCAGCCCACTATGCAAGCGAAAGTTCTCAAGGACAACCATAAGCTTTTGTGCATCTTCTAAAGTGTGTGCTAGAAGCACTACATCATCCGCATACAACAAAAGCATGATTACCGCATTGCAAATAGTGACCTCTTCAATGCCTTCTTCTTGCATAAAGTCAAGTACCATTTGTTCCAATTGATCGATGCATAGACCAAAGAGAGTTGGTGACAATGGACATCCATGTTTAACCCCAATAGTGCTTACAAAAATTTCTGAAATTTCTCTTCCCATGCGCAATTGACAAATCACCTTCTCATAGATTTGAGAAACCGCAAGCATAAACTCACTTGGCACTTGGAGTTCTTCCATCCTTCTCCACAAATTGTTACGTGGAATCATATCAAAGGCTTTCTTAAAGTCCACAAAACAACAATACAATCGCTTTCCTTTCAACCAACTTTCCTCCATGAGAACACGAAGAGTGACAAGATGATCAATGGTGCTATGGCATCGACGAAAACCCGCTTGTCCCTTTGCACGCTTGTCATTCTCTTCAGCCCAATCACTCAATTTCATCTCCATTATGCACCCAAACAACTTTGCCATAAGAGACCCAATCATTATAGTCCGGTAGTTGCTTACATTCTTTACATCCCCTCCTTTATGCAAAGGCTTAACCCAATTAGTACTCCAATCATAAGGCATACCATGTTGAAGTGAAAGGTTGAACATATCACACATCCACTCATGGGTAAAATCTCCCGTCCATTTGATCATCTCCGGCTTGATACCTTGAAGATCTCCCGCTTTGCGAGTGGCCAACTTTTCAAGCCCACCGCATACATCCTCAATAGTAAAAAAATATGGCATACATGGGAGTGAACCATAAAATGGAATTTTTTCAGTATTTGCTTGCTCATATAATTGCCTACAATGTGTGTACATATCCACTAGACTCAAGTTACCAAAATTCTCAACCCGCTTGCCTCTCAAGTTTCTCCAAAATCTTCCACATGCATGTGCCTTTTCTTGGACTTGAAATTCTTGTTGCTTTACTTCCCATCTTCTTCTCTTCTTTTGAATCAATGCCTTGTATGTATGCAAATGACTTTGATAGTTTTCTTTGTCCATAGTTGCATCAAGCTTTATCAAGGACTTTCGAGCATCTTGACATTCTTTATCAAACCACCTTTTGCGTGATCTATCTTTGTTGATACCATGGAGATGCTTTATGGCAAAGCATTCTTCCGCACCACCTGCGCTCTCGAAAAGAGAGAGATAGGTCACAAGGACTGCCTGCACGTGCGCGCTCGGAAAGAGAGAGAGAGGCAATCGGCTGTTAACAGCTGAGCTCCCGAGCAATTCTCTCTGAGCGCGGAGAGAGAGAGAGAGAGAGAGAGAGAGAGAGAGAGAGAGAGAGAGAGAGAGAGAGAGAGAGAGAGAGAGAGAGAGAGAGAGAGAGAGAGAGAGAGAGAGAGAGAGAGCCCCAACCGAGCTCGCTCGCTATGTCCTACCAATATTCTCTCCCCCCTCGCCTTCGCTACATGTTGTCCGCTGGCAATCGTTGGCACAAACGCAGCTATAGAGAGAGTACCACTAAATCCGATGACATGTTCGCCTTTATGTTGGAGAACAACCAAGTGCACAAAATCACGGATGCAAGTGTAGCCTGCCTCGAACGACCCGGAGAGAGAGAGAGAGAGAGAGAGAGAGAGAGAGAGAGAGAGAGAGACAAAGAGAGCTTGCTTAGAGCTGGTTGGTGGCAGTGCGTATACCTCTCTCTCTCTCTCTCTCTCTCTCTCTCTCTCTCTCTCTCTCTCTCTGTGCGGAGATTAATTATAGTTGTAGCTGTTTGAGAGCTATAAATCCCTACATAGTAGCAAAATCCAATTTGGGAGGCTTTGAGGAGTAAGTTGAGGGCGAGTGCAACTTGCCGACAAGGGGGTAAAGAGGGGCCATGCCCTCGCTGAAGGCAACGCCGTTTTACTAGTAAAAATAAAGAATCCTTTGTTTATCCTTTCAAGGTGAGAAAAAATACACTTGAAGAAATCCAAAGCCTTAATTGCTTCTCACCACACATCTTGAGGTTGACTACACTTTTTTGAGGTGCAATTGTCATCCCCAAGTAACAAATCACCACTCACCTCATGTGTGTGCGTGAAGAGTGGAGGTAAATATCTATGGATTACCCCCTTTTGCGTGGGGTCACCACCTTATTTCAACAAGCAATGGTCTATCCTTATCATTAAGCATCTTTAATGTAGACAAAAAACATCAAATCAATTTGTACCCTAGCTTTTCACATAAGAATAACTTTACACTAGAGTCATGATCCTATAGTCCATGTCCTCATGAGTCATGACCCTTTCAACTTCTTAGGGACAAGCACAAGAGAGTTGGAAAAAGTCTAATATCTAAGCTATTTTTCCTCAATCCTTATGATATATAATT
Organism: Adiantum capillus-veneris; assembly: GCF_014529385.1. NCBI lineage: Eukaryota > Viridiplantae > Streptophyta > Polypodiopsida > Polypodiales > Pteridaceae > Adiantum > Adiantum capillus-veneris. The sequence goes on from NC_140934.1 coordinate 141,351,679, forward strand.
TCTTATATGAGGCAATGCCTAAGGCTCATCTACACGGTTAGTGCGTCGAAGGTGGAATGACCTACACGGATAACACGTCGGGGATCTTGCCTTGGCTTGGCCTAAACACCTAATGCTAGGCATCGAAGAGACGTGGAACCTAAATTGGTATGGTTGGTGTTGATACCCTACCACCTGCTGGTATTTGGAATCCCAAGTAGTAATATCTTCCTAAGAATACTGATGTTTTCTTTATTGACATCCCATAAGTGAGCCAGTTGTTTGTATGACTGATAATTGGTGTAGTGAGGAGGTTCAATGAAACGAAGAGCAACATCTGGATTTTCAACATTGTTGTCCATTTGCAACCACTTGGGTCTAGATGGTAGCTCCATTTATAACTCACTTGAGTACTGTAAAGGAGTAACCACAACTAAGAGTCACTTGGGTGTAAATGGTAACTCCATTTATAACTCACTTGAGTACTGTAAAGGAGTAACCACAACGAAGAGTTGTCCAAAGGCATAACCAGTTTTCAAATCTTCTGAAGGTACTGGAATAATGCAAGGAAAACTTGGCGTAACTTTCCATGCAGTTGTGAGCCATTTTCTACTCGCCTGAGTATCTTGAAAAGTTCATAGATAGGGAGTGTCCTCGTGTTAGAATTCTGAATAGTTTGGAACACAAAGAACTACATGTTTATCCCTAATGAAGGTTACTTGCCAACATACTTTGTCAGCACACCTGGTGAGTCCTTGACATATGAAAGTATTGACACAATCTCCAACCTCACCACAACAGGTGTTCAAAGTCGAAAATCGTACGTACTTAAGCAAATTCTAGAATAGGGAGAAAATCATCTATTCAAAAATGCGTTCTGCTAACGTATGCTCTTAGCAGATCCTTTAGCACAAGATTACTCTTTGTAATCTGCCTATCCCCTTGGATAACTAACAGTATTGAGGTGTGTTTTCCTCACGGTTTATAGACAGTCGGCCCAGATGACTGGTAAACGGGGAATCACAGTCTAAGTTGCATTATTTGCTATTCGAGAGACGTATAATACGCAAATAATGGGCGTATTATTTGTTTATCTAAATTATACGACGTTATTATATGGTGCCACATCATCATAAACGGCCAAGCGTATAACTTCTTGGTTTTTCGATCGAAAAACTTTTCGAACAAAATTATTTTCGATCAAAAATTATAACGATCGAATATGTTAGTATATATAGCTAGTGAGTACTCCGATAGATTCCAAAGATGAAAAAGAGCATGAAGGTCATGTACGTAAAGAACTTCATCTTCTACGCCAACATCAGTTATATGCCAAGATGAGTAAATGTGTGTTTTCCATGCCCGAAGTTAGTTATCTTGGATTTATAATAAACCCTGAAGGAATCTTAGTAGACCCCACAAAGATTAAGGACATAATAGATTGGCCACAACCCAAGACGGTCAGTGAGATTCGAGGATTCTTGGGCATTACAGGATGGTATAGAATCTTCCTCAAAGATTATGCAGTCATCGGCGCACCCTTGATGCAGCTACTAAAAAAGACAGCCAAACTTACATGGGAAAAAGAACAGGAGGACCGTTTCCTCAAACTAAAACAAAATCTCACATCAGCCCCTGTACTCAAACTTCCTGACTTCACTCAAGAGTTTGAAGTAGTAACAAATGCCAGTGGTCTTGCTATAGGAGGAGTCTTAAACCAAGAAGGCAGACCAGTCACCTTTACTTCTCGGAAATTAAGAATCCATGAGTTGAATTATCCAACTCATGATTTGGAACTCCTAGCCGTCATCCATGCTCTTAAACTTTGGAGGCACCAAATGATCAAAAAAGTAATTTGTAAAAAAATAAAACAATTTGAATTAAATAAAAATAAAAATTCAATAGAATGTAAGTTTTGTGATTCAAATTTATGAATTTGTTTTAGAAAAATTAGTAAATAGTTGAAAGTTTGTATTTTGTGAAGAGTTTAATCTCTCACCTGAAACAAACTGTAATTATAAGAATCACTTGTCAATGCGTTCAATTAATTGACACTTGAAAGTGACTAATAAAAAAAAAGTAGGATATTATCATTGTGTGTAGAGTGTACTCTCACATGAGATAATTAGTTTAAAAATATAATTACCTAAAAATTAATTTTATGTAATTTAAAGTTCGATTTTGATGTGTAGAGATTTTCTCTCACTTCAAAATGAATATAATGAAACAAAATTATATTTTTACATTTTGTGTAGAGCTATTCACACTGTTATGCTCTCACTAGAGTAAAAATTTAGAAAAAACATGTCCAAAAATATTGATTTTCTCTTATCTTTATTTGGACTGCAAAATCTACAGTGCTGTGTGAGAGCATACACATGCTCGCATTGTAGATAGATAATCGCTTAAAAATCTATGGTAAAGTGTAAGAACTTTTTGTTCGCACTTTACAGAGATACAATAATTATCAAGTATTGTAAGTGATTATCGTTTTGACATTTAAAAATGTCACTTATAGCTCTTGTATATATAACAATTTATAATGATAATCATTTTAATACTTGATTTAATTGTAATTATTGATTATAGTAATGTGTTAAAGCTACAAGCTTGCACTTTAGATAAATCGATACAATTTATATGTAATCCAATGGTATTGTTTTTTATTATTGTATTTTTGTTCAATCATTGTTTTTAATTATTTTAATTTCGTTCAATCATTGTTAGTTAAATTAATTTAATTTTTTAATTGATTTTGATTATGAAAATGATCATTGACTTTGTTTTTACTAGCAAATTACTTTTGTGCATCATGGTGAAAAGACAAGAGTGGAGTTATGTGCATGAGTTGAAAGCTGGGAGAAATACATCTTGACTTAAATGTAAATCTTGTGCCCACGAGTTCAGTGGTAATGCAAATAGAATTAAAGAGCATTTATTGAAAGTCCATGGCAATGTTGAAAAGTGCGGGGCACCACCAAAAGATATTCATGAAAAATTTGCCATGTATTCTCGTACATTATGAAAAATATGGACTCTCCTAGGGCCCTTTTGATTAGGGAAGGGTTAGTTGAGGACTAATGAGAGGGCTCTTGGGATATCACCTATAGCCTAAGGAGAGATAGGGGGGTAGCCTATTTGTCCCCCTCTTCAATGCTTGATTCCTAGAGAGAAAGGGAAGGTGGACTAGGGGGGGGGGGGGGGGGGGGGGGGGGGGGGAGGGGGGGTAAAAAGGGAGAAAGAGGTGTCATAAAGCTTAGAGAGGGACCCTTGACAAAAAGGGACCCCAAAAGAAAAATTGCACAGGTCAAAAAACCCTAAAAATTTTGAGTTTTTTGAAAAGTTTCAAAAATGACCGTTTCCCCTCCAAAATTGCCCAAAACATAACCAAACATCAAAAAGTCACTTTTTCTCTCCAAATTCCCTCTCTCCCACAATCTTCTCTCCCCTACCCCCTCCCCTCACTTCCTCTCTGCAGTCAGCCCCACCATAGCCAAAATTTCACTCTCCATCTTCTCTAGCTCTCCCTCCCCTCCCCCCTCCATTCTCTCTGTGCTGTGCAGCCCACCATAGCCCAAAGCTCATCACTATCCTCCTCTTCAGTTGTCCCCCCTCCCTCTCCTCACTCTCTCTACAGTCAACCCCACCATAGCCAAATGCTCACTCTCCATCCTCTCTATCTCTCCCTCCCCTCACCCCTCCATTCTCCACAATGCAGCCCACCATAGCCCAAATCTCATCACTATCCCACCATAGCCAAAAGCTCACCCTCCATCCTCTCTATCTCTCCCTTTCTCCCCTTCATTCTCTCTCTACTGTGTAGACCTCACTATCCTTCTCTCCAACCCTCACCCCCCTCCCCCTTCCCAATCTCTCTCTACTGTGTGGCCACCTGACCTCTTCTCAAGCATGTCCACCCATACCACGCATAGATGGCCGAAGTTGGAGATACAAAAGGTCATACTGCACAACACAAAGAGCTCGAAGGTGGAATGGATCCCACAGGTATTTAGCAAGGCTCATGGGTCTACATGCAACCGTTCAGTGTTGGTCCTCATGGAGTACAATGTCGAGGCATACTGGAACGCCATTGGAAGTGAAGACTGATGGCTTTCAAAAAAAAATCTGGAATGGTGTCTATCACTCAACATGCATATAGTGTACCTGAGATCCATTTGCAGAGAGCTTCAAACCAATTTGCACCTCATTGTAAGTCTAATGCTAAGTCATCTTATGGATATGTCCTCTTTAATTTGCATGTGTTCATATTTTTTGACAACGATATTTGTGAACGTATTTTTTTATCCATCTTACTTGCAAAGCAACCGCTTGAATGCCTCTCGAGTACCTTTATGGTTGTGCATGCTATAGATAAGAACTAATCTATATAACTCAACAATGTATACTAATTTAAAATATAGTAGCTAACACCATATTTGTCGTATTACAGGATGTTATTGTAGTGGATGCTTGGGCTCAACTTGGTTTGGTGTCAAGTGGAAAGTGCGACTTCTCCAATCAGAACCTCATTCTAAACATTCTTTTTTTGGTGTGTATACTTGTGGATATGGAGGTCCATGGAGTTATCAATGATGAGACAAGCCTTGCTAAGAGCATATCAATTGCCTCAGTCTATATTCCATTCAATGTATTTGATCCAGTACATAACATCCCAAGCTATTATTGTAGACAAGCTACAAACTTTGTAATGAAAGTACTTGAATAGAAAGCACTCTTGTTTCATTACATTTTTGTCCACTCTAGTTAATCTTCAACTATATGATGTTGTGCTTGTGATCAATTTTTGTTTCATCTAATCTTGTATGTGTATTGTGCTTCCTGCCAAATTTTTGGTGCTCATAAGTGATTGATCAAGTAAATTGATTTTTTGGTAGCAAGTACACCTTTGCAATGTGCCTGCATGTAGATCTAGTAAGCCATCTGACCTCAAAGGTCAGGTTTGATTCATTTTCTGTTGTATGAGCACTTAGAGTTTATCTCAAAATGGTGGCAAGATTTAAATTCTTAGAAGAATCCCATACTCAAGACTAATCTAAGCAAGATAGAGCAATCATATTTCCTTGCGTTGCAGGCATAGACATGAACCTCCTTTGGCATTGAACAAACATTTAGTTCATGAGCACTCAGAGTTTATCTCAATATATTTGGCAGGCTTCAAATTTTTGAAAGAATATACTCAAACCTAATCCAAGAAAGATAGAGCAATCATATTCCCTCATGTTTGCAAGCACACACATGAATCCCCTCTTAGCATTGTGCAAACACTTCATTCTACCTTTGCCATCAATAATGCAATGGCATGCTATTATGTTGTATTTGATATGAGTTTGTGTAAGTTCAACCATAACCTTGTGTTCTTTGAAATCCCCAAGGAAAACAGAGTATGAAATCAAAATAAAGAAAAGAGAACGAACAAACAAGATAGAGATAGGGTATATATATATATATATATATATATATATATATATATATATTTACATAGATAGATGGAGGATAAACAAACAGAAAGACGGATAGATATAGATAAATACATTAATAGATAAATAGATAGATAGATAGATGGATAGATAATTCGATAGATAGATACATAAATACATAGATAGATACACATGCAAATAAAAAACACAAAGATAGATAACTAGGGATAGAGAGAGAGAGAGAGAGAGAGAGAGAGAGAGAGAGAGAGAGAGAGAGAGAGAGATAGAGAGAGAGAGAGACCCTTTTGGAACTCAAGGGCATTGCCTCTTTATTGAGGATACACTTTTATGATGGACAAATGACATGATACATGGATCAAACCCAAGACAAGTTATTCCTTGTATTGATTGCTAATTGAGTATGCATCATGCATACATTGAGCCATCTGTAGTAGCAGAGAATGAGTAGAGAATGCATCATGCACATGGTGAGCCATTTATAGCCATTTGTAGTAGAGGGTGAGTTTGCTTTTTCTAGGTATATCATATGAGCTATAGTTTTGTAAAATGCTTCTTTGGATGGATGTTCATGGTTATCTTGTAAGCCCAAGGCCACCATGCCCAAAACTAAGCAAGCACAAAGAGTAGGAGGCAACGCAGGGGGTGCATAGGCCTTGGGAAGCCCAAAGAAAGCCTGCCACAAGGGAGCGCATTTGGGCCTTCCATAGGTCTATGGAAGGCCCAAATGCGCTCCCTTGTGGCAGGCTTTCTTTGGGCCTCCCATGCCCAAAACTAAGCAAGCACAAAGATTAGGAGGCAAGGCAGGGGGTGCATAGGCCTTGGGAGGCCCAAAGAAATCCTGCCACAAGGGAGCGCATTTGGGCCTTCCATAGGTCTATGGAAGGCCCAAATGTGCTCCCTTCTGGCAGGCTTGACCTATGGAAGGCCCAAATGCGCTCCCTTGTGGCAGGCTTTCTTTGGGCCTCCCAAGGCCTATGCACCCCTTGCCTTCCAAAATGCTTCTTTGGATGGATGTTGTTGGTTATCTTGTAGTCCCAAGGCAACCATGCCCAAAACTAAGCAAGCACAAAGAGTAGGAGGCAAGGCAAGGGGTGCATAGGCCTTGGGAGGCCCAAAAAAAGCCTGCCACAAGGGAACACATTTGGGCCTTCCATAGGTCTATGGAAGGCCCAAATGCGCTCCCTTGTGGCAAGATTTTTTTGGGCCTCCCAAGGCCTATGCACCCCCTACCTTGCCTTCTCTTTGTGCCAGCTTGATTTGGCATGGTTGACATGGTCCTACAGGATGTTCAAACTTCACGCAACCATGCAATAATAGCTATCTCATACCATGGCACGTTGCAAGCCCCCCTTTGATTTTCAGGATAGTGCCCCATAGTGTGTATGCTGTGTTTTGGTCTCGAAAGAAAAAGGGGGTGCTTTGCTTGGTTGTACAAGACACTTTTTAGTCTCACAAAGGCCTACTAGTGAAACAGAGCTGAAGCAAATGGCCATAACATCCAAAAAAAGGAGAGATACAGAGAGAGATAATTGATTCTTAAAGAAGCTACCCATAAAGGAGCCAATATTCTATTAGTACAAATCACTACTCTATAAGTTTATGCAAAAAATAATTGATCATACATGGCTAGCTAGCTGTAAGCAAAGAGATATTGGGGGGGGGGGGGGGGGGGGGGGGGGGGGGGGGGGGGGGAGAGAGAGAGAGAGAGAGAGAGAGAGAGAGAGAGAGAGAGAGAGAGAGAGAGAGAGAGATGCCTCTTTTCCATCCAATGCATGAATAGGCACCCTTGTCTCCTCTCCTAAACTAAACAACTAGCCCCTACCTTTGAAGCATTGGTTGATATAGTTTTGCATCCTCAAAAATGCTACCATGATGCAATTACATGGCCCATCTTGATGCAGGCTTATGAGTGATGGGTAATCCTCCCCACTAGCATAATTCTCAACATTGGTTCAACACTTTCTATATTAGTTATGAAACCCTAGAATTCACCAAGAATTTATCGTATTCATGTGACACACTTGTATAAGCATCAAACCCCTTAGTAAGAATCAAATATTTAAGGAAATTGCTACATGGAAAATAATTTTCAAGATCAAAGATTTCATATATTAAAGCCATAGCACTTGTTGTTACAAAACCATGTCCATTGTAGACCACCTAAAACATGATTGAGATTACAAAGTAAAAGCTATGTTGATAGCTTTGGGCATTATGGATACATGTTCACCATGTATAGAGTACAAATCTAAATTCTTCAAATGTTGCCTCAAATACACTCAGGTTTGAAACCAGTGCCCTTGTGTAAAGTAACATCGCCATTGCTTGACATACTTGACCTTCCTATGCTTGGGATCCATCTCTGTCTCATGGCTATGGAGTTTCCACCTGTGGTGCACGTGCACCCTTCTGTGTCCTTCCAACTAGAAAGTTTATGATGTGACTCCACCTTACATGAAAAAGAAATATTCTGTTCCATAGCTTGCAAGAAGTTGGGTATGCTAGAGTCTTTTCCATAGCTTGTGTGACGGTTGTGTATTAGTGTTGTGGGATGCAATAGAGGCAAAGGTGGATGTGAAGACAACCACATTAGCTTGTAATCATGGTGGGCTTGGTTGATAGGGGAAGTTGAGTATGAGGGAAGAGGTAGGGTCAGGGGAGCGGATGTTGACATTGAAATGGAAGATTGAGGAGGTAGATGAAGAGGTAGTTGCTGTAGATCTTGGCTTACGGTAGACTTGGTATTTTTGAGGGAGGACAGTGAACAATGGAAGAGGGTACATGGATAGAAAGAAGAGAGGAGAGAGGAATGTGATAGTGAGACGAAGAGTTTAGCAGGTAGATGAAGAGGCAGATCCAGGAGTGTGTGAGAATGAGAGGGAGGTTTTAGCATGTAGATGGAGAGGGAGATGCAAAATTCTGTAAGAGTGAGAAGGAGGATTTAGCATTTAGATGAAGAGGGAGATGCAGCAGGTCCTGGCTATGGTAGGCATGGCTACTTTGAGGAAGGGGAGTGAGAGAGACAAAGAGGAGACATGGAGAGAGAGAAAGGGATTTTGGAGGCAAAAAATGATGTTTTGATATTAGAATAGGTTTGGGGTCACTTTTTGGGGGGAAATGACTACTTTTGAAAATTTCAATAAATTTCAAATTTTTAGGGTTTATTTTTGGCCGGGTTTTTTAAAAAACCTTAAAGGTGGGGTTCTCTTTTTGTACAAGGATCCCTCTCCCTCTTTATGACACCCCCTTTTCTCTAGGAGATGCTGAAAATCTAGAGAGAGAAGGTAGCCTCCTAGTCACTACTTACCCCATCTTTTCTAGGCTTGAAGGATAGAAAATGACCCACCAAAATAGCCCCCATCATTTCCTTTGTCTCCCTTAATCACAACATACTTCCTTAAAATTAGGGATTCTTACAAGGCCCATGGAGAGTCCATATTTTTCCTAATGAAAGTAAAGTTGATTCTTGCAGCTAAACATAAAGGTGATGTTTCTAAAGATATTCATGCACATATTGAACCATCTGTATGCAATGAGACAACAGAAGAGGTGTGTACCACTCAAGTAAACGATCAAAATTCTCAATTGAACCCTCTTCATGGACATGCTTCTACATAAGGAGGATCAATTCCAAGCACAAGCAAATCTGACAGAGCGTCATCCAATGGACAGACAGTGTCTAAAGCATTAGGTAAACAATGGTTGCTTGAGTTTCATTTAAAATGGACACAAGCATTTGTTGCGTGTGGCATATCGTTCAATGCTATGCGCAATCCAATATTTCAAGATGCTTTGATGACTACAGCCAAAAAAGGATTTGTGCTTCCTGACTATAACAAGCTGCGAATTGAATATCTTGATAAAGTCAAAGACAGTACTGAAGTCATTCTCAAACGCACAGTTCTAGAGTTTGTTCCAGTATATGGGTGCACCATAGCATTGGATGGATGGACTAACTGTCATAAAAAACCTTTAATCAATGTAATGCTTATTAACCCTAGAGGGGCTATGTTCGTGGAAGCAATTGATAGCTCATTGAAAGAGAAGACTATCACCTACCTAGCAGGGGTGTATGAGCGTGCAATTGCAAAGGCAGGTGGACCAAACAATGTGACTGCTATTGTCACAGATAATGAGGCCAACTACAAAGGAGCAGGAAGAGCTATTCAAGTCAAGTATCTGGAGATTTCTCGGGTACCATGTGCAGGCCACACTTTAAATTTGCTTTTAGAAGATATTGGTAAAATGGCATGTGTGAAGAAAACTTTATTCGATGCAAATCATGTGGTGGAATTCATTAGAGAACATCAATTTTCATATGCTCTTTTTTGAACCAAGTCACCAAATAAAGCTTTGCAAATATTTTGCGCGACAAGGTTTGCTACGGCATACTATGTTCTTGTTGTTTTGCAAGAGTTGAAGCCTCCATTGATGGAAACCTTAGCAGATAGAAGATGGGATGGATGTCTCAGCAAGTATCCACGTTATCAGGAAGGAGTTGGTCGATGTGCGCAAATAGTAAACTCGCCAGTCTTTTGGCGTAATGTAGAAAGAATAGTAACCGTGTCAAAGCCATTTGTAGATATTTTGAGAGCACTTGACACAGATTCTTTTATTTTTGGTCGGGTCTACTGGTATATGCCAAAGGCTATACGCAAGCTAAGAGAAAATGTCAGTTTTGGTGCAAAGGATAAAGATACCATGATTACAATTGTTAACAAGCGTTGGGTGCAGTTTCATACGCCATTGCATGGTGCGGCTTTTGTATTGGATCCTAAGTTTCAAATGCATCAGCAATCTGCCAACAAAGAAGTTATGTCCGACTTCAAAACAGTGAGCTCCGAACTCTTAGGGCACGAAGATGGAAAAACAGGTTTTCATTAGCGAGTAGATTATGCCAACAGAACTGGTATGTTTTAGGATCTGTGGCATAAAGATGCCATTGAGAAAACAAGTGCACCTTTATGGTGGAAGGAGTATGGTGGAGAGAAAGTCGAGTTGCAACACATTGCAGTTAGAGTTTTATCAGTAGCTGCATCAAGTGGAAGTTGTGAGCGAAACTGGTCAGCATTCGACTTTGTGCACACTAAAAAGCGAAACAGACTTCATACTAAACGGGCTGCTGATTTGGTGTATGTTTTTTGCAATATGAAACTTATTTATAAGCCTCAAAACATTGCAACTAGAGCCGCTCAAAAGCAATATGGAGTCTTCCAAACGCATAAAGCTATTTCTGCGGAAGTTGATGATGATGATGATATGGAATGGGAGATAGTTTCAGAATGCTCAGATATGGACGAAGTAGATGATATAGTTGCAGTTTTTCAAGATGGAGATGATTTGTGAGAGTACCATTGTAATACTTACTCAACAAGTTTTTGTATATGATGAAAGAAAGTGTTATCTCGTTGTCGTTCACATCAAAACCTCTCTCTCTCTCTCTCTCTCTCTCTCTCTCTCTCTCTCTCTCTCAGACACACATATTCACTCACACTCAAATATAAACTGCCGATAATATCTTGTCGAATAAAAATTACATAAAGTCGATGTAGGTTTGAAATTACAACAAGGTTCTGGGAAATTACTCAATCGAAAAGAGTTTGATATAATTTTGAGATTACAAAGAGCTTCTGAGTGACTTATGAGTTTGATAGATTTGCTATAAGTTTTTCTATGGTAAAATATGTAATTCCTAGCTCAGGGGATGGTTGAGCAACATCTTTATGTGAAGTGGTAGTATCATCTGGCAAAGGTCCATACAATGATTCATATCGTTGAAGCTTTGCTTGTGCATCACTTAACTCTATTTCAAGCTCAAGAATACGGCCATGAAGCATGTCCGGTGTTTCTCCTTGGCTGGCAAGGTCTTGTCCTTGGCTAGCTAATTTAGTCAGTGTCTCTGGCTCTTCAGGAAGTAAAACAATAGGATGCTTGCGAGGAGGCATTGGATTATTTTGCATTGCGTGCTGCCACCTTTTTTGCAATGCGTCCACGTCCAACGCCAGCGGTGCCTGGACGATCTTACCAATCCACTCTCTTCAGCAAAACATATCGAACATAGCATTGCTGTATAAAGTAAATTGCTACTTGGTTGTTGTTTGGTAGGCATCTCTCTTGTCGTATAAACCTTTGCAGCAATACATGTGCCAGTCCTTTATGTTGCAAATCAGAGAGCTTTAACGGAGTTGTATCTTTTGCATTGCCACTTATTTGAAATAGTTGATGGCGTACAAAGTGATTAGGGCAAAGCTTTTTTCACTCTTTAAGGGTTAATGGTTCGCCCTGCAACTCAGATTCATCTTCTTCAATGTTGGCAATAGTAGAAAGATCTGCTTGTCCACATCTAACTTGTTCTTCTTTAAAAATTGCTTGAGCTTTAGCGTGGTTGAGTTCTTCTTCCACATCTGCATATCAGGTGAACATGTCATTACTTTTAAATACCCATTCAATTAATTTGACATTGGACAGTATATCGAATAACAAACATAGAATTCTTGTTCAATTAAACATACAATAAAATCTGACACCAAAAGGAAAACAATGATGAAATCATGAGACTGTGTTTTCATTAATCATCAGGCTGGTCGTAAGCCAGATGTCATTACAATGTTGTAACCCACTCTATGGGCACCATTTAAACATAAGAGAGATCAAAAGCAGTAGGCCGGGTTTTGGGGTGAACGCGCTTGCTAGTTTCAAGATGAGCAAGTACATTACTCAAACAATGTCTCTTGCTTTGTTCTTGGGGCTCTGGTAAGCACTTCAAAATGCGTTTACATGTATGACACATGGAATAAATATCCATAGCTTTGGTCTAGGAGGGAGGATTACTAGATATACATTTGGGGGCTTCCCATGGATAATCTCTCTCACATTGTTTTCTAGTTTCTATCTACATATCGCGTAGAGGAGGAAAACCGGCTGTCGTATTTGTTTTGGTGTATGAACCCCAATCCACAATGCCGACGTAAACACCTTTTTTGCCAAAATGCAGCATCATATTGCGAGAGTGTAGATCATTGTGGAGGTAGTTATGCGTATGTATATACTTCAGATTTTGGAGGAGAGCATTGATGATCTGCAAAATATTCTCCTAGAATAGCTCTACTGTTCCTGCAGTGAGTACGTAATCGCGAATGACAAGCTGCCTGTCGTCTGCAGTGCATTCTATGATCCATTGCTTCACATGGCCACCATTCCAAAATCGTGAAATGAGCATTGGTCGCTCCACGTGGCGCACCATGGCAAGAGGGTAGATAATACCTCAATGTGAAATATCCATAATTGTTGCTTCTTCTTTGACCTGTTGCTCCATGGTGGGCCCATGTAAGTGTACTTTGAACACTTTTGCAGCATACACTTGATCTTTGAAAGCGGGATGTGTGACACCCATACGCTTTACATGTGCCCATCTTCCCTCTCCCAGCTGTGGAGCTTGGATATTGAAAACGGTTGTGTCGGGTAAAAGGTGTAAAATAGGTGGTAGCTGAAAGAGGTCTAATGTAGCAACAGATGACGCTGCAGACTCTGTTCTAAGAATGATTTCTGGTTCAACAGCAGCTTCAGAAGAGCTGGCTTCCACTCTTGCACACTTTGCTGCTCTTTCTAACTTTTCCTTGCTCTTGAAATCCGTGTAAAGCTGTTGCACAAGATATATACGCTCAGCTATGTTTGGCAAGGAAGTAATTGCAGGATTTTTTAGTTCTTGAAAGGTTTTCATGATCTGTCCAATGGTTTGTTTGACCATGTTTACTAAATCACCTGATGTCAGGAGGGCTATGTCAAAAAAAGCTGGACGTGTAAACTCTGCCTGGAGCTGCTCAAACATAGACTTGATCAGAGTCTCTATAAGCTGATAAAAATGCTCCGGAGCGACAGGGTTTAAACAACGCCTAATCTCTGCCTCTAACGTGTAATGAAAGTGTCTCACAATCACTTCGGAGATGAACTTTCATTGATGCTTCGCTAGCTTCGTGTCTGCCATATCTGTATGACAAAATTATAAATCAAGAATCTTACGAAAAGATTGTACACCATAGTAACATAGTTATTGTATAATGAGTGTTAACCCTATATATATTAAATGATGATACAAATTTATTAAAAAATATTAAATTATTGCAAATTAAAGAGAAAATCTTATGATTACAAACCACATTGTGCGAATCGACCATGAAATTTACATTAGAGAGAGAGAGAGAGAAGCCAGGAGTGTGAGATGCTCTCAGCACAAGAACTGGACGCTTCTATGTGCAGAAGTGTGAGATGATGAAAGATATTACATCTAAAGGGTTGGAAAATCGTACATGTGAACAACTCAGCTAGTGTGAGATATTCTCATCACAAGTCCTAGATGTTACCATATACATGTGGTAGTGATGTGTGTGAACACACTAGGACCGCTGGGGCATTTTTTCCCTCTTTAGGAGGTTTTTTCCCCCGTGCATTGTATATACGCCCATCACTCTAGGGCTATCTATCTTTCCATTGCACACTAAGTAACACACTCTCTATTGTGTGCCTTGAGCTTCCTTCGTCTTCTCCAAGCTGTGTGTGTTTCTCTGCAACCCTAATTCCAACAATTGGTATCAGAGCAGGTCACGTCCTCCCGGGCTTAGTCGCCAGCTGCTCCAGCACACGCCTGCTCACTTTCTCCGATTTCAGTGAGCTTTGGCGAGCGTTCGCAGGTCGACAAATATTTTGGGATGGCTCGAAGAGCTCGGTCTGCTCAGAATTTTGATTTGGGCTCATTTCGGCCTCCGTTTCCACTACGGGCAGTACTGCACAGGCTATTTCGTCATTTTGTGCAGATTTTCTGTCAGTGCTGTTTTCTGCATAACAGGTGCCTTATAGTCTTCTACGGTTTGTGCTATATAGCACAAGTTGTTCCCGCTCCATTTCTCCTATTTTCGGGCAGTTTTCACATCAGGTGCAGCATTTACCATGGCTGACAACAACAACACAGATGTGTTTAAGATGTTTGCTGCTGAGGACAGGTTGGATGGGGACAACTACCCTATGTGGGCTTATATGATGCAACACGTTCTTGTGTCAAAAGGTGTCTGGAACATTGTGCAGGGCATTGATGTACGTCCTGGTTCTGAAGATGTAGGCGATATTGAGGATGTTGCAGGTCTTGCTGCAAGGATTGCAGCTGTTAGAGTTGTTTTGCCTACAGCAGAACAAGCTCGTTGGGATGTTAAGGATGCGCAGGCTCATGCATTGATTGCGTTGTCTGTGAAGCGCACCATTATTCCTCACATCCGTTCAGCAAAATCTGCAAAACGGGCTTGGGATATTCTAGCAGGTCTTTATGCAAGCCGCAATGAGGCTAAAATTGCTTTGCTGCGTAAAGAGCTAGAGTCGAAGATTATGCATGAGGAAGATGATATGGAAACTTTCCTTGCTAGTGTCAAGGATATCAATGAGCAACTCATTTCTGCAGGTGAAGTCATTTCTGACAGTTCCCTTGTGCAGACTGTTCTTGATGCCTTACCAGATTCCTACCAGACTTTTGCTAGTACTTGGAGACTGATGACCCAAGGAAATCCTGAAGTTGTCAAGTTTGATGCATTATGCACATTGCTGTTGCAAGAGTCACTTTCTAGAAAAAATAGGACTAGGCAGCGTGCAGTTGAACAGGCTTTTATTGCTTCTCAAAGAAAGGGTGGTAACAGTAATGCAGCCACTTCTTATGGTTCTGCTGCGAGTGGCAAAAATTCTGTTCCTAATGCTTCTACTGGCAGCACTTCGTCTGGCAATTCTGGTGATAAGGGCAAAAAGAAGATGCGTTGCCATTATTGTAAAGCCAATGATCACTTGATCAAGTCGTGTCCTAAGTTGAAGGCCAAAGAGGCTAAGAAGAAAGAGGGTGGTTCCACTGCAAATGCTGGTTCCACTACAAATGCAGCCATTGTTGAGTCTTCTGTGAAAGGAGATTGTGATGCTGATGTTGATGCAGAATGGGCTTTTAGCGCAGAGTGCACTTACAATCCTGCTGTCCATGATGCATGCTTGTCAGTTGCTGCAGATTCACATGTGTGGTATTTCGACAGTGGTGCTACAAAGCACATTACCTCACATCGTGAATTGTTTACCTCTCTCGAGTCTGTCCCTCATGGGAATTCAGTCACTTGTGCCAACAACGCCTCTTATCCAGTTCAGGGAGTTGGAAAGATTGTGCTCACTGCTGCTAATGGCAGTTCCTTCACACTTGTTGATGCACTTTATGTACCTGGGATCAAGAAGAATCTATTGTCTGTATCTGCACTTGCTAGACTTGGACTTGTAGTCAAATTTGTGGATGACAGATGTACAGTTCATGATCTCAGTTTTGGTGATGAAATTGTTGCATCTGGGCTTTTGTGCCGTGGGCTGTATAAGCTCACTTTGTATGACAAGTGTGGACAAAATTTTGCAAATGCTGTTGCAGATTCAAGGGCTATTTCAGATGCAAAACTTTGGCATGCACGTTTTGGTCATCTGAATTTTGCCAGTTTGCTGTGTTTGCAGAAATCTGATATGGTTGCTTCTTTGCCGCCTCTTGAAGCACCTATCAAACATGTTTGTGAAGGCTGTATTCTGGGTAAAATGCAGCGTTCTAAGTTTCCAAAGGATGGTTCAGTTAGGGCCACATGCAGGTTGCAGCTTGTGCATAGTGACGTTTGTGGGCCCATGCAAACTCCGTCCTTGGGCAATTACCTGTACTTCGTGACTTTCATTGATGATTACTCCAGGCATGCGTGGGTATTTCCGCTTAAAGCGAAGTCCGAAGTTTTTATGTGCTTCAAACAATTTTTGGCTATGGCTGAAAATGTCTCAAAATGTACTATGGGCACCCTCCGTTCCGATCGAGGGGGGGAGTATATGTCTCATGAATTTAATGCATTTCTGGCTAGTCGTGGGATAAAACACCAATGTACAGTGCCTTATACACCTCAGCAAAATGGTGTTGCTGAGAGGAAAAACAGGTCACTAACGGAAATGGCACGATGTATGGTCAAAAGTCAAGCTTTGCCGCATTCTTTTTGGCTTGAGGCCATCATGTGTGCCACTTATGTACTTAACAGGTGTCCTACGAAAGCTTTGCAGTCTATTACTCCATATGAAGCATGGCATGATAGAAAACCTTCTATTGAGCACATGCGTGTTTTTGGCTGTTTGGCATATGCTTTGGTGCCACAAGTGCAGCGCAGAAAATTGGATGATAAGGCTGTCAAATGTATTTTTGTTGGTTATAGTGCTGAAAGCAAAGGTTACAGGTTGTATCATCCGCAAACAAAACGTATTTTGGTTTCACGGGATGTAGTGTTTGTGGAAGATTCTGTTCAACCCTTGATGTCATGTACTAGAGACAGTAATGTAAGCTCACAGGACATTTATGACACTTTGTTGCCTCTTTTCAGTGGTGGAAATACGAATGTAAGTTCCAATGAGGCAAATGTACAGCCTATGGGGGTTTCTGAAAATGTTTTAGAACAGCCTATTACTGATGCACATGTACATGATGTACTTGATGAGGAAAGGGCTGAAAATGAGCAGGCTAGAGGTATGCCAAAATGGCTGGTGCACACTTTGCGTGACAGTAAATTGGATGCACCTTTATCTAGTCGTACTCGTTCAGGCTCTCGCCATGCATCTTATGCATCAGATTGTTATGCTTTGGCTGTGTCTAGTTTACATGATGTTGAGGAGCCTCTGTCTTTTGATGAAGCACAGAATTCAGAAAATTGGATTGCTGCCATGAAATCAGAATATGATGCACTTATAGAGAATGACACATGGACTTTATGTGATTTGCCTCCTGGCAAAAAGGCCATTGGTACGAAGTGGGTTTACAAGTTGAAACGCAAGCCGGATGGTGAGATCGATCGCCATAACGCTCGACTTGTTGCAAAGGGTTATGCACAACAAAAAGGCATAGATTATGAAGAGACTTTTGCTCCCACTTGTCGTATGACTACTGTGCGTTTTCTATGTGCATTGGCAGCTCATTTTGGTTGGGATGTACATCAATCAGACATTGTTACTGCTTTCTTGAATGGTGACATATTTGAGGAAGTTTATGTAACGCAGCCTCGCGGTTTTGTCATAAAAGGACAAGAGGACAAAGTGTGCAAATGTAAGAAGGCTTTGTATGGGTTGAAGCAATCTCCTCGTGCTTGGTATGAGAAAGCTGACACTCATTTGGTTAAACGAGGCTTTCGTAACAGTCCAACAGAAAGCACATTGTATGTAAAGCGTGAGGATGATGTATTTCTCATTGTGGTTCTTTATGTTGATGATTTGCTGATCACTGGACCAAATGAGAGACATATTGCCGAATTTAAGGCTGATTTGAATGCTACTTTCAAGATGAAAGATTTGGGGCTGTTGCATCATTACTTGGGTATACAGTTTAAGCAGTGTGATGGTGGTATTGCCTTGTGTCAGAAAAGTTACATAGAGACATTGCTATGTAAGTTTGGACTTGAGGATTGCAAACCTATTGCCACTCCCATGGAAACAGGTTTGAAGTTGAGTCTACATGATGCTGGCGATCCTGCTGATGTCACTCTTTACCAAACTGCTGTTGGCTGCCTCATTTATGTATGCAACACGAGGCCAGATATTCAGTTTGCAGTCTCGCAGGTCAGCAGATTTATGCATAGCCCAGGGTCTAAGCATTGGCAGGCTGTCAAGAGGATTTTCCGCTACCTTAGTGGCACTTTACATCTTGGCTTGTTTTATCCCAAGGGGGGATCATTGCCGCCAGACTTACATGCTTTTTCGGACTCAGATTGGGCTGGTTGTTTTGACACGCGAGTGTCCACAAGTGGTTTTTGTTTCATGCTTGGCAGTTCATGTATATCATGGTTGAGCAAGAAGCAACCTACTGTGGCCACTTCGAGTTGTGAGGCTGAGTACAGGGCAGTCTTCACAGCTACGGTTGAGTGTGTATGGCTCAGACGCCTTATGGCTGACTTGGGTGTTGGACAGGACACTGCCAACACTATCTACACTGACAGTCAGAGCGCATTGGCAGTTGCGAGGAACCCAGTTTTTCATGCTCGCACAAAGCACATTGAGGTGCATTACCACTATGTCAGGGAGAGGCTCTCAGCAGGAGAGATCAGCTTGGCTTATGTGCCAACACAGGACAACCTTGCAGATCTTTTCACAAAGGCATTGTCTCGTGAGAAGCTTGAAGCTTTCCGCAAAGCTTTGGGCTTACTCCCCTTTGTGGACTGATCCTGTCCTCAGGGCATGGCACTTCCCTTTACTCATGTGCCAGCTCTCGTTCACCGCATCACTCCAGGGGGGATTTGTTACCATATACATGTGGTAGTGATGTGTGTGAACACACTAGGACCGCCGGGGCATTTTTTCCCTCTTTAGGAGGTTTTTTCCCCCGTGCATTGTATATACGCCCATCACTCTAGGGCTATCTATCTTTCCATTGCACACTAAGTAACACACTCTCTATTGTGTGCCTTGAGCTTCCTTCGTCTTCTCCAAGCTGTGTGTGTTTCTCTGCAACCCTAATTCCAACACTAGATGCTGTTGTAAACCAAAATTGGAAGAGCCACACATGTGTGTGCAAGGTGGAATCATGGTGTGGAGCAAGAATATCTTGGAATGCATTGATAATGTAAGTGCATTAACTTACTCAATCGAATCCTTGATTGCTTAATGTTACTCCAATGTGTGCTAATCACTTTCTAAAATTAGGTGTGTAAATCAATTCACCTGTATTTTGTGCCTAATTTGAATGAATTGGAGTGAAATGGATGGTCAATTTTGACTAATGAATGATATGTATGTCAAGATTAAGCTCGATTTGCAACAAGAATTCATGTGTGTGCATAAAAATCATTGTGTGTGTAATGCACCAAAGAGGGAAAAAACTACCATAAAATTCAAGTGTGTGCGCACCTATGAAGGTAACTCTTATTTTATGCCCAAAGACCTTGATCTTGAGATCTTCTAGCATCCCAATAGGTTTAACAATAGACCCATTGGCCATCTTCACTACTATGGTTGTGGTCGCAAGGTGAGTTCTTCCTATAGTTTCCCAGCAATTTTTAGTCACAATGCTAACCCCAGCGCCACCATCAAGGATTCCCTTCACAGTTCATCCCTTAGTAGTGATTGTTATGGTCGCATTGGATTCATCACCCTCAAAGTATTGTCCCAACTTGTTAAAAGGTGTTTCTATAACAAGGTTCTCATCTAAGTTGTGTTGTGGATCTAAGTGTTCCTCCTCTATTGGCACCTCCCTAGCTCCATCCATATGTGTAAATTGTGGTAGCCCAAACTTTAGTTCTCCATTGAGGAAGGCTCCAAGAGCTGAGACTAGTTCAGGGTCTTTATATAGTTTGGATTTTGGACATGATGGTGGTTCTAACTTCTAAAGACATGAAATCCATCAATTTGGAAATGTTTAACAGCACCTTTTGTTACCTATCATATGTGTCTACGTCCAAAACAACACCAAGTCATTTAATGATGAAAAATGATGTTCTTTTGGAATATGAAACACACGAGTAACCAGTATGCCACATTAAGATGAAGAGGGCATGAAAATATGCATCTCTTCACTCTTAATATAACGAGTGGTAATGCTTGTGTTTCTATGTAACACATATGACAGAAAAACTTAATCTAAAATTGTAAATTTTATAAGCTTTTTCTAATGGAGTGTGTGGAACGCACAACACAACCATTAGCAAACAGCTCAACAATCTCAAATGTAAATCAATTGTTGTATATATCTACGTTCAGAGTAACACCAAGTCATCTGCGATGAACAATGATGTTACTACAGAAATAGAAGCACAAAAATAACGAAAGTCGCATTAAGATGAAGAGGGCATAAAGTATGCAGCTCTACACTCTTAAAATGACAAACGTTAATCTTTGTGCTTCTATGTAAAATAATCAATAATGATTTACTTTAAGATTGTAAATTTTATAGGCCACTCTGAAGTGAAAGGTGTAGCATCATGCCTACTACACTCCACAAGTCGACCTATAATCCTAACTCATCTCTATGGTGAGAGATATACTACTACACCATATGAGTGAGAATCTAAATTTACCCTAAGACTTCCCTTGAGTGAGTTATATAACTACACACCACGGGAAAGGAAACTATATTCTACACACCTCTGGAGTGAGCCATATGGCCACACACCACGAAGTGGCCTACGACCTGCAAGCCAACTTTGTGGTGAGAGTCGAAACTACTGCACCACACAAGTCTGGCACAACACAAAAAAAAAGTTAGTATTTACTGAAAATCAAAAAAATATACCTGAAAACCGGTGTAAACCGAAGAGGCTGTCGCTATCAGCTAATCTCTCAAAATCTCCAAGCTCTCCAAGCTCCAAAAAAGTCCACAATGCTTTTCGATCAAATACGACAACGATTGTATATATATACAGTTTTTCAATCGAGATATTTTTCAATTGAAATAGTTTTCGATTGAAAAATATCTCGATCGAAAATTGTTTTATACGGATATTTGGTAATTATTCGGAAATACGGTGTATATTGACGTTTTATACGTATAATTTTTGTTATACGGGCATATAAATGCAACGCAAATCATAGTAGTGTATAACATTGGTGAGGAATCAACAATGTCTGAAATAACCATCGTGGTTAACTTGAAAAAATCCACAAACGCCCAAACCGAGCCATGACCTCTATTGGTGATTTGTAGACCCAAAAGTAATCTCATAGAGATAGTGCACATAGAGTGCAAAATGCTTCATAAGCAACAACCTGTGGAATATGCATGCCGTTCCAAATCAGCCTTTGCTAAACACCAGGGCCCATAACACCTAGTGTGCATGCATTTAGCAAAAACAAACCCGAACCTGTATATCCATAATGATCCTTGCCAATACTTATGTCAAATCTCATGCGCCTAGCACGCATTAAAAAGGAATGTAAATAGTTCTAAAAGGAAACTAAATACTTTTAGCTTCAATCGTTGGCAAGCCTTGCTGATTAAACATCTGAATCATCGCAGAAGGTGAAACATTGATCACTTCTAGGTACAGACAATGAAACTTTTTCATTAACAACTTATAGCCTTGTTGTATGTATAAACAACCATCTGTAATGTTGTTTAGCATTACTTGTACTTGGACAAGTCATTCTAAGTATCTGACAATCTTTAGACACAAAAGTTCTCCTGATACGTCGTGCTGAAATTGGTCTAGAAAACAGATTTGACCAGCACTTAGTTGGACTTTGTCATGACACATAATTGAAATAATGGCGCCAGTGTCAGTCCAGAGACTCATATTCTCCACATGTGGAATATGTCTCATGTAAGGATGTGTAAAAAAGAACATCCTTCAAGTACAAGATGTACTTGTGTGTGGAGGTAACTCTAAATACTCTACGACAAGAGTGAGAGGGACCCTCATTATCTTGCTCCACACTGGCTAAACCGAACTCCTTGAGTTCCTAGACCATGTTGTATCCCATGTGACAACATGTGCCAAATTGAACCCTACAAGTAGGTTCGTAACAGCATAAGACAGAAAGATAGATTGGACACTTGGCCCAAAATATTTTGTGCCAACCTGCCCTTCGCATGACTCTGTAACATCCGAGCATACTTAGACGTCTTGAAAAACCAAGCAAAGCATACTAAAAATGGAATAACACCAAATCAATAGATGCGTACCTAGAGATTTGAACGTAATGTACACTTAGTTGTATTCAAATGGAGAGGAGCGCCTCCCCTACTTGAAAAAACAAACAGCATTGCACTAGGAACCCTGGGTGTTGCCTTTGCAATCCAAGCCCTTGGATTATAATCTACGTAGTCAAACCCCTTGGTAAGACTCTTTGTAGAAACTGCTCAACGAGCAGATAACGGCAACCAATTACATAATGATTGGAATCAACTTGAAAATTATCTCCGTCCGCTACCGCGTGTGGTAGATTGCGAAATTATTTCCTTGAAAGTATAACTGGGAGAGATCAAATGTGATCCTCAATGCAAATCAAACTGTGATCCTTAATGCCTATGGGGAGATGTAGCAATCAACTGTGCCAGGTCTTACTGCAAAACCGGGATGCCATAGACACTCATAGTGCTATAGAGAGAGCCAGAGATCCACACAAGTGAAATGCCTAGCTCTTGTGGACAGTCATGCTGTCACAACTGGTTGTTGCATCTATAATTTCTTGTAGAGATCAGCTGCTGTGAGCTGAAGATGATCAAAAACTCAACTTGAGTGTCACACTGAAAACATGTAGTGCAAACATGACACCCTAAACGTCCGTTATGACAAGACTGTTTCTTATCCATTAACGTCGATGTGTACTTCCTTGGGTAGATCTTGAAAGCAGTCACCCAAAGAATGCCAATAGTTGGGTCTGACCCTTGGCCTGACAACGGCTCGTAGCCTATTTGGCTCATAGCCCTTATGCGAAGTAGTGTTCAATCGACGAACCGATGAAGACTAATGTGAGTAGCATCTTAGCCATGTCTTAGCTGTGAGTTAGAGCACCTTGGCTCAAGCTGACTCACGAGCAAAACATGTATCAAAAGCTTCTTAGAAGAGTTTCATTTTTTCCCTTACAGAGAGAGAGAGAGAGAGAGAAAGAGAACAAGAGCATGCTGGGATGATAAACTTTCCTTAAATTTGTAGAGTGTGTACCTAGAATGTTTTCTCTTAGACATGTTATGCCCTAATTGCAGCTTATCCTATAAGCATTCCAAAATCTGTCTGTATAACGCTCGCATTGAGAGAGGCAACAGAAAACACAAGTTAAATCTTGACCATCTACCGTGTAGGGTCGTGACTGTGTGAGGATGACTTGAAAGGGACACGTTGCCGGTGAATCTAGTCAAAATTTTAGGTTCTTTTTAGTATTGTTGAGTGTTGATAGCAACCAACAATCCATCCGTACTCTGTCCTTGACAGAGTTGCTAGTGAGTTAGCGGAAGCGTAATGCATGAAGCGGTAGAATTGAATCCACTACACTAGCATGCCTTGCATGAAGAATTGTAAGCCCTTGCGGAGAGTGAGGGCCTCAATCGTGCAAACCAAAACTATAAGTACCTTGCACAGTTGAGACTGGTAGGGATTCTGTGATTTGATATTCCCTATTTTGCCAGTTCCCTGAAGCCGTGCTTCCTATGAAATTGCCAAAGCACTTTGCTTTGAACAATAGCAGTAATTGCGAAGTAAAGTGTAAACAGGAACAAACAAGAAAAATTTAAACTTGGCTAACCTGGTCATTGCTGTAACCAGTTGCCTCAATATTCAGTTGGCCCGTCTGTTTCTTATGAAATAACCTGCGAACATATTGCCGAATTCTTCCCACGTTTGTATGCTCATAGCATATGCCGAATGTGGGTAGTCGCACTGCAAGATGCATAAATTGAAGCCTTGCTGATAGCCAACTGAGGCGGTTGTTAACATACCGATATGAGGGCAAAAAGAATTGACCTTGTCCAGGATCTTCAATTGAAATAAGCTAACAGTGTGTAGGAAGCATCCTCGGGCAGCTGTTAGAAACAGTGACAAGGAGGTGGCCATGCCGAGCAACTTGCCCCTTGCATCAAGTCAAGGAACAGGATGTGCCTATCTTCTTGAGAGACCAAAACTCTACAAATTTGCTATGCATTTGGATCAAACTGAACCGTCGTTGAACTGTGCTTGATGTGGATACTTCTCAATGATATATGCAGCAAGTATGTAATGCATATGATAATTTTCACAAGCCGTGCCCATTAGTAGTCTTGTACGGAGCCTTGCTCATTGCAATACCAGTTACACCATGATTGAAAAGTACTGCGAGACACTTTGGCACCCTGCAAAAACTATGAGGGTAATCAATTTGATAGAAAAAAATTTGAAAGAGGGTACCTTGTTGCCGTGATCTCTGTTGACTCTTGAGTCGTGCTTGAGGACTTATTGTAGCCGTAACCATGGTCCTTACCATGCTTGTCGATTGCAGCCTTGCTGGGTGTTGTTGATCTGTAAAAAGCCGTGCTCACAGGAAATTTTGATAACAAACTTTTAATTTACCTCAATCAACTCGTCTAGAATCAACCAATAATCATCATTCTTATCGGGATTGCTCCATGCTGGGAAGACATGGTCTTTATTTGCCGGCCGTGGTCTTGACATCGTTATTTGAAATCCGAGAGTCCAGTTATCTTTGCTCGTGTGGTAAAGACGTGTATAATTTCACAACAGACCGACAAGGAAGACATTGCTCGTGGCGGTCCCTGAATCCTTGCCGTCATTGCTTTTTCTCTCAAAATCTTTCAGCCACGAGGGCAATCCTTGATCGAAGTGAAATCATTGTCGTAGAGAGAGTTCCACTTTCTGGTGTCAAGAAAAGCATGCGAACCTTCCATGCTTCTACCTTGAACACCTTGGAACTTTCACTTCGGCTGTCAGCACATGCACCTTGCAGCCATGCCATGCATGCATGCCATTAGTGATTGCTTATTGAGTTCCGACTCCAATCTATGCGTGAAAAGGCTGGCAATCGTGCTCATGTGCAATGGTGTGTTCCTTGAACAGCTCGAGGCTTGAAACCGTGTCGAAGCTGCTAAAACTTTTTCGACTAGAACCGTGGGCCAATCCCTTAATTGGGGGGTGCCCAAAATTAGGGCGCCCACCTTTAAAAAAAAAGGGTGACAAGTAGCCATGGGGGCAGCGCAGTGAGCGAGAGCAAGAGGATGAAGATACCGTCGTCTGCAGTGCCTGAATCTTTTTTGAAACTAGGCATTGAGATCCTCCTCCCAACCTCCCTTTATATAGGCGGGCTCCTAGCCCCTTGCCCTAGACGGATCCCCTATCCACACTGCCTAGCCCGGCCCTTGGCCGTAGTCCGTGACTAACCTAGTTCTTAGGGTACAGGACCCTTGTCCTGACATTACTTCCCCCTTAAAAAAGAGTTTCGTCCTCGAAAACACAAGTAGTAATATCTTCTTAAGAATACTGATGTTTTCTTTATTGACATCCCATAAGTGAGCTAGTTGTTTGTATGACCGATAATTGGTGTAGTGAGGAGGTTCAATGAAACGAAGAGCAACATCTGGATTTTCAACATTGTTGTCCGTTTGCAACCACTTGGGTCGAAATGGTAACTCCAGTTATAACTCACTTGAGTACTATAAAGGAGTAGCCACAACTAAGAGTCACTTGGGTCTATTTGGTAACTCCATTCATAACTCACTTGAGTATTGTAAAGGAGAAACCATAACGAAGAGTTGCCGAAAGGCATAACCATGTTCAGATATTCTGAAGGTACTGGAATAATTCAAGGAAACCTTGGCGCAACTGTCCCTGAAGTTGAGAGCCAGATTTCCAACTCCCCACCACAAGAGGTGTTCAAAGTCGAAAAATCGTACTTAAGCAAATTCTAGAATAGGGAGAAAAGTCATCTATTCAAAAATGCGTTGTTTTAACGTCTGCTCTTAGAAGATCCTTTAGCGCAATATTACTCTTTGTAATCTGCCTATCCCCTTGGATAACTGACAGTACTACGGTGTGTTTTCCTCACGGTATATAGACAGTCGTCCCAGATGATTGGTAAACGGGGAATCACAGTATTGTACAATCATCGTGGTTACATGAGAAAATCGACAAACTCCCAAACCAAGCCATGACCTCTATTGGTGATTAGTAGACCCAAAAGTTATCTCATAGAGATAGTGCACATAGAGTGCAGAATGCTGCATAAGCAACAACCTTAGGAATATGCATGCCGTTCGAAATCAGCCTTTGCTAAACACTAGGGTCCAGAACACCTAGTGTGCATGCATTTAGAAAAAACTAACTAGAACCTATATATCCATACTAGTCCTTGCCAATACTTATGACCAAAATGTGATGCGCCTAGCACACATTTAAAGGAATGTAAATAGTTCTGAAAAGAAACTAAATACTTTTAGTTGCAATATTTTGCAAGCCTTGCTGAAACGTCTAAATCACAGTAGAAGGTGAAACATTGATGACTTCTAGGTACGCTAGTGTCAGGACAAGGGTCCTGTACCCTAAGAACTAGGTTAGTCACGGACTACGACCAAGGGTCGGGCTAGGCAGTGTGGATAGGGGATCCTTCTAGGGCAAGGGACTAGGAGCCGGCCTATATAAAGGGAGGTTGGGAGGAGGATCTCAAGGCCTAGTTCCCTAGTTCTTACACTAGTATCAGAAATAGTGCTCTCCCCGTTGCGCATCCATCAAGCCCGGCTGTGCTGACTTTCGTGCACGTCGGTGTCGGCCTTCCTCCTCCCTTAATCGGGTGTGCCGATGGGTGTGTCCTCGGTTGCCAAGAGACCTTGCCCACGGCTCTGCATGCCAACGGCTAAGGGCTCTTGCCCACGGACTGGTTTGGCTTCTCAAGCCTGCCATGGAAATCCCCATATAAGGGGTCCCTCCTGCGGTTCTGCCCTCAATTGACCCCTCCATGGAAGCTCGCATGAAAGAGAGAGAGAGAGAGAGAGAGAGAGAGAGAGAGAGAGAGAGAGAGAGAGAGAGAGAGAGAGAGAAAAGAAAGAGACATGAGACTGAGCTTCCATGCCCTCCACCCTTCTTCTCCTTCCTCCCCCTGAGCTCTGATACCAATATAATACCTAGGGTAACTGAACATAGGATCCTCCTCCCTACCACCCCTTATATAGGCCTAGCTCCTAGCTCTTGCCCTAAGCGGATCCCCAGTCCGCACTGGTCCAATCCAGGCCCTTGGCCTAGGTCCCTGACGCCCTAGGTTGGGCCTTGCCCCGTAGCACCCTTGTCCTGACACCAAGCATCCCTACAAGTCAAAAAACGTCCCTTGCTGTTAAATCTA
Source organism: Adiantum capillus-veneris (assembly GCF_014529385.1). Lineage (NCBI taxonomy): Eukaryota > Viridiplantae > Streptophyta > Polypodiopsida > Polypodiales > Pteridaceae > Adiantum > Adiantum capillus-veneris. The sequence continues at coordinate 141,378,936 of NC_140934.1, forward strand.
GTCTGGAAAAGTTCATCATTACCCCACACAGCCCCCCTCAGCTTCCAGAATCGATTTTTACTATTTTTACTGATTTTTAATGATGAAAATTAAAAATATGAGAAATTTCTAGAACCTTAGGATAAGAAATTCTTTATTAATAATAATTATTGGAACCATCCAGTTTTACTTAACTAATTGAATTCTTATTGTAACCTTTTAGGGCCCGTAACTCTTCCAGATTTTATCGGAATCTGATTCTGAAAATTTCTAGCTTGGGGTTTGCTGTGCTTAAGATTTCAAAAATACCAATATTTTCCACAGTCGGACAACTCTACATTGCTTTTTCAATAATCATATCAGTTGAACTAAGCTTTATACAATCTTAAGGTTTCAGAAACTGGAAACCTTACAATCACCCCAACTTAAGAATTTGAGATGCCCTCATCTCAATCGAAATTGGGAAAATATTTGAGAAGAGAAATTCATCCTCTTAATTGGCATCTTTGAAGGGGATAACCTTTCCACTTTACCAAAGGTTACTGATTACTCTAAGAGTTCTTTCTAGTTTCTGGTTGGAGTTGCTTGCTAGTCAATTTTTCCTCAAGAAACTCTTAGTGTTGAGCCCATCTTAAAAACCTTTACAAACCATTCGTATCATCTCAAAAACCAGGTTGAATCAATTTCATAAAATATCCATACATCCACCTTGTCAACCTAAACGTTATCAGTCTAACTGATCATTCAGAGAAATCAGTGTTCGACAAGTATCATGTATTTCAGCTTTGTCAATGTGAGCGCGCTCGACGTGTTCTTTCCATTCTGAGCAATCTGCGTTCAGCACAAGCTTCCACCATTGTACCAGAGGTACTTCCTCTGTGCTCTAACCTGGTTGACCAACAATATGTAAAAGGGTTTTAAGAAGTATCATACCAAGATTTCTTTCCGGCTTCCTATTAGTCTCGTACCTTAATATTTTCATATCTGGGTCATTTTTCTAGGGAGGTCATCGTGTGCACAAGAATGTGAGTTGGTTTCTTGATAACTACCTCATTTCTAAGATTCGAATTTTTCCTTCTTAACGAGAACCTCTTTATCATTTGCTAGATCTACCCTTAATTTCTTGATTAAATACTAACTTAACTTTAGATTCATTAAGTAATTTTTGGAGAAGAAAGTCATGTATACCATTACAATATATAAGTAACTCAAGTTTTTACATTATTGATTTATAGTGGTTTACAAAGCTCTAAAATTGCTAACTATGGCCAAGCGAGTGGCTCTTTTATCTTTCTTATTCATAAGGTTGGTTCTCCTATGATTGCATAAGATCTGGCTCCTCTTGCTCTTCCTCCACCTCGTCCTCCATTTCTAGCTCCTCGTACATTATCTCCTTGAATTTGAGGAATGGCTCTAGCAGTAGTTTCAGGGTTTTTCTCTTCAGGACAATTATTTCTATAGTGCCTCATTTGATTGCATCCATAGCACCTAACGTTTGGGAAGGTCTGCTACAGGTTTACCACTGCAGCTAGTCCACATTGTTGGTATCCTTGGTTGAGAGTTCCCCTGGCTCTTCCCCTAAATTTATTAAATCCATTATAGTTCCTTATGGACTTGGTTCCTTCGGCTGCATGAGGCTTAGCCCTGAGAAGGGCATCCTCTATTGATGTAGGCCTCATGGTTTCGAGACGTGTACTCAGGGGTTTGTTGAGGCCTTGACAAAAATGGGCAATTTGTTGCTCCATGGTCATCTTGGGAGCATAGCATCGTAAAGACACAAACTTGGTTTAGTACTCCTCTAATGAAAGTCCTAGCTGGCGTAGACCAAAGAAATCGTTCATCTTTATAGCCTGATGTGCAGGAGGGAGATAACGTTCTTTGATTGCTTGCTTCATTTTCTCCCAAGATGGACTACTCGTGGGATTATCTCTGCATATTGCTTCCACTAAAGTTTGGCATCTCCGCTGAGACGGAACATACCCAACATTGTTTGGTTTTCTAGAGCAGTTCCTGTAGCTTTGAAATAGTCATCCATAGCATCTACCATGCTTCGGAATCTCGCTCTAAATTGGGTTCCTCTCCCTTGAAAGTAGGGAGTTAAACTTTCTTTAGTAGTAATTTTTTCTCTTGACTAACAGTGTAAAGGCTATTTACGCGAGTATTTCCCTGAAATTGAATTAGTGGATTATAGTACCAGATGAAATCTCTCTTACTTATGCTTTTAACTTATCTCATACTCAAACTTTTGCACACAAGATGAAGACAATTACCAAACCATGAACAAAACTGCTTATAGCATACCCATGCGAACCATAGTATGTACAAGAGTTAATACAATCCATGAAGGTCCTACTATGTACAAGGGTGACACAACCCTATACTAGAATCTTGTGGACTTTGGGTGGATCAGATATAGGATCAAAATATACAACATCTTTTGGTCCATTAAAACTAGGGCCTACACCTATGGTTCTAATTCTACCTGGGTAGATTACTTTAGACACCTGATCAAACACCCACTGATTTTGCGATACTTGGACATCATCTATTACAAGGGTTTCTTCTGAATTCTCCGTCCCAACGAGAAAGTATACTTCAATCACTTGAAGATCTTCGGCCCATTTGAGTTTCTTCATATTTAGTTCAAAACCTTCTAATTCTCTCGCATCAATGAAGAAAATTCCACCAGATCCTGACCACTTGATTCTCCGAGTGGAAGGAGAAAATCTATTATCTAGCCATTTCATCACGCTCTTTCTCATTGAATAGTCTCGGGATAGGCAAGCCCTCATAAACCTAATGTTGAATCTAGGAATTTGAAGTAGGCTTGATGGAAATTTTCCTGCAGGGATAGGGATAATTCTCTCTCTTCCTTCCACTCCCTCTTTTCAATTAAATACCTTTTTAATTGAATTAGTCAAAGATCACTGATTTCAACCTAATGCCTTAAACTTTTCCCTAGGTCCAAGACTTTATTTAAAACACACACTCTGATACCACTTGTAAGGTTCCCAATCCGCTTATACCGAGATCGGGATGGGATCCTTAACAGGTCTCTAAATAAGAAAAATCCAAGGAGTAGACCTTTACCATTAACAATGGCTTGGGTCTATAGCCTTAGAAGCAAACCTAGTCATGTCTTGCAGCGGAAACGTGACAACGTATTCAAACGGCCTACAAAAAAAAAAAATCTTATTCCGGCCCTATAACTTCATCATTCAGATTATGGTTTCCTTAGCCAACATTTTTTTCCCCCTAACATATGTGAGGGCACAACCGTTGGTGGATTCCTCTTCCCAGTAAAGACGTTTCTAAAACGTTTTAGAGCGCGGGAATGGATAGTTACCTGACTAATCAGTTCCACTCGTCCATGATTGACAACCTTAGCCAATCCCCACTTACCACCCCGCACTCACACAAGATTCATTTATCTTATCATCACATTGTTTTAACATTTAAAATAATGGTTTCTTTTAACGTTCCATCATAGTAATTCCTTGAAGACAGCATTGAAAGCATTCTTTTAGAAAACAAATATCTTTAAACTTAAGACAGGGTACTGTCAATCAAAACATTATCCATAATAAACATGACCAGTACTCTTCTTGTCTCAAGACCACCTAAGGGTCAAAAAACGGCACCCATTCCTTATTCACAATCTAGAGTGGATAAACCCCCACCTAAGGTTCCGGGTGCCCATACACCAAACCAGTTACCCATACAACAGGGCGGCTCCCCTAGGATTAAAAAACGGTATCCTAACTTATGTAGAAACATCAAGACATGACACGGAGTAGAAACTCAACGTTCATGGGGGTAACCGACTTATCCGTGGCTAGAAAGCCAATCATTATCATCAATTTATACTAAGGAGTCGGAGGTGTCTTGAGACAAGCTGTGTTAAGAATGCTCAATCATATCTTTCCTAATTCAACCAGTTTTAACCCAAACAATTATTTCCTACATTACAAACAAATGCACGTTGGAAGTTACCTTCCGTTTTTAGCCAGTTTATCCTTCCTAACCTTATGTATGCAATGCTAACTTAAAAATGAACTTTAAAAGATTTTAAATGAAATCCACCTAGGATTGCTCGTCTATGTGCTATTGGGCGGGTACCCGTAGGCTCTAGTCCTCTGTTGGCCTATGGCTACGCCCAGCCTTATGGTCATTAATGGCTTTGTTTCGCTTGTTGCTAACATCCTCTACCTCCGTAAGAGGATTTCTCTTGGTTCTCTTTGGAGCCATGTCGGCCGCCTTATAAAAAGACTTAATCCATTAGAAGTTTAATTGAATAATCTTCTTTCTCCTTTTTTTTTTCAAAAATAAGGATTTTTGGAGTAAGTAGATATCTTTAATAGTCAATTTGATGAGATATTCCTCCTGTAACTTATCTATGCTATAAGTAATTTCCCATAATTACCATTTAATTTGGGAAGCCCTTTAACTAGATTTATCCTTAGTCTATACTCCATTTTAGCCTTAGTAAATTATAATTTCTATCGGCTAATGAATTACTCACCCTAAATGGTAATTGAATATGTTCTATCTTTAGGAATTTTCATAAATTTGATTTATAACCTTTCCCTCCTATACTTATGATCTAAATTAGGCAAAATTTTATTGATAGTAATTTGTTATACCATCCATTTATACTGAGGTAATCTTACCACCCTTCAATAGCGTTTTTGGACTTCAGGTATTTATTTGGTAATTAGATAAATTCATTTACTAATTTCCTTTCTCTATTTTATACGCAAAATCGGCTACTTTTATTGAAGATAAATACCTAAACTATTTATCTGAGGTTGGGGTACTTATCACGGATTTCTTAAGGTGTATTCTACCTCTAATATTTATATCAAATGTTTTTGGAATAATTTACTATATTCCTACTTTTATTTTTCCCTAAAAATAATATAATTTTACTGGGCTAATTAGGTAAACTAATTATCTGAAGGTAACATAATTATCATGGGTTTCCTAGGGTATAATTAACCTCTGATAAATAACTCAAAACATTTTGAATGAATTTGTTAATTTCCCATTTTAATTTGTCCTAAAAACTGCATAATTTTGTTAAAGTAATTAGGTAAATTAATTATCTGAGCTTGACATAATTATCATAGATGCCCTAACATATAATTAACCTTTGATAAATAACTAATATCATCTTGAATCAGTTTACTAATTTCCCTCTTTTAATTTGTCCTAAAAACAAAGTATTTTTGCTGAAGTAATTAGGTAAATTAATTATCTGAGCTTGAAATAATTATCACAGGTTTTCTAACATGTAATTAACCTCTGATAAATAACTCAAAGCAATTGGAATCAATTTACTAGTTTCACCCTTTTAATTTGTCCTAAAAACAGAGTATTTTTGCTAAAATAATTAGGCAAATTAATTATCTGAGCTAGAAATAATTATCACGGGTTTACTAACATACAATTGACCTTTGATAAATAAATCAAAGGAATTGGAATCAATTTACTAATTTCCACCTATTAATTTGTCCTAAAATTAGAGTATTTATGCCAAAGTAATTAGGTAAATTAATTATCTGAGCTTGAAATAATTATTAAAAATTTTCTAACATATAATTAACCTCTAATAAATAACTCAAAGTAATTAGAATCAATTTACTAATTTCTCCCTTTTAATTTGTCCTAAAAACAAAGTATTTATGATAAGGTAATTAGGGAAATTAATTATGTGAGATTGACATAATTATCATGGATTTGTTTACATGTATTTAACCTCTGATAAATAACCCAAAGCAATTTGAATCAATTTACTAATTTTTGCTATTTAATTTGTCCTAAAAACATAGTATTTCTTCTAAAGTAATTAGGTAAATTAATTATCTGAGCTTGATATAATTATCATGGGTTCTCTAGCATGTAATTAACCTCTGATAAATAACTCAAAGCATTTTGAATCAATTTACTAATTTCCCCTATTTAATTTGTCATAGAAACAGAGTATTTCATCTAAAGTAATTAGGTAATTTAATTATCAGAGCTTGAAATAATTATCTCGGGTTTACTAAAATATAATTAACCTCTGATAAATAACTCAAAGCATTTTGAATCAATTTACTAATTTTCCCTTTTTAATTTGTCCTAGAAACATAGTATTTCTGCTAAAGTAATTAGGTAAATTAATTATCTGAGCTTGACATAATTATCATGGGTTCCCTAATATATAATTAACCTTTGATAAATAACTCAAAGCATTTTGAATCAATTTGATTATTTTCCTCTTTAATTTTCTCAAAAAAATAGTGTAATTCTACCTAGCTTAACGACTGTCTAATGCAGCTCTAATAATTATCTCAACCTAATCTAAACTTAATTAATATATTTCTCACTAATTTATGGTTAATTTGGATAATTTCAATCCTAGTATGATAGGATAATTAATTAGCTTAGTATTCCTAAGCTTTAATTACCACAATCAGCAGAGAATATTTAATTAAAAGAGGATTTATGAGTATACATAGGCGTAATCTTTAATTTGTTAAGAAAATAGATTAATCTAGCCTTGCTAATTAAGAATGATTAAGCTAATTACCATTTAAGTTAATCAACTAGAGCTTAATCTCTAGTGATTTCTGCGTAGCAGTCTCTCTAGATGAGAGAGTGTGTGTCAAGGCTCCGAGTCTGTTCAAATTGTGAAGCAAGGGTCATATTTATAGGTTTCTGGGCACTCACAGGCTGAAAAATGGCAATCACTTGCATCCCAAGCAGCCCTACAAGTCAAAAAATGTCCCCTGTTGCTAAATCTAGTCTGGGAAAGTTCATCATTACCCCACACAGCCCCCCTCAGCTTCCAGAATCGGTTTTCACTATTTTCACTGATTTTTAATGATGAAAATTAGAAATATCAGTAATTTCTAGAACCTTAGGATAAGAAAGTCTTTGTTAATAATAATTACTCGAACCATCCAATTTTACTTAACTAATTGAATTCCTATTGTAACCTTTTAGGGCCCGTAACTCTTCCAGATTTTATCGGAATTTGATTCTGAAAATTTCTGACTTAGGGTTTGCTGTGCTTAAGATTTCAAAAATACCAATATTTGCCACGGTCGGACAATTCTACATTGCTTTTTCAATAATCATATCAGTTGAACTAAGCTTTATACAATCTTAAGGTTTCAGAAACTGGAAACCTTACAAATATGAAGCCAAGCTAAGGTATCGTAAAGGTCGATACAGTGTGGTGGTTGACACTCTAAGTCGTATGCCAGAGATCAATTCTCTCTTGTTCACGGAACTTCATAGTGAATTTTTAGATTATTTCAAAGGCAAATATGAGCATGATGAAGCATATTCCAAAGTGTGGAGCCATGTGAAAATGAGGGATCCTTCTCACTCCAACGATGGTAGTGTAATGTTAACCTCCACACCTAGTTCTCCTCTATCAAGTGATGAACTACAGCGATGGAAGCATTTCACCATCGACAATGGGTACCTACTCCATAAGGGGGAGAGTTTGTGTACCGACGGACACAGAAATTTGACACCAAATTATTTATGAGTGTCATGATAGTCCAAGTGTAGGGCACCCGAGTATTAGAAAAACTTATGTTGTCATACGACGACAGTTTTACTGGCCAGGTGTACGTGGCTTTGTTCAAGCTTATGTCTTGCATTGCCAAATATGTCAAGTTAACAAAGTAGAGCGCCTAAAAGCATGAGGACTCTTACATCCTTTGGAGATTCCCAATGGAAAATGGGAAAGCATCTCCATGGACTTTATTGTGTTTACCAACCACTGTACGAGGTCATGACTCGGTATGGGTGGTCGTAGACCGGTTGACTAAACTACGTAAGTTTATTCCAACCGAATCAACGGTTAAGACACCAAAACTAGCCAAGTTATTTATGGATAATCTTTACAAATTGTATGGTTTGCCAAGTAACATTGTGAGAAACCGTGATCCCAAGTTTAAGAGTCACTTTTGGAGAGCTGTGTTTAAACGATTGGGTACACAACTGAACCTCAGTATAGCCGATCATCCAGAAACAAATGGTCAGACTGAATGAGTTAACCAGGTGTTAGAGGATATGCTAAGAGCGCGCATACGTTAGCAAAAAACAGTCAGACTGAGAAGAATACTTACCTATTCTCGAGTTTGCCTACAACAGTGCTAAGCATGTCACAATAGCATTTAGTCCTTTCATGCTCATGTATGGGTTTTAACCTAGGTCACCAGTTATGGGGGGTTGGCAACCGAAAAACTCCAATAGGTTAAGGATTTTCTCCAAGACCACATGGATATGTTGAAACTTGCTCGCCAGAATGTCCGACAAGCACACGATCGGTATAAGAAGTATGCTCATGAGAAATGTCAGCAAGTTACCTTCGAAGAAGGGGAGGAAGTATTTTTACGTGTATGAGAACATTCAGAAAGTCTGAAAACTGGGCCAACACCTTAAATATATCCCCGATATTGTGGGCCATCCTAAATACTCAAGCGAGTACGTGATCGTGCCTACAAATTATTGCTACCTTCACATTCTCGTATTCATCTGGTGTTCATGTAAGACGTTTACGTAAGCGGTTACATGGGGACGACAATGTCATTGAACAACAGATTTTGTTGATTTCATTGAACCTCCTACTTTACCACATGAACCTGAACGTGTTCTCGATTATCATGAGCTGCATACACGTCATCATGTACGTGAACAAGCCTTAATCAAGTGGAAAGACCGACCTGAGGAAGGTGCCACTTTGGAAAACATTAGTGTTCTTAAGAAGAAGTTCCCCACTTTTGTTTTCGAGAATGAAAAATTTTCTTAAGGGGGGAGTAATGTCAGGACACCGGCAAGGTCGGACTAGACAAGGGAAAGGCCAGGTTAGGCAGTGTAGAAAGGGAGTCCAGCTAGGGAAAAGGGCTAGGGGCTATGCTATATAGTGGGTGGTTGGGTGGTGGACTCCTAGGTTCTAGTTCCCCTTGTCTAACACTATTGTGAAGAGATGCTGAGAAAGGAGCACAATACAAAATCTCTTCTTTAAACTACTCTACAACAATAGGAACACGATAAAGAATCTTCTTTTCAAAGCACTCTACAACACCTACATGCAAGGTATTTGTAAGCTCACATGCATAAACAGCTCATGGAAAAAGCATTCCGAACTCTGCAACTCTTTCTCTCTCTATCCCCCCCTCTCTCTCTACTCTTCTTGTTTCTCTCTCTCTCTCTCTCTCTCTCTCTCTCTCTCTCTCTCTCTCTCTCTCTCTCTCTCTCTCTCTCTCTCTCTCTCTCTCTCTCTCTCTCTCTTAACATGTCTTGAGTTCAACTCTCATCAGATAGATCTTTGAGGTCTCTTGGGATAGCTTCCTACGATGTTAAAATTCTCTTCTTCTTCTTCTTCACTCTCTCTCTGCATTTTTTCTATCTATCTTTTCTTTTATTTATTTATTTGATTGGTTTTTCTTTCAAAAATTTATTTAAACATCACTCTATAGTCATTTTGTTAAAGGTGTTTTTAACTAAACCTACTTCTTTCCACTCATTCACTCAATTTAAACTCAAACCTACTATAGTCATACATTCTCTCTCTCTCTCTCTCTCTCTCTCTCTCTCTCTCTCTCTCTCTCTCTCTCTCTCTCTCTCTCTCTCTCTCCCCCTTTTCATTCCCTCTCACATACATTTATTAGTTAAACAATATTTCCTCCCTCTCATGCACACTAATCACACTCTAACTACTGTCACACACCTCCCTCTCTTTCACTTGACGCCAATGCCAAGCAAAAATCGATTGGGGGCAACAAAATATCCCATAGTGCATAATACAAGAAAAATCATGCATAGAAATTGATTGGGGGTGGGGGAACAAAACAATTTATAACGAAAACAATGAGCATTTCAAACAATATATGTGTGTGTGAATTCCAAACAAAGCGTGTCTATCTGTGTGCAAAATTCAAACATACGATAAAGGGGGAAGGGGGAAGGGGGGGGGGGGGGGGGGGGGGGGGGTGTTGTGGCAACCTCAATTCACTCCTTGTGGTCGAGCTTGTGCAATGATACCTCGTCCTCCCTTCGTGGTGCCTTGGCTCCAACCAATGGTCGTCAAATGCTCAACATCCAAAACAGGGTTTGTGTGTGTGTGTGTGTGTGTGTGTGTGTGTGTGTGTGTGTGGGAGTTTGTATATATCTTTATATATGTTTATATACGTACAAATATACATGTAGTTATACATATGTGTAAGCAGATATATGTTTTATATTTAGAAAGAGGGGGGAGAGAGAGAGAGAGAGAGAGAGAGAGAGAGAGAGAGAGAGAGAGAGAGAGAGAGAGAGAGAGAGAGAGAGAGAGAGAGAGAGAGAGAGAGAGAGAGAGAGAGAGAGAGAGAGAGAGAGGAGCATGGAGAGATAGAAAGAGAGGGAGAGATAGGGAGGAAAGAGGGACAGAGATAGGGAAAGAGAAAGAGAGAGATAGGGAGGAAAGAGGGACATAGATAGGGAAAGAGAAAGAGAGAGATAGAGAGGTGGATAGATAGAGAGATAGAGAGTAACAGGAAGAGGGAGCGATAGGAAGAGGGAGAGATAGAGAGAAAGAGAGAAAGGGAGGGATAGGGAGAGATAGAAAGAGGGGAAGACAGTTGAAAGGGAGGGAAAGAGAAAGAGGAAGAGGGAGAGAGAGATGGTGTAGCTATATATACCAACCCCTATGATATCTATGCTATCTATGCTCTCATCTACCTATGCTCTCTTCCTCCAAGTTAACATGGTATCAGAGATCTTCTCATCCACTAGATGGTGCTTTCCTCATTGAGTAGATGGTCGACCTTTTCTCAACCTGATTCATAAAAAGCACTTCTATGATTCATAGTCGATCTGGCCACAGAGCACTTCTATAATTCAAGACACAGATAAGTCGTTTTTTTTTTTGGTTTTCATTTGTTGAATGGGAGACTCTTTATTTATTCTTGAAGTGTGTGTTAATTAGTTTGTAATCATGGACCTACTAACTATCTAAGAAATATATCCTCTCCTAGTGTCCCCACAACCAGAGATGTAGAGACCTAGAAAGGATCCCTTCTGAAACGATGAAACTAAGCATGAATATTTTTTCAAACTTGTTCTGTTGATGAGTATGTATAGTTATGTTATACGTTTTTGCAACTAATTATGTTGTTATCGAAGGGTCTGTATAATGGGTGATCATGGAAACATGAGCAGAGCTTGTAATTAGCTACATGGATATGCAGTAGTGCCTCATGATGGCTATCAGAGAAACATGCCTTCAAGAGGAGTGGAGAGCAGAATCCCTAACGACAGAAATGGTTGTCTCGCCTGTTCTTTGTGAAGCAACCAAAGCTTGACAAATAATAGCACTCTTATTTAAAGAAGTGAACAGAAGTGCTGGTGAAACAACTATTATTATTCGATGCATATGAACGGTACGTTGCAGCACCGCTATTATTGTTTTAGTTTGATGCTATTTTTAGGAAATGATTTCCTTCTCATCGTTTTGTCTTACAAAGGCTTGCCGTCGTATGCTTTGTGGCATGCATCTAATCCTGCTCCTGTCCTTTTGGTGCCTCTCTCTCTCTACTATAGATGTTGTTTCCTACACATCCACTGTCAATACTTGGTTGCATCAAGATGACCCTCATTGTCTCTTGCTAGGCTTGCTCCTCACCAGATCGCGCTTGTCCAAACAACCTCCATGCACAGATTTTCTCATTGTGTCTGCTCAAGTTCTCATCTGCTTTTACCTTTCTTTTATTTTCAGAAGCAATTGGAGTTGTGATGCATGATAAAGCAACAACAAGTGCTTGGGTTTGATTGCAACCGTTGATGATGTAGTAGCAAAGAAGAAAAGTTGATTGGACCTCTAGTAGCCCGGCCATTACATTAAACTTTCAGCTTGTATTGCAACTTTCTTACCGTCAAAGATCTAAATATGTTTCCAATACCTATACCTATTGTTGCAATGATTTCTGTTGCATCATTTAATTGAATTTTTTCGACCATTTTATTGCAAGTTCTTTTGATGTAGCAGTCTGCTGTTCAAGACTAGTGTATTAGATGTATTGCAAGTGTTGTCTATGGTAGTGGTGCCTCACGACGGCTACAATCGTTTTCAAAAACACATTACAGTAGCATCTTTACATAGTCTTACAAAAAATAAAAATTATTTATGTATATGATTTCTGTTGGAACGTGCATGAGGTTGCTATAGGGGCTACCAAAGCTAATGGATTCCTTCATTAAACGCTGGTGTATGCACCTTGAAAATGGGACTCGAGTTATGCACTGTGGAACAATGTCACATCAATGATGGATGTCAATCAGCGTCGTGCGACGATAGGGAAAGCTAACTGCACCACATGGCTAATTTAATCCTTGGTAGCTAAAATTAGCCGCTTATTATAGAGCGTGTTTATATGCTTGCTTATGCACTATAAATAGTGAAAAAGATTTAGTCACTATAAAAAAAAGCGATCGTAGATAAATAAGCTTTTGCATGTGTACAAGCATGTTTTGCTTCTCCTTATTATAACCTGGCTAAAATTGTTATTTATGGTCGTTGTAGCGACATGTATACTTCACCCAAAATCAACAAGCCCTAGAAGGTTTGCATGTAGCTTAGATAAACTTGCTGACTAAATCCCTTACATGCATGACCTGCAAGAAGTGTAAGCTACGAGTGGCTAGCATGGGTGAAATTCTATATGTAAATTCCTTCTTTACTGGGCAATGGCTATTAAGATTAGTTATAGCCTTATGGGTCGATTCTCTCATGGAGTCATATGTCTATAGTTGATACTCTAGTACTGCTCAAAGATGTCCAAAAAATGGTAGAATGATTACTATTTTAAAATTTTTATTTGAAAGCGTCTTTGATGCCATGGTATGTAAAGCCATGATGATGATTTCTTTTGTCTCATTTATTGAAAGTGTTGGAGCTGTTTGCCATGGTGACGACAGCTGTTAATTGAGATCTTGGGGTCCACAATGTGTATTACATGCCGGCTTTGTATAGATGTGTGCACATGTGAATACATTGATATGACGTTTGTTTCTATGTCCTCTATACATGTGATTGCATCGGCATTATATTTGTTTCTATGTTGTGTCTAGAGCGGCGTTGGGAACTATCTCTAAGGACAGTGTGATGTGGTTATTTCAAACCTTCACATATTGATATGTTGTTTGAGTTGATGTTGTTTACGAGATCAAAGTTATATCAAGTAGTGTGTACAGGGGTTCAAAGATATTGAAGCTGCTGAAAGATCTTGAATAATTTACATCAATTCAACTGTATATATAGGATTATTGAGCTTCCGAAGATGCTTGAAAGAACACATTGTTTATTATGGAGTGATGTACCTCTTGGAAAATGAATTTTGTAAACTTTGATAGTGATTAATATAACAGTGCATATATATGGTGCTAAGAGTTTTTCCCTTGTACATTCAAAGGTTTTTCATCCACAATTAGGGACTCCTATTTGAGTGGGGGTGTTGTAGCTATATATGCCAACCCCTATGTTATATATAGCTAGGAGTCTCCACTATATATGTGTACTCTGTGTGTGTTCTCCGTACACTTTGAGGCTTGCATATGATGGTGTCATCTCTCTCTCTTCTCATCTATCTACGCTCACTTCCTCCAAGTCAACATATATATATATATATATATCAACCCCTATGCTATATATAGATCAAACAAGAGAGAGAGAGAGAGAGAGAGAGAGAGAGAGAGAGAGAGAAGGAGGCAAAGGGAGAGATAAAGTTAAAGATGGAGAGAAAGAGATAAAGAGATAGAGGGAGCTAGAGAAAAAGAAGCGAAGAGAAAAAGAGAGAAAGAGGATAGGTATAAAAAAAGAAATAAAGAGGATAGGTATATAGATTAGGTATAAGGAGAGTAAAAATTGGCTAGATTCTTATACATTCAACGTATAAGAATTATTTTTTAAAATTTAAAGACCAAGTGCTCGATCATGCATGCTACGTCAAGGAAGCGTTGCATGCTCGATTTTTGAATGCATTCGATCAATGGTTCTTGACATAGTGGTTGGAGGGGTATATCAAAACATTTTTAAAAAGTAAGCAATAAAGTGTACGACGTGTATTAACCAATCAGGTCACAAATCCAGAGAGGAGCTATCATGGTGGCAACATGGCAGATGCAAAGTGGAAGTGAGCAATGTAAGAAAAGATTGAGCAAACTGCAACGAGCTCATCCCATAATCAACAATATGAAGCTCAAGCTAAGCAAACTCTCATGCATTATGGTTCAGGAGGCAAGACAGCCTGGAAAGATAAATCTGTAAGATATTTTTTTATTATGCAAGTTCGGATAAGAAGGTGTTTTAAAAAAATACAAGAGGTACTTAATATTAGCAACGCTCGCAGTGTGACACTCAAATGTGGAAACCCACGACGTCGCTATGGGTGTCGCTAAGTTATAAGTAACTTAGCTTATAACTTAGCGACGCCCATAGCGACACCCAGAGCGACGTCGACAGGGGTAAAAAAATAACCGAGAGCATCTGAAAACTCAGATCTCAGATCTGCGTTTTCGACGTGCACTCAAGCAAGCAAAGGTAACCCGCGCTCTCCCTCTCTCACTTTCTTCTCCAAACACACACACACACACACACACACGAGGAGAGGAAGGAGAGCCAGGTATGCTCCTTCCCTCTCCTCACTTTCATGTTCCCTTCCCCTCTTTCTCTCTCCTTCTCTCTCTCTCTCTCTCACACACACACACACACACACACATTGTGTTTTTGAGAGAGAGAGAGAGAGAGAGAGCACATGGATAAACAAAACACACACGGACACACACATGCATAAACAAAGAATGCATACACACACATTGAGAGATGAGAAGAGAGAGAGAGAGAGAGAGAGAGAGAGAGAAGAAGAAGAAGAAGAAGAAGAGAGTCTTAACGTCGTAGGAAACTATCCCAAGAGACCTTAAAGATCTAGTCGACGAGGAGTTGAACTCAAGACCTATTATTCAAGAGGGATATGGCATAACCAATCTATCACACTTGGGTGATAGAAAGGTTATACCATTTTCCTCCTTTTATTGGCGTGCACACACACCCACACACACACCCAAGAAGAAGAGAGTTTAATTTAACCTCGTAGGAAACTAATTCAAGAGACCTTAAAGATCTAGCCGACGAGGAGTTGAACTCAAGACCTGTTATTCAAGAGGGAAATGGCATAACCAATTTACCACACTTGGGTGATAGAAAGGTTATACCATTTTTCTCTTTTTATTGGCACATACACACACACACACACACACACGAGAAGAAGAGAGTTTTAACGTCATAGGAAACTATCCCAAGAGACGTTAAAGATTAGGTTCGATGTAAACTTACGTTAGATTAGATTTAGGTTTATTTTAGTTAGATTATATTAAATTTAGATATGTTTTTAGTTAGATTTATGTTAGATTAGATCTAGGTTTATTTATGTTAGATTTAGATTTACGTTAAATTAGATTAGATTTAGGTTTATTTTGAGTTGAAGATTAAATTAGATCTAGATTTATGTTCGATGGACTAGCTTTTTTAAGATTTAGGTTAGATTTTAGTGCATGTCAATGAAGGTGCGCTCATGATGGTAAACATTTGATGACCGCTTCAATGAAGACCTGATGAAGGTTCGAATGCGCGAATACTGCAAGCAAAAGCGTTCCGAAGTGCAAATTAAAAGCAATCAAGCATGGGTGGAACAGACCAGATTGGCTGGCCAAAGAAGATTGAAAGAATGCAAAGAAAGAAGCGTGCGAGAATCCCAACAAGTGGAAGCAACAAAAGAAGGCAGCCAGAGCGCGAGTAGAGGCAGGGAGCTCGCACCACTTGGGGAGCGGTGGGTGGACATCATTTGAGGCTGATTTTGTAAGTGTTTTCGTATTGCTCTTTATGTTTGATAGTTTAGGGTTTAGGGAATTTTAAATTCTAAAATAATGGATTCTTTGTATGTTTTGGCAGTGGTCGATGAGACAGGACGTGACCCCACACCGTACGAGCTCAAGTACGCAGGCAGGAGGGGCTTAAACGCCTTGATGGACATTCTGAGTTCTCACAGCGGCATGGTTAGTATTACGGTTTATTCTTTTCTATTTTTTGTATTGTTTTATAAACGTCACTATATGTTTATACTTACAGAAAGCTGTCTTATTGTTTTTTTTTGCAAAATCCGACAAATACGCCGCTTGGACGCATGAGACGTCTGATTAGACGACGTCAGTCTAGCCGTAGCTAGATAGCATTAGTTTCTTTTTGTCATAGCATATGTATCATGAGACGACTTTTATATGTCTTTTTGAAAACCATGTATATTTTTTTCAATAATGACAATGGTGTTGTAACTATTACATTTGCAAAGTTTAACAATCAAGTGATTTTTCCTATGATGTGTACAATTGTAAGCTTGTCAGTTTTGTATCTTTATTCTACAAAAAATACTATGGATGATGGAGTTAATGGTTATATTGTCTTGTGGGTGACTGTTTTGGGTCTATATCTATCCTTGCACTTTTTTCAAAGGTGAATCAATTAATGAAAAATTCAATATGGTTGATTGCCCTGCCACCAATTGTTTTTTCTCTCGGGCATCGCTATGATCGTCGCTATATAAGGCTCTGCAGCATCACTATAAACGTCGCTATAGATGGCCTGTAAACATCGCTATGATCGTCGCTATAGGTGTCGCTATATAGCGACGGTTATAGTGACACATATAGCGACCGTTATAGCGACGTTCCCATATCGACGGTGTTAGCGACAGTCTTAGCGATGCCGAGGGTTATAAAAACCCAATGTATTTCCGTCGCACCGTCACAAGAGCACACAACCTCTTGTAGTGTAACTTAATAAAATTTCTCGGTTATTGTTAATTTAGAAAAATATCACTCTTATCCATCTTACTAGAGAGATGTTCAAGAATCGATAAAGACAGAGTGTTCGATATTTGGCAATTGTTATTAAAAAACCATCATATCTCTCATGAGCAATTCGATTGAAATGCTTCAAGCAGTAAGTATACACAATGATCTATTATATTAATGTTAATTTGGATTATTGATTTTTCTAGTTTGTTTTGGTTGGTATAGAGTCAAGGCAATACAATGCGTGTAGCTCGGGACGGGGATGAGGATGAGGATGAGGATGAGGATGATGAAGATTAAGATAGATAAAAATTGTTATGTACACCTCTTTCACAAGTGTAGATATGACACAAAAAACCCTCATATTTTGTATAAAACTCATTTGAAAAATTGATTTTATTTGTAAATCTTTCAAAGTATTGTCCTTTTCTGTCCCAATCTTTAAAAGTAAGGTATGCATTGTAATTTGAATATTTATTAATAACTTTTTCACATTTTTAAAAAATACAATTAATATTTCATATGTTTTATGCATGTCAAAAATACACATGCTCATTTAGGCTACCTAATTTTAAATGACCCAAATGAGTATCTTTATTTTTTTAAAGACGTATGATTACTAATATATAGTACTGTAGCTATTGCCGTGCATATTACCGATAAATCATTGCTCCATTCATTTTTGCTACTACTATTATCGCACACCCTAAAAATTTTGTCTCTATTTTTCTTTGTTAAACTGCGATAATATTGGCGACTCTGGAGGTATTCTCTTGTAGTGTATTATGCTTGTCGATTAGCACTCCACGTGGCAAAGTAAATCATGAAAAATTAAACAATTCTTTTTCTTTTTCTTTTTGACCCTTATCATCTAGTCAACTGTTGCTTTTCTCTTTGTTTTTCTAGCGTAGGAGGGATGTTTAAACACAGACAAATGCAAACACACTACATGGTAAAACACAGAGATGTGATAAGTGCTTGAGATGTCACTCTATGAAGATATATACACAACAACTAGGTTGGAGGATCTACTTGCTTGTAATGGACGCTTGAAAATTAGTCAAAATTTGTTTGTTTGTTCTTGTTTTGGACAAACAAAGTTGATGGACAACTGGATGTCCAAAGGGGATGCCACATCTGCAAGCACCCGATATTTTGAGTTGATATTTATGCAACGTATGAAGAAGGAAGACTATAAGGAGAATAGAGAGTGATGATGTTGAATGCAGACAATTTATTCCCACTACAAAGGAGTGAATTTAGAATGTGTGCCGGAGGTACAAAAGATGAACTTTAAGTACAAAAGATCAAAATAGAATCAGGGTCCTAACTACGGAGCCATGAAAAGTAGATATTTATAGAAATAGAATTAGGGTCCTAGCTAGGGAGCCCTGAGAGAGTGAGTGCTGATGGCTACAATATAGCTTAGGGATGTTTTAAGGTGACAAGTGGGAGGAGCAGTCATTGGAAAAGCATTGTGGCCATTGAAAAGTACGTGAGGTCAATTTACAGCATTAGCGTGGCAAACAGGGAGGCATACGGTTCCTTCAACACGTCTATGCAGATATTTAGAGAGCCTCCTCCTCCTCTATATAAGCATTTTACACTTGTTTTATTAGCTTCAGTACTGATCCGGCTCGCACTTGTCTAACTAGCTATATATATTATCCCCTCAATTCGCCCGGAAAGGCAATCTTATTTCATTATAAGAACTTGTTTCCCCATGGTCCACCTTGTCACTGCCTTGCAGCACATTATTAACTCTTATTTACCAAGGAAGCATGCGCCTCTGCTCTGCACAGCTGTTGGTCGAAAAGATCGATCGCAAAAAATTCTTAAGAACGGTCGTGATAGGGACGCGCGGGTCGGGTATACCCACAAAGCCATTGAGGAAGATGGGAAACATGAGGACAACGTGGTTGTATACCAGCTCCAAGCTTCTGCCCTGCACAGCATTATTACAAATGAAGCCATTTTTGCTTTTAGCAAACCAATTAGCCTTAAATACATTAATGGTTCGAGAGGCAACAAAGAAACCCCACCCACTATAGTAGACATATTTACAGACACAGGACCTAATATTACAACCATAGGGCAACATAACAACCGAGTTTTTGCACTTGCAGTCGCCGGAGATCTTCTTTACTCAGCATCGGCTAGCACTGGCATAAGAGTGTTTAAGGCTCCCTTGTTTGAAGAACTGGATCGCTTTGGTAGTGGATATGGGATGGTGAAAGCTTTGATGACCTTTGGTGACAAACTTTATAGTGCCCATCAAGATAACAAGATAAGGGTCTGGAAGAGAGTGGGGAATAGTGATACTACATGCAAGCATAAACTGCTGGCAGTGTTGCCTAGGTTGGACCATGTTTTAAAAAGCATGGTGCTGGAGAGAAAGTATGTGCAAGTGCGGCGGCATAAGAAGAAGCTATGGATGGAGCATGCGGATACAATAAGTGCGCTCGCAATGGGAGGCGACAAATGCAGCAGTAAGGGAAATAGTGTGCAATCATGCACTCCTAGTGTCTTATACTCAGCTTCATGGGATAAAACAGTAAAAGTGTGGAGCTTAAATACTTGTAACTGCATAGAGTCCTTTCATGCTCACAATGATGCTATCAATGCAATGATCGTGATTGATGGGTTTGTGCTGGTGACAGCATCGGCTGATTGCAGTATCAAGCTGTGGATGCAGCGAGGGTTCTCGGGGAAGAAGAGAAAACACAGCCTGCTCACCACACTACATGGACAGAGAGCTGCAGTGAACGCGCTGGCGGCGTCAGCTAATGGGAGAATTCTCTATTCTGGGAGCTCGGATGGGGCTATGATAGCATGGAAAAGGGTGTCCTATAAGCCTCAACCAAGGGTGAGCTATTCTTATAGCAGTGACAATGGGGATGGACATCTTAAGGCTGGGGAGATGGACATCGGGTTAGGAGAAGCGAAGGTCGATTGGCTAGCAAGGGATGACAGCAGCACGGCAACTGTATTAAGGATGTATGAAAGTGGGTCCTTAGCAGGGTTGAGGAGGATGAGTCAGGATAATACGAGAGCAGTGGCTAGCGCCGGTGTTAGCTTTGTGATGAGGAAGGTGATGGTGGGCCACACAAGGGCTGTGCTGTCAGTGAGCACAGTGGGGAACGATATAGTCTGCAGTAGCTCTGCCGACAAGACCATCAGGGTTTGGAAGAGGGAGGCTGGCGACCGACCGAAGCAGCGCCGCAGCAACGACTACGGCGATGGCGCCCATGAGGCCAAAACATCAACATGGGAGTACAAGTGCCTGTCGGTGCTGGCAGGCCACGGTGGGCCTGTCAAATCCATTGCTTCTGTACTCTGCCCTGCATCTCCGCCTCACCATGTACTTACTTATGACTGTTCTATTGATGTAGCTGGCGACGGCGATCGCGCTCATCGTGACGCCGGCGTCGTCGTGTACAGCGGTGGCCTCGACTCCAAAGTCAAAGCGTGGTACCTACCTCTCCAGCGCTTTATATGCCCACAATGAGAGTGAACGCCTCTCTTTCTCTCTCTCAAGCAATGGTCACGCGAGGCATAGGACTGAGGAGTGGACTAGTTGAGGGTTCATTAGAACTATGCATGCTCTTTTGTAACTATGGGCACGTTTGCACGGACGTAGTTCTACCCCAATGTACTGACATCATCTAAACGTTGCCTTCGTTTCTCAACTCTGACGATTTCGACAGAGTTGGAAACCCGCTCTTATTCCCTTGCCTTTGCACATGCAACTTGCTTTATGCACGCAAGAGCTGATTGCGCTTTAAGCACATCCAATCAAAACAGTTGACGACCAGCCGGAGTCTTACCTCCTCCTGAGCGAAAATTCTCTATGCCCATTTTGGCAGCGGACATGAAAGCCATCAGCCTGCAATAAGTGTTTGAACAGCCATTTTGCAATAGCAACGGACATGAAAGCCATCAGCCTGCAATAAGTGTTTGAACACTTCAATAATCTACGCTACACTAACGTGTGTGCAATTTCTCTCCTTCTTGCACATGTGAAGAGGGCCCCACTGTAGATGCTTTGCTCTCTCACGATCTTTGCCTCACTTAAACAATGCCAACAATAACAAGAGAACGCGTGACCACCGTGTCAAGGCCTAGTAGCTTGGAGAGAGGAAAAGTTGGGCAGAGTTATCAATTACCGATAACCATGCCCTTACTCTCTCATTTACACTCACATATGTACATTATTTCTCTATGTGTAAATAGTGCAAACTCACTATGTTTATAGTATGTTGCTACAATCTTTTTCTCATTTGTTTTTATAAGAATCTCAATAGATGCTCTTACAGCTTGAGGGGAAAGAGGGGTTGGGAATGGGATTTAATATTTTTTGATCAAGTGAAATTTTTTGTGATCACAACGTTTATTATCACATTCCTCTAATCACAATTAACGTGATCACAAGAAACTCGATAAGTGGTGACATGGCAACCTGCCAAAATCTCGTCGGGGTATGAATTTTTCTCAACAGACCCATTGGGAAACTGTAAGAATGCTAAACCGAGCCCACCAAGAAATTAAAAAACTCCAATGGGCGTACTAAATTGGACAACTTCTATAGCTTAAAGGAAATCCATGTGAATGTGCGCTCCTTGCCGCACTGTCGAAGCAAGGGACTTGCCAATACACCGTATGCGAGCCACAAACGGCTCCAAGCACACAACAAGCCTAAACTAGCAAGCTCAAGGAAACAAAGGGTGTGTCACTCACCGCTCTACGCTCGCCTTCGTGGTGGATTCCTCGCCGCGATGAAGAAGAAGCTGCAGTCGTGCCGCGCTCAACCGCTTCGCCGCCGTCGTGCCTTTGTAATGCTCGATCGCACACACACTCTCCCTCTCTCTCTCTCTCTCTCACACACACACACACAAGGAGGTGAAGAAGAAGAAGATGGAGATGGAGATGGAGCAAGAGCACTCTTCAATTGCACAAATGAGAGAATGAGTAAAAATTAGGTTTAGTTGGCTTTTATAGGAGCTCACCCCATTCACACTTGGGCGCCCATGCTTAGCCAACTAATCCCTTGAATGTCCAAGTTAAAGTGCGCCTCTCATTGGCGATCACTCTACCTTTCCCTATTGGTCCGACAAGCCCGGTACCTGACTCTACCAAATACATAATACGCGTCCATCGTAGGTGATGGGTGTCCGTGTGCCGTGAGGGTTAACATGCCCCCCTTCCTGATGTAGATTCCGTCCTCGGAAGCTATTGAGTTGAAGCTGGGTCGTCGAGGTGGAAGAGCATTTGAGATGAATGTCCTTAGCCTTCTTCAGTCACTGCAAAATCAAACAACATTGGCACAGTAATTGCATTCTCTTAAAAAGCATATGCAGTTTTAGGTAGACACATTGATTGGAAAAAGAATTTCAACAATTTGTCAGCAATGAACATTAAATTTCAATGTAATCAAATGCATAAACAGATGTAAAGGTAGAAAATTAAACAAGTCTGGGGTCGCTAATTTGACGGTCGAAAAGCACTAGAGATCGAATATTAATACCATGGGTAAGCTTCTTAATTTTCTGTGGTCAATTAAGTTGTTTAATCGCGAGAGCCAAGTATTCATGTTCGAGGGCTGACTAGAGGCTATACCTAGAAGACTTTGTAGTTAAGCTACCATAAAAGGAATTTCTCATGAAATCATCGCCTGACTGATTACTTTTTCTTTGACCCCCCAAAGTCTTTTCTCATTGATTCAATTATGAAGTGTGTGCTTATTTTGTATGCCTTGGGTTTTTTGCTTCTCAAGGAAAAGCGCCCACACTGGGAACCTCTAGGGCTCTAGTACCATAGGCGATACATGTGAGTGAAGTACCAATTTAAGCCAGGATTTCTCTTCCAGCTTAAAATTTTACATTGTGGCACTTTGATTTTTTGCTTGTTCATTTTCAGCATTTAAATTTTGTAACTTTGGGGGGTCATATAACACTGTTACACTCCCCAGGCTCATCACATTAGTAAACTCCCTTTATAATACTTAAGCTAAAGGTCACTAGTGTTAAGCCCACTAGAAAGCCCTAGTACATTTCATACAATGCTGCCTAAATCGGATTAAGAACCTAAGTAACCATTGCTTATTAGGAAGGCATTCCCCATGGTATTAAGAGAAGATTTCTAATACCTAGCTTGGTCAAACTAGCTTAGTCGGACTGCTTGATTTTTAAACCTAGACAAGTGATTATGACAAAACATTACATTGAATTAAATGTTTGATACTAAGCAAATGCACTGAATATTATGCTACCAATCACAATCAAAGCAGACAATCATAGATGCAAAAAGATAATGGCAATGCTAATGGACAAGAAACACCTGTTTGTGTTGATGGTCGTGCTTGATTTGAAGGTTCCATGAAGGTCCAAATCCTATCAATAGCAACACGCTCTTGTACACACTATGAAACAAAAGGAATACCTCCAGGAGGCACATTAGTGGGAAAAGAGAACTTCGCTAATCTCTCAACTCTAAAATAGAAACACTCCTATCGTACTAATCTTACCTACCCTCCATCACTCAAGCGATGAGGATTGAAGGTGTTTCATGGCATAGGTTTCTGTTTCACTGTACCAAATGTGACATGTGTAGGTCTGAGTCAATGTTTTGACTTTAATGTGCATACTCGTTTGCTAATTGCTCTTGCTCTTTATTTTTTCTTTTTTTTGTGAGTATAAAGCTTTATATGTACATTCCCTAAGATTGGAATTGAGAGGTCAGGGAAAAAGGTTGAGAGGGAAACAAACAAATGATGACTGTCAGCAAACACTCCCCCCTTCCTTGGGTAGATCATACCGTTTGAAATGAGCTTGTCACCCTTTGAAACCAATTATTCCAGTTGGTAATAGGTGAGGATTTTTGCCAGTAGTTTTCTATTACCCTAGGTGCCTCATCAAGCTGCAAGGGTGGTAAGGTACTCTCCCAGGATCGGACTTGAAGTGGTTCATCAGGTGATTCTTGAACACTGGGAGGTGTGGATTCTTTTGTAGCTTCATGGAGGTCCGCTACTATAGATGGAGGCTGTGTAGAAGCTTTTACCTCTATGGATGTATTACATGAGGAGCTAGAATCTTCATGGGACTCCCCCCTTCCTGAGCTAGGTGGAATAAATCGTTCTTTCTTTGGTACCCAAACTAGCTCGGGAGCGGGTGTGTAGCATTCTGTGATTTTTTCCTTTCCACAATCATTGATTCGTTTTGGAACTACGGGATTGGGCTCACTTGCGTCAGGTGATAGGTAAGAGCACAATCTACGTTTTGGCACCCAGATTTGATCATTTCCTTGATAGTAGCCTTGGGCTTCCAATAGTCGTTTAGGGATCCATCGCAACATTTTCTTACTTTTCTTGGAGCGAGTGGTACGTTTCTTACAAGGCTTCTGTTTTTTTGCACTAGCTATGGTCACTAAAGAAGCTTTAGGGACCCACTTGTATGTTTTCTTCGTGACATTAGGATGAGTCTTGTCGGAAGCGATATGCATCACTTGTAGCATATTTAAGGGTATATGCATTTCATCCCCCTCAGGTGTTACCCAGGTCGTCCCCCTATTTCCCCAAGTGTCTATGGTTGATGCTAGGTGGACCCAGTCTACGTTGTCTGATTCCGTCATACCCGGTAACACATCCATGTAAGGAGAATCTTGGCCAATGTCTGTATCCTTCTTACAAGTGTAACAATATTGTAGTGGGGCCGAGTGAACTGTGGTGTCAGAGCGATGATCAATAATGGTTTTACTCCCTAAGGGGTGTACCTTACCAGTTACCAAATCCACTCTAAGGACAGAGTCTTGGAATTGCAAATAGACATGATTTTTAGACCAATCGTGAACCATTTGTGCTTCCCTCATGAATGGTCGTCCTAAAATCATTTCATATGACATAAGGTGTTTAGAGAAATCCATTACAATGAACGTATGTCGTACCTTGTGTCCTAGAACTTTGATCTTAAGATCCTTGAGCATCCCCATAGGTTTGGCTATGGTACCATTTGCCATCTTTACCACAATGTTAGTAACACTGAGGCGGGGTTTTCCCATGGATTCCCAACAATCTTTTGTAACGATGCTAACTCCCGCACCACCATCAAGAATTCCCTTTATAGTTAATCCCTTGGTAGTGATGGGTAGGGTCGCATTAGACTCGTCGCCTTCAAAATACTGCCCTAATTCGTTAATGGGTACCTCGATCACAGACTCGTGTCCATCTAAGTCAAGTGATTGCACATGATTTTCCTCATCAATCATAATCGAGTCAGGCCTATTTGGTTGCGCAAACTGCGGTAATCCCGTTCGTAGCTCTCCGTTAAGGAATGCTCGAAGTGCAAGGAATAACTCAGGATCTCCATACAGCTTTGCTATGATCATGGTTCGGACCTCAGAAGACAGGAAGTCCACTAGTTTGGCAACATTCATTGGCGTTTTGCAGGGTGTAGGTCCTTGACTAGGAACTGGTGAGGATGGAATCTCATATTCCTCAATGGGATCAGGTATTCCTTCGTTAAACATCCTTCCCAACAAGAAAGGTGTATGCTCACTTTCTGATGTCCTGTCCTCACTCCCTTCTTGGATGATACTAGATATGGCTAACGGTCTATGGTTCATGTGGGGTGGATGAACTTGCGTGGGAAACACTGTGTCATGAATTTTGATATGCATGGGTTCTGGTTCTAGTTTCCTTTGAGTCTCCTCCACTAAACCTCTTAGATGTTTCACTTGCTTAATCTCATCTACAGGGTTTGGGTACGTCCCAATCTTCTTTTTACGATTCTTCCCTTTTTGCCCCTGCGGTTTATCTTGGGGGTCTTGGATTGGATTTGGAAACACTTGTGGTGTTTTCAGAGGCTCTTTATGGTTTTCTCTCATTTGGTTTTCATTTGGTCCCATGTTACGGTTTTCCTTGTCGGTCTTTCCCTTTGTGGTATTGGTTCTAGTCTCCATTGTCTCGACTGAATCTGAATCATCCTCGAGGTCATTCATATACACGAGGTCATCTCCTGTTCCTATGTTTGTTTTGGAACTTGGCTTTGAATTTTCCGTATTCTGCGACTTCTTCCTTCGTGTCTTCTTTTTCTTTGCTTGGATAACTAACGCGGTATCTCTCTCTTCGAGGATATGTCCTGGCCCTTGAAGCATGGACCGTGTAATCGCATAAGCGGGTGCGACGGGTGGTATTGGAGATGTCACACTAGCAATTTCGACCAAATTCAGGGGTGTGATTTTAGGCGCATTTGGGTTATAGGGGCATTGGGCAATCAAGTGATCTATGCCACAACGATTACATGTGAGTATTGGCATTGCAGATGTGCTCCCTTGATTCATTTGCATCTGTGCAGCATTCTTTTGCAGCCTAATAGGGCACTCCGTTGCTCGATGTGGTCCACCACACTCGTAGCATTGAAGAGGTGGCCTCCTAGCCTGGGTGTTGATATTTTGACCTCTGGATGCGAGAGCAGCAGCTTGATAAACCGGCTTGACTTGTCCCCAACAATCTTCCATGTAGTATATAGGACACTCTTCCAATGTATCAAGTCCGTAGGCAATACTAGTGTCTATTTCCTCCTCACAGCCATCTGCATAAGCATTAGATGGCTCGCAACCCACTTGGTTCATAGGGGCGACTCTTGGATGCGGGGGCTGCGGTCCTAGCACAGGAGGTGGTAGCGGTGTAGCTTGTACAACATTTTGAGATCTAGGGACCATGTGTTGCGGTAGTTGCTCAACAGGTGGAGCAGGCATCAATACAGGAGCTCGAGGCGCATCCGTCCACGCTATAGGTGGTCTATTTGCCATCATACGTTTGATCATTAAACAATCCTTAGCTTGGTGACTATACCTACCACATGCGTTGCAAGTTCCATTAAATTATACTCTAAACGTAGGGCACTCACTAGTGCTATGTGGACCTAAGCCAATGGAACACCATTGTTGCTCCCTTCTTGGATACATGTGACTATTTTGAGGGGGTCGATTATCCTTAAGAGACTCTTGGATTGCCTTGGTGAGGTCTGTCAAGAAGGTCTCAAATACCTTTGGCTCATTGGCAATGGGCTTTGCAGTCATGGGTTCATACTCAATGGCTTGTGAGCTAGTGGATCTCGTGTCAGTAGACACCCTCATGCCTGCTATCATCAAGTTGTCCTCTAATTGGATTGCATTGGCAGTGACATCTTCCCAGGTTGTGATACCTCTAATCACTAGTCCATTATAGATTCCTTCATTCCTCAACCCTCGAATGAATCGATCAAGCAGTTGGTTATTGTTGAAGCGCTCATTTACAGGGCAACGAGAGTTTAAGTGCTTTAGACGACTAATGAAGTCCCTTACTGACTCTCCTTCCTTACGTTCGGCCTTCTGTAGCTGAGATGCTACACCCCAAAGCACACCTTCTCGTATGTACTCCTTTAGAAACAACCTTCGAAGGGTAGGGTAGATTGTTTTCTCGTCCACCCTTAGGGTCCTATACCAATCTCCAACCTTCCCACTTAATGTCAAGCTTAAGGCATTGCACTTATGTAGTTCGTTGCGTTCCCCTAAGGAATCACATACTTGTTCAAACACTTCAATGTGTTTCCTAGCATCTTCGTCCCCATTGAATTTTTGCGTGAGTTTGGCAATTTGTACTGCCTTACTTCTAGGCTCTCTATCAGATGCATGACGCATATTTTCCGCGATAGATCGACCTATGGTTTGAGCAAACGCTGCCAAGTCACCTATGTGAGGAGGCAGGGCTAGTGGAGGTACTCTTGGAATCATATGTGGGAGAGGAACGGGTACCGGTCTTGGCATATGTGTGGATGATGCAGGATATGGAACATAACCGGGCATAGGTCCACTCGGATAAGAGCTAGGGAGCGGCACTCGAGGAGCATAAGCAAGTGGTACTATTGGAGGTGTGGGGGCCATGTGTGCATAAGGGGCTAGAGGCACATATGGTCGAGGCCCCATATTAGGTACTACGACACTAGGTAGTGGCACTGCGCTAACCGTAGATGTCATCGGTACATTCTCTGTCAGGCTTATCCCTGGAGTGAGCACTGTGTTTTCCTTAATAGAGGGTTGAGCCAAGTTAGGGAAGCTAAAGTTTTCGCTCGGAGGCTCAGATTGCATAGAGACCCCAGGTGAAATGACGTAAGATGGGTCCATGGGGCTCATTAGAGGAGTCTCCATTTGTGATAGAGTAGGCTGTTGAGCCTTGCTCGTATCCAAAAATCTCATGGGGCCAGTTGAGAGTATATTTACCCCTCGGTTTTGCCTTTCTGATTGAATAATGCCATGGATAACATTACAGATCATTTTCTATTGATCTTCGATGCTCGTGGCACTAGAGGTGGATTGTACAATCTCTATCCATCCTACATGGTAGGCGTGGCCAGAGTGTAGATCCGTCAACACCTCAGTGTGGAGGTCGTATGTCCAATGATCATTAATGAATAATCCTTCTAGAGTCGACGTGTTAATGGTTTCTTGTGAGGTAGAAGCAATGTGGCTCCCGGTGGTTTTACTTGTCAGCAATGGTACTCTAGAGGGAACTTCTGAAGGAGGCAGCTCAACAGGGCCTTCTTGGTAAGAAGTTGGTAGGATATCCACATGGACACTCTTTGGGGGTGTGGGGTCCACGTGCGATGTGAAAGGAGAGTCCACTTCCCCACCCCCTTCGTGTGCTTCATTTGCATCAGGTTCCGAGCGAGTAGCTCTACCTAATGTTTCCATGAAACGGCTAAACATACTAGTACTAGGCTGTGGAGCTTCGGGAGGTGCATGGCCTTCTCTCTCAGTGTTTTGGTTAGGGTATGCTTCCATGATTTCTGAGTCGGAGGAGGAATCACTAGCGGCTATTTTAGGGTCTTGGGTGGTGCTACCTTGTGTCCCCGCTGAGGGTCTAGAGCTTATCGTGGATGGGTAATGGGTGTCCGTATGAACAGAGGCACCCTCAATATGCTCGTGTTCTAGCATCCGCCCAGAGCGTAAGTGCATGTGCTTTTGATACCCTAAGGTGTCAAAAAGCTGCTCTAGGAGGCCTTGTGACTAGTTTTTAGCGTGTTTTTTGTTTGTTTTTTTGCTAGATTTTTTAGAGCGTGTCGTGGAATGGGCCGTGTGATAGCTCGAAACGAGCGCATCGGTCAGAGGGTCGTGCCGTGCTTTACAGCCCTCCATTTGGTCACTCTATGCCCTCGAAATCCCTAAAACTGTCAATTTCCAGTAAGGAACTAGGCCCAAACTAAAAAGTCTAAGGGTGCAAGTGGGAAGAGAAAGGAGGAGAGTGGAGGACTTGTCCCACATGCTCTCATTCTCTCTTGAGGGAGTAGGGTATATATATAAGAGTGAGTCTAGTATATATCATAAGATTGAGGACTGAGGCCTGGGCTTGGGCTTGGGAAAATGATCCCGATCTATCTTTTATACAAACCAACCCGTCCGTTTTAAGAGTCACGTTTTTTATTTTCGAAAAATTTCGCCGCCCCGCTCACTCGCGTTTTTAATTTTCGTTTTTTTTTTTTTTGCAAAAATTGCAGAAATTGAAAACGCAGATATGCAGAAATTGCAAAACGCAGATATGCAGAAATTGAAAACGCAGATATGCAGAAATTTCAGAAAACGCAGAAATTAAAAAAACGCAGATATGCAAAAAATTGAAAAACGCAGAATTGCAGAAATTGCAGAAAATTGCAGAAATTGCAGAAAAAAACGCAGAAATTGCAGAAAATGCAGAAATTGCAGAAAATTAAAAAAACGCAGAAATGCAGAAAATTACAGAAATTGAAAACGCCGAACTTGAAAATGCAGAAATTGCGGAAATTGAAAAAACGCAGACAATAGCAGAAATTGAAACTTGACAGCAAATGCAGAAAACGCAAAAAAACAGAAATCTCCACACACTCCTTCCCTGCCTTTCCTATGATAGAAATTGCACCACAAGAGAGCGTAAAGTGCTAACCGAGCTTAGTGTAAGGCATATCCCCGATAGCGGCGCCAAAAATGTGCGCTCCTTGCCGCACTGTCGAAGCAAGGGACTTGCCAATACACCGTATGCGAGCCACAAACGGCTCCAAGCACACAACAAGCCTAAACTAGCAAGCTCAAGGAAACAAAGGGTGTGTCACTCACCGCTCTACGCTCGCCTTCGTGGTGGATTCCTCGTCGCGATGAAGAAGAAGCTGCAGTCGCGCCGCGCTCAACCGCTTCGCCGCCGTCGTGCCTTCGTAATGCTCGATCGCACACACACTCTCCCTCTCTCTCTCTCTCTCTCTCTCACACACACACACACAAGAAGGTGAAGAAGAAGAAGATGGAGATGGAAATGGAGCAAGAGCACTCTTCAATTGCACAAATGAGAGAATGAGTAAAAATTAGGTTTAGTTGGCTTTTATAGGAGCTCACCCCATTCACACTTGGGCGCCCATGCTTAGCCAACTAATCCCTTGAATGTCCAAGTTAAAGTGCGCCTCTCATTGGCGATCACTCTACCTTTCCCTATTGGTCCGACAAGCCCGGTACCTGACTCTACCAAATACATAATACGCGTCCATCGTAGGTGATGGGTGTCCGTGTGCCGTTTGGGTTAACAGTGAATATTTAACGTGATCACGTATTTTGAAATGTGATCACTCAACGTTATTAACGTGATAACGTATTCGTGATCACGTTAATGAGATCCCTAGAACTTGCGGGGGGGAGGGGGAGATGCCATGCGTCCCGATGGAATGATTTTCTTGCTATCACGATCGTCTCGATGCCGTGTGTCAGAGCCAAGGGAGTAGAGACATAGTTTCTCTGGTTTCACAATCATCTCGATGCAAGGGGTCCCTGGCGACGATATTTTTCGATCATGAACAAACTCTGCTCAAATGGGGTTAGGGTAATGAGATGCAAAAGTTGGCCTCGACGGACTGAAGGCAGGGCTCCCATGCCTCTCTCATCACTCATGGAGTCACCGTTGATCAACGGAGAGAGATGATTTGGCTTGGCCATTGTGCATTTTTCCCATGAGGGGGCAGGGGCAAGCGATCTACGCAGAAGCTCGTTTCCAGAGCCTGCAAGGCTTGGATATAGCAATGCTCTCTCTCTCTCTCTCTCAAGCATGCACATTCTGGTGAGATGGTATCTGGCAACATGGGAGCACGAAGGCAATGGGGGGGAGAGAGAGTGTGTTGGCCTTTTTTGATCTCGAATGGCGAGATAGAGGCAAGGTTGCATCTTCATCTAAGGTTGAGGCAATGAGGGGATACATAGGCAAGAGACCTGGGGAACGAGTGGATGCAGAGTCGATTGAATTCGGAGGGGCAAGCAACGGGGAGGGGTCGTGGGCTTACAACCTCCACTTTGTTCAGGTCTTGGGCCACGGTCAACAAGGGGAGAAGGAAAAAGAGGGGGGTTTCTTTTTTTTTCTTTTTGGGGGAAGGAGAGGGGGGGGGGGGGGGGGGGGGGGGGGGGAAACTGACATCTTTCGAGCTACGATCACAATGCAACCGGAGCCTCCATGTGATCACAAAGGACGCGTAGGGGGGGGGGGGGAGGGGTCTTTGATGTAGAAAGTGACTTTTTCTTTTAATTTCATGATTCCAAACGAATCATGCATGAAAATTAGTTAATGAGATGAACTTAGACCCATAAATGTAAGATCTTGTAGCTGTGTTCTCATTCACTCTTGTGAATGCATTGCATGTCGCAATAGGTTCCTTATTCTATGAATGTAAAAGCATACACCTTTTTATCAAGTTAGTGAACTTGAACGTATCCAATGCACCCGTGTACATAGGTGTTGAAAGATGCACCTTTGTTCATAAATAAAAGACACCTTCGTTCAAATATATTGTATCAAGACCTTCATTTTCATTACAAAATTAAGTTGAATAATAACATTAACATGCATCATTCCGTGTAAGTTGCACTATGAAACTTTGAAAACATTTACCATGTTTTTTTGTTGCGATTTGTAGAGAGAGTCCAAAATGGACTGGTTAAAGAAAAGAGAGGGGGAGGGAGGACTTTTTTTTTAGTTTCAATATTATTGCGAATATAGCCACATGTATTGTAACATTTAATGGCTTAAAAACTTGTGTGTAGCGGAACTTAGCATGAACATAGTGGGCATTTCATTAGAATAGATTCCTAATGAGAATTACGAGAGTGCTTGGGTGGAGAGAGCAACAAAAAGCATAACACCTAGTTAAATAGCATCAACAATACTTTCAAAAGAGAGAGAAATTAAGCTATTGACAACAGTTGAGGACCGGATTTACATGGGATTGGTCCCCCCTCCAAAAGGCTTTGTATTATGGTTTCTCCCATCAAAAGAGACATTGTACAATACAATTCTTTGTGTTCCTTCAAGACTAGCTACTACAATGAAGATGAAAGCTTCATGCACTAAGCAAAACACTTATCAAACACAACATCAATTCCCTCACGGTCTTAGATCCAAGACCTCACACACCTTCGAAGATGGTGAGAGCTAGCAGGGTATGAGAGTAGATTGAGAGGAAGGAGGAGTATTCTTACGAGAAAGATGTACATCTCCTCACATAATCACTCATATTAGCATAGCTTAGCTTAGTAATTAGCATGGTAGAGGAGATGAGCATGCATTGAAGCTTGGCTCTTGGTTGGATTTGCATCACAAAGCCAAGAGTTGTTGGTGTAGGCCTCCCTTCTCACAAGCTTGGAGTAGGTGGTAAGCTTTCCATTAAAGCTTGAGAAGGAGAGAGAGTCTTCTTTACTTTACACATGAGATTGTGTGAGTGTGTGTGTGTTAATGCCTTGCAAAAATCAGCCCCCTCTCTCTCTTGGTCGACCCCTCTTGCTATTTGCTCATACTACAGTCTCATTGGACCTCCCTAGAGCTAGCCAATGATAATTAAGCAGTATAAGTGATAGCCTTCTGACATGTGTCCCCCTTTCCCCTTTTGTGAGAGCTTTATGTAATTAATAAATGCAACTAAACTCTCATTGGACCCCTTTGCCTCCTGGCCAATAGGAATTAGGCAAGCCATTGGGCTGCTGAATGCTCAGTGGTCTCCTTGGAAGACTGTCTAATAGTCTTCTAGAGAGCTTAATTCTCATTGTTCTTTTATTAAGTATTTTTAAATTATTAATCTAGATTTACTCTAGCTTAATTTTCATTGGTCCATCTCCAAGGCCATCCAATAGGAATTGGGTACACCTTGTGGGCATCTGGGCTAGGGAGTTGACATGTGTCCCTCATTCCCTTTGTGTAAAGGGAGCTTGTGTGTGTGTGTGTGTGTGTGTGAGAGTTTCTCTCTCATCCCCTACTCGCAATGCTCGCCCCCTCCTATGTAGGGATTGATAAAGACTTTTGGGACACACACAAAGCATCGAATTCCCCCCATGCTTGATTTTTGGACACAACCTTTGAATTTTGGAACCTTAGCATTTTGGAAGTCTTAATGGGCTCAGCCTTAGGGTCTTTTTAAGCCCATTGTTGCACATGGCTCTTTTGCAGATGGTCCACCCTTTGGATCTCTATTTTCCCTCCTTTGAATCCCTATTGTGGCCGGTCTGCTAGCTTAACCAATATTCTAGCTTTTTCTCCCATGGTACTTCCCCATATTAAATGATCAGTTTAACATGAGAAAATAATTTAGGAGAATTAGATATCGATTATTATGACATTACCTCTCTCTTGAAATCATAGTCGTCCTCGACTATGGTATAGAGAAGATAAAGCATATTCATGAGTCTTTTTCTTAGCGGGTAGAGGATCCTTATGTTACCCTACGACATCATTCCACAATGGATAACTAGTCTATTTGGCGCTTGAGAGCCTAAGGCTGCCGCAAGCATGTCTGCACATTAGTCCTATCAATCTTCCTTAGTAGAGTGACAAGCTCTACTTGGTGTTTGGGAGACGTCGTCTCCGTAAACTTGATCTAAGCATGCATACTACTTCATTTTTGTGCACAATAAAGAAAAAGAGAGTCTTATAAGACAAAAACTTTGTTCATTTTTAATATTTTGTACATTTGCTTACTCTTGGGAAGCATTGTAAGCATTGACAAGGTTTAGGTTATCCTTTAATTGTATGCCTTGCATCCATCTAGCATCTTCAAAAGGATAATTCTTAGACTTAATAAGATATCGTCGGATAGTTTTACCGCCTCTTAGTACCTTGTCTTCATGTCGGAGAATGGACTCGGGCTGCAACACCTCTTCTTGGTCCTCGATCTCCGGTGGGTCTTCAATAGTTGGTTCTTAAGGTGGCTGTCCTTTGTAAGGCTTTAATAGGTTCACATGGAAAGCATTTTGTATGAGCCAATGATTGGGCAACTTGAGTTGATAGGCCATCTCATTGATTGGCCTAAGAATCTGGAAGGGACCATAGTACCTTTTTGCTAGTTTAGCATAGTGCTTTTGGTGTCCCGTAGGATTCTTGCCTGTCGTGTGTCTTAATCGAGCCTTGGGAAATTTTAATAAGACCCAATCATTTTCTTTGAAGGCTTGGGATCTTTTGTGCTTGTCAGCAACAGCCTTTTGCCTTTGTTGTGAGATAGAGATAACATCCTTAATCTTTTGAAAAGATTCTTGTAGGTATCGGCTATACTCATCTGCAGTGAAGATCTTCCCATGTACCTTAAGTAGCAATGGACTTTTGATCTTCCCTCAATTACCTCGAAAGGTGCTTTTCATGTGGAAGTATGTACAGTGTTATTATAAGCATACTCCACTAAGGGTAAGTACTTCTCCCATCATTAGGAAAAATATGGACTCTCCATGGGCCTTGTAAGAATCCCTAATTTTAAGGAAGTATGTTGTGATTAAGGGAGACAAAGGAAATGATGGGGGCTATTTTGGTAGGTCATTTTCTAGCCTTCAAGCCCAAAAAAGGTGGGGTAAGTAGTGACTAGGAGGCTACCTTCTCTCTCTAGCTTTTCAACATCTCCTAGAGAAAAGGGGGTGTCATAAAGAGGGAGAGGGACCCTTGTACAAAAAGAGAACCCCACCTTTCATTTTTTTTATAAACTCAGTAAAAAATAAACCCTAAAATTTTCAAATTTATTGAAATTCTCAAAAGTAATCATTTCCCCCCAAAAAGTGACCCCAAACCTATTCTAATATCAAAACATCATTTTTGCCTCCAAAATCCCTTTCTCTCTCTCCATGTCTCCTCTTTGTCTCTCTCACTTCCCTTCCTCAAAGTAGCCATGCCCACCATAGCCAGGACCTACTACATCTCCCTCTTCATCTAAATGCTAAATCCTCCTTCTCACTCTTACAGAATTTTGCATCTCCTTCTCCATCTACCTGCTAAACCCTCCCTCTCATTCTCACACACTCCTGGATCTGCCTCTTCATCTACCTGCTAAAACCTTCCTCTCACTGCCACATTCCTCTCTGCTCTCTTCTTTCTATCCGTGTACCCTCTTCCATTGTTCACTGTCCTCCCTCAAAAATACCAAGTCTACCGTAAGACAAGATCTACAGCAACTACCTCTTTATCTACCTCCTCAATCTTCCATTTCAATGTCAATGTCCCCTCCCCTAACCCTACCCCTTCCCTCCCACTCAACTTCCCCTATCAACCAAGCCCACCCTAATTACAAGCTAATGTAGTTGTCTTCACATCCACCTTTGCCTCTATTGCATCCCACAACACTAATACAAAACCGTCACAATCTATGGAAAAGACTCTAGCATACGAAACTTCTTGCAAGCTATGGAACATAATATTTCTTTTTCATGTAAGGTGGAGTCACATCACAAACTTTCTAGTTGGAAGGACACAGAAGGTTGCCCCTGCACCATAGGTGGAAACTCCATAGTCATGAGACAGAGATGGATCCCAAGCAGAGGAAGGTCGAGTATGTCAAGCAATGGCGATGTTACTTCACACAATGGCACTGGTTTCAAACCTGAGTGTATTTGAGGCACCATTTGAAGAATTTAGATCTGTACTCTATACATTCCGAACACGTATCCATAATGCCCAAAGCTATCAACATAGCTTTTACTTTGTAATCTCATAAAATCATGTTTGAGGTGGTCTGCAATGGACATGGTTTTGTAAAAACAAGCGCTATGTCTTTAATATATAAAATCTTTGATCTTGCAAATTATTTTCCATGTAGAAATTTCTTTGAAGATTTGATTCTTACAGAGGGGTTTGATGCTTATACAAGTGTGTCACATGAATACGAAAAATTCTTGGTGAATACTAGGGGTTCATAACTAGTGTAGAAAGTGTTGAACCAATGGTGAGAATTATGCTAGTGGGGAGGATTACCCATCACTCATAAGCCTGAATCAAGATGGGCCATGTAATTGCATCATGGTAGCATTTTTGAGGATGCAAAACTATATCAACCAATGCTTCAAAGGTAGGGGCTAGTTGGTTAGTTTAGGAGAGGAGGCAAGGGTGCCTATTCATGCATTGGATAGAAAAGAGGCATGGGATGGTTTTAGAAAACCTTTATTATCTCTCTCTCTCTCTCTCTCCCCCCCCCCCCCCCCCCCCCCCCCCCCCCCCCCCCCCCCAATATCTCTTTGCTTTCAACTAGCTAGCCATGTATGATCAATTATTTTTTGCATAAACTTATAGAGTAGTGTTTGTACTAATAGAATATTGGCTCCTTTATGGGTAGCTTCTTTAAGAATCAATTATCTCTCTCTGTATCTCTCCTTTTGCATGTTATGGCCATTTGCTTTAGCTTTGTTTCACTAGTAGGCCTCTCAAGACACGGGTCCTGTACCCTAAGAACTAGGCTAGGCAAGGACTACAGCCAAGGGCCGGGCTAGGCAGTGTGGACAGGGGATCTATCTAGGGCAAGGGGCTAGGAGCCCACCTATAAAGGGAGTTTGGGAGGAGGATCCAGGAGAGCCTAGTTGCCTAGTTTCTTACACTGGTATCAGAGCTCAGGGGTAGAGCGAGCTATGGAGGGGACGTGGTTGCATGGCCTTGCATGGCAAGGTAGGGTCATGGTTGCAAGTTCTCTTCCTCTCTCCGTCTCTTTGTCTCTCCCGGACACAAGAAACGGCCCCTGCAGAGCCGAGCAAGGCCTTCGTGGAAGCTCGCGGGAAGGGCCGCTTGCGGGAGGGGGAGAGGATGATTGACGTGCACCGTTTCGGGTGGGCCTGGCACCAAAAGGGTGCGCCCCGGCAAGATAGGCAAAATTCGTCACAGCAGAGGGCCCTGTAGGGGCGTGGTTGGAGCAGCGTGATCGACTTTCGATGGCAGCCCTGCGTTTTTTGCCATCGCTGTATAAGGAGGTTCTTTTTGTTGTTTTTGTCTTTTTCCATTTACACACCAATGGGTGCCCCAACTTGGGCACCCTCCCCACACAAGGGGTTGGTCCCACAGTCGGACTTCATACAAACAAGCTGAATAGTGCAGATCTCTCTTGGGTATAGTTAGAGGGCGGTTGGGAGGCCTGGCAGGCTCTAGGAGCAGGGCCGCGAGGCGTCGTATGCTCTTCGAGCAGACCGTTTTCATTGAGGTATGAGTGCACATGCCGAGATGTCGCATCCAAAGATGGAACGTCAAGGATATTGCCATGCATAGATGCATGCATGGGACAATGGCAACATCCATAGGTGGCACATGTCTGGTTCGGCTTGGGTCAGCTTATATGCACACGCTCCGACATGCTTGATTGCCGGAGGAAACACGAAGCTGAAGGACTCGAAGCCAAGGTAACCTTTTTAAAGTTATGTTTTCTTCTTTCACGCATGCATTTGACACAAGCAGTTATGCTTGAGTAGTCGTAGAGACAGTTATGTGTTGCTTGGGGTAGGCATACAACCTTGTATGCTTGATATGGTATGCTTACGGTAGAACACTTGGTTGCGTCGTAGTAGATGGATGTGTGTGTCACATTCCTTTGGAATACACTACCTGTGTGTCACTGCTTCTACCCTACATGTAAGACATGGACATGGCTCTCGTGGAGGGGGCATAACCATGTGTGCTTGAGGAGGGTATGGCTTTGGTAGCATGATGCGAGGATGTCCTTAGTAGTTGCATATACTCTAGTCCCGGGGCGGTCACTTATCATATATCACGTGCGTTCAAGAGGTTATTAATAATACCTCAATATACGTACTATATTTACACTACCTGTCTATTTAAAAAACCCCCACCCCCCTCTGTATGTATACATTTTGATCTTTTAATAATCCTCTCCGGTTAACTCACGTGATAGCATACACATTCTAAAAAGTGTCCGCCCCGAGACTCTAGTTTACTCGATCAATGCATGTGTCATATCTGTAGAGCGTGTTGTTGACTTGCTTGAGGAAAGTTGTAACCCTTATGCCTAACCGATGATAGGGCCATCCTCGAGGTAACCCCTATGTCTTGGAGGCAAAAAAAGTGTGCCTAGCAGGCACCATATTTGCCTAAACGGTAGTAAGCATGCATAGTAGATCATGAAGGTGTGCAAGGCATACACACATGTCTCAAAGGCAGTTATCAAGCACAGCTTGAGGTATGCAAGGCGTCAAATCATGCGTCACATGCATGACATGGTGATGGCATGTACGATGCAAGGACACTAGATTGTGCTACCTACTTGTGCAGGGCATGAGTAAGGTTAGACACATAAGGCTTGTCCAATATGAGACTAGGCTCGGCGCTATGTCTCTTACTCCTTACGTTGGATGAAGCTAGGCTAGGCTCTATGTCTCTTACTCCTTATGTTGGAGAGTTGGTTCATGTGTGAAGCTTGGGTATGTGGTGACTTTGCGTGTTTGGCATATGCTATGAGCATACACAATTGCGAAGACATACTCAATAAACAAGCTTCCCAGTGCAATGTTGTTTGGGGACGTGCTCCTCTCCATTTGAATACGGGTAAGTGAACATTACGTTCAAATCTCCAGGTACGCATCTATTGATTTGGTGTTATTCCATTTTTAGTATGCTTTGCTTGGTTTTTCAAGACGTATAAATACGCTTGAATGTTATAGAGCCATGCCAAGGGCATGTCGGCAGAAAGTATTTTGGGCCAAGTGTCCAATCTATCGTTCTGCCTTATGCTGTTACGAACCTACTTGTAGGGTTCAATTTGGAAATGTTGTCACATGTGATACAACATGGTCTCGGTACTCAAGGAGTTTGGTTTAGCCAGTGTGGAGCAAGATAATGAGGGTCCCTCTCACTCTTGTCGTAGAGTATTACACTTACCTCCACACCCAAGTACATCTTGTACTTGAAGGATTTTCTTTTTTACACATCCTTACATGAGACATATTCCACATGTGGAGAATATGAGTCTCTGGAGTGACACTGGCGCCATTATTTCAATTATGTGTCACGACAAAGTCCCTAGGTGCTGGTCACATCTGTTTTCGAAAACCATTTTTAGCATGACGTATCAGGAGCAATTGTCGGATACTTAGAAAATCCTGTTAAGGTACAAGTACTGCTAAACAACATTACAGATGGTTGTTTATACATATAACAAGGCTATAAGATGTTACTGAAAAAGTTTCATTGTCTGTATCTAGAAGTGAGCAATGTTTCACCATTTATTGTGATTCAGACGTTTCATCAAGGCTTGCAAGAGATTGCAAACTAAAAGTATTTAGTTTCTTTTCATAACTATTTACATTCCTTTTATTGTGTGCTAGGTGCATCACATTTGCCATAAGTATTGGCAAGGATCATTGTGGATATACAGGTTCAGGTTAGTTTTTGCTAAATGAATTCACACTAGGTGTTATGGGCCCTAGTGTTTCGCAAAGGCTGATTTGGAACGGCATGCATATTCCAGAGGTTCTTGTTTATGAAGCATTTTGAACTCTATGTGCACTATCTCTATGAGATTAATTTTAAATCCACTAATCACAAATAGAGGTCATGGCTCGGTTTGGGTGTTTCTGGATTTTTTCAAGTTAACCATGATGGTTATTTCGGACATTGTTGATTCTTCACCAATGTTAAATACTACTGTGATTTCCCGTTTACCAGTCATCTGGGATGACTGTCTGTAAAATGTGAGGAAAACACACCTCAGTACTATTAGTTATCCAAGGGGATAGGCAGATTACAAAGATTACAAAGAGTAATTTTGTGCTAAAGGATCTGCTAAGAGCATACGTTAGCACAACGCATTTCTAGATAGATGATTTTCTCCCTATTCTAGAATTTGCTTAAGTACGATTTTTGACTTTGAACACCTCTTGTGGTGGGGTTGGAGATTGTGTCAATACTTTCATACGTCAAGGACTTACCAGGTGTGTTGGCAGAGTACGTTGACATGTAACCTTCATTAGGGACGAACATGTAACGGACTTTTCAAGATACTTAGGCGAGTAGGAAATCTTGCTCACA
Organism: Adiantum capillus-veneris; assembly: GCF_014529385.1. Taxonomy (NCBI): domain Eukaryota; kingdom Viridiplantae; phylum Streptophyta; class Polypodiopsida; order Polypodiales; family Pteridaceae; genus Adiantum; species Adiantum capillus-veneris. Next base: position 141,419,098 of record NC_140934.1, read on the forward strand.
ATTGCATGGAAAGTTACGCCAAGGTTTCCTTGCATTATTCTAGTACCTTCAGAAGATCTGAAAACTGGTTATGCCTTTGGACAACGCTTAGTTGTGGTTACTCCTTTATAGTACTCACGTGAGTTACCATTTAAACCCAAGTGAATCTTCATTGTGGTTACTCCTTTACAGCACTCAAGTGAGTTATATATGGAGTTACCATTTAGACCCAAGTGGCTGCAAACGGACAACAATGTTGAAAATCAAGATATTCCTCTTGGTTTCATTGTACCTCCGCACTGCACCAATTATCGGTCATACAAAAAACTGGCTCACTTATGGGACATCAATAACAAGAACATCAGTATTCTTAAAAAGAAGTTTCTCACTTTTGTTTTCGAGGAAAAAAACTATTCTTTAAGGGGGGAGTAATGTCAGGACACGGTGTTAGGACATAAGACGTAGCTAAATAGATATTTGAGTAGATTACTTACTGGAGAGAGACAGATTTACATACACGAGATTAAAGAGTATAGAGAGAGAGAGAGAGTACACACGATATACGTGGTTCACCCAATGTGGGCTACATCCACGGGAAAGCAGCCACTCAATGGCTTTAGTACTTCAAAACAAGAAGTAGTTTACAAAGGGATTATACCCTTAATGGAGCTCCCGCCTTGCTTCACTCTCACCACCTCACACTCACCTTGTTGCATCAACTTGACACTATGAAATGTGTGTAGAAATGGCTTCCTTTTATAGGCCAAAAGGGATGCCCTCTCTTATGAGAGGCAGCCATGTGTAGCCGCCCTTGTGTAGATAAGTCCAAATCAGGGACCCTTCAATCCGCCCATGTGTGGCCGCCCTTGAGAAGACAAGTCCGCTTTTGAATTCAACCACCGGCCCACCGGCCATTGACTTCCAACCACTGGCCACCGGCCAACCGGCCAACCGACGGTTGTTTTCCGACCACTTTTCGACCGCCGTCCGGCCATGATATTCCGGCGAAAAGGAATATTCCGGTGAGGGAAAAAAAAGTATCGGGGGCTTCCGTCCCCGAGGCCCCTAAAGTTGCCCCTGATTCTTGGCTGTGAAAATTTTGGTTTCTGATGAGTGATTTTCCTTCACGCACGATGGCTTCTCCTTATAATGGGGGCCTTACAAATGTGCGCTTTTACCACAGAAAACTACAAGGGTAGATCAGGCTCAATACTTAACAATCTCCCACTTGGAGATTGATCTCCAAACCAAACCTGTGACTGCTTTCCATCCTCGCTTCTTATCCTTGATTGCCGATTGAAGATGAGAAAAAGCTCAACTTCTCCTTGTTGACCACCTTTGTAAACATGTCTGCAGGATTTTCACTTGTATGCACCTTTCCTAGCTTTAGCTGTCCCTCTTCAAAAAGAGTACGCATGAAGTGATATCTCACCTCAATGTGCTTTGTCCTTGAATGAAAGGCTGAGTTCTTCACAAGATGGATAGCGCTTTGGCTATCACTATTCAAGACACAATTGTCTTGTTTGAATCCAAGCTCTTCTAAGAATCTGTGAAGCCACAGAATTTGTTTGCTTGCCTCTGTCATTGCTACATACTCTGCTTCCGTGGTAGAAAGTGAGACCACTTTCTGCAGCTTTGAAGCCTAGCTTACTGTTGTGCCTCCAACTATGAACACATAGCCAGTAGTGCTCCTTCGAGTATCTTTGTCATGTGCCATATCTGAATCAGCATACCCTTCTAGAAAAATATCAGTTCCTCCAAAATACAAATCATTTGTTCTTGTCCCTTTTAGATACCTAAGTATCCACTTCACAGCTTGCCAATGCTCTTTACCTGGGTTGTCCATGAACCTACTGACAACTCCCACTGCATGTGCAATGTCTGGCCTTGTCCAGACCAAAGCATACATTAGAGAACCTACCACTGCACCATATCGAACTTTAGACATATAGGCTATCTCCTCTTGTGTCTTTGGACACATATCCTTCGTTAGTTTAAAATGACCAGCCAAAGGTGTAGAAACTAGTTTTGCATTTTGCATTGCAAACCTTTCTAGTACGTTCTTGATGTAATCTTCTTGAGATAGCTTTATTGTCTTCTTCGTCCTGTCCCTTGATATTTTCATACCAAGTATCCTCTTTGCAGCACCTAAATCTTTCATTGAAAAAGATTTAGACAGCTCCTCTTTTATGTCTTTGATGTCCTGCATGTTAGCACTTGCAATCAACATGTCATCAACATACAACATTAGGATGATGAATTTCCCATCTCCCAAATTCTTCGTGTAGACGCAGTGATCGGAGTTGCATCTTGTGAATCCATGATCCAACATCCATCGATCAAACTTCAAGTACCATTGTCTTGATGCTTGCTTTAAACCATACAAGCTCTTCTTTAATCTGCAAACCATTTTCTCCTTACCTTTTACTTCATACCCCTTTGGTTGAAGCATGTAGATTTCCTCCTCTAAGTCACCGTGAGGGAATGCCGTATTTACATCCATTTGCTCGAGATTTAGATCATGAGCAGCCACAAGGATTAAGACAAGCCTAATTGAGTTCATTTTTACAATAGGAGAAAATATTTCATTGAAGTCAATACCTTTCTTTTGAGAAAACCCTTTTACCACAAGCTTAGACTTGTACCTTTTCTTCCCACCTTCTTCTTCCTTCAACTTGTACACCCATTTGTTTTGAAGTGCCCGCTTACCTTTAGGCAACTCAACCAACTCCCATGTTTGGTTGCGATGTAGTGAGTCCATCTCCACTTGCATGCTCTTCGTCCATTCTTCTTTGGATTCATGTTGCATAGCTTCTTCATATGATTCCGGCTCTCCAGAATCTGAGATCAAGAGATGGTTGAAGGAAGGAACAAACCTTTCTGGAGGTCTACTTGCTCTTGTAGATCTTTGGGGAATAGGTTGAGGCTCCTCATTTGGTTGACGTTGTTGCACATTGTCACCTTTTGCAGTCCTTGAGTCTTCGCTGTCCTCAAGCTCCATGTACTCATTGCCTGTTTCTTTTGCTTGTTTTCTTTCCAAGTAATCTTTGTACATATTTTGTTCATTAAAAATTATGTCCCTACTCCTTAAGATTTTACCATCTTCAGGATTCCATAGGCCATACCCAGAGTCACCTTCTCCATAGCCAATGAAGAAACACTTTTTAGACTTTGCATCTAGCTTTGATCTTAGGCTTCTATCTATGTGCATGAAAGCCTCACACCCAAACACTTTGAGAAATGCATAATTCACCGGTTTACCTGTCCATGCCTCTTCTGGAACTCCCCCATCCAATGACGTTGAGGGTGATCGGTTGATTAAGTACACAGACGTACTTATAGCTTCTGCCCAAAGCTCAAGCGATAGGCCTACATGTAGCCGCATGCTTCGTGATCGCTCCATGATTGTTCTATTCATCCTTTCAGAAATCCCATTTTGTTGAGGTGTCCTTAGGGTTGTCCTTTGTCTCCGAATGCCATTGCTAGCACAAAAGCTTTAAAAAGCTTGGCTGCAATATTTGCATCCTGTAGGAAATAAGACGTAGCTAAATAGATAATTGAGTAGATTACTTAATTAAGAAAGACAGATTTACATACACGAGATTATAGAGTAGAGAGAGAGAGAGAGAGAGAGAGTACACACGATATACGTGGTTCACCCAATGTGGGCTACGTCCACGGGAAAGCAGCCACTCAATGGCTTTAGTACTTCAAAACAAGAAGTAATTTACAAAGGGATTATACCCTTAATGGAGCTCCCGCCTTGCTTCGCTCTCACCACCTCACACTCACCTTGTTGCATCAACTTCACACTATGAAATGTGTGTAGAAATGACCTCCTTTTATAGGCCAAAAGGGTTGCCCTCTCTTATGAGAGACAGCCATGTGTAGCCGCCCTTGTGGGAATAAGTCCAAATCGGACCCTCCAATCCGCCCATGTGTGGCCGCCCTTGAGAAGACAAGTCCGCTTTTGAATTCGGCCACCGGCCATTGAATTCGGCCACCGGCCACCGGCCATTGACTTCCGACCACCGGCCACCGGCCATTGACTTCCGACCACCGGCCATCGGCCATTGACTACCAGCCACCGGCCAACCGACCGGTTGTTTTCCGACCACTTTCCGGCCGCCGTCCGGCCATAATATTCCGGAGAAAAAGAATATTCCAACGAAAAAAAAAGTCTCGGGGGCCTCCGCCCCCGAGGCCTTTAAAGTTGCCCCTGATTCTTGTCCGTGAAAATTTTGGTTTCCGGTGAGTGATTTTCCTTCACGCACGATGGCTTCTCCTCATAATGGGGGCCTTACAAATGTGCGCTTTTACCACTGAAAATTACAAGGGTAAATCGGGCTCCATACTTAACAATCTCCCACTTGGAGACTGATCTCCAAACCAAACCTATGACTGCTTTCCATTCTGGCTTCTTATCCTTGAATGCCGATTGAAGATGAGCAAAAGCTCAACTTCTCCTTGTTGACCACCTTTGTAAACATGTCTGCAGGATTTTCACTTGTATGCACCTTTCCTAGCTTTAGTTGTCCCTCTTCCAAAAGAGTGCGTATGAAGTGATATCTCACCTCAATGTGCTTTGTCCTTGAATGAAAAGCTGAGTTCTTCGCAAGATGGATAGCGCTTTGGCTATCACTGTACAAGACACAATTGTCTTGTTTGAATCCAAGCTCTTCTAAGAATCTGTGAAGCCACATAATTTCTTTGCTTGCCTCCGTCATTGCTACATACTCTGCTTCCGTGGTAGAAAGTGAAACCACTTTCTGCAGCTTTGAAGCCCAGCTTACTGCTGTGCCTCCAACTGTGAACACATAGCCAGTAGTGCTCCTTCGAGTATCTTTGTCACCTGCCATATCTGCATCAGCATACCCTTCTAGAAAAATATCAGTTCCTCCAAAATACAAAGCATTTGTTGTTGTCCCTTTTAGATACCTAAGTATCCACTTCACAGCTTGCCAATGCTCTTTACCTGGGTTGTCCATGAACCTACTCACAACTCCCACTGCATGTGCAATGTCTGGCCTTGTCCAGACCATAGCATACATTAGAGAACCTACCGCTACAGCATATGGAACTTTAGACATATAGGCTATCTCCTCTTGTGTCTTTGGACACATATCCTTCGTTAGTTTAAAATGACCAGCCAAAGGTGTAGAAACTGGTTTTGCATTTTGCATTGCAAACCTTTCTAGTACCTTCTTGATGTAATCTTCTTGAGATAGCTTTATTGTTTTCTTCGTCCTGTCCCTTAATATTTTCATACCAAGTATCCTCTTTGCAGCACCTAAATCTTTCATGGAAAAAGATTTGGACAGCTCCTCTTTTAGGTCTTTGATGTCCTGCATGTTAGCACTTGCAATCAACATGTCATCAACATACAACATTAGGATGATGAATTTCCCATCTCCCAAATTCTTCGTGTAGACGCAGTGATCCGAGTTGCATCTTGTGAATCCATGATCCAACATCCATTGATCAAACTTCAAGTACCATTGTCTTGATGCTTGCTTTAAACCATACAAGCTCTTCTTTAATCTGCAAACCATTTTCTGCTTACCTTTTACTTCATACCCCTTTGGTTGAAGCATGTAGATTTCCTCCTCTAAGTCACCGTGAGGGAATGCCGTATTTACATCCATTTGCTCGAGATTTAGATCATGAGCAGCCACAAGGCTTAAGACAAGCCTAATTGAGTTCATTTTTACAGCAGGAGAAAATATTTCATTGAAGTCAATACCTTTCTTTTGAGAAAAACCTTTTACCACAAGCCTAGACTTGTACCTTTTCTTCCCACCTTCTTCTTCCTTTATCTTGTACACCCATTTGTTTTGAAGTGCCCGCTTACCTTTAGGCAACTCAACCAACTCCCATGTTTGGTTGTGATGTAGTGAGTCCATCTCCACTTGCATGCTCTTCATCCATTCTTCTTTGGATTCATGTTGCATAGCTTCTTCATATGATTCCGGCTCTCCAGAATCTGAGATCAAGAGATGGTTGAAGGAAGGAACAAACCTTTCTGGAGGTCTACTTGCTCTTGTAGATCTTCGGGGAATAGGTTGAGGCTGCTCATTTGGTTGACGTTGTTGCACATTGTCACCGTTTGCAGTCCTTGAGTCTTCACTGTCCTCAAGCTCCATGTACTCATCACCTGTTTCTTTTGTTTGTTTTCTTTCCAAGTAATCTTTGTACATATTTTGTTCGTTAAAAATTACATCCCTACTCCTTAAGATTTTACCATCTTCAGGATTCCATAGGCGATACCCAAAGTCTCCTTCTCCATAGCCAATGAAGAAACACTTTTTGGACTTTGCATCTAACTTTGATCTTAGGCTTCTATCTATGTGCATGAAAGCCTCACACCCAAACACTTTGAGAAATGCATAATTCACGGGTTTACCTGTCCATGCCTCTTCTGGAACTCCCCCATCCAATGCCGTTGAGGGTGACCGATTGATTAAGTACACAGACGTACTTACAGCTTCAGCCCAAAGCTCAAGCGGTAGGCCTGCATGTAGCCGCATGCTTCGTGCTCGTTCCATGATTGTCCTGTTCATCCTTTCCGAAATCCCATTTTGTTGAGGTGTCCTTGGGGTTGTCCTTTGCCTCCGAATGCCATTGCTAGCACAAAAGCTTTCAAAAGCTTGGCTGCAATATTCGCCTCCATTGTCGGATCTGAGGCATTTAACCTTGGTACCTGTTTCATTCTCCACAAAGGCTTTCCACCTTTGAAATATGGAAAACACATTGGATTTATTCTTCATGACATAAACCCATGTTTTTCTAGTCGCATCGTCTATGAATGTTACATAGTACAATGAGCCACCAAGTGATGGTGTACTTGCAGGACCCCAAACATCAGAATGAACCAACTCAAGTTTTTTATTCTTTCTTTCATTTCCTGATTTTTGAAATTTTACCCTCTTTTGTTTACCATAAACACAATCTTCACAGAACTCTAAGTCCACTTCTTTCAAACCTGGTAGAAGCTTCTTTGTTTGAAGGATTTGCATTCCTTTGGCACTCATATGCCCAAGTCGGTAGTGCCACATCACACTGTCAACTTCTGTAGTTGCTGCACAAGCTGAAGGTTGCGTGCTAACAGTACACAAGTAAAGTGTACCGACTTTTTCACCCTTGGCAACCACCAAAGATCCCTTTGAGATCTTCCACCGTTTGTTTCCGAATGCAATGTTGTGACCTTCATCGTCCAATTGTCCTGTAGAGATCAAATTTTTGCGAAGAGAAGGAACATGCCTAACATCTTTAAGCTTCCATTCATTTCCGTTAGCAGTTTTGACAGAAACTGTACCCTTGCCGACAATCTCACAAGCTTCATCATCTCCCAAGTATACATACCCAAAATTACCTTTAGTGTAGTCTTGGAAATGTTGCATGTGTGGTGTCGCATGGAATGAAGCCCCGGAATCTACTATCCAGGAATTAGACACATTGTCTAATGAGAGAATTAGAGCATCTTGCTCTACTTTAACTGCCACATTGGCCTCCGATGTTGGCTTGTTGTCTTGAGACTGTGCTTCCTTCTTCTTCTTGGACCAGCAATCCTTCTTGACGTGGCCCTTCTTGCCGCAGTTCCAACATTCAAGAACTGACTTTGTGTGTGACTTGCTCCGCCTTCAGCGATCACGACCCTTTTGGTTTTTGAACCTCTCCTTAGGCCTTCCTCTCGTTTCCACTGACAATGCAGCACTTGATGATTCTCCTGTGCTTCTCCTTCGTATTTCCTCGCTTAGGAGAACACCCACAACATCATCAAACTTAAGAGTATTTGTGACAGAAATAGAATTACTTACAGCCATCACAAGGCTGTCCCAACTATCTGATAGAGATGATAGTATAAGGAGAACTCGCACTTCGTCATCGAAATTGATTTTCATCGATCGAAGTTGACTTATGTTTGTGTTAAAGTCATTTAGGTGTTCTGCAACTGAACCATTCTCTGCCATCTTTAGATTGAACAAGCGCTTCATAAGAAATACCTTATTGGATGCCGATGGTTTCTCGTAGAAGTCGCCAAGTGACTTCATCATGTCCTCAGTGGTCTTAATCTCCGAAACATTGAAGGCCACGGTTGATGCCAATCTTAACTGGATTGTTCCCAGTGCCTTTTGATCAAGGACAATCCATGCTTCATCTGCCATTGTTGCGGGCTTCTTCGCAAGACCGCCTAGTGGCAAATAGAGGTCCTTCTGGTAGAGATAGTCTTCAATCTGCATCTTCCAATGTTGGTAGTTTTTGCCGTTGAACTTCTCAATCTTGAGCGTCCCTTCCTCCGCCATAACTCCCACTCAATTCAAGGAATCCTTTCCTTGAGATAATTTAGCTACGAGCAAACCTTGCTCTGATACCAGTTGTTAGGAAATAAGACGTAGCTAAATAGATATTTGAATAGATTACTTAATGGAGAGAGACAGATTTACATACACGAGATTATAGAGTAGAGAGAGAGAGAGAGTACACACGATATACGTGGTTCACCCAATGTGGGCTACGTCCACGGGAAAGCAGCCACTCAATGGCTTTAGTACTTCAAAACAAGAAGTAGTTTACAAAGGGATTATACGCTTAATGGAGCTCCCGCCTTGCTTCACTCTCACCACCTCACACTCACCTTGTTGCATCAACTTCACACTATGAAATGTCTGTAGAAATGGCCTCCTTTTATAGGCCAAAAGGGCTGTCCTCTCTTATGAGAGGCAGCCATGTCTAGCCGCCCTTGTGTAGATAAGTCCAAATCGGGGACCCTTCAATCCGCCCATGTGTGGCCGCCCTTGAGAAGACAAGTCCGCTTTTCAATTCGGCCACCGGCCAACCGGCCATTGACTTTCGACCACCAGCCACCGGCCATTGACTACCGACCAACCGATGGTTGTTTTCCGACCACTTTCTGGCCGTCGTCCGGCCATAATATTCTGGCGAAAAGGAATATTTCGGCGAGGGAAAAAAAAAAGTATCGGGGGTTCCGCCTCCGAGGCCCCTAAAGTTGCCCTTGATTCTTGGCCGTGAAAATTTTGGTTTCCGGTGAGTGATTTTCCTTCACACACGATGGCTTCTCCTCATAATGGGGGCCTTAAAAATGTGCGCTTTTACCACTGAAAATTACAAGGGTAGATCAGGCTCCATACTTAACACACGGGTCGTGTACCCTAAGAACTAGGCTAGGCAAGGACTACGGCCAAGGGTCGGGCTAGGTAGTGTGGACAGGGGATCCGTTTAGGGCAAGGGGCTAGGAGCCCACCTATAAAGGGAGGTTGGGAGGAGGATCCAGGAGAGCCTAGTTGCCTAGTTTCTTACAAGTCCTTTGTGATACTAAGAAGTGTCTTGTACAACCAAGCAAAGCACCCCCTTTTTCTTTAGAGACCAAAAATAGAGCATACACACTATGGGGCGCTATCCTGAAAATCAAAGGGGGAATTGCAATGCGCCATGGTATGAGATAGCTATTATTGCATGGTTGAGTGAAGTTTGAACATCCTGTAGGACCATGTGAACCATGCCAAATCAATCTGGCACAAATAGAAGGCAAGGCAAGGGATGCATAGGCCTTGGGAGGCCCAAAGAAAGCCTGCCACAAGGGAGCGCATTTGGGCCTTTCATAGGTCTATGGAAGGCCCAAATGTGCTCCCTTGTGGCAGGATTTATTTGGGACTCTCAAGGCCTATGCACCCCCTGCCTTGCCTCCTACTCTTTGTGCTTGCTTAGTTTTGGCATGGTGGCCTTGGGCCTACAAGATAACCATGAACATCCATCCAAAGAAGCATTTTACAAAACTATAGCTCATATAATATATCTAGAAAAAGCAAACTCATCCTCTACTACAAATGGCTATAGACGGTGTCAGGAGTTTTTTGGAGCAAGGGATTGCGCATATGTACATATACATGCATGGTGCATCAAATAAAGGATTGCCCATTTTCCTGAGCCAGGTGGTTATGTGGGGCCCACATGTGTGCAGGTAGGACAACATGTACATAGTGCATCGATTTTCACTATTACCAGTACTAGTGTGTTTTTTCTACAATAATGAGGAGTTGGTAGCGCGTAAAACTTCTCGAGGAAGCTATCCGCGGGGCGATGACGTGAGGTCAGCAGGTGCGTCAGATGGCATCTAGTGGCGTCAGGAGGGCGAACGAGGTCAATATTTGCACGCGGATGAGGACGGACACAACGTGGGTGTTTTCTTGTGAGAGTTATGCAGAAAGGTCATCATTAGGAACACTTTTTGGGGCCACTTCACGTGGTGGCGAGATGCATTATTGGAAAAAAGCTGAGTGCCCGGTGTGCGAATGATGCAAAAAGGTGACAACTATGCACTGTGAGGTCAGTTTTTGGCCTGTTCGGGGTCCGTTTGAGGTCATCTAAAAGGCCAAGGGTGCCCAAGTAATAAAGATAAGTGTGGGAACTGAAAAAATAGAGAAAAGACCAGAAAAAACGTGGAGAAGAGAGGAGGAACAGCCGCAGCTGTGTTTTTGCTCATTTTGGCCGTAAACAGCTCATCCGAGGTCGGATTTGAGCACTTTGACATTGTAGACTGGGGTTTTGGGCCGTTCCGGACGCGATGGCACTGTCCATTTTGCCAAATTACTCACTCTTTTTTTGTTGTTTTTCTGTGTAATCTTCTCCGGTGAGTGAAGCTTCTTCTCCAATTTGTGATTGTATCTGGTATCTTTTACCCATATTGTGTGAGCTGTTTGCCCCATTGGTGTTGGCCCGAGCTCATTTGTATCTAAAAATCAGAAGTTCTCCTCTTTTGAGCTGAGTTTTTGTGTGTGTGTGTGTGTGTGTGTGTGTGTGGAGTGGGCAAGTGGATAGTCTCTCTCCTCTTTCTAGAGGTGTGTTCCCTGTCTCGGCCAGGTGTGTTGTGTAAGCCGAGTGGTGCCCCATAGTGTGTGTGTGTATCTTCCCAAGAGTGTGTGTCGGGTCGTTATAGAGGCGCTGTGTGTGTTTTCATCCTGCTCACATTCTTTTGGTGCCCCCACTGAGGATCTTCTTCGAGTACCTTCTGCTTCGAGCTTCAAGCTTCGAGATTTGGGATTACAGGCTGCAGGTTGCAGATTATAGGTTACAGGTTACAGGTTACAGGGATAGGTACAGGTACAGGTGATTCACACAGGTACAGGTAGCTGGAGTACAGTGATATACTAGCAGTGATGTCACTTGCAATTGTTGTGGGAATGCATCACTTGGCGCCTATTTGAGCGCATTGTCTGCTGGATTGTACGTTACTTGTGGAAACTACCATTGTACGCATTTGTGGAGCCATACTTGGTTGTATTTGGCAGTCCCAGCCATTTCTGAGACTTGGTCTGGAAGATAGTCATTTCTGAGACTTGACTATATGCGATTTGCATTAGCCTTCGTGTGAGGGTCGATAGCGTGAGGTTTTATTGAGCTGGGGGATTCTCAAATGTGGAGATCCTTTCGGTGATACAGGTAGCTGAGCACCCTTTTTGTGACCTCGCCATAGGCTATGTACTAGTGAGTCCTACTTGATGCTCGGGTTCTATTGTTAACAATGTATGCATACATAGACAATCTATATTTTGGGTTCCTACTGCTCTACTTCTGGGGAAACTCTGTCAAAATTTTCCCAAGTTATGATGGCTAGTTTTTTGGTATTTTGAGCCATTTATGCTGTTATGCTGGTGAAATTTTGGCAAAATCAGAGGATAAGACAGGTGTGCTTTCTTGGGAGCTGCATGGTTGACTTTAATGGATGATCAAAATGGCCCTCAATTGACTCCTTTTCATTTAACTCAGAGCATCCAGATAAATGTTCATGTGTCCAGGAAGATTTTTTTCCAACAGCGCATAGTCTTCATGTTCGGGCCAAGAAGATTAAGGGAGATACTGGAATGTCCTTTGCCTGTTGTAATTCCGATGATTAACTATGAAAACTCATTTGATGTGCATGTGTTTGTCCTTATCTAAAGTTGAGCTCCATTGAAGTTTCTGGGGATTGGGTAGTGAAAAGTTTTGGGTTCTTACACTTGTGTTTGAAGGGGTTCTCAAAGCATAGTAGCTTGGGTAGCCATGGCTTTCTCTTATCCGGAATTTCATGGAAGAAGTGGTGAAGATGCGGAAGACTTTCTAGAGCAAGTCAAGGTGGCATGCATAAGCAACAATATGTGTGATGAGGAGAAGATTTTGAGGCTATTTGGATTGCTTTTGAAAGATGAGGCCCATGTTTGGTTCATGGATTTGGAAGCTAAAGAAGCAGTGGCTTCTTCTTATGGTTTGAGTCTTGACAAGTTTATAGAAGCTTTTTTAGAGCGTTTCCAGGTTTTTGAAGATGCAAATGCAGTATGGAATGAGCTCAATGCTCTTAAGCAAGGTTCTTGTCAAGGTGTTGATGCCTATGTACAAGGTTTTACAGATTTATGGACTCGTTGGTGTGTTTCTCTTAAGGATGAGACCCCCCCTTGTTCATTGAAGAAAAGTTTTTTTGTTGATGGTTTGTCACCTTGGTTGCGGTTCGAGGTTGAGTTGAAGAGGCCCGAGTCTTTTGAAGATGCAGTATGCATTGCAAAGCACAAGGAATGGAAGTTTAAGCGTCTTCAGGAACATGGTATCAGTACAGGTATGCATGTGCAAGATGGATTTGACATTGAAGATGAAGTTAAGCCTAAGCAGGTGAAAAGTAGCCTATCCTATGATGTTTCTCGTTTCTTCCCAAGGTCTATTGTGAAGCGTAAAGAGGTCTTGCAGGTTGACAGGTTTATGGAAGAGCCTAAAGAGGTGAGTAATGCTTTGGATACAGGATTGAAAAGTCTTGAAGAGGATGCATTGGCTACTTGTTTAGCTTGTGATTCTGGGTGTGAGTGTGAGGTTGAGGTTATTGATGATGAGCACGTATCTTTGGATACTAGTTCCTTGGAAATTAGGGAAGAGGGCAAGGTTGAGACCCATTTTGTGGATTTGTTGGATGTGGAGCCTGTTTTGAATCCATATTTTGATGTATGTGCAGTAATTGAACCGATTTGTGATCATGATTGTGGTTTATAGCAGGGATCTGTATTCTTGGAGACTGATGAACCCATGCTCGAAGCTATGGATAGTGGTGATAGCCATGATTATGATGTGGATGAAGTTATGTGTGATGATGAGTATGCTTATGATGATGAGAAGGGGTTTGGCATATATGAGTCCAATCTCAGCTATGTGGATGCCTATGCTAGGGATATGTGTGCTGCGGGGATACTTTTGTGCTTTGGATATCAACAACTTTACCTTCACACAATGCTTTTAGCTACTTGGGTGCATGATTTGCAGGTTGTTGCTATGGCTGGTGAAGCCAAGATGCTAGGTGATGAGTCACTTGAGTTGTCTCTATCTGTTGGGTTGAATATGGCATGCAATATTTATACTTTTGGAACTCCAGACAGGGCGGATGTGTTAGTTGAATATGCCTATGGTGCATTTTGGTTGATTGTTGACAAATGTAGGTGTGGTGTTATGATGCTTCTTGTGAATCAGGCGATATGCCTTTGGCCTTTTGATCCAGGTGGAATGAGCATCTACTAGTGCTGCTGTTGAGCATGAATGCTCTAGCAGGCTAGGGGGTGGGCAGATTATGTCAGGAGTTTTTTGGAGCAAGGGATTGCGCATATGTACATATACATGCATGGTGCATCAAATAAAGGATTGCCCATTTTCCTGAGCCAGGTGGTTATGTGGGGCCCACATGTGTACAGGTAGGACAACATGTACATAGTGCATCGATTTTCATTATTACCAGTGCCAGTGTGTTTTTTCTACAATAATGAGGAGTTGGTAGCGCGTAAAACTTCTCGAGGAAGCTATCCGCGGGCCGACGACGTGAGGTCAGCAGGTGCGTCAGATGGCATCTAGTGGCGTCAGGAGGGCGAACGAGGTCAATATTTGCACGCGGATGAGGACGGACACAACGTGGGTGTTTTCTTGTGAGAGTTATGCAGAAAGGTCATCATTAGGACCACTTTTTGGGGCCACTTCATGTGGTGGCGAGATGCATTATTGGAAAAAAGCTGAGTGCCCGGTGTGCGAATGATGCAAAAAGGTGACAACTATGCACTATGAGGTCAGTTTTTGGCCTGTTCGGGTTCCGTTTGAGGTCATCTAAAAGGCCAAGGGTGCCCAAGTAATAAAGCTAAGTGTGGGAACTGAAAAAACAGAGAAAAGACCAGAAAAAACGTAGAGAAGAGAGGAGGAACAGCCGCAGCTGTGTTTTTGCTCATTTTGGAGCCTGTTTTGGCCGTAAACAGCTCATCCGAGGTCGGATTTGAGCACTTTGACATTGTAGAATGGGGTTTTGGGCCGTTCCGGACGCGATGGCGCTGTCCATTTTGCCAAATTACTCACTCTTTTTTTGTTGTTTTTCTGTGTAATCTTCTCCGGTGAGTGAAGCTTCTTCTCCAATTTGTGATTGTATCTGGTATCTTTTACCCATATTGTGTGAGCTGTTTGCCCCATTGGTGTTGGCCCGAGCTCATTTGTATCTAAAAATCAGAAGTTCTCCTCTTTTGAGCTGAGTTTTTGTGTGTGTGTGTGTGTGTGTGTGTGTGTGTGGAGTGGGCAAGTGGATAGTCTCTCTCCTCTTTCTAGAGGTGTGTTCCCTGTCTCGGCCAGGTGTGTTGTGTAAGCCGAGTGGTGCCCCATAGTGTGTGTGTGTATCTTCCCAAGAGTGTGTGTCGGGTCGTTATAGAGGCGCTGTGTGTGTTTTCATCCCGCTCACAACGGCTCACCATGTGCATGATGCATTCTCTACTCATTCTCTGCTAACAGATGGCTCAAAGTATGCGTGATGCATACTCAATTAGCAAGCAATCCAAGGAATAACTTGTCTTGGGTTTGATCCATGTATCATGTCATTTATCCATCATAAGAGTGTGTCCTCAATAAAGGGGCAATGCCCTTGAGTTCCAAAAGGGTCTCTCTCTCTCTCTCTCTCTCTCTCTCTCTCTATCCCTAGTTATCTATCTTTGTGTTTTTTATTTGCATGTATATCTATCTATCTAATAATGTATATGTCTATATTTATCTGTCTGTTTGTCTATTTATCCTCCATCTATCTATGTACAATTTATATATATATATATATATATATATATATATATCCCCTATCTCTATCTTGTTTGTTCGCTCTCTTTTCTTTATTTTGATTTCATAGTCTGTGTTCCTTGGGGATTTCAAAGAACACAAGCTTATGGTTGAACTTACACAAATTCATATCAAATACAACATAATAGCATTCCATTGCATTATTGATGGAAAAGGTAGAATGAAGTGTTTACACAATGCCAAGAGGGGATTCATGTGTGGGGAAACATGAGGGAATATGATTGCTCTATCTTTCTTGGATTAGGTTTGAGTGTATTCTTTCAAAAACTTGAAGCCTGCCAAATATATTGAGATAAACTTTGAGTGCTCATGAACTAAATGTTTGTTCAATGCCAAAGGAGGGTCATGTCTATGCCTGCAACACAAGGAAATATGATTGCTCTATCTTGCTTACATTAGTCTTGAGTATGGGATTCTTCTAAGAATTTAAAGCTTGCCACCATTTTGAGATAAACTCTAAGTGCTCATACAACAGAAAATGAATCAAACCTAACCTTTGAGGTTAGATGGCTTACTAGATCTACATGCAGGCACATTGCAAAGGTGTACTTGCTACCAAAAAATCAATTTACTTGATCAATTCACTTATGAGCACCAAAAATTTGGTAGGAAGCACAATGCCCATACAAGATTAGATGAAACAAAAATTGATCACAAGAACAATATCATATAAATGAAGATTAACTAGAGTGGAGAAAAATGTATAGAAACAAGAGTGCTTTCTATTCAAGTAGTTTCATTACAAAGTTTGTAGCTCGGCTACAATAATAGCTTGGGATGTTATGTACTGGATCAAATACATTGAATGGAATATAGACCGAGGCAATTGATATGCTCTTAGCAAGGCTTGTCTCATCATTGATAACTCCATGGACCTCCATGTCCACAGGTATACACACCAAATAAAGACTGTTTAAAATAATCTTCTGATTGGAGAAGTCGCACTTTCCACTTGACACCAAACCAAGTTGAGCCCAAGCATCCACTACAATAACATCCTGTAATACAACAAATATGGTGTTAGCTACTATAGTTTAAATTAGTATACATTGTTGAGTTATATAGATTAGTTCTTATCTATAGCATGCAAAACCATAAAGGTACCCGAGAGGCATTCAAGCGGTTTCTTTGCAAGTAAGCTGGATAAAAAAATACGTTCACAAATACCGTTGTCAAAAAATATGAACACATGCAAATTAAAGAGGACATATCCATAAGATGACTTAGCATTAGACTTACGATGAGGTGAAAATTGGTTTGAAGCTCTCTGCAAGTGGATCTCAGCTACACTATACACCATTCCAGATTTTGTTTTGAAAGCCATCAGTCTTCACTTCCAATGGTGTTCCAGTATGCCTCAACATTGTACTCCATGAGGACCAACACTGAACGGTTGCCTGTAGACCCATGAGCCTTGCTAAATATTTCTGGGATCCATTCCACCTTTGAGCTCTTTGTGTTGTGCAGTATGACCTTTTGTATCTCCAACTTGGGCCGTCTATGCGTGGTATGGGTGGCCGATCACATGCTTGGGAAGAGGTCGGGTGGCCACATAGTAGAGAGAGATTGGGAAGGGGGAGGGGGGTGAGGGTTGGAGAGAAGGATAATGAGGTCTACAGAGTACAGAGATAATGAATGGGAGAAATGGAGAGATAGAGAGGATGGAGAGTGAGATTTTGGCTATGGTGGGATAGTGATGAGCTTTGGGCTATGGTGGGATGCATTGTGGAGAATGGAGGGGTGAGGGGAGGGAGAGCTAGAGAGGATGGAGAGTGAGGATTTGGCTATGGTGGGGTTGACTCTAGAGAGAGTGCGGAGAGGGAGGGGGGACAACTGAAGAGGAGGATAGTGATGAGCTTTGGGCTATGGTGGGCTGCACAGCACAGAGAGAATGGAGGGGGGAGGGGAGGGAGAGCTAGAGAAGATGGAGAGTGAGCTTTTGGCTATGGTGGGGTTGACTGCAGAGAGAGAGTGAGGGGAGGGGGCAGGGGAAAGAAGAGTGTGGGAGAGAGAGAGAGAGAGAGAGAGAGAGAGAGAGAGGGAATTTAGAGAGAAAAAGTGACTTTTTGATGTCTGGTTATGTTTTGGGAAATTTTGGAGGGGAAATGGTCATTTTTTAGACTTTTCAAAAATTTCACATTTTTAGGGTTTTTTGACCTACGCAATTTTTCTTTTGGGGTCCCTTTTTGTCAAGGGTCCCTCTCTAGGCTTTATGACACCTCTTTCCCCCTTTCTAACCCCCCAGTAGACCTCCCCTTTCTCTCTAGGAATCAAGCATTGAAGAGGGGGACAAATAGGCTACCCCCCTATCTCTCCTTAGACTATAGGTGATATCCCAAGAGCCCTCTCATTGGTCCTCCACTAACCCTTCCCTAATCAAAAGGGCCCTAGGAGAGTCCATATGTTTCCTAATGATTGGGATCTTTGATCTACTTTCGTTACATAGGCTTTTAGTAGATCAAGAATTGATAGGTTAGCTATTTCACTTTGGGCATCTGTTTGTGGATGTAGGCTGAAGAGAAGTTTAGCCTTGTCCTTAAATTCTCAAAGAGACCCTTCCAGAAATTAGTGGTCATTCTAGGATCTCTATCCGTATGGACATTGGCAACCAATGGTACTTGAAAATTTTTGAAATGAAGAGGGTTTCCATTTGATGGGCTTTGATAGTCTTTTTGACAGGTATAAAATGAGCTTGTTTAATGAACTGTCTACTATCGTCCATATTCCCGTATTCCCATGGATAGACTTAGGCAATCCAAAGATAAAATCCATGGATATTCTCTTCCATGGTGAATTAGGGATTGGCAAGGGTTGAAGCAATCCAGGTTGCTTCCCTCTATCAAATTTTGTCTTTTGGCATACCACACATTTAGAAACATACTCTTGTATGTTCACTTTCATGGTAGGCCAATAGAAATATGTTTCAATTCCCTTTAGGGTAGACTGAATCCCTCTATGCCCCGCGTAAGGAGGAGCATGAGATTCATACATTACTTTCTCACTTAGTGAGTTAGTAACGCATAGTCTATTGCCATAGAGAAGATAACCATCTTGTAAAGTAATTGGTTCTTCTTTCTTCCCCAATGCAAGGGCTGAAATCACATCTCTAAAATCGGGATCAATAGCACACTCATCTATCATTGAAGATAGATCATTGTGAGTTGCTATGGAAACCACATTCACTCTCGGCTGTCTTGAGAGTGCATCTGCTACTTGATTATGCTTGCCAGTAATGTGAGCAATATTAAAATGAAATTGCGAAAGGAAATTTGCCCACCTCATTTGTTTGTCGTAGAGCTTAGTCTGCGTCATGAAGTACTTAAGACTTTGGTGATCCGTTCGTAGAATGAAAGGAGTCCCCAATAAATAGTGCTTCCATGAGTCTAAGGCATGTAGAACTGCAAGGAGTTCCTTTTCATATATGCCTAGAGCTTGCTCAACAAGGTCAAGCCTTCGACTTTCATAGCCTATGGCGTGCCCTTTCTTGAAGCAAAACAGCTCCATGGCAATCACCACAAGCATCACATTGGACCTCAAATGGTTTGAGAGATCCAGTAGTGTAAGCACAGGTTGAGAGATAAGCTTTTCTTTAAGCTTTTCGAAAGCATTGTTCTCCTTAGCAGACCATGTATACCTAACACTTTTCTTTGTTAGGTCATGTAATGGTCCCGCAATTTGTGAGAACTTTTCTATGAAGAGTCTATAGTATGCACACATACCTATAAAGCTTCTTAGTTCATGAAGATTCTTTGGTTTAGGCCATCCTTTTATTACCTCTAACTTTGATGGATCCATTTGGATGCCATCTTGAGAGATAATGTGACCTAAATACTGAATCTCTTGCAAGAAAAATTCACTTTTCTTTCGATTAACATAAAGTTTATTCTCTCTTAAAACTTGAAATATTACCTCGAGGTGTTTCTTGTGTTCGTCTAATGAATTAGAGTAGATGATAATATCATCAAGGAACACTCCAGTGAAGGTTCGGTGAGGCCTGAACAACTTCTCCATCAAGTGGTTGAATGTGGCTGGTGCATTGGTCAAGCCAAAAGGCATGACAATGTATTCGTAAAGACCAAACGTGGTGCGAAATACGGTCTTTACAATGTCTTGATCAACTATCCTTATTTGATGATAGCCACTTTTTAGGTCAATCCTACTGAAGTAGGTCAATCCTTGTAGCTTATCAAATAGGTCTTCTACCCGTGGAACATGAAACCTATTCTTGATAGTGATCCTATTTAGTGCTCTATAGTCGACACACATACGATATGTGCCGTTTTTCTTTTGAACTAATAGCACAGGTGAGAAAAATGGAGATGAGCTACGCCTAGCCATGCCCTTCTCAACTAACTCATGCACTTGCCACATAAACTCCTCATGTTGAGCTTGAGAAACTCTATAAGGAGGTTTGTTAGGCGGTGAACTTCCTGGAAGAAGTTCAATTGCTTGGTCATCATTACCTCGTTTAGGAGGTAGCTCACAAGGGATGTCGTCAATAAAAACATCTTGAAACCCCTTGAGAAAATTGGATAACTCTAATTACTTTTATTTTCTTTTGCTAAAGCATTAGGTTCATTTTGAGAATCTTTAACAAAAATCATGTACACGGAAATAGAGCTCTTTATTGACTTGTTGAAAACTGGTGTATGTACAATGGGGATAGTGTTACCCATTTCCTTAGCATCTATATACATATCATTTTCCCTGAACTTAAAGGAGATTCTCCTTTCAGGGAATTTAACATTGGCAGCTAGGCGATCAAAACCATGGTGCCCCTAGGATTACATCCTCATGCTTGAGAGGATAGATAAATAAGTTCTCTTTGTCCACATAGCTTTGGACATGGAGCCTCAATTTCCCGATTAAGGGAGTGACTGAAGCTTCTTACCCCTTGAAAGCATCTCCCATCTCGTAGGCTTGTATGCCTAGCTTGGTGGCCAACTCTATAGATATAACATTGTGAGTAGAACTAGGGTCAAAGAGAATAAAAGCAGCATGTTCTCTTATGGTTCCCCAAGCATGGCATAGAGGAGATCCTTTGTGGTGAGTTTGGTGAGTCTCCTCCTCTTGGATTTCAACCAAGGTAGCTCTAGGAGGATCATGGAGGGTGTTCTTTTGGGGACAAGCGCGGTACGCATACCCTTGTTCGTCGCACTTGAAACACCGGTTATCCTTGCGAAAATGCTTAAGCTCTTTAGGAGAGAGTTTTTTTTTACCTTTGTAAACTCCCTTCTCTTTAGCTTTTTTGGAGTTGCCCTTAGGAGACTTTTGGACATTGTCCTTCCCCTTAGGCTCGTTGGAATCCTTGTTTGCCGTGGGCTTATTATTTATTTTAGCCCCCGTTTGGAAATTGACTCGAGAGGGCACCATAGTATGGTGTATTACCGCCGATATTGTACGTGGCCTTTGGGAGTTGACATACTCCGCCATTTCTTCGGTTAAGCCCGCACAAAATTGCTGCTTTTGCTCTCCAAAATCCAAAATTTTGAAGACAGTGTCTTTGAGTTGTAGGTCCCAAAACTTGTCTACATATTTGTGGATGGATTCATAGGGACAGAGCTTTAACACTAGAATGGTAACCTAACAGGACATAAAAGTGTCCTTTCAAGGTTTTGGAAAAAAATTCCAAAACCATAGTAGATCCACTCATTTTGAAAAATCCTTTCATTAGCTTATAGTTCAATAACTACTACATATGGAAAAAATGATAAACTTGTAGTTTTTCTCATCCCTTGGTCACTACAAGCCTCCAAAGTTGATGGACTAGTGCATTTTGCCCAAAACAGCAATTTCTTACGGTTGATTGCATATAAATAAGAGTGGAGATTTTTGTAGGACATGAGATAAAATGCCCCGTTAGCTTCAATGGGTTGGTGATCAAAACATATGGTTGCTTTTACCTCACTAATGTTTTTTTAGACAAAAAAATAGGCACAAAAAAGTTGCATTTTTGCTATGCTACGGACCTATCATCAAAGTTTCTATAGTCATGCTTAATACAGATACTATTGATAGCCGTTTTTCGGCCCTTTGTAATTGCCACAATGAGTTACCTCACCCTACCAAAATCACCCAAACACTGTGGCTATCCCTAACATTTCACTGTACATAGGCGTGCGTGAGTCACGGGACTTTTCCCATATCTTCTTAAAAAACCCTCAATTAGCTAGTCATTGGGCTATTATGGCCCATGCGTATGTAAATATTTCTTTATATATAGGGCCTAAATCAAAGATTTTTTCATAATTATTTTGGTATTTATTTAAATATTTCTACCTAGGTGTGTGTTATTTATGCTCTGTACATTGCCTCACCATTACCACAATTTTTTCTTACCATTTTTCATACTCTTTATTCCATATAGAAATATTTTCATGTAAGCTTCTCTTATATTTGGTGTAACTCCACCCCAACAAAAATCCAAAAAAACTAGTTCTATTTATGTGTATATTTTTTCACTATTTTGATTTTTCCCTTCCTACATCTATTTTGTTTTTTTCTAAAAAATTAGAACACCAAAAATATTTATCTTTTTATGGTAGCCTCATAATGAGAGAGATTTCTTTTGACCCCTAGTTTATATTTTTTCCACTTATATTATTTATATTTGACAGGTACATATTTTTTAGACCCCTCAATATTTGATTTTCTTAGTTGTACTATTCACTTATATCCTAATCTCAACAATATCTTCAATTATAGACCTACCAAATAAGGTCAAGGGTAGGTGGCATGCATACATGCACTATGGAGGGCTCACTCTTGGAGGTATTCAAAAGAATCATCCAAAGAAGGACCCCACAAGGACCTTTGCAGTGGAAAAAAATGGTCGGTTTTGCTGAATTTTTAAAAATCACTTGCTCTCCGAATTTGAAAAGGTGATACAAACAAAAGTTGTAGCTCGTGGGCTGAACTTTTGCCTCAAATTGTTTCATATTTTTTTGAGCTACGAGCTGTGAGCTATGATTTTTTTAGTGGACCCCAGTTTTCCCATGCTATGCAGCCACACTCTCTCTTCCACTTTATCATTTTCCTCTTTCACACACACTTCTCCACTCATCATCCCCATCTCTCTCACCACTCCTCTCTGCACACTACTCACCTTCTCCTCAACCTTGAAGAATAAGAGAAACCATGGTGAACTCATACCTCCCACACACAATTCCATTCCAAAATTGACCACCTAGTCTCATTTTTCCTCCTCCAAATTACCCATATCTATCAAAAAACCACAAAATTCAGCCTCTTCTCTTAAAAGACAGCATCATGGTGGTTGATTACTCAGCTTCAATTACCTTGTCTCTCAAGGAAGGTCAAGAGTGGAGAAAAAATGTACCGTCAAAGCTAGTGGACCGTCAACAAGCGTCAAAATTGGCCCTACTCAAGACACTTGGAGCATCAACCTTGTAAGAAATCCACCTTTTCTTACCTCTTAAGAGTTTTTCTTCCTTATTTGTATCCTACATGGATACTCCCATTGTAAATATCCAATTCCATTTGTAAATTAATACTAACTCTACTAACACTAACCCACTATGAAAAGTCCTATCACCTCCATTTCTCTCCTCTCTCTTTCCCCACCAACTTCTTGATAATTCCAAGCAAAAGAAATTAGATAAATTGCTGAAAATCTCACCCAACCATGGTTAGAGGAGTAACCCTAGCCTTCAAAATTGCGATAAAAGGAGGGTGTAGCTAGCACAAAAGTGGGGAGCCATAAGCAAGAGCACTATGCTATAGCTTGAGAAGCCAAGCTCAACCTCTCTAGAAGGAGCTCTTGAGTGGAAGCTCATTGTCTTATGCATGTGCATGTGTTGTAATAGGGGATTATCAAGGGAACTCTATGCCATTGTAAGAGAGAGAGTGGTCATTCAATTGAGAGTAGGAAATCTATCATTTCTCCTACTAGTGTAAGCCCAACATTTGCTGAATCAAGGAGGGTGGATTTGGACTAAGCTTGGATACTTTGTCTCCCTTCCAACGTGAAGTAATGGACAACAATGATGCGTAAGTGTCTTGGTGTTTTTTGTTAAGTTCTTGATAGCTTGTCTCTGGTGTTGTCATCAATCTAGCCATAAATCCCACATACTGTAAGAGGGCGACAGGGTGGAGAGGACTCCCCTGGCTTTAAGACAGTGGTTGGGGTGGTTTTTTTTGTGATGTGTTGTGGTGAAATTTATGCAAGGTATGTTGAACAAATACTAATCTCACTTTGATTTGTCATGACAGATTTGTAAGAAGGTATTAATGCAACAAGCACCCCCTCCCCCTTTCTCTCTCTTTCTTAAATATATAGTTGTGTTTGCTTGATCATTGTCGATACGTTTCAAAGCAGCCCGAGCACTATCTCTCTCTCTCTCTCTCTCTCTCTCTCTCGTGTTTTAGTGTGTGAGAGTGTTCCATTGGTGTTAGGGCTAGTGTAAATTCATTGCTTGTTTGTGGGTTGCTCTAACGATTCTCCTCTTTTGCGTCCTAGTTCACTCTTAAGCTAGGTGGTGCCCCTCATGTAGTTGGGATTTGGCTGTGGGTTTGTTATTTTGTTTTGTGTTGTGTTGTGCCCCAGCCCCATTGAGCAGCACGGGAGCCTTGAAGGGTGTCTAGAGGTTGCTCTTCTTGTTGCCCGCCCCAGACCGCCTCAAATTGGTGCCCCCAGTGAGGACAGGCTTGTGTATGTTTTGTGAAGGCTCAACCTTTAGCATAATCAAGTAGCTTGCATGAATCACGAGAATTTGTATGATCCCTTCATTCCCATTGCAAGGCAAAAGGTACACATAATTGTTAGTACTAAGTTGCAATTTTAGCGAGTAATTCGTAAAATTTTAGGTCCTCTTAGGTTAGCCGAGATAAACACTTTGGTAAATCCTTTTATTTTGCCTCTCATTAGGTACGATATTAGCTTGGACGTCTATATTTTTGTGTTATTTTAAGCATTAGGACATGCATAGGCCATGGATAATGGCCCAGGAATAGAGGTTTTTCCCTTTCATTTTACTCCACACATTAGAATAAACGTTGCAATTAGTAGAAAGATCCATTTTCAACAACGAATGGTGTTCATGTTTGGTGTCCAAAGAGTAGGAGAAATTCTTGCATCACCGAACCCTGTCATTCTACCTCTCATCAACTACCACACTTCTTTTGATGTACATGTGTTCATTTTATTATAAAATGAAGTGCAGCCCGGAAAAATAGTGTGTATGTTTGTTTTTTCTTTGTCCAAGTTGTTACAAGAAACAAAAAAACGATCATTTGTTCTAACTGGGAATGTGTGTTCAGTGAAAGTTCAATCCTTAGAGATCTAGCTCTATTACCAATTGAGTTGCAGGAGCAAGTAGTAAGGCGTCTCCCTCATAACAAGAGGGTGGTGAAGTTAAGACGGAAGGTCCTACGTGTGGATTCCATTTTCCTCTTGTTGTTGGACACTAAGGAAGACCGCGCATTCATCCAACTAGTGTGTGCCCTAAGATTGGTAAATAGAGTGAAATTTGGCGTTTGGCGAGTGCATTTCACCATTGAGGAAGACTCTTCAGGAAACTTGCAGCCAGAGTTCATGCTTCATAGACTCACATTTGGTGAATTTTTCCCTCATTTGCGTCTTATTAATAGTCTTCCTTTCGCTTTCAACAAAGGAGATAGGGAGCTATTCAGAGCTTGTCTTAATAAGGAGAGCATAGAGAAGATTGCAAATTTGTATAAATTCTCATCCTTCTCTACTTTCTATGACACTTTGTTCATAGAGACATTGTAAATCTCTTTATGCTTTTGAATGATTTAACCATAATCCTAAGGAGTTTTTGTCCAGGAATTTTGTAGCACAAGTGGAGTCTTTAAATCTTGCAAACTTGATTGGACTTGATGAGGATGTTCTTTATGAAATTGTGAGAAAGTTGCCTCACTCCGACTGTGTGGAACTCAAAGGAAAGGAGCTCCTAGTCAATTGCTACTTTCTCACGGCCTTCGACGAGCATGAAGATCTAGTTTTTATACAAACCGCTTGTGCGTTGGGAATTGTAGAGCAAGTGCAATTTATCACTTGAGACGTGGTTGCTCTTTTGAATCCAGAAAATGAAGTTCTAGAGATTTCTGTTTATCGCCTTAGCTTTGAAGAATTTCAACCCTTCTTAGAGCTCATCAATAGTCTACCTTTTTGTTTTGATCAAACAAATCGAGACCTTATTGAAGCTTGGATAGCTGAAGAAGAAAACCTAGAGTGGTATTTTCTCACTTCTTCATTTGCAGGCGAGTGGTTCTAAATCTCTATTGTATCCCTTATCGTAACTCGTGTTGTAATCTTTCTTAATAATGGAGAGCTAACGCCAAATGTCTGGATATCCTCTTTTCTTTGGAGAGCCTGGAGAGGATGCAGAATTATTTTTAGCAAATTTCAAGATGTCTTGCCGTATCAAGAGGATAGTAACCGATCAAGAACGTGTAGAAATGTTTGAGGTGGTCCTTAGGAAAGATGCTAGTACTTGGTTTGGCTCTTTGCCTGAGGAAGTTAAGGGGAATTACACAGAAGTTTTGAATCGTTTTAAGAGATACTTCTTTGATCCCCAAAACACTCAAAAACTATGGCAAGACATTGTTTCTCATAAGCAAAAAGACTTAGATGACTACTTCTTGTATAAGCAAGAGTTTCTACGTCTTTGGGCTCTATGGATACGAAATGTTGCTAACCCTAGTGATGGTGCAGAATTTTTAAAGAAGGAGAGGTTCATAGCCGGACTCTTTCCTGACCTTAAGGTAAAAGTTGAGGCGGGTGCACCTGCTACTTTTGATGCAGTGGAAACTAGGGCTGCTGAGAAGTATAGGAAACTCAAGTGCTTAAGGGGAGAGGTTCCAATAGAAGTTCTTAGAACCAAAGGTAAGTCACAAGCATCAACATCTAGGGAGCTTCCTGAGGTAACGGCTAAAGTGATTGAGAAGTTAAATGAATCTTTAAGCAGCCTGTCAATTCACCTTGCACAAGCTATAGGTCCAAAGGGACAAGCAAAGAAGTCAGAAGAGAGAGAGCCACGAACTAGGAGAGTCTTGCAATGTTGGAATTGCGGAGAGTCTGGATATGGGATGTATAATTGTCCTTGGCCCCGTGGAGAGCCAGGGAGACCTAACTTGAATTACCCAGTGATGAATGTAGGAGAAGGAGCTGGTCAACAACCAAGGCTTCT
The DNA here is from genome assembly GCF_014529385.1 of Adiantum capillus-veneris. Classification (NCBI taxonomy): domain Eukaryota; kingdom Viridiplantae; phylum Streptophyta; class Polypodiopsida; order Polypodiales; family Pteridaceae; genus Adiantum; species Adiantum capillus-veneris. The sequence continues at coordinate 141,445,371 of NC_140934.1, forward strand.
ACAAAGGCCAAATGGACCAAGACCACCTCCATAAGGGGTAGAAGGAGTTCCACCTTTGCGAGATCCAAATGTGCATGTGGTAGAGGTGACAAATTCAAATGAGGTTGACATGGAAGCCAATGGCATTAAGCGTGGCCGAGGAAAAGGTAAAGAGAAAGAAGGAGTCACATCACAAAGTGACCATGGACAAGGCAAGAAGGCAAAGGAGACCAAGGAAGCTAAGAGGACTCGACGTCGTATCAATCTCCAAGACTTCCCTCCTGGACATGGTATGGCTCCATACAACCTGTTGGAAGACATGCGAGGTAAGGGTCCTGATATCTCATGGCCTCAGTTTCTTGCATTATGCCCACAAGTTAGGAGGGATTTAACAAAGGCAGTTAGCACTAGGAGAAAGGTAAAAGAGAGTTTTTCTGTTGTAAAAATTGCACAAGCTGAAATGAATGAGGACATTACACCGGTGCTAGACTGTTACATCAAAGGAAGATTGGTTAGGAAAGGTCTAGTGGATGGGGGTGCACAAATTTGCATCATGACAGAGGGACTCATGCAAAGACTAGGCATGCACATCCAGGAGACACCTGAAATCAAAGTCAAGATGGCAAACAATAGCAAGGCTAGGTGTGTAGGCATTTGTAAAAATGTCTTTGTAGAGGCCTTTGGCATTAAGAAAGCGGTGGATTTTTATGTTATGTCGACCAAGGGAAGTGGTTATCCATTTATCCTAGGAAGACCATGGCTAATGAAAATGCGAGCTTTGCAGGATTGGGAGAGTGGGAAATTAATTTGCAGGAATGACAATCATAAGAAGGTTGTCTTTGACATGAAGGAGCAATGCCAAGAGGAGCTCCATGAAGAATCATCTCAAAGTGAGACGGAAGAAGGTTGGACCGATAGCACTTCAGAAGAAGAAAGTAGCGGCAGCATTACTGAAGAGGAGTCTTCCATCGAAGTCATGGGGGTAAGGTTTAAGCCAAGCAACCAAGAGACCTCTTGTCAAGGCTTGGAGGAGGTAGGTCCTCAAGAGAACCAAAAGGTGGAAGATGAAGGAATGTTAGAAGGTATGTTGTCTACAACACTTACAAAGGATCAAAGAGAGGAGTTCAAATGTGTGCTAAGGAAATTTCCGAGGCTTTTTGCTAAAGACTACACCGATGTGCGTGGAGTAGATGTTGTTCAACACAAGATTGAGTTGAAGCCAGAGGCCACACCTAAGGCTCAAAAGCTACGAAGGCTAGGAGTCATTAAGGAGCAGGCTCTACTCAAGGAGGTAAGAAAGCTTCTAGCAACAGGTTTCATTTATCCAGTGGAGAATTCAGAGTGGGTCTCTCCCGTTGTTGTCACTCCTAAGAAAAACGGCAAGTGGAGGGTGTGTGTGGATTATCTTCCACTTAATGAGGCAACAAAAAGAGATCACTTTACCCTCCCATTTCAGGATGAGATACTAAATGAAGTAACTGGTCATGAGAAGTACACTGTGTGTGATGGCTACTCGGGTTACTTTCAAATAGGTATCGCATTGGAGGATCAATTGAAAACAACCTTTATCACTCCTTGGGGTTGTTATGCTTTTAGAGTCATGCCATTTGGCCTGACAAATGCTCCTGCAACATTCCAACGTTTCATGAATATTGTGTTTCAAGCATTCTTTGGAAAGTCAATTAGGGTGTTCATTGATGATTTCTGTATTTATAGCTCAAAATCATTGCATCTACAAAGGGTAGAAGAAGTTTTAAAGAAGCTCTACGACATGGGAGGTCAACTCAACCCCGACAAGTTCCATATAGGTGAGGATGAAGTAATCTTGCTTGGTCATAAAGTTTCTTACAAAGGCATTAAAGTGGATCCTTCAAAGGCAAAGGCTCTTATTGAGCTACCATCACCCAAGAGTCTTAAGGAGGTCATCTCATTCATTCAAAAGGTGAAGTATATGTCACGCTTTATTCACTTAGCTTCGGAGTTGCTTCATCCTTTGCAAAAGTTGACACAACAAGTAGAATTTGCATGGTCTGATGAGCTTGAAGAGTATTTTTGTAACATTAAAGTCATTTTGTCAGAGCTACCAACACTCATGCCTCCTTGTTGGGAGTACACATTCTTTGTTAGCTCTAGTGTTGGAAGGGAAACAATTGGTGCTGTGTTGCTACAACAAGATCCCCACAGTACAAGGATGCGACCCATCTACTTTGCTAGTAGGGTCATGAATGCTTTGGAGAGAGACTACACACAAGCAGAACTCATGATGCTTTCTCTCATGTTTGCGGTGAGAAAGTTTAGATCCTACCTGCTACCAAAACCTTTTGTAATTCTCACTGCAGAAAATTTGTTCCCTTGGGTGTCATCTCAAATGAATCTTAGTACTAGGATCTCAAAGTGGATTATGGAGTTGCAAGAGTTCCAATACTCTTTCAAGGTAGAAGATAGTGTGCGTGCACAATTGGCAGGGATTCTCACTTATAGGGTGCACGAAAAGGAGATTAAGGTGCCTGAAGTAAAGACCCTACCATTGCCACCACCAAAAAGTATTCCTAATGCTTTTACCTTGTTCTTTGATGGAGCTTTTCGTCGAGCCACAAGAAAAGCAGGGGGAGGGCTAGTGTTGCTCAACCCAAGTGGAGAGGTGGTCATGAAAGAGAAGTTCAATCTACCAAGTTCAGCTAGCAACAATGAAGCAGAATATGACACTCTACTTCATGGTTTGAAGATGTGCATTGGCCAAGGGATACAACGTCTCATGGTAAAAGGAGATGCACTTCTCATTGTTAAACAGATTTTAGGCATTTGGGCATGCAAGAATGAAAGCTTAAGGACAAAAGTTCATGCCATTCGTAGGCTATTTAATCAATTTGAGGAGGTGCAATTATATCATATTCCTAGGAAACAAAATGAAGATGCTGATTTACTTGCACAACAAGCCGTTGCATGTGTAAATAAAGAAGTGCAGGTCATCATGGTGGCGGCTGCTGTGAAGCAACCGAGGTACCAGGGATTGGAGTCATTGGCTCCCATCATTGGCTACATTTTGGAGGGTGAGTTTCCACCAGACTTCACAAAAGCTCAGAAGAGGAGACTCATGAAGAAGGCAAGCATGTATCTCTTCCTAGAAGGCTCCCTCTATCAAAGAGGGAAGGATCAAGTGTGCAGAAGAGTACCAACTATTGAGGAAATTCCAGCCATTCTAAAAGGTTTGCACGAAGAAGCATGTGGTGGTCATTTTGCCCAAGAATTAACTGTGAAGAAGATTTTGCTTGCGGGGTATGCTTGGCCAAGCTTGCATGTGGATGTTCAACATTGGTGTAAAAGCTATCACAATTGTCAGATAAATGGAAATAGAAGGTTGGTGCATGGCCCAAGGCAAATAGTGATTGCAAATGGACCCTTTGAAAAGTGAAGCATTGATGCCATGGGTCCTCTGCCTAGGACAAAAAATGGTAAACTCTACATTCTAGTGGCTGTAGACTATATGACTAGGTGGGTGGAAGCTCAAAGTGTGGCAAGAGTGAATGAGAGGACAGTTAGCAAGTTTGTGTACAATCACATTTGTTGCAGATTTGGCACACCTTTGGAGATTGTTTCTGATAATGGTCCAGGGTTTAGGAAGGGCTTGTTCACAGAAGTCTGTGAAGTACTTCACATTCTACATCGTCACAGTACACCCTACTATCCCCAATCAAATGGTTTGGTAGAAAAAGCTAATGGTGTCATTGCAGGCATCATTAGAAAGATGGTGAAAAACAAGACAAAGTTGTGGGATGACTTCTTGGATGGTGCCTTGTGGGCGTATCGAACCACATGTAGGGAAGCCACGGAGTTCACACCATTTCACTTGGTCTATGGTCAAGAGGCTTTACAGCCAATTGAACTAAACATTCCAACAATGCGACTTCGTGGCAAATCAGCACAAGATGATCAAGAAGCATGGATGGATTGACTTCTTACCTTAGCTGAGCTTGAGTGGAAAAGAGAAGCAGCATACGAGTGCTACAAGAGGAAAGCTACGCAGGCGAAGGAGAAGCTTGACAAGAAACTAAAGGACAAAGGCATCAATGAAGGAGATCTGGTGCTAAGGTATGACAATCGACTCGATAATCGTTTTGATGCCAAGTTTGAAACTAGATGGCAAGGGCCATACATAGTCAAGAAGGCTTTCAATTCAAGTTACTATCAGCTTATGGACTTGAATGGTAAAGAGCACTCCAGGAAAGTAAACGGGTATCGCTTGAAGCCCTATTTGAGTCGTCTTCTACCAAAGGATCTACCAAAGATCTGTCAAAAGGCCACTGTCTCATGTAAGTATTGTTACATGAAGCATGAGTGTAACTCTAGCCAAAATTCCGCGGGGCCAAACAATGAAGATCTTGTCAAGGACTCTGAAGCACTCTCTTTGGAACAGATGCTCTATGATGTTACATGAATATACCATCATCCAGGGGGAGGGCTAATGATAGCCGTTTTTTGGCTCTTTGTAATTGCCACAGTGAGTTACCTCACCCTACCAAAATCATCCAAACACTGTGGCTATCCCTACCATTTCACTGTACATAGGCGTGCGTGAGTCACGAGACTTTTCCCATATCTTCTTAAAAAACCCTCAATTAGCTAGTCATTGGGCTAGTTGAGCAAAAAAAATAAAAAAAATAAAAAAAATATAAGTATATTATGGCTCATGCGTATGTAAATATTTCTTTATATATAGGGCCTAAATAAAAGATTTTTTCATAATTATTTTGTTATTTATTTAAATATTTCTACCTAAGTGTGTGTTATTTATGCTCTGTACATTGCCTCACCATTACCACAATTTTTTCTTACCATTTTTCATACTCTTTATTCCATATAGAAATATTTTCATGTAAGCTTCTCTTATATTTGGTGTAACTCCACCCCAACAAAAAATCCAAAAAAACTAGTTTTATTTATGTGTATATTTTTTCACTATTTTGATTTTTCCCTTCCTACATCTATTTTGTTTTTTTCTAAAAAATTAGAACACCAAAAATATTTATCATTTTATGGTAGCCTCATAATGAGAGAGATTTCTTTTGACCCCTTTATATTTTTTCCACTTATATTATTTATATTTGACATGTACATATTTTTTAGACCCCTCAATATTTGATTTTCTTAGTTGTACTATTCACTTATATCCTAATCTCAACAATATCTTCAATTATAGACCTACCAAATAAGGTCAAGGGTAGGTGGCATGCATACATGCACTATGGAGGGCTCACTCTTGGAGGTATTCAAAAGAATCATCCAAAGAAGGACCCCACAAGGACCTTTGCAGTGGAAAAAAATGGTCGGTTCTGTTGAATTTTTAAAGTTCACTTGCTCTCCGAATTTGAAAAGGTGATACAAACAAAAGTTGTAGCTCGTGGGCTGAACTTTTGCCTCAAATTGTTTCATATTTTTTTTAACTACGAGCTGTGAGCTATGATTTTTTTAGTGGACCCCAGTTTTCCCATGCTATGCAGCCACACTCTCTCTTCCACTTTATCATTTTCCTCTTTCACACACACTTCTCCACTCATCATCCCCATCTCTCTCACCACTCCTCTCTGCACACTACTCACCTTCTCCTCAACCTTGAAGAATAAGAGAAACCATGGTGAACTCATACCTCCCACACACAATTCCATTCCAAAATTGACCACCTAGTCTCATTTTTCCTCCTCCAAATTACCCATATCTATCAAAAAACCACAAAATTCAGCCTCTTCTCTTAAAAGACAGCATCATGGTGGTTGATTACTCAGCTTCAATTACCTTGTCTCTCAAGGAAGGTCAAGAGTGGAGCTTCAATTACACTTGGAGCATCAACCTTGTAAGAAATTCACCTTTTCTTACCTCTTAAGAGTTTTTCTTCCTTATTTGTATCCTACATGGATACTCCCATTGTAAATATCCAATTCCATTTGTAAATTACTACTAACTCTACTAACACTAATCCACTATGAAAAGTCCTATCACCTCCATTTCTCTCCTCTCTCTTTCCCCACCAACTTCTTGATAATTCCAAGCAAAAGAAATTAGATAAATTGCTGAAAATCTCACCCAACCATGGTTAGAGGAGTAACCCTAGCCTTCAAAATTGCGATAAAAGGAGGGTGTAGCTAGCACAAAAGTGGGGAGCCATAAGCAAGAGCACTATGCTTTAGCTTGAGAAGCCAAGCTCAACCTCTCTAGAAGGAGCTCTTGAGTGGAAGCTCATTGTCTTATGCATGTGCATGTGTTGTAATAGGGGATTAGCAAGGGAACTCTATGCCATTGTAAGAGAGAGAGTGGTCATTCAATTGAGAGTAGGAAATCTATCATTTCTCCTACTAGTGTAAGCCCAACATTTGCTGAATCAAGGAGGGTGGATTTGGACTAAGCTTGGATACTTTGTCTCCCTTCCAACGTGAAGTAATGGACAACAATGATGCGTAAGTGTCTTGGTGTTTTTTGTTAAGTTCTTGATAGCTTGTCTCTGGTGTTGTCATCAATCTAGCCATAAATCCCACATACTGTAAGAGGGCGACAGGGTGGAGAGGACTCCCCTGCCTTTAAGACAGTGGTTGGGGTGGTTTTTTTTGTGATGTGTTGTGGTGAAATTTGCGCAAGCTATGTTGAGCAAATACTAATCTCACTTTGATTTGTCATGACAGATTTGTAAGAAGGTATTAATGCAACAAGCACCCCCTCCCCCTTTCTCTCTCTTTCTTAAATATATAGTTGTGTTTGCTTGATCATTGCCGATACGTTTCAAAGCAGCCCGAGCACTATCTCTCTCTCTCTCTCTCTCTCTCTCTCTCTCTCTCTCTCTCTCTCTCTCTCTCTCTCTCTCTCTCTCTCTCTCTCTCGTGTTTTAGTGTGTGAGAGTGTTCCATTGGTGTTAGGGTTAGTGTAAATTCATTGCTTGTTTGTGGGTTGCTCTAACGATTCTCCTCTTTTGCGTCCTAGTTCGCTCTTAAACTAGGTGGTGCCCCTCATGTAGTTGGGATTTGGCTGTGGGTTTGTTATTTTGTTTTGTGTTGTGTTGTGCCCCAGCCCCATTGAGCAGCACGGGAGCCTTGAAGGGTGTCTAGAGGTTGCTCTTCTTGTTGCCCGCCCCGGACCGCCTCACTATATACATGTTTTCTTAGTTCCCTTTGGGCCTCTGGATTCAAAAGGAGCCATGGAGCATGTCAAAAGGATAATGGATCTCTTACAATTGGAACCTTGGGGGCAATGATAAAGTGCTAAATACAGCAAACATAAAAAAACTGGGTTTAGCATTATGACCTCTAGAAACCCATAGAAACTACTTCAAGTTTGTAGTCTATGATTAGATATGGTTACTACCTACAAAATACACACAATTGGGCTAAGAAACTAGCAATATTGAGAAAGTTATACTTGCTACTCTAAAATGTATCGTATTCTTCAGCAATAAAAAAACTCAACCATCATTATATACTATGCTATATAGCATATTAGGTCCCCCAAAACTCAAGGAAGATTAACTTTATGTTATACATTACACGTACACAATCAAAATTGAATTTGGATATCAAGAAAGCCACCAACAAAAGCATAAAAGTGCTAATTTTGGCCAAAAAACAGGATTATGCAATTCTTGTAAATTGGTCACAACTTTCAATTTTTACACTTAGCTCTCCCCACAAGCATCAAAACATGTTGAGATTTATGAAGGCCTAACCTCTAGCCATCTAAACCTCATAAACATGAAGTTTAGAGTGGTATAGTTGCCAAAAATTGAAAAAAAGCCAAAAACATGACCCGTTTTTTCACACAGTTTAGGTTTAAAAATTTTGTGCAAGAGTAAGGTTAATGGTGAGATCAATACTGAAAAAAAAATGCTAAGTTTTTTTCAGCTCATAAGGCAAATTTGTGGATATATAGCACCTAAAAATTCATTGTCATACTCTTCAAATAATTCAAGCAAAATGGTCACTTAACAGGACACAAAAGTGTCCAAGGACATAAAAGTGTCCTGGTACCATTCTAGTGTTAAGCTTCGCCATTCGGTGGGTACTTTGTCTTTGACATTAGTGGCCGAAAACTGCTTCATAATGGAAGCTCTTAAAGCTTTCCATGTTCGCGGAGCTTCACCATTGGATCGTGGGCTAGAACACCATTGCTTGGCGGACTTTTGAAAGTGCATAGATACATGGCATAGCTTAGAGGACTCCATGAAGCCCTCATCTCCGAACGCCGCATCAAATTGTTGGATAAAGGCCAAGACTTTGTCCGTAGCACCAAAGGTGCCATCATAGGTAAGGAAAGATATTCTCTTCCCTCCCTCTTTGAACTTTTTGAGCTTGGAAGACCTCTTCCACGCGGCATAGAGTTTCCTATGGCCTCTTCTTTTTGATGGTTCAAAGGTTGCACCATCACTTTATTCAGAAGGTGAAGAATTTAAGGAAGGTGGAGATGAGGGTGACCTCCTGCTCGCCTTTTTCTTGACTTGATCTTCATCGTCTTCACCATCACTTTCATAAGAGGAAGAGGATGAAGAGGATGGAGAACAGGGTGTCCTATTTCTCGCCTTTTTCTTATCTTGCTTTTTGTCATACCTCTTTGAATTATGGTGTGGAGAAGGGTGTGATGGTCTTCTCCGTTTTGGAGATGGTGGAGAGCGTTTAGCCCGCCGTCTTCGTGGAGCCATCTCCGCCGAGGTGACGCGAGACTCACTTCTTTCTCGTTCCTTCGGTGAAGGCTCTTGAGTTCTCCTTTGGGAAGGAGATGCATCATCAAGAAGTAAATTCTTGAGCCCTTCGTATGGATTCTCTTCTTCTTCCTGAATCGGAGAGAGACCTCTTTTGGAAGTCTCACAAGGAGGCTTCCTAGGTGTTCTCTTGTCATGGTGGTGAGCTTTGAGAATCCCATGAGCACGGAGCTGCCATTGCGCTTCACTTTGGAGAGATGGATTTCCTATGGCTTGTTGTAGCCTAGAACCAAGATAGTTAACAAGCAGGCATTATTAGTAGCTATCTTGGAGAGATGGATTTCCCATGGCTTGTTGAAGCCTAGAAACAATAAAATTAACAAGCAGGAATCATTAGTAGCTTGCTCATTAGCAAAATCAAAGTTATCAACATTAATTTCACTCTCTTTACTATTGTCAGCCATTGCAACAACTTTTAGGTGTACTTTGGCACTTCAAGCCCTAGTTGCTACTCCTCTTTACCCCTTTAGAAAAAGCACTCAAGCTATTGTACTCGTGGCTTGAATACCATTAATTGCAAGGAATAGAAGAGAGGGTCGTTCAACACCAAAACAACACCGGATCCTATCAAGCTTCTAATAGCTTAATAGTGGTTAAGCCGTAGGCAAGCCCCGTACGACTCCACTATTAAGACCATAGCTCTCCATGGTAACGCCCGTTAACTGCATGATGGCAGGCACAGTGCAAGGCTGAAAAATCCCTATTCTACTTACTCATAGGCAATTAATAATACCAAACATTTATAGCTAGCTTGTGGACCTTCCTTCTTGAGGAAGAAAAGAGAAACCTTGTGCTCTAATACCAGTGTAACATTTAATGTCCTAAAAACTTGTGTGTAGCGGAAATTATCATGAACATAGTGGGCATTTCATTAGAATAGATTCCTAATGAGAATTACAAGAGTGCTTGGGTGGAGAAAGCATAACACCTAGTTAAATAGCATCAACAATAATTTCAAAAGAGAGAGAAATTAAGCTATTGACAACAGTTGAGGACCGGATTTACATGAAGCCAGTCCCCCCTCCAAAAGGCTTTGTATTATGGTTTCTCCCATCAAGAGAGACATTGTACAATACAATTCTTTGTGTTCCTTCAAGACTAGCTACTACAATGAAGATGAAAGCTTCATGCACTAAGCAAAACACTTATCAAACACAACATCAATTCCCTCACGATCTCAGACCCAAGACCTCACACACCTTCGAAGATGGTGAGACCTAGCGGGGTATGAGAGTAGATTGAGAGGAAGGAGGGGTATTCTTACGAGAAAGATGTACATCTCCTCACATAATCACTCATATTAGCATAGCTTAGCTTAGTAATTAGCATGGTAGAGGAGATGAGCATGCATTGAAGCTTGGCTCTTGGTTGGATTTGCATCACAAATCCAAGAGTTTTTGGTGTAGGCCTCCCTTCTCACAAGCTTGGAGTAGGTGGTAAGCTTTCCATTAAAGCTTGATAAGGAGAGAGAGTCTTCTTTACTTCACACATGAGATTGTGTGAGTGTGTGTGTGTTAATGCCTTGCAAAAATCAGCCCCCTCTCTCTCTTGGTCAACCCCTCTTGCTATTTGCTCATGCTACAGTCTCATTGGACCTCCCTAGAGCTAGCCAATGATATTTAAGCAGTATAAGTGATAGCCTTCTGACATGTGTCCCCCTTTCCCCTTTTTGTGAGATCTTTATGTAATTAATAAATGCAACTAAACTCTAATTGGACCCCGTTGACTCCTGGCCAATAGGAATTAGGCAAGCCATCGGGTTGCTGAATGCTCGGGGGTCCCCTTGGGAGACTGTCTAATAGTCTTCTAGAGAGCTTAATTCTCATTGGTTCTTTTATGAAGTGTTTTTAAATTATTAAACTAGATTTACTCTAGCCTAATTTTCATTGGTCCACCTCCAAGGACATCCAATAGGAATTGGGTACACCTTGTGGGCATCTGGGCTAGGGAGCTGACATGTGTCCCTCATTCCCTTTGTGTAAAGGGAGCTTGTGTGTGTGTGTGTGTGTGTGTGTGTGTGTGTGTGTGTGTGTGTGAGTTTCTCTCTCATCCCCTACTCCCAAGGCTTGCCCCCTCCTATGTAGGGATTGATAAAGACTTTTGGGGCACACACAAAGCATCCAATTCCCCCCATGCTTGACTTTTGGACACAACCTTTGAATTTTGGAACCTTAGCATTTTGGAAGTCTTAATGGGATCAACCTTAGGGTCTTTTTAAGCCCATTGTTGCACATGGCTCTTTTGCAGATGGCCCACCCTTTGGATCCCTATTTTCACTCCTTTGGATCCCTACTGTGGCCGGTCTGCTAGCTTAACCAATATTCTAGCTTTTTCTCCCCTTGCACTTCCCCATATTAAATGATCAGTTTAACATGAGAAAATCATTTAGGAGAATTAGATATTGATTATTATGACATGTATTACCCCATATTATTTCGTGATTTTTTTTGTAAATATTACTATTGTTATTACCAACAGTATATTTGACGCCTAATCATTCAAATTTGTTTTTTTTTTGTTTTGATTGTGGAAAAATAAATTCACATGGGTCTCCAATGAACCCATGTGAGCCTATTTGTAAATTTTTGGTATTACAACAATAGAGAGAAAAGAGATAGATAGATAGCCATGATTTTATATTTCAAGAAAATTGACCAGAATTGATATTAAAACATGGAACTCTAGCTAGTTGGATAAAAAGGTTGCACAAGGCATGTGACTAGTGTCACAAATATTGGATTGCAAGCAAAACATGGATTATATACAAAATAGAAGAAGCTCCACTACATCCATGCATTCCTTGCATTATCTGAAAGGTTTTACATAATGATGATGATGGAGAAAACACCCAACACACAAAAAAATAGTCTCTCTATAGCTCAAGGTGTTCACAACACCTCTATCCTCTTGAAAATCACCTTCAAACAACACACACCTGCTATAATGGAATTCATATTTTATTGTTTAGTGCAGCTGATAGGTGGAAAAGGCTAAGGGTTATGCGAAAGGATAATATATTTCATCATTTAGCTACTCTTTATGAGCCATGGCCAATTATTGCCCCGTTGGTCAATATATATTCATTTGAGCATTCACTAATCTATAAATAAATACGTGCAAGAGAAAGATGCCCACTGTTGCATGGGCGGAGATTGCACCCAGTGCTCATGTCTATTCTTCTCTCCTCTCCTCTCATCTCTCTCGCCGTGCCGGTGTAGCACTCCACTCTAGGAGGTGCATCCGTACGTGTCCTCTCAATCTCTCCCGCTCTTTGCCTCTCTTTGTCATGTGCAATCTCGATTATGGTTATGCAATTCCTCAGGTATGCAAATTCACTGTTTTATTGCTCGCCGCATGTCGTTCTCGATATTTTGCAGGGCCACCGCATTCTCCGTTTGTAGCAGTGGTATCAGAGCTGTGGATACGCTCTTGAACTCACAATAATCATAGTTGTGGAGATGATCGATATTAGATATGAGTCATGCTTACCTTGAACTTAATTATTTATTGTTTGAAGTTATATGTAGGTGATTATCTTCAATTTCTTAAGGTTGTAAATGCACTTGGATTGTTTAGTAAGTATAATTTCTCATCATTCAATACAAATATTCTTCATGATTGTAAATTACCACATGATTAGCATAATTAAGGATCTAATTATGATAAATTGGAGAATAATAATCAATAATAGTGACTCTTGCGCTTGCTCTTGTATATTAAGAAGAAAAATATTTGTATGGTCGTAATTGCACTGATTAGCGAGATGTACAACACGTAAAAGCAAAAGCAGAAGAAGAAGACGAGAATCTGAACATCTTACAAAGCTATCCCAAGCGACTTCAAACACTCCCTACGTGTGTCGCTGTCTGGTCGACCCCACTCTGTGGGAGCCACCTGCAAGTTTTGCTTTTTCTTTATATCTCTATATATATAATTGCCCGTCGTCTGCATGGGGACGACACTCCTTTCTTTTCCCCTTGCACGGATCCTCCATGTCTCCACCGTCTTAACGATGCACCACCACAGGGGAACTTTCCTCGACTGTCTCCACTTTTGTGGGTTGCACACAAACCACAGCCACCCTCCTCACCATGCATGGTTCGCCCACTCACGAACTCTGGAGTGGAGTACTATCAACGGCATTGACTACGACCGGCAGCAAGAGCCGATGTTCATCGTACATACCCTACAACCCCCTAACCCAATGCACATGCAGAGTGGAAAACTGCACGTAGATTAGCCACATATTTGCCAGCCAACAACACACACACACACACACACACACACACACACACACGTGGGATGACCTGATCGGCTACTATGTCTCAACCGCAGGCCAACTCCCAAGTGGATGGCCCCCCAAATCTCCTATTGCCATACACAAAATTCATCAACCCGAACGGAGCGTAGTGATGGATGATAACTACCAGTAGAAGAGAATGGTTTTTATTTGGTTTAATTTTATTGTGTTCATGGTTGACTAGATTTTCCTGTTGCAAACACAACAACCGTAAACTAATCCTGCTTTTTTACCTATTGCTAGGAATCTCCCATGTAGCCTCTACATGATGCCGCCTAATCACCCACACACCACCCTTCTCAACCCACACTAGCAATCATAGTCGCAAATCTCCCTCTTTCCCTCTACACCACACAATGATGCTAGCATACTTTGCCACAAATATTGAGGTTTTCAACATACAAAAAGTCGGTGTTTTTTTTAATATCACTGGTGCTTGGATAACATGTAATGGAATTGATATTTTATGATTTATTGTAGCTGACAGGTGGAAAAGTCTTGGGCGAGCTAGGCCTATGCATTCAAAAATATATTTCATGTACATTTTATTATTCAAGTGCTCATTATGAGCTTCGGCCATTTATGTCCGACCGGAAATTTGTACTCACTTTGAGCATTCAAGAAATCTATAAATTAAATACATGCAAGAGGAAAATGCTCACTCTTGCACGTGGGGAGATTGTACCCAGTGCTTGTGTCTTCTTCTCTCCTCTCCTCTCTTCTATCTTGCCGTGCCGGCGTAGCACTCCACTCTAGGAGGTGCACCTATAGGCGTTCTTTCACTCTCTCACGCTCTTTATCTCTCTTTGTTCATGTATATCATCAATTATGCGTCTATGTGATTGTCAGGTATGCGGATTAGTCTGTTCTATGGTTTGTAGTATGCTATTTCGGGTATTTTGCAGGGAACTCCATGCCTTTGGCTATAGCAGTGGTATCAGAGCGAAGGCTACGCTCCCAGACTGAACAATCTGAGAAGAAACAGCTAAGTGGTTTTTCTTTCTTATGTTTGCATTTTGCTAATTGCTTCACTTAATGTTGATTTCATGATGCAATTGATGTTTTTTTTGGTTGAAATTGAAGAGATTCCCTTCTTTATCGCCATAGTTTAGTGCTTGTTAATGTAAATATTGTGTTAATTAAACACAAAAAACATGGATTAAACTAAAAATCATGCTGAGATGATTAGTTACGACAAAGAGGAGTGCATAAATGTGTGCTCAAATAATTTCATAATGTTTCATATGCTTGAATATTAAAAGAAGACATCGTGCGTGGATACACTGGCACATGGTTGCAATTGGGACTAGGTGTGTCATTGCAAAAGCGTAGGATGACTATGTTTTATGTTGTTCCCAATCATTCATGCTTCGGCACATGGTTGCAATTGCGACTAGATGTGTTGCTGCTAGATTGACGGTAGCTTCTGTTTGAAAGAAGTCACCGTGCGTGGATGCTCTAGCACATGGTTGCAATTGTGGATAGGCGTGTCATTGCAAAAGCGTAGGGAGACTATGTTTTATGTTGCTCCCAGTCATTCATGCTTCGGCACATGGTTGAAATTGCGACTAGGTGTGTTGCTGCTAGAATGAGAGGAGTATCTGTTTTCAAGAAGTCACCGTGCGTGGATGCACTTGCACATGGTTGCAATTGCGGCTAGGTGTGTCATTGCAAAAGCGTAGGGTGACTATGTTTTATGTTGCTCCCAGTCATTCATGCTTCGGCACATGGTTGCGATTGCGATTAGGTGTGTTGCTGCTAGAATGACAGGAGCATCTGTTTAAAAGAACTCACTGTGCGTGGATGCACTCTCACATGGTTGCAATTGCGGCTAGGTGTGTCATTGCAAAAGCGTAGGATGACTATGTTTTATGTTGCTCCCAGTCATTCATGCTTCGGCACATGGTTGCAATTGGGACTAGGTGTGTTGCTACTAGAATGACAGGAGCATCTGTTTGACAGAAATCACCGTGCATGGATGCACTGGCACATGGTTGCAATTGCGGCTAGGTGTGTCATTGAAAAAGCGTAGGGTGACTATGTTTTATGTTGCTCCCAGTCATTCATGCTTCGGCACATGGTTGCAATTGCGATTAGGTGTGTTGCTGCTAGAATGATAGGAGCATCTATTTGAAAGAAGTCACCGTGCGTGGATGCACTGGCACATGGTTGCAATTGCGGCTAGGTGTGTCATTGCAAAAGCGTAGGGTGACTATGTTTTATGTTGCTCCCAGTATTTCATGCTTCGGCACATGGTTGCAATTGCGACTAGGTGTGTTGCTGCTAGAATGACGGTAGCATCTAATGCATGAACGTGTGCTCAAATAATTTCATAATGTTTCATATGCTTGAATCTTGAAAGAAGACATCGTGCGTGGATGCACTGGCACATGGTTGCAATTGTGACTAGGTGTGTCATTTCAAAACCGTAGGATGACTATGTTTTATGTTGCTCCCAGTCATTCATGCTTCGGCACATGGTTGCAATTGCGACTAGGTGTGTTGATGCTAGATTGACGGTAGCTTTTGTTTGAAAGAAGTCACCGTGCGTGGATGCACTGGCACATGGTTGCAATTGCGGCTAGGTGTGTCATTGCAAAAGCGTAGGTATAGAGACACAAAAGACCAACAATACCGATGAAAACTGGCACAAGCTTCATCCTTGGCGAGCTCCTGAGTTACTAGATGGCAATAATTTATGCACATGGACCAAGGCCACAGATGTGTACGCCATAGGATGGGTGATATGGCAATTTTGTAAGTTTTTGTGGAGAGTTCTCTGACTACTACAACACAGATTGGTTCAAATATAAGGTTTTAGTGGAGGTACAAGCCATATCTAGGATTGTTGTGGAAGGTTGGGTGAGGAAGAAATCCATAAAAAGAAAGACCTTGGCACTTTTGGACGAAGAATTAGAAAGATTTGAAGCCCAGCCAGAACAATGCTTACGCCCTCCCTCTGAATTGAGTGTAGCCTTTTTTTGATGGATATATGATGTACTTTATTAAGCAGGGTTTTTTGAGACTTGTGACTTATAAAAGCACTTTTAAAAATTGGGTTTTATGCGCAATGGATGATGTATGAGTAATAAAAACACTTTGTTATATCTCAATAGACAACAAATTTTCTATGAGTTTTGTTTTTTCTCTGAAGTTTCAAGCAATAAGCCACGTGGAGTCACTGATTGTCATTCATTGATTTAAAAAATGGTGGTTACTCTTATATCAATTGATTGTCGTAAGATGGTGGTTATTCTAATATCAATTGATTGTCGTAAAATGGTGGTTAAAATTATAGCAATTGATTGTTGTAAAATGGTGGTTACTCTTATAGCAATTGATTATCATTAAGTTTGTATGCCGTAACTGAAGTATAGTGTTTAATCAGGATATAGATAATGATAATCAAAGGGCTAAGCGCGCTTTTGAGCGTCTCAGATCCATGTGTCAAGGCGGTGGAGTGAACGACACCGCTCGAATTGTTGCTCGTTGCTCCTAGTGGGCCAACCCAGTGGGTACACAATGGAAAGAGGTGAACACTAGGATTGACCGAGAAATGGCGAAATCCATATGGCCAGGCGTTGCAGATGACAACATCAAGAAAGGTCGACTGAAGCTATCACAATGCATTAATGCAGACATACGCGATAATGGAGAGAACATATATCTCGATGTTATGGGTCATCCTATGTATCATATGGATTGTCCATTGTGGTTTTCCAAGATGTTATACATGCATTATGTCTTGGGTGAAGCAGTGGACTTTACCTCAAGGACACTGATGGGAGCAAAGCGAACCCCGAACCCCCGACGGCCTCTAAAACACCGAGGACCGAATGGAGCGCCTCGTGCCTGTCATGGTAAAGCAAACTGGGAGAACCACCTAGCTTCAGCGGCTAGGACGCAAACAACACACCACCATAACAAAGTTTTCATCCAAGAGAGATGGATGCTTAGGAGTAATGATGAAGAGGAAAGGGAATGAGATCAAGTGAGAGAAAGAGAGAGTGAGGGAGGGGGTATAGCGGCTTAGTACTTAGGCACCACAAAAGGATGGCGAATCCGCACACCCTTCACACATACACAAGCTCACACCAAAACACAAGACTAGGTGGCGATTCGGCACACCTCACATGGGCAAAACATTGCAAGAAAACATACTCACAAAACCTCAAGCTTTATTTAGAGAATTAGGCGATGAAATGGGGAGCATAGGGTAGGGGAATGAGAAGGGAGAGAGTGGTAGAGCACATGGCAGATAGGTGGGAGTTGATGGCGAAGACTCGCACGAGGATTATGGCCATCATCCTTCATTTAGTTGCCCTTCATCTTCCATAGCCAAGGGTGTAGAGGTCATGCTCAAGACAAGCATGGTGATTGCGGTGATGGTGATGGTGTGGGTGTGTGTGTGTGCACTAGGCACACACAGTGCATGGTGTGTTCTTTGGTGATGTTGTGTGTTTAGTGTGATTGTGACCCCTCTTTATATAGGGGAGAAGGGGGGAGAAATTCTAGAATTTAGAAATGAAGAAATCATTATCTACATAGGCCATGTGACTGTGGGCCCCACTTGTCTGGCTGTGTGTATATGTGCCAGAACAACAGTCTCATGAGAGAGAGATGGGTTGATGAAAAAAAGTGAGAGGTGACATGGAGAATAAAGTAATTACAAGAGGGGAGAGAGGGGAGTGTGTTCAGAGGTGAATCTATGTGCAGATGTGTGTGAACACAAGAAAAATCAGGTAACCACCGGGTGGGGATGGGTCTGTGGGCATCTTTTTCAGTGAAACATAGTGTGTGTGAGTGTGGGGGAGGTTATTTAGCTACAAGACAAGAGACATGGAACCCTTTAGAGAGAGAGGGGGGTATTTGGGTCATGGGATATGATAGGAGAGAGAAAGAGGGGGTGGGTTATACTATTTTGGAAGATAGGGTAAGTTGCATGTGAGTTAGGGTGCATTATTGGTGAGTTATAATGCATCATTGGTGAGAGGTGGGGTAGCTTGAGGGGAGAGAGAAAGGAGAAAGGACAAGGGGAAGAGAGAGGGGGTTGACCTTTTGAGTGGAAGAGAGGAAAAGGGACACCCGATGGGGCAACAGTGCAGAAAAATGAGGCAAGGTGGGGATGGGCTACCCCGCAGGCATGAGGTGGCCTATTTTACCTTTCTTATATATTTACATAATCATACTTTATTTTTTTCTTACTTTTTCCGATGCCTTTTATCACTCCCTCCCTAAGAGGGGGTCTTCATGGGGTGGGGACAAGAGAAGAGGGGTATGGGAGCTTGGCTTGTGAAAAGCCCCCATCATTAGCCCTCCCCTTTTGGCTAGAGTCATTCATGTCTCTAGCTCATCTGTTATTATCATCAGAGGTGGCAGTGACGGGAGCAAAGTGAACCCCGAACCCCGACGGCCTCTAAAACACGGGGGACCAAATGGCGCGCCTCGAGCCTGTCATGGTAAAGCAAACAGGGGGCAGCACCTAGCATTAGCGGCTAGGACGCAAACAACACACCACCATAACAAAGTTTTCATCCAAGAGAGATGGATGCTTGGGAGTAATGATGAAAAGGAAAGGGAATGAGATCAAGTGAGAGAGAGAGAGAGAGTGTGAGGGAGGGGGTATAGCGGCTTAGTACTTAGGCATCACAAAAGGATGGCGAATCCGCACACCCTTCACATATACACAAGCTCACTCCAAAACACAAGACTAGGTGGCGATTCCGCACACCTCACATGGGCAAAACATTGCAAGAAAACATACTCACAAAACCTCAAGATTTATTTAGAGAATTAGGCGATGAAATGGGGAGCATAGGGTAGGGGAATGAGAAGGGAGAGAGTGGTAGACCACATGGCGGATAGGTGGGAGTTGATGGCGAAGACTCGCACGAGGATAATGGCCATCATCCTTCATTTAGTTTCCCTTCATCTTCCATAGCCAAGGATGTAGAGGTCATGGTCAAGACAAGCATGGTGATTGCCATGATGGTGATGGTGTGGGTGCGTGTATGTGCACTAGGCACACATAGTGCATGGTGTGTTCTTTGGTGGTGTTGTGTTTTTTTGTGTGATGGTGACCCCTCTTTATATAGGGGAGGAGGGGGGAGAAAATCTAGAATTTAGAAATGAAGAAATCATTATCTACATAGGCCATGTGACTGTGGGCCCCACTTGTCTGGCTGTGTGTATATGTGCCAGAACAGCAGTCTCATGAGAGAGAGACCAAGAGAGAGAGATGGGTTGATGAAAAAAAGTGAGAGGTGACATGGAGAATAAAGTAATTACAAGAGGAGAGAGAGGGGAGTGTGTTCAGAGGTGAATCTGTGTGTAGATGTGTGTTAACACAAGAAAAATCAGGTAACCACCGGGCCGGGATGGGTCTGTGGGCACCTTTTTCAGTGAAACTGAGTGTGTGTGAGTGTGGGGGAGGTTATTTAGCTACAAGACAAGAGACATGGCGCCCTTTAGAGAGAGAGGGGGATATTTGGGTCATGGGATATGATAGGAGAGAGAAAGAGGGGGTGGGGTGGAGATGGGCTACCCCGCAGGCATGAGGTGGCCTATTTTACCTTTCTTATATATTTACATAATCATACTTTATTTTTTTCTTACTTTTTCCGATTCCTTTTATCACTCCCTCCATAAGAGGGGGTTTTCATGGGGTGGGGACGAGAGAAGAGGGGTATGGGAGCTTGGCTTGTGAAAAGCCCCCATCTTCAGCCCTCCCCTTTTGGCTAGAGGCATTCATGTCTCTAGCTCATCTGTTTGATCATTATCGTCAGAGGTGGCGGCTGATGGTGTGTCCTCATCTGGAATGTCAATTGGTGGAGCCTTGTCAAATCGAAGAAAATAAGGTTTAAGTCGCCAACCATTTACCCTGGTTTTATGAAGTTTTCCATCAGCCTCCATAAGCTGGTAGCTTCCATTGGCATACTTTTTCCTTAGGATGAAAGGAGCTTCCCATCGGAGTAGGAGTTTCTTATCCTTGCGCGTGTCGAAGCGATTGTCGTAGCGGAGCACCAACATTCCTTTATTCAATTCTTTTTTCCGGAGATGCTCGTTAAAGCTAAGCCGTCTATGCTCTGCTTGTGCTGTATAATAATTTATTGCTTCTTCTCTGTCCAGCTGCAGTCTTTCCAAGTTGATGATGTGATCTCTCAAATGCATGTTGGGTTGTTGAAGCTGGCTTGCCATTACTCTGAGACTCTGTAGTTGCACTTCAATGGGCAAGATTGCTTCCTTACCAAATACTATATGATACGGTGTGAATCCCAAGGATGTACGAAATGAAGTTCTGTAGGCCCATAATGCTGGTAGTAGATACTTATCCCAGTCTCCAGGATGATTGTTTACCTGCTTGGTAATAACTTTTGAAAACATTCCATTTACCTTTTCAACTAGGCCATTACATTGAGGGTAATATGGTGAAGAGTGCCTCCTTGTAATGCCAAGTTTCTGCATTAATTCTCCTACCAAGTCTTCTCTAAAACCTGGCCCTCTATCAGAGATGATCTCTAAAGGTGTGCCCAACCTACAGCATATGTGCTCGTAGATAAATTTAGCTACCTCTACCGCTGTGATTCTAGTGGTGGCTGTAGACTCTGCCCATCTAGTCATGTAGTCGACCCCCATGACAAGGTAGAATTTTCCTGAGTTGGCCCTAGGTAATGGCCCAATGGCATCGATACCCCATTTTTCAAATGGGCCATATGAGAGAATAGGTGTCTGTGGTTCAGGCATAAGTGACCTAGTGCCGGCCTTTTGACACAACTTACATGTTTTGCACCAGTTGTGTACATCACGGTTGAGGCTAGGCCATATGAATCCTGCCTGCATGATTTTCCTACTTGTTATGTCTAGGGCAAAGTGACCACCACAAACCCCGTCGTGACAGCTACCAATTACTCCCGTGATTTCTTGAGAGAGAGGGACCTTCCTGAGTATTTGGTCCTTACCCTTACAGTACAAACCGTCATTGATGAGTCGATACCTTGTGGCCTTCCCTGTCAGCCATTGCTTCTGTACCTTCGTTAAATCTGATGGGCATTTCCCTGTTTCCAAAAAATGCATGATTTCAAGCAAGGCATCACTTCCTTGAAATAGAGGGAGCTTTAGTTTTATTGCTCCAACCACCACTTTCTGTAGTCTTTCACTTGCTAGGGCATCTGCTTCTTGGTTTTGAGACCTTGGGATATGGTGTATTTGAACTTCTTCAAACTTACCCAACAAGGTTTTTGCACCACTTAAGCGAGTCCTTAAACTAGGATTCTTGCATGTCCATGCTCCATTTACTTGCCTTACCAGCAGTAGAGCATCCCCAAATAGATTAAGGCGTTGTACACCTTGTGAGACGCACCATTGTAGACCCTTGGTTAGTGCTACATACTCAGCTTCATTGTTAGAATGTGAATCTAACAATTGGCCCAACGAAATTCCTTTGTCCCTTTGTCATCAAAGACCACTATGCCTGCAGCCGCTTTGTCGGACGCTCGCTTGTAGGCTCCATCAAAGTAGAGAGAGTATGCTCCTTCTACCATTGGTGGTACTGGAGGTAATCAGACTTCTCCCTCCTTAGATTGCTTCTCCTTCCCTTCAAAGACTTGGTAGGTCATGAGTCCCCCCAAACTTGCCCTTGTCGTGCTTTCTACCTGTACCGTGTAGTCAAACTCTTGCATACGAACTAGCCATTTAGTAATTCTAGTAGACACATCCATGTGTTGTACAACATAGGGAAATATTTCATCCGTGGTTAGAATCACAAATTGCTTAGGCAGCAAATATGACCTAAACTTTGTAGTTGCAAATCTAAGAGCTAGGACTAAGTGTTCCACATGGGTGAAACCTTTCTCTCCTGCTGTCATCATTCGACTAGAGAAGTAGATTGGCCTCATGAAAGATGTCGTCGTATCCTTTTGGAGTAGCACAGCCCCCAATGAGTCATCACCAACACTTGAGGTGACATAGAATTTTTCATCCCACTTAGGTGGTGAGATAGTTGGCAGAGTGGCTAAGACCTCCTTTACCTTGTTGTAGTGATGTTTGATTTCCTCGTCCCAAGTGAAAGTTGATCTTTGAGTGAGTTGTTGCAGTGGTAGAACAAGTTGTGATAGTAGATGTATGAATCTACTTAAGTACCTCACCTTCTGTAGAAAAGAGACCAGTTGACGTGCGGTCATTGGTGAAGGTAGGGCTATGAGTGCGGACACCTTACTTGGGTCAGCGTTGATACCTTTTGCTGAAATTTCATGGCCTAGTAGAATGACTTTACTCTCCCCAATGTGGCATTTATCCACATTTAATTGCCCACCTAGGCTCTGCAACCTGGCCAAACCTTCAGTTACCTTTTCTAAATGTGAAATACGGGAGCTATATATACAAAAATCATCAATGAACACTCTTATGGATGTTCCAAAGAACGGTTGAAAAACATATGTGACATATCTTTGGAATGTGGCAGGTGCATTTGTGAGACCAAATGGCATAACCTTGTATGCAAAACAACCCCATGGCGTGATAAAAGTGGTTTTTAGCTGATCTTCCAAGGCTATGCGTATTTGAAAGTATCTAGAATAACCATCACAGACGGTATAGCATTCAAAACCCGCTACTTCATTCAGAATTTCATCCAAGAAAGGGAGAGGAAAGTGGTCTCTCTTTGTAGCTACATTTAGTGGTTTGTAGTCAACACAGACCCTCCACTTACCATATTTTTTAGGCGTCACCACTACGGGTGACACCCATTCTGAGTTTTCTACAGGATAGATGAATCCCGCCTACAGCAGTTTCCTTACCTCGGCCAAGAGTGCCTTTTCTTGTATGACCCCCAATCGTCGTAGCTTTTGCACAACTGGTTTTACCCCTTCCTTCAACTTAATATGATGTTCCACCACTGTAATGCCTGTGATTCTTTCATAGTTGTCAATGAACAGGTTAGGAAATCCCATCAACATTTGCAAGAAACTATCTTTCTCCTCAAGTGTTAATTCCGTAGAAAACATACCCTTCAACCTACTTCCTCCTAGGCCAGGTGATTTGCTCTCCTCTTCATTGGGTTGCCCTTTTAGTGATGGATCACCAGTTGTGCTTACCCTTTGTGGATCCTTCATAATGATACCCATCACATCAATGGATCTGTCACTTTCGTCGGTGGATGTGGTCTCCTCCTCAGAACTGGAAGATTCGCTAGTGGTTTCTTCTACCAATGTTTCCAGATTCATTTTCTTCTGCATGCCAATCCTCATGTCGTAGTAGATTGTCTCCCCTTTCTTACCGGTCATGCGTAGAAGGCCAGTACCCCAGTCCTGTTTTGCCTTCGTGGCCATCAACCATGGCCTTCCCAAAATTAGTGGATAGCCCTCCCTCTTAGTAGGCATTACAAAAACATCTACCTCTACCTCAGTGTTGAAAGCTTTGATTTTCATGGCACTTACCACACCCACACACTTTACTTTTGCGTTGTTTGCCATCTTTGCCTTGCATGGAGAAGGCCTGTCAACCTCGAGCCCTAATCGAAGCATCATAGCTTCGCTCATTACACATATTTGTGCACCTCCATCAATGTAGGTGTTTCCAACCCTCTTTCCTTTTATGTTTACGTCGACAATTGGAAGGATGTCCTCCATGTTGCATCCCGAAATTGCTCCAGCTACCTTTGTTTTGGAGCGTCTTGTACTTACCATTTTAGACCATTGTTGCCTTACTTTTGGTGCAAGATGTAGAAGCTGTGGCCATGTAATCTTCGGTCCTTGCTCTGCCACATCCAATGTTAGATAATAGGGATTCGAGCTTTCCCCTAGCTGGAAGGCAGTGATGCCCAATTTCCGTCGTGGCCTGGATGGTCTCTTGCTAGTTTCTCCTCTCATGCTTCTCTCATCATCTGATTGTGTAGCTTTCTCCCTCCTAGCTCATTTCACAGTCATGGATTCAAGTGGTTCTAAAAAGGTTACCTTCTCCTTACCCTTGTCCCTCTCCTTTGCTCTGGGTGGATCCACTACTACGGTTTTTCCTTTCTCTTCTAGCCTTATGATGTTTACAGGGCGATCAGGTGGTGGGGCTGGTGGAAGAGGTGGGATGGATGCTTGTAGTGGTGTCTGGGGTGGACGTAGAATTTGTGTTGGTGGGGTTGGTGCTCGGGGTGGGGGTGTTCTTTCTCTAGGGGGTGACAATTGGTTCCTCCTACCTCCTCTATTATAGTTTTGTCGTGGTTTGGGACAGTAGTACATACCGTGACCGTCTTCTCCGTAGTTGTAGCAATGATACTCCCTGTTTTGTCGTCGTGCTCTTCCAGGGTCTTGATCTCTTTCTTGACTCCTCCCTTGTTGTATTAAGTGGACAGACAAATTCTGCAGTTGGTCATTAATATGGGCCAACATATCTTGTTGGTCATCTCTTACCCCAAGAGCCGGTGGTGGTGGTGGAATGGTGGTTGTCGTAGTTGCTGGTCGACGCGATGTTCCTGATTCTGTTGACTCGGTTTCTTTGGCTTTCATTCACAACTTCTTGTCTTTAAGGCGAGCAATCTCAACGGCTAACTCGTACGTAGCCGGGAATCTACCTTTCACCTTCTCCTTGAGAAGCGGCCATAAGCCATGCGTGCACCGATCTTTTTTTAGGAAATCGGGTGCAGCTTCCCCCCTAGCCAGTGACTCAACCCACCGTTCCCACAAATCGACAAATTTGGACTCATAGGTGGCATATTCTAAAAGACCCTCCTGCTTCAAGTCTTTCAATTTGTCCCACAACTTTTCTGAAGTGGTACCTCTCCCAAAGCGCCTCTTAAAAGCGGTTTATAAGGGTTCCCAGTCATCCTTGGTTGCTTGTGGAAGTGCATGATACCATGATCTAGCTTCGAGCTTCATGAGATGCTTAAAGATTCTAACCCGGGATTCATCCCTATCTTTGTTGCTCACTACACATGCTACTTCAAAGTCATCTAGGAAGTCTGTTACCAAATCCTCCCCCTTCTTTCCTTAAAATGTTGAAAATGCTACACTTGCCATGATTACGGAGAGAGAGCTAGAAAGACACACTACTTAACTTGCAAAAGTTTTTTTTCTTCTTTACAAGGAGGAGTGTATACCCTCTTATACTAGGACATAGATTAAAACTTCAAACGGTACATTGCCTTGTACCAAAGGTAAGACAAATGGTTGATCTGATGCGAGAACCTCCAAAAACCGCACCCCACCCGGCATGGTGTCAATGACGTGCTGGTAGTGAGCCTTCAAATCCAGTATTACCTTGATTGAGCGTACACGTGTTGGTATGTGTGATCTGTCTTGAGGTAGGTTGTACTGATTCATGTGAAGCTTAGAGGTGCTTAGTCACTGTCCAAGCTTGTGGGAGAGGGTGGTGTTCTTTCCTGAAACAAACTCAGGAGATCCCTAGTTTCTCTAGTGAGAGTGTGAGCCAATGCTTCCGTTATCTGTGCTGCAGCATCAGGTGCGACTTGAAAACTGACTGTCATAATTACCTCGGTGACTTGAGCTACCCGATTCTCAAAGTAGAATAGTGTTGATTCTCTATTGTGTAGAGATCCTTCCATTTTGTTGTTGTGGGTTGGTTGTAGGTTGCGGACATGGTTTCGACCTTCTCCTTCTTCTTGTTGGCACTTGGCCTATGTATATCCACTAGGTTTGGCGTGTTGGTTGACTCTCCCACTGCAAATCGATTACCGTTACGCCTGGCACTCGAGCTTCGATGGAGATGCAGAGTTCGTCTAGTTGTGCTTGGAGCTCTTCTTCTTCTGTCGTCCAATTAGCAAATTCTGCTAGCCATTCATCCATTCACAATAGTTTAAGGGTTTCAATCTTGTAAACTGAAGGGTTTCATGAAAAGATCCTCAGTGGGGGCACCAAATGACGGGAGCAAAGCGAACCCCGAACCCCGACGGCCTCTAAAACACCGGGGACCGAATGGCGCGCCTCGAGCCTGTCATGGTAAAGCAAACAGGGGGCACCACCTAGCTTCAGTGGCTAGGACGCAAACAACACACCACCATAACAAAGTTTTCATCCAAGAGAGATGGATGCTTGGGAGTAATGATGAAAAGGAAAGGGAATGAGATCAAGTGAGAGAGAGAGAGAGAGTGTGAGGGAGGGGGTATAGCGGCTTAGTACTTAGGCATCACAAAAGGATGGCGAATCC
Organism: Adiantum capillus-veneris; assembly: GCF_014529385.1. Classification (NCBI taxonomy): domain Eukaryota; kingdom Viridiplantae; phylum Streptophyta; class Polypodiopsida; order Polypodiales; family Pteridaceae; genus Adiantum; species Adiantum capillus-veneris. Next base: position 141,471,533 of record NC_140934.1, read on the forward strand.
GCACACCCTCACATATACACAAGCTCACTCCAAAACACAAGACTAGGTGGCGATTCCGCACACCTCACATGGTCTAAACATTGCAAGAAAACATACTCACAAAACCTCAAGATTTATTTAGAGAATTAGGCGATGAAATGGGGAGCATAGGGTAGGGGAATGAGAAGGGAGAGAGTGGTAGAGCACATGGCGGATAGGTGGGAGTTGATGGCAAAGACTCGCACGAGGATTATGGCCATCATCCTTCATTTAGTTTCCCTTCATCTTCCATAGCCAAGGGTGTAGAGGTCATGCTCAAGACAAGCATGGTGATTGCCGTGATGGTGATGGTGTGGGTGCGTGTGTGTGCACTAGGCACACATAGTGCATGGTGTGTTCTTTGGTGGTGTTGTGTTTTTTTGTGTGATGGTGACCCCTCTTTATATAGGGGAGGAGGGGGGAGAAAATCTAGAATTTAGAAATGAAGAAATCATTATCTACATAGGCCATGTGACTGTGCGCCCCACTTGTCTGGCTGTGTGTATATGTGCCAGAACAGTAGTCTCATGAGAGAGAGACTAAGAGAGAGAGATGGGTTGATGAAAAAAAGTGAGAGGTGACATGGATAATAAAGTAATTACAAGAGGGGAGAGAGGGGAGTGTGTTCAGAGGTGAATCTGTGTGCAGATGTGTGTGAACACAAGAAAAATCAGGTAACCACCGGGCCGGAATGGGTCTGTGGGCACCTTTTTCAGTGAAACTGAGTGTGTGTGAGTGTGGGGGAGTTTATTTAGCTACAAGACAAGAGACATGGCGCCCTTTAGAGAGAGAGGGGGGTATTTGGGTCATGGGATATGATAGGAGAGAGAAAGAGGGGGTGGGGTATACTATTTTGGAAGATAGGGTAAGTTGCATGTGAGTTCGTGCATTATTGGTGAGTTATAATGCATTATTGGTGAGAGGTGGGGTAGCTTGAGGGGAGAGAGAAAGGAGAAAGGACAAAGGGAAGAGAGAGGGGGTTGACCTTTTGAGTGGAGGAGAGGAAAAGGGACACCCGGCGGGGCAACAGTGAAGAAAAAGGAGGCAAGGTGGGGATGGGCTACCCCGCAGGCATGAAGTGGCTTATTTTACCTTTCTTATATATTTACATAATCATACTTTATTTTTTTCTTAATTTTTTCCAATGCCTTTTATCACTACCTCCATAAGAGGGGGTTTTCATGGGATGGGGACGAGAGAAGAGGGGTATGGGAGCTTGGGTTGTGAGAAGCCCCCATCAGTGGCTGATGGTGTGTCCTCATCTGGAATGTCAATTGGTGGAGCCTGGTCAAATCGAAGAAAATAAGGTTTAAGTTGCCAACCATTTACCCTGGTTTTATGAAGTTTTCCATCAGCCTCCATAAGCTGGTAGCTTCCATTGGCATACTTTTTCCTGATGATGAAAGGGCCTTCCCATCGGAGTAGGAGTTTCTTATCCTTGTGCGTGTTGAAGCGATTGTCGTAGCGGAGCACCAACTTTCCTTTCTTCAATTCTTTTTTCCAGAGATGCTCGTTAAAGCTAAGCCCTCTATGCTCTGCTTGTGCTGCATAATAATTTATTGCTTCTTCTCTGTCTAGCTGCAGTCTTTCCAAGTTGATGATGTGATCTCTCAAATGCATGTTGGACTGTTGAAGCTGGCTTGCCATTACTCTGAGACTTTGTAGTTGCACTTCAATGGGCAAGATTGCTTCCTTACCAAATACTAGATGATACGGTGTGAATCCCAAGGATGTAGGAAATGAAGTTCTGTAGGCCCATAAAGCTGGTAGTAGATACTTATCCCAGTCTCCAGGATGATTGTTTACCTGCTTGGTAATAATTTTAGAAACCATTCCATTTACCTTTTCAACTAGGCCATTACATTGAGGGTAATATGGTGAAGAGTGCCTCCTTTTAATTCCCAATTTCTGCATTAATTCTCCTACCAAGTCTGCTCTCAAAACCTGGACCTCTATCAAAGATGATCTCTAAAGGTGTGCCAAACCTACAACATATGTGCTCGTAGATAAATTTAGCTACCTCTACCGCTGTGATTTTAGTGGTGGCTGTAGCCTCTGCCCATCTAGTCATGTAGTCGACGCCCATGATAATGTAGAATTTTCCTGAGTTGGCCCTAGGTAATGGCCCAATGGCATCAATACCCCATGTTTCAAATGGGCCATATGAGAGAATAGGTGTCTGTGGTTCAGGCATAAGTGACCTAGTGCCGGTCTTTTGACACAACTTACACGTTTTGCACCAGTGGTGTACATCACGGTTGAGGCTAGGCCATATGAAGCCTGCCTGCAAGATTTTCCTACTTGTTATGTCTAGGGCAAAGTGACCACCACAAACCCCGTGGTGACAGCTAGCAATTACTACCATGATTTCCTGAGAGAGAGGGACCTTCCTGAGTATTTCGTCCTAACCCTTACAGTACAAACCATCATTGATGAGTCGATACCTTGTGGTCTTCCGCGTCAGCCATTGCTTCTGTCCCTTTGTTAAATCTGATGGGCATTCTCTTGTTTCCAAAAAATGCATGATGTCAGGCAAGGCATCACTGCCTTGAAATAGAGGGAGCTTAAGCTTTATTGCTCCAACCACCACTTCCTGTAGTCTTTCACTTTCTAGGGCATCTGCTTCTTGGTTTTGAGCCCTTGGGATATGGTGTATTTGAACTTCTTCAAACTTACCCAACAAGGTTTTTACACCACTTAAGCGAGTCCTTAAACTAGGATTCTTGCATGTCCATGCTCCATTTACTTGCCTTACCAGAAGTAGAGCATCCCCAAATACATTAAGGTGTTGTACACCTTGTGAGACGCACCATTGTAGACCCTTGGTTAGTGCTGCATACTCAGCTTCATTGTTAGAATGTGAATCTAACAATTGGCCCAACAAAAATACCTTTGTCCCTTTGTCATCAAAGACCACTATGCCTGCAGCTGCTTTGTCGCACGCTCGCTTGTAGGCTCCATCAAAGTAGAGAGAGTATGCTCCTTCTACCATCGGTGGTACTGGAGGTAATCGGACTTCTCCCTCATTAGATGCTTCTCCTTCCCTTCAAAGACTTGGTAGGTCATGAGTCCCCCCAAACTTTCCCTTGTCGTGCTTTCTACCTGTACCGTGTAGTCAAACTCTTGCATACGAACTAGCCATTTAGTAATTCTAGCAGACACATTCATGTGCTGTACAACATAGGGAAATATTTTATCTGTGGTTAGAATCACAAATTGCTTAGGCAGCAAATATGACCTAAACTTTGTAGTTGCAAATCTAAGAGCTAGGACTAAGTGTTCCACATGGGTGAAACCTTTCCCTCTTCTGTTGCTGTCATCATTCGACTAGAGAAGTAGATTGGCCTCATGAAAGATGTCGTCGTATCCTTTTGGAGTAGCACAGCCCCCAATGAGTCATCACCAACACTTGAGGTGACATAGAATTTTTCATCCCACTTAGGTGGTGAGATAGTTGGCAGAGTGGCTAAGACCTCCTTTACCTTGTTGTAGTGATGTTCGCTTTCCTCGTCCCAAGTGAAAGTTGATCTTTGAGTGAGTTGTTTCAGTGGTAGAACAAGTTGTGATAGTAGATGTATGAATCTACTTAAGTACCTCACCTTCTATAGAAAAGAGACCACTTGACGTGCGGTCGTTGGTGAAGGTAGGGCTATGAGTGCGGACACCTTACTTGGGTCGGCGTTGATACCTCTTGCTGAAATTTCATGGCCTAGTAGAATGACTTTACTCTCCCCAATGTGGCATTTATCCACATTTAATTGCCCACCTAGGCTCTACAACCTGGCCAAACCTTCAGTTACCTTTTCTAAATGTGAAATACGGGAGCTATATATACAAAAATCATCAATGAACACTCTTATGGATGTTCCAAAGAACGTTTGAAAAACATATGTGACATATCTTTGGAATGTGGTAGGTGCATTTGTGAGACCAAATGGCATAACCCTGTATGCAAAACAACCCCATGGCGTGATAAAAGTGGTTTTTAGCTGATCTTCCAAGGCTATGCGTATTTGAAAGTATCCAGAATAACCATCACAGACGGTATAACATTCAAAACCCGCTACTTCCTTCAGAATTTCATCCAGGAAAGGGAGAGGAAAGTGGTCTCTCTTTGTAGTTGCATTTAGTGGTTTGTAGTCAACACAGACCCTCCACTTACCATTTTTTTAAGGAGTCACCACTACGGGTGACACCCATTCTGCGTTTTCTACAGGATAGATGAATCCCGCCTCCAGCAGTTTCCTTACCTCGGCCAAGAATGCATTTTATTGTATGACCCCCAATCGTCGTAGCTTTTGCACAACTGGTTTTACCCCTTCCTTCAGCTTAATATGATGTTCCACCACTGTAATGCCTGTGATTCTTTCATAGTTGTCAATGAACAGGTTAGGAAATCCCATCAACATTTGCAAAAAACTATCTTTCTCCTCAAGTGTTAATTCCGTAGACAACATACCCTTCAACCTACTTCCTCCTAGGCCAGGTGATTTGCTCTGCTCTTCATTGGGTTGCCCTTTTGGTGATGGATCACCAGTTGTGCTTACCCTTTGTGGATCCTTCATAATGATACCCATCACATCAATGGATCTGTCACTTTCGTCGGTGGATGTGGTCTCCTTCTCAGAACTGGAAGATTCGCTAGTGGTTTCATCTGCCGATGTTTCCAGATTCATTTGCTTCTGCTTGCCAATCCTCATGTCATAGTAGATTGTCTCCCCTTTCTTACCGGTCATGCGTAGAAGGCCAGTACCCCAGTCTTGTTTTTCCTTCATGGCCATCAACCATGGCCTTCCCAAAATTAGTGGATAGCCCTCCCCCTTAGTAGGCATTACAAAAACATCTACCTCTACCTCAGTGTTGAAAGCTTTGATTTTCACGGCACTTACCACACCCACATACTTTACTTTTGCGTTGTTTGCCATCTTTGCCTTGCATGGAGAAGGCCTGTCAACCTCGAGCCCTAATCGAAGCATCATAGCTTCGTTCATTACACAGATTTGTGCACCTCCATCAATGTAGGTGTTTCCAACCCTCTTTCCTTTTATGTTTACGTCGACAATTGGAAGGATGTCCTCCATGTTGCATCCCGAAATTGCTCCGGCTACCTTTGTTTTGGAGCGTCTTGTACTTACCATTTTAGACCATTGTCGCCTTACTTTAGGTGCAAGATGTAGCAGTTGTGGCCATGTAATCTTCGGTCCTTGCTCTGCCACATCCAATGTTAGATCATAGGGCCTAGAACTTTCCCCTAGCTGGAAGTCGGTGAGCCCCAATTTCCGTCGTGGCCTGGATGGCCTCTTGCTAGTTTCTCCTCTCATGCTTCTCTCATCATCTGATTGTGTAGCTTTCTCCCTCCTAGCTGTTTTCACAGTCATGGATTCAAGTGGTTCTAAAAAGGTTACCTTCTCCTTACCCTTGTCCCTCTCCTTTGCTCTGGGTGGATCCACTACTACGGCTTTTCCTTTCTCTTCTAGCCTTATGATGTTTACAAGGCGATCAGGTGGTGGGGCTGGTGGAAGAGGTGGGATGGGTGCTTGTAGTGGTGTCTGGGGTGGACGTAGAATTTGTGTTGGTGGGGGTGGTGCTCGGGGTGGGGGTGTTCTTTCTCTAGGGGGTGACAATTGGTTCCTCCTACCTCCTCTATTATAGTTTTGTCGTGGTTTGGGACAGTAGTACATACCGTGACCGTCTTCTCCGCAGTTGTAGCAATGATACTCCCTATTTTTTCGTCCTGCTCTTCCAGGGTCTTGATCTCTTTCTTGACTCCGCCCTTGTTGTATTAAGTGGACAGACAAATTCTGCAGTTGGTCATTAATATGGGCCAACATATCTTGTTGGTCATCTCTTACCCCAAGAGCCGGTGGTGGTGGTGGAATGGTGGTTGTGGTAGTTGCTGGTCGACGCGATGTTCCTGATTCTGTTGACTCGGTTTCTTTGGCTTTCATTCGCAACTTCTTGTCTTTAAGGCGAGCAATCTCAACGGCTAACTCGTACGTAGCCGGGAATCTACCTTTCACCTTCTCCTTGAGAAGCGGCCATAAGCCATGCGTGAACCGATCTTTTTTTAGGAAATCGGGTGCAGCTTCCCCCCTAGCCAGTGACTCAACCCACCGTTCCCACAAATCCACAAATTTGGACTCATAGGTGGCATATTCTAAAAGCCCCTCCTGCTTCAAGTCTCTCAACTTGTCCCACAACTTTTCTGAAGTGGTACCTCCCCCAAAGCGCCTCTTAAAAACGGTTTTTAAGGGTTCCCAGTCATCCTTGGTTGCATGTGGAAGTGCATTGTACCATGATCTAGATTCTAGTTTCATAAGATGCTTAAAGATTCTAACCCGGGATTCATCCGTATCTTTGTTGCTCACTACACATGCTACTTCAAAGTCATCTAGGAATTCTGTTACCAAATCCTCCCCCTTCTTTCCTTTAAATGTTGGAAATGCTACACTTGCCATGATTACTGAGAGAGAGCTAGAAAGACACACTACTTAACTTGCAAAAGTTTTTTCCTTCTTTACAAGGAGGCATATATACCCTCTTATACTAGGACATAGATTAAAACTTCAAACGGTACATTTCCTTGTACCAAAGGTAGGACAAATGGTTGATCTGATGCCAGAACCTCAAAAAATCACTCCCCACCCAGCATGGTGTCAATGACGTGCTTGTAGTGAGCCTTCCAATCCAATATTACCTTGATTGAGCATACACGTGTTGGTATGTGTGATCTGTCTTGAGGTAGGTTGTACTGATTCATGTGAAGCTTAGAGGTGCTTAGTCACTGTCCAAGCTTGTCGGAGAGGTTGGTGTTCTTTCCTGAAACAAACTCAGGAGATCCCTAGTTACTCTAGTGAGAGTGTGAGCCAATGCTTCCGTTATCTGTGCTGCAGCATCAGGTGCGACTTGAAAACTGACTGTGATAATTACCTCGGTGACTTGAGTTACCCGATTCTCAAAGTAGAATAGTGTTGATTCTCTATTGTGTAGAGATCCTTCCATTTTGTTGTTGTGGGTTGGTTGTAGGTTGCGGACATGGTTTCGACCTTCTCCTTCTTCTTGTTGGCACTTGGCCTATGTATATCCACTAGGTTTGGCGTGTTGGTTGACTCTCCCACTGCAAATCGATTACCGTTACGCCTGGCACTCGAGCTTCGATGGAGATGCAGAGTTCGTCTAGTTGTGCTTGGAGCTCTTCTTCTTCTGTCGTCCAATTAGCAAATTCTGCTAGCCATTCATCTATTCACAATAGTTTAGGGGTTTCAGTCTTGTAAACTGAAGGGTTTCATGAAAAGATCCTCAGTGGGGGCACCAAATGACGGGAGCAAAGTGAACCCCGAACCCCCGACGGCCTCTAAAACACCGGGGACCGAATGGAGCGCCTCGTGCCTGTCATGGTAAAGCAAACAAGGGGCACCACCTAGCTTCACGGGCTAGGACGCAAACAACACACCACCATAACAAAGTTTTCATCCAAGAGAGATGGATGCTTGGGAGTAATGATGAAGAGGATAGGGAATGAGATCAAGTGAGAGAGAGGGAGAGAGAGTGAGGGAGGGGGTATAGCGGCTTAGTACTTAGGCACCACAAAAGGATGGCGAATCCGCACACCCTTCACACATACACAAGCTCACTCCAAAACACAAGACTAGGTGGCGATTTCGCACACCTCACATGGGCAAAACATTGCAAGAAAACATACTCACAAAACCTCAAGCTTTATTTAGAGAATTAGGCGATGAAATGGGGAGCATAGGGTAGGGGAATGAGAAGGGAGAGAGTGGTAGAGCACATGGCGGATAGGTGGGAGTTGATGGCGAAGACTCGCACGAGGATTATGGCCATCATCCTTTATTTAGTTGCCCTTCATCTTCCATAGCCAAGGGTGTAGAGGTCATGCTCAAGACAAGCATGGTGATTGCGGTGATGGTGATGGTGTGGGTGCGTGTGTGTGCACTAGGCACACACAGTGCATGGTGTGTTCTTTGGTGATGTTGTGTGTTTAGTGTGATGTTGACCCCTCTTTATATAGGGGAGGAGGGGGAAGAAATTCTAGAATTTAGAAATGAAGAAATCATTATCTACAAATGCCAAGTGACTGTGGGCCCCACTTGTCTGGCTGTGTGTATATGTGCCAGAACAGTAGTCTCATGAGAGAGAGACTAAGAGAGAGAGACTAAGAGAGAGAGATGGGTTGATGAAAAAAAGTGAGAGGTGACATGGAGAATAAAGTAATTACAAGAGGGGAGAGAGGGGAGTGAGTTCATAGGTGAATCTGTGTGCAGATGTGTGTGAACACAAGAAAAATCAGGTAACCACCGGGTGGGGATGGGTCTGTGGGCAACTTTTTCAGTGAAACTGAGTGTGTGTGAGTGTGGGGGAGGTTATTTAGCTACACGACAAGAGACAAGGAGCCCTTTAGAGAGAGAGGGGGGTATTTGGGTCATGGGATATGATAGGAGAGAGAAAGAGGGGGTGGGGTATACTATTTTGGAAGATAGGGTAAGTTGCATGTGAGTTAGGGTGCATTATGGGTGAGTTATAATGCATTATTGGTGAGAGGTGGGGTAGCTTGAGGGGAGAGATAAAGGAGAAAGGACAAAGGGAAGAGAGAGGGGGTTGACCTTTTGAGTGGAGGAGAGGAAAAGGGACACCCGGCGGGGCAACAGTGAAGAAAAAGGAGGCAAGGTGGGGATGGGCTACCCCGTAGGCATGAGGTGTCCTATTTTACCTTTCTTATATATTTACATAATCATACTTTATTTTTTTCTTACTTTTTCCAATGCCTTTTTTCACTCCCTCCCTAAGAGGGGGTTTTCATGGGGTGGGGACGAGAGAAGAGGGGTATGGGTGCTTGGCTTGTGAAAAGCCCCCATCAACACCTCAAATGACGGTTGAGGACATTTGCAGTATTGCAATCACCGTCACACGGCAAGAGATGTCATTGGCACTAGAAGGTGCATCAATGTAAGTGCATCAAGTTAAGGAGGAGCTTCAAACTCAACTCAGGCAAGCATCACAAGCTACACAAAGGTCTCATGCAGAAGAAACCCTAAATAGAGACTTGCAAAGGGAGGTGAAGGTGCTATCTCGCCACGTAAAAGAGTTAGAAGCGACTATAAAAAAACAAAATGCTGCCACATTCATTGAGCACCCAACATCTATTGAGGCCCCTCCAACTTCTGGTGAGCACGGTGGTCCTTGCCCCATATGTAGATCATTCTTTCATGAGTGGTGTGGTCACTTCAGCTTGCCATGCGGACATATGTATCATATATCATGCTTGATGCAAAGCATGATGAATAACTTTCATTGTGCTATATGTGAGTTTGAGATATCCAAAAAGATATATGCAATGTTCAAAATGTCCGAAGACTATAATAAGCTTAAAGGTCAACGTGAACAGGAGAATGAAGATATTCTCACAAATATTTCACTATCACTTGGATAGTTTTTGTAACATTTGATAACATTGACTCGTTGTCTTGCGAGAATTTATTAGTGAATTGTGAATTGTCTTCTCTTCAGCTTCAATTATGATATGTGATAATGCAACGATTTGTTAGGGATTTGTATATTATGAAGCTTTAATAGTGATTTGTGGCCTTGTAAAGGTTTTTAAGGGCTTCGTTTATTATTAAGGAAATGTCTAAACCTTAAACTAAATATAAAAAAAGGCTTATAAGATAAACAGTTTCTGAACTTAACCATAAGTCACTCAATGGATTCGATAATCTATTAATTAAACCACCGTCGCTTGCTGCGACGGGTCAAAGTTGGTTCAATTTCCAAATTCTCTTCAATCTCTTCTAAAGTACATGTAGTTTCTACTTCATGCGATTCTCCTTGCAGCTCATTGTCTTCCTCCACCTCATCATTGGTTACATCATAAGTCCAACGCGGCATGTCCTCTTTGTAGTTCTCATCTTGCACTCTTGCCAATAGCCGATGGTTGCAATACATATACACTAATTTTTCAGCTCTTGAATTTAGAAGGCGGTTTCTGATGGTGGAATGTACATATTTATATGTACTCCAGTTTCTCTCAGAACTTGAATTGGATGCACATTGGGCTAGGATTCTAACATCTAGGCATTTAAGGGTGGGTGCACTACCACCATTCATCATCCACCACTTCCACGCTGGTTGCTCCGTGGCAAGTTTCTGCACAAATTATGTACCAAACTTAACCTCTTTGAGTTTAAACTTCGTAAGATCAGTAACAGCTGATGCATGCTCATCAGGATCATCATAAAACCTGCCCATCACATCATAAAAGTATTCCAGCACCTCCTCATCAAGTTTGTCTATTTCCATTGCCCAATACTCTGGATCTAATAAGAAAGCTACGATGTGTAGTGGACTATGTGCTCCAACCCATCGACCATGCACATACTTTCTCAAAATTTCTCTCCTATTTTGAGTGAATGGTGTCTTCCAAGGCTTCACAATTGGCTCCTGGGGCTCATCTCAATTTGCAAGGCTTTCTTGAACAGTCCACCAAGCCATCCACACCTTACCTATGTTAGGCAAGGCAGAATCCAGTTGGCGTAATGCGAGCATAATTGGCATCATGACATTGTGCACATCCACCACATCATCCCAAAAGTGGCGATCAGCTAGTAGATCTCTGATCACCCCTATTTTTCTTTTTATCTTCTCCCTTTGACCAGCCTCCCATTCTGAAGAAGTGGCACAAACAAATGTCTCCATCATAGCATTCTTATTTTTTATTAGTGATTATACCGTATAGTAGTTGGTGCAAAATCTAGTTTCGCACAACAGTTTTAACATAGTAGACATCCTCTGATGGTACATGTCAAGAACCCTCTGACGCTTCAAAACAAACTTGACTATTAAGCGAGCATTGTCTACTATCCATTTGAACCACTCTGTGTCCTCCCTCTTGTACCAATCTTGCAATACCAAGTTCAAGCTGTGTGTACTGCAACCAACACTATATAGGTGAGAGAAGCGACTTTCAAGTATTCTACTTGCAACCCTGCAATTTTTGGCATTGTCCATGATTACTTGGACAACATTTTCTTTTCCAAGTTCCTCAACTGCGTCGCCAATGATGTCAGCTATAAAACTGCCAGACTTTATTTGACCAGAGCTATCCACAGCTTTGATAAAACATTCACCACGAGGATATACAAGCATGATGTTGATCAATGGCCGCCTTTGAACGTTGGACCAACCATCACTAACTATGGTGTATCTAGATTGTTCTGTTGCATTTAATATTACCCTTTGAGTTTCCTGTTGTGTGCTTGTGTAACATTTATCCAACAATTGGTTTCTCATATGGTGATATGTTGGAGGGGTAAATCCAGCACCATACTCCCCAATGCATTTCCAAGCTGACTTCCATGCATCACGGGTGACAATGGCTAATGATCCCCCAGTGAAATAGACGGCTTTAGCTAGTGCAAGTTGTGCTTCTTCTAAGGCAAGTGTTTTGAAGCTCGTATGTAAGCTAACCTGTCTACTTTTTGACGATCCTACCTGAAAGTCAGGAGATCCATGGTTTGGAGGAGTACTTCCATCGAGAAGTTGGTTCCCTACTTTGAGTGCTTCCATTGGTGGGCGTTACACGCAATGATCCCTCATACTGGTTTGATCTTATCGATACGGGGGTGTGATGGTCGAAAGTAGAGAGTTTTGATCTTTTTCTCGTGGAAATTAGCTTACCAATTAAATCTTTTAAGCGCATAGCTGCTTCTTCTGCACCTAAGCCCTTGCACTTTCCTCCTTTGATTCTGGTATTGCCACCTAGCAAATGATCCCTTATTCTTGGTGCTCCTCCAGATTTCTCTTCGCCACAAAAGTTATATTTCCAATCTTGATACTTATTTGAATTTGTGGCAAAATTCCACTCGGGTCCTAGACTTTTTCCACCTGCCTTTCGCTTCCCTTGCGAAGCAGGACCTAGCATCGAGGTAGGAGGTCTCCTCAAGGAAGCCAGGCTTGGGACACCAACACCACCGCTCACATTCCCGGTGGAAGACATACTTATTAGATGCCTGCAATACCAATAAACATAGCTCAGTATGTTATCTCTTCTTTCAAGTATTATTCAAACCAAACATTAGTGTTATAATCAATATCACACACAAGCGTAGTAGTAAAGCCTGAAGGGAATAAACCTCAATCTACTCAAACATGAGCAAGCAAATACAACGGTGAATCAAATATGTGATCAGTCCATCCCAAAAGTAGAGATATCGACCCAAAGATTCACCTTCCTACCCCTTTCATGAATTAGTCCAGTCCAAAAAAGAACTAATGACCCATGATTGGAGCTCTAATCGAAATAGCAAGCAAATACAGCGGTGAATCAAACATGTGATCAGTCCATCCCAAAAGTAGAGATATCGACCCAAAGATTCACCTTCCTACCTCATTTCATGAATCAGTCTAGTCCAAAAAAGAACTAATGACCCATGATTGGAGCTCTAATCGGAATAGCAAGCAAATACAACGGTGAATCAAACATGTGATCAGTCCATCCCAAAAGTAGAGATATCGACCCAAAGATTCACCTTTCTATCTCTTTTCAAGAATCAGTTCAGTCCAAAAAATAACTAATGACCCATGATAGAAGTTCTAATCAATATAGCAATCAATTTAGCAAATATAACGGTGAACCAAACATGAGATTAGTCCATCCCAAATGTAGAGATACCGACCCAAAGATTCACCTTTCTACCTCCTTTCAAGAATCAGTTCAGTCCAAAAAAGAACTAATGATCCATGATCAGAGTTTCATTAAGTTTTAATTTTTTTAAAAGACTATCCATTCTTTTACCTTTAGTTTTTCTTCTAAATTTTAAAGGATGACCAAATTTAGAGGAAGCGGTGATGTGATGTGATGTCTGCTACAGGGTTATATAGAGCCGCCAAATATGGAGGGGGTACATGATGGGGCCGGCGGGATTCTTGCTTTGCCCGCCGGGCCCGCCGGACTATATCACATACCCGCCGGGCCTGCCGGGGTTTGTGGTTTCCCCATCAGTTCTACGTTTTCTACCGGTTTTCATAAGTCATGACATTAGATATGTTATTAACATGAAAAAAATAGTGATAATAACAACAATAATTAACATTTAACAAAATGCATCATCGCGTAATTAAAATCCCTATCTAGCAATCTTGTTACAATCTTACGATCAAACTGATCGACCTACATTATCTAGGTCTATCCAAAGAGAATAGTATTTAATCTCATTAATTTTGGTTGAAATTCGATCTTTAAAAAAAAAAATTAGACAAATGGTTGAGCTTTGTTGGAAGTCTTCATTTATCTAATAATAACAAGAACACTGGCTTGCTATCATCTCCAAGCATATAAGTCACTCATAGGCACACAGTCTCTCTCTCTCTTTATCTCTTTGTGTGAGATCTGAGATCTCCCTCCCTGTAGAGCTCCATCATCTCTAACCTTGACTCCTCTTACAGTTTTCGCTAGTGAATTCCATTAGATCTGTAGGCAAGCATTGATAGTTTACTGAATCTCAAAACATGGAGGGCCTTAAATGAGTATGGCTCCACCAAATATGATTGGAAATTCTAGACTCCTATGCACACGTACAAAATTGACCCCACATCAGTTGTATGAAAAGCGGATCATGTCACCATTGAAGTATTTGTAGCTTTAAAAAAAAAGGGGGCCTCGTACAGCTTATGTAATACAATGATTGTGATTCTTTCTTTTAGCACGTGCACAACACATTATGAAAGAGTCTTTCACTCCTTTTTGCAACCTTGTGAAGGCATTATATTTCTAGTTAGTTTATACATTCATTTTGAACAAGTAGAGACTTATAATTGATCATTTCCCCAGTAGTTCCAAATTAATACTCACCTACACTACATAGTCTTTGCACTACTCCTTCATAAGCTGATATAGATTTATAAAACATTTTCTTCATTCTATCATGTTTAAATGACTTATTCTCATATTTAACTCTTGTTCGTCAATGTCCGCTTCTATAAACACTTATTGTTAACAACTGAAAACAAAATAGGGGACAATCAATTTGTGTGATGACTAACCTTACCAACCCTCCCTATCCTTTGTACTTTGTTTTAACAAGACTCATACACGAGAATTATTATTTTCATGATTTTACTAATCATTCCTACCTTCAAGGCATCCGTTTACAAGTTTTTGTAACTATATGGTTTTCTAATTCTAGTATAAACAATCATAAACATCCTCCATGTACAATCAAACTGAACATGTGGTCTGTTATACAAGGTATCACTTGAAAGGCCACATCGTACTTCTCTTCTTTTTTCATTTCATAGCCCCTTTTCTGAATAAATTTGTCACATTCTTCTATCTTGGTCTGAGATAAATAGTTGCAGTTGTCTCCTATTTGTCCCTCTCTGTACATGCACACATTGGTGTCTACATTTTCAAATAAGGTCTATTATCCAAGTACGTACCTCCAGTACCTCTTTTATCTTTTCAGGTTATCTTATGAGCTATGAACCCAACCATTGCTTATATAATGGCTTGAATTTTGCACTAAATGGAATTTTTTATTAAGGTCATTTTCCATTCTATAACTCCTCACTTGAGGTAAGGTGTTTTGGATTCATAAATAAAAGTTTGTAAATATTTTTCTCTATGTCTTTTCTAGTCCATCGGTCACGTACAGAAATATTCACCAATTAGGCAGTGTGTAGATACTCACCTTGGTGCAGATCCGCTGATTTAGGCAGCACATTGATAAATTGCAGATACATGTTTTATAAACAATATCAAATGCAGATTTGCCGGTTTAGGAAGCATTAGTGCAGATTCGCCAATTTAGGTAGCATGTCTTATTGGTGTAGATTTTGCCGATTTAGGCAACACCAATCAGAAAATCATGCTGCAATGGTTGGTTACCACTGACTGGTATGATTTTGTTACCCAGGTATACAAAATGAAGAATATTTGGATTTAAATTTGAAATGGGTACATGTTGGCAGATGTTTGGATTTGGATTAAGAATGGATATATGATCCTTTTCTACCACAATAGCGTTGAACTTGAGATTGATGAGGATTGATTATTGAATGATGAGTGTGACCAATGATATACTGATTCATCAAGGTATGACACGTACTACTTATTCTAGTGGTATGGGACACTAGAATAGGTAGTTTGTGGATGACGGCAGGCATAAGCAATGTTGTTTTGTTTCATAAATTTTTCATTTTATAACGTGCTATTTCTGACAGAGAATATTAATCACTATTTTGACAAGTATGACTTGCAGATATTCTATCTTTGCAAGTAAGGACAATTTCTTTCTAGCGGAGAGGTATATATGGAATTCATATTTTATTGGTTAGTGTAGCTGACATATGGAAAAGGCTAAGGGTTATACAAAAGCATAATATATTTTATCATTTAAGTGCTCTTTATGAGCCATGGCCAATTAATTATTGCTCGGCCGGTCAATATGTATTCATTTGAGCATTCACTAATCTATAAATAAATACGTGCAAGAGGAAAATGCTCACTCTTGCACGGGGGGGGGGGGGGGGGGGGGGGATTGCACCCAGTGCTCATGTCTATTCTTCTCTCCTCTCCTCTCTTCTCTCTCACCATGCCGGAGTAGCACTCCACTCTAGGAGGTGCATCCGCATGTGCCCTGTCCATCTCTCCCGCTCTTTGCCTCTCTTTGTCGTGTGCAATTTCGATTATGGTTATGCGATTCATCAGGTATGCAGATTCACGGTTTTATTGCTTGTAGCATATTGTTCTCGATATTTTGCAGGGCCACCACTTTCTTCATTTGTAGCATCTGCATGGCAAGACTATGACATAACAAAACTTCACCCCGACAGCTCGTTTCATTGCCTCCAACACATAGAACACCTCAAGTTTGTGTTCTTTATGCAGCCCAATGGTCCACGTGTACAAACCTCTACCGATATCAAAACACACTCATAGCAAGAGAAAAAGAGAGGAGGGTAGGAAAAATCCAACATGAGGAGGGGAAAGTCGGCTTAGCACCGTCTTTACAACCAAAGCACTTTTGAAATGGTGAGCTATCACAAAAGCACAGACCCTTTGGCTCAAATTGGCTTTTGCAGACTCACCCCTGTGGAAAAAACTTCCTTGGTATGTCAAAAGACCCCAAAAATGGGTGCAAAATGTGGTTCTATAAAGCTTTCAGTCTTTTTTTAGCAAGTGAGCAAGCACCGAACGCTTGTTTCTCTTCTTTTGGCAGGTTTGCATGCATACTGCCACTTTCTAGGCTTTGTCGCCTTGTTTGTCTCTCACTATCTTTGTACCAGTGCGGGAAGGCCCCCCCCATGCACTAGCGCTCGTGCTAGTAGGAGGCCTCCCTAGGCTTCAAAAATATTGGCCTGTTTCAGGCATGGGCACGCGATCTTTCCATGCCATTAACTCCATTTTGTCCAACCTTGCCACAATGTGCCTGAACCACCGTTGTCATGTAAAAATGTCGCCATGTGTCCATTGGGCCACCCGTTGCCCGCTCAAGCAGCGCCAGTGCCATCGACGCCATGGACACCCACTGTGAGAGCTATCCACTCTTTCTTGATGCACCTAATGAAGGATTCTTTATAGCATTTATACCTCTGCCTTTTCATTCGCACCCTTGCATATGGCTCATTCGCACTGCCATGTGGCACCCTCAAGTGAAGACCCCTTATGGGTTCAAAAAACTCCTTATTGTTGCTTCCAAAAATTCCTTCTTCACCCCAACTTTGACCTTTCCATACTGCTTGCCTACTTATCATATCAAGTTTCTGTAAAAACCTACCAGGTTTGCACACCGCTCGCTTTGATCTCCAAAGATCCACCCTCCTCCGACCCTTTTACATCCTTGAATGATAGGCCCAAAATCCGTAAAAAACCACTTTCACTCACCATATCTTGGTCGTTGTCACTCTTATCAATGAAAACCTCTAGATGGAACGGCTTTCAATGCCACCACAATAGCTCAGCTCCAAATTTACATCAAAGCTCCTTATCTTGGCATTCCAAAATCCGACACACTCCATAATCCAAGATCTACACATTCATCTACTGGAACTAGCTCTAGTCACCTCTCTTCACCTGCCCAATATTTTTGGAGTCTACAAACCATTCGAGCTTTAAATATCCATATCTTGCAGACCGTGGGTCCGTTTTGTTGGAGGTATATATGGCTCACTCTACTCAACTTTGTCTCACCTATATATATGTATCTTGTCCTCAATATGAATCAGTCTTTGGAAGCGTACATGGTGTGTCTCTTGTCTCGTCTCTCTATTTCTCTCTACATCTCAACATGGTATCAGAGCGATAACGGTCACACAATGATTCAATTCATGGTGACAAAACAGAGTATGTGTATGTGATTTGCATGTAAGATTCAGAATTGGTACAAATCTTATTTATGAGGATTGATTCTTGTTAATTGTGGTTGTTTTTGTGTTAAGAAGAATATGATTAGTGTTTTGTGTGGTGTTTATTGCTAATCGATACGATGAATCGTTGATTACATTTTCTTGTGGATTTGTCTTTAGACACCTAGAACTTCATCTCAATTTTCGAGAGTCTTCGGCTCAAAATTTGGAGGAACGAGAAAAGCGCAATGGAGCATAGCGCAATGACACTTTCCATTGAAACCTTGTTTGTCTCCTCGAGCTCTTAGATTTGAGTTCTAGATTTGCAACAAATGGATGAGATTGCAATACAAAGTTATGTTGTTTTTACTAGAATTGAGCTCGACGCAAGTTTCGTCCTCGTGTGTCTTCATGAAGCGTCCGCGATCGTTTTTCTAATTTTGGTGTTAACTTTTTTGAGCAAATTTAGCTTTTTGTTATTCATATTGCAACTGTCAATCTTGAGTCTCATGTGGCATCTCACGTCACTCTATTTTGAGGACTCTTTTATTATTAACGTCTCCTTTTCCTTGCTTTTTTGGGTGACGTCCCTCACATCTTTGGACGTTTATTGAGTATCCTTCTTGTGTTTATCATTGGCAGAACACAGTCTTCATATTCCTCTTGTTCTCAATTGCAGCCTTTCACCATATATGGTGTACAGATTCTGGGATCTTATCTTATACGTCTTCTTACAACCATATATGGCTATAACTATTCTCGTCAACGGTTTTCCTTCTGACTAGCGTTCTGTTCCTCCTTTCGAAGGCCAAGGATTTTCAGGTTGGAAAGCAAAGATGTTGTTAATTATTAAAGGCAATAAACTCTCTCATATTGTCCTTGGAAGTTGTGCATATCCGCCTCATCCTGTTGATACATATCATGACAACGTGCTTATCACTGAAGGACATGTATTTGAAGAATCACACGTTGCAAATACGGATTGGCAGCGATGTGATAAAGCAGATCTTTGGTATATTCTTTTTGCTCTTTTTAATTTTGTTTTGCTTGATGTGTATGAGCTACCTACTTCCCACGACGTATGGGAGTACCTTATTGCAAACTTTAAGGAGAAATCTGTTACAGAAAAACTTTATTTGAGAGGTTTGCTTAACAAGTTACAATATAAAGTTGGTATTGTCATGACAGGATATATTGAGTCTTTCAAATCCATTATTAATCATCTTGCTGTTGTCGGTGATCTTGTTCCACAAAAACGATTGATTATACTTCTTCTTGACACGATGAAGGACTCTTCTGATGATAACATTGTTACTATTCTTTCTAATAAAGATGGTCTCGATTTCAACCAAGCCTGCATGTCTTTAATTGAATACTCTCAACATCAAGAAGGATGTAATGTTGGTCATGATACAGCTATGATTTCACAAGAGGAAAATGAGTCACAACAGATGGAACGTGCTTGTTATCCCGAAGGCGTCCATTTCAACGAGAAAACCGCAGAGGTGTCCGTCGCGGTAATATTTTCTCTCGCCTCAAATTTCCAAAAGAGAGAGAAAATCCTTGGGATAAGAGATAAGAAATCCCCCATTCTAAAAGCTAAAACACCTGCACAACTTCCAGAGAGCTCATTTTTTAGCAAGATAGAGAACACCCCTATGTTCGGCGGCCATAACTCTTTCATCCTTCATCTATTTTCTGTCTATGTATACTCTACGAACATCTCCACGAGACAAGCTTTGTCATGATGTACTCACATTCTCCTTATTTTGAGCGTGTTCTATACTTGGAGGGTTTTTCATAAATCTTGATAGGTGTTTATCACAGGTATTTTCGGCGGTGCAATAGTTCCTTCTTCTAATAGTGTGACTCATGCAAGGCTATAAAGGCAATCATTTTCCTTCTTGTTTCCATGCTAACATTGTTTTGGTGCCCCCACTGAGGAGCAAGTGGTCTTATGGTCCAATTCCTGTGAAATATGTCTATTCTACATGCAGAGAAGCTAAAAATCAAGACAAGTGACAAGGTGGTAGCACCTATGTTTGAAGTCCCTAAGATAGAGAGGGATCACTCTCTTTTCTTTAATGGAGCCTATAAGAGGATAGTGGAAAAACATGTAGTGGGCCTCGTTGTTTTCAACGAGAAAGGGAAAAAGGTATTCTCCATTGGGCATCGCTTGGATTCCCACTCTAACAATGAAGTAGATTATGTAGCCTTAACTCTTGGGTTAGAGTGGTTTGTGAAACAAGGTATTCAATAGTTGAATGTATATGGTGATGCCATGCTTTTAATAAAACAGGTACAAGGAACTTGGGATTGTAAAAATCATAGCTTGCTAGGACATTTTCACCAAGTTAAGAAAATTTTAAGGAAATTTCAAGATGTACAATAACATCATGTCCCTCTAGCAAAAAATCAAGAAGCAAATTCTCTAGTTAGAGAGAAGCTACAAGATGTTCTAGTGGTAGGTATTATCAAGTTGAAGATGCTCTCTTTGATGGTAGAGATTCTACACCTAACATCATGAGTTTCTTGGACACAGGAGAGTGTCCTAAAGTTATTACTAAGGGCCAAAAGTAGTGGCTTGTACGCAAGGCAACAAAGTACTGCCTTATCAATGATGAACTCTATTGCAAGGGTAGGGATCAAATTCTTAGGCGTGTACCTCTCTCTAGAAAGACCACTGAAATCATTTCGAGTTTCCATGATGGGTTTTGTGGAGGGCACTTTGTACTTGGAATCACTAGTAGGAAGGTTCTACAAGCCGGGTTTGTGTGGCCTAGTTTACAGAGAGATGTACATCACTAGTGTAAAACCTGCAAGCAATGTCAGAAGGCAGGGGATAGGAGGCTCACATATGAGCCACAAAATTCTATAATATCTTATGAACCATTTGAGAAATGGGGAATGGATGCCATTGGGCCTTTGCCAAAAAGACAATCAGGTAAATTTTATATCATCGTGTGTGTGGACTACATGACCAGGTGGGCTAAGCCACCCTGATTACAACTAAGGAAGTGGCTAAGTCTGTATTTTAAAACATTTGTTTCCATTTTGGCACTCCTCTTAATATAATTTATATGGCAAGGAACCAAGCTTTAGAGGAGACCTAGTACGAGAGCTAATGGAGAAGCTGGGCATCTCATGACAACACTCAACTCCCTACTACCCACAATGCAGCGGCTTGGTGGAGAAGGTGAATTGTATGATCTATAAGATCATCACTAAATAGGTAAACAATCACAAAATTGATTGGGACAAGAACCTTATGGCTGCACTTTGGGCTTATCGCACTTCATTTTTCACATACCTTGGATTCACACCATATCACTTGATGTGTGATACAGAGGCCATTTTACCCATTGAAGTACAATTGGCTAGTCTTAGGGTGCTAGCTAGGCAGATGGAATGCCCTAAATCTCATCTTCACAACCACATTCTTGATCTAGAGAAGCTTCAACTAAATAGAGAAGATTCTATCAACTATTATGCAGCACAGGCAGAGCAACATTGCGTTACCTTCAACAAGGGACTTAAGGCAAAAGGTCTCAAGAAAGGTATAATGTCCTAATATATGATAACTCGCTCTAAATTTCAACTAGAATTAAAAAATTACCAAGAAGGTTTGACATGGATAGCCCTAGCATAACATAGAATATTTAAGTGTGAACTTTGTATTACATGTTTGGAAAAGGCCGGTGTAGGTGTTGTTGGCCGATTTTTGAAAATCAAAGAAAAAAAAAACTTATTTTTCCTCTGTCGAGGCCTTGGCGACACTGTAGAAGGCTCGGCACCGCCTGGTAAACCTCACGACACCTCTACGGGCATGTCACAACCCTCCCCCCCCCCCCCCCCACCCCCCCCCCCTTTGATTGGCGGGGCTTATCACCCTCATGCCCCCGCTTGTCTATACCCCAGCCTAGCCGGCTGCCTCCGCTTTCAGATACCCTCTCTCTCTCTCGCTGTAGTTATTTATCTGGTGGCATTCAATGAAATTATTCCCCCCCCCCCCCCCTTACTGGCCACCCTTGGCAGGCGCGCAAGCCTCGAGCACTCACCCATACCTCCTCTCTCGCTTTCTCTCACGCGCTCACCCAGACCCCCCCTCTCTCTCTTTCTCTCGTCGCGCTCCCTCCGTGTCGAGCCGCATGTGAACTCCCACTCTCCCGTATTCTTCAGAAACACCCCCGCCACCCTCTCATTCCCCCTCCCTTGGCTCGCTTATATTCCCCCCCCCCCCCCCCCCCCCCCCCCCCCCCTCTCTCCCCACCTGCTCGCCTCACCCTCCCCTCAGCCTCATTACCCCTCCTCCCTTGGCCCGCTATCCCCACCCTCCTTCTTCCCCCCCCACTCCATTGACTTCTCCCCTCCCTCAGCCTTGAGTCCACACCATGCAAGACAAAGAATAGGACAAACCCCCCCCCCCCCCCCCCCCCCCCCTCACACACTCTGTCTCCCTCCCCCCATGGTGGGCACCCGCCATAGAGCCCCCTCTCTCTCCTATCCACGCCACCTCAATCCCCTTCTGTCTCTCTCTCTCTCTCTCTCTCTCTCTCTCTCTCTCTTCTCTCTCTCTCTCCTCTCTCTCTCTCTCTTCATTCTTCTCAGCCTAAAGGCGCAGCGTAAGGAGTCGAAGCCCACTCTCCCCTCCACACCACACACTCACTCACCCTCACCCTCGCACACCCTCGTCCTCTCTCCCTCACTCACCACCCCCAATCCCCTCTCCCCCTCTCGCGCTCTGTTTCGGCTCCACCCTGCCCGCAATCTCTCTCTCTCTCTCTCTCCGTCTCGGCCTGTAGAAGGCGCAGCAGAGAGCTCTTTTCTTCTCTTTCTCTCTCTCTCTCAATACACACACACACACACACACACACACACCATCCCCCCCCACCCCCCATCTCCCGTAGCTGCCGCTGGCCGCAAACACAGAAAAAAAAAACATATAATATATACATTATATAGATAAACCCCCCGTTCCCACCGCACGCTTGCACACACACACACCCATATATATATATATATATATATATATATATATATATATTTACATCCACCCACATACACATATATACACACACACACATATACACACATAAATACACACACACACACATATATATATATATTATATGCATATTTACATCCACCCACATACACATATATACATACACACACATATACACACATAAATACAAGAAAAAAAAGGAAGGATTCCATGACTACGACGACAAGGAAAAAGAAGGAGGACCCAAAGCACACGCCGCCAACAATAAAAAAGAAAAATGCACCGAAGGCATGCCCCGGCCGACCCCGAAAAGAAGTACGCTCTACACCGACGCACTAGCAACACAGCATTCGTCGGCAACACACAACCACGATGCAAATTTCAGTAATTTATAGGTTATTTTCATCATTTCTTCAATTTTCACCCAAGCCATTGTAAAATCCCACTTTGTAAATTTCCTCTCTCTAGGTGATGGTCACAAAGGCCCACCTAGAGATTCTCATCTTTTAATAACCTCCCAAAACAAAGCAAGGGTCAATCACACCGGGCCCACCACTTGTTTTGTCCCCCCGATTAAGCTTACCCTAATCACACTGGGATTACCATAATCCAAGCAGCCAACACCTATAAATTTGCACTGAGAGGTCACTATCGGTAGGGGGGGGGGGGGGGGGGGGGGTTGAGTCCTGAGAAGTCAACACTTGGTAAGAGTGTAGTGGGAAGAGTTGACACTATCACCATCACGGTGAGGGGTCTTGTGTGTTGGGTTTACCTTGGGGAATTGCACCATGCGAAGGGAGCCACGTCCATCTCTTGACTCCAAAGGTCTATGCATACACGTATACACACTCTTGGTAGAAAGCTTCACAATCATTGAGTCATCTTAGAGAGCGCACCAAGTAGTTTGCACCATCTTTTCTCCCTACCACTCTATCACCACGGCGTGCCATTTGTAAATACTGCAGAAGTAATTCTCCCTCACACCCCCGAGGGTTTTCATCATTTGCAAATCTCTTTCTGTCTCTCTCTCTCTCTCTCTCTCTCTCTCTCTCTCTCTCTCTCTCTCTCTCTCTCTCTCTCTCTCTCTCTCTCTCTCTCTCTCTCTCTCTCTCTCTCTCTCGGTGTGTAAGTTTGCGGTGTTCACATCATCGTGGTTCAAGGCGCGCCATTCGGCCCCCAAAGTTTTAGAGGCCTTCAGGGTTCGGGGTTCTCTTTTCTCCTGTCATTTGGTGCGCCCACTGAGGAGGGCTTTCTAAGACGCTTCAATTTACAATGTTGAAAGTGATGTCCACTATCCATCATGGACAAATGGCTGAAGGAATTTTCTAACTGGAGGACAGAAGAGGAGGAGACGAAGAAGGCACTAGCCACCTTCATTGAAGTGCTACTGCCAGGCTGCACCATCGTTAGTATTCAAGAGGTAAATTCTCCATCTCATGTTGCTCGTTCTAACCATAAATTGAGAGCATCAGGTGGAAGGTCGGTGAAGTTCCATCACTATTGTCAACCAAGCACACTGTCAATGAGTGACAGCAACGAAGGCAGCAAAAGGGCTGAAATTTTCTACATAGACATTCATCGCAAGGAAGTCATTCACATCAAAGAAGGGAAGAAAACGGTGAGGCCTCTTTTCCCTAAAGAAACTGTAGTCAAAGTTATAACTCCAAAGTGGCCTAAAGGGGCTAGTCGAGCCAAAGGTAAGGAGAAGATAAGACAGTCTGGAAACACATGACCCTGAAGGGAGAAGCATCTGGCCAAGCAAGTGCTTCAAGCTCAGAAAGTCGGGTTGTGCCCAGCTTGCCAAAGAGGAAGTCATCCGAAGCTAAGCGGCGGAAGGTCGCCTACCGATTTGCACGACACATGCGAGTGCTCCCAATCCACTTCAACAATCCCAAAGAGGAAGTGGTAAGAAGATTCCCATGTCCTAGGGAAGAGTGGTTCGGTTACTGCTCTCGCTATTTTGGAAAGCGAGTGGAGGACCTTCCTCCTCTCCCCGTACGACATATCCTGAAGAATCTCTCCACCACGAGAGAAACCCAGTGGGATGGAGACGAGATGCAGCTCAATGGAGTAGAATTCATGCAACACGCTGACTACGAAAATTACCTACAATTGATGTTAGCTAAGAGGCTGGGAGTGGTCAGACGTGTCGCCATCACCCCATACGTGCTGAGCAACAAAGGAAAGGTAGAGACCATGGAAGGCGACAATCTCTTGAGGATGTGCCGACTCATCAACACTGGCACAGTAAGAGTATAAGTAAGTATTCCACCCTCTATGCATGATGGAAAACGGGCCGACGACATTCTCGTTCAGATTCCTGCAGCATATGCATGTGAATATCTATGTAGATAGGAAAGTCTTCTACCAACAGAAGATTGTATCCCTATTCGGTGCGGCGGTACTAGGAGAAATCCTCAATTCCCCGAACCCTATCATTTTTCCCATATTGGATTACCATCATTCCTTTAATGTTTCTATCTTTATCCTGTTTTAACCTATCCACCCACTCCTGTAAAAATCCGCTATGAGCCGCTATTGTTGTTAATGTAAAAAAAAAAAAGGTTTTTAATCTCCTGAATTACTACCATGGCAAGCATTTCTTTCCCCATGTTCAGTGCAAAGAAGGGAGAGGATCTCACCACCGACTTTTTGGATGATTTTGATATTGCTTATGTCGTCTTTAACAAAGATGACGATGAAAGTAGAGGCCATGTCTTGGTATAATGCATTACCCTAGGCTACCAAGAATGCATGGGATGTGTTAAGGGATACTTTTGTAAAGAGGTTTGGTGGAGGTACAACCTCGGAGAAGCTATGGCTGCTATTGACAGAATTAAAGCAGGGAAGTCTGCTAGAGTATGCCACCTACAAGTCCAAATTTGTGGACTTATGGGAGAGATGGGTTGCCTCACTGGAGGAAGACAAAGGAGCTCCTAATTTCCTAAAGAAGGACCATTTCATTGTTGTTCTATGGTCGCCGCTTAGAGAGAAGGTGAAGGGAAGGTTTCTTGCAACATATGAGTTTGCAGTCGAAGTAGCCCACCTTAAAGACAAGAAGCTACGTATGCAAGAAATATTAAACGAGTTAGAGGAAACAAGCTCAGCCCGACCAACCCCAGTGACTGCAACAGCCAATCATAGAATCCAACTGCAGGAGGCATCAAAAGAGCAGCAAGACCTGCTGAATCGCATCACCACCCAACTAGAGAGTTTATCTGTGCATCTAGTGCAGCAAGGGTATGCACTTGGCAGGAATCCAGAACAAGGAAGAGGACAACGAAGGTAGAACCAAGAGTACCACTGTTACAACTGCGGGGAACATAGCCATGGAATGTACTACTGCCCACAACCGAGGAGGCAGAATTTCAATAGAGGGGGGAGACAGAATCAAATCTCTCCTCCAAGAGCCAGAACACCACCACCTAGGAAACCAGGACAATCCCACCGCTCCGAATCCTTCGACCACCTGTACAACAGCAACCACCACCCCAACCTCTCATTCCGCCACTACCCCCACCACTTGCTATGAACCAAGCGATGAGTGTTATTAGCTTGGAGGCTAAAGGGAAGGCAAAGGTAGAAGAATCAGTTCAAGAGAAGCACAAAGGAAAAGCGAAGGTAGAAGAAGTGGATGTTATAGTAGTGAAGCGTGCCAGGCACGAAGAAGCATCTCAAAGAGAAGAGAAGATGACGGGGAAGGCCGAGTCTAGCAAGCAAGCAGCTAAACCGCGATGAAAGATAGACATCGTGGACTTCTCACTAGGTGAGTATGCAAAACCCTATGACTTAGTTCAGGATGTGTTAATGCAGGGTCTGAAGATAACTTGGCCCCAATTACTCCACCTTGCACCAAGGATGAGGAGGCAATGGACAAAAATGGTAAGTACCAAGAAATCAAGGCCCATGGACATCCTACCAACCATGGACGCTCACATCAAGAGCCAACGAATCTCAAATGTCTACATAGATGGTGATGCGCAAATATGTGGCATGAGTGAAAAGATGATGCACCATCTAGGTCTAGAGGTAAGTAGGTCGGCACCCTGCCGAGCCAAGATGGCAAACAATGTAAGAGTGAAATGCGTGGGCATTGTAAATGCTTTCAAAGTAAAATAATTCAATACAGAAGTGGAGGTAGACATCTTCGTCATGCCACACAAAGGGGAGGGCTACCCCATCATTCTTGGAAGGCCTTGGCTTATGGCTATGGAAGCTAAACAAGATTGGAGCACTGGGATGATTTAGATGAAGGACGCTAAAGGGAAGTCCATATTTTAGGACATGAGGACTGGAAAGTACCGCAACATGATCTTGGAGGCTTCAAAATATGAGTCCACCAACGACTATTCGTCCACCTCAGGAGAAGAGACAACCACCACCGACGGAAGTGACAGTAGCATCGAAGTGATGGGGGTCATTCTTAAAGACCAAAAAAGATTGACACAATCTGAAACACCCCCGACAAACCAAGAGGGATCATCAAGTATGCAGTCCTTGGAGGATGCAGGTAAGTTACAGAAAATGTTGTCAAATGAGTTAACCAATGAAGAAAGGTAGGAGTATGTCTCCATGCTAGGTAACTTCACTACTTTGTTCATTGATGGCTATGATAAGATCAGAGGAATTACAGCAGTGCAACACCACATAAAGCTCAAGGAAGGCAGTAAACCCATAGTACAAAAGCCTGAGAAGACTTGCAGTAATCCAACAAGAGGCACTGCTTAAAGAAGTGAGAAGTTTGCTACAAACAGGTTTCATCTTCCTTGTCGAAGACTCAGAATGGGTCTCCCTAGTAGTAGTCACACAAAAAAAAAATGGTAAGTGGAGTTTCTGTGTGGATTATAAACCTCTCAATGAAGCCACGAAGAGGGATCACTTTCCCCTCCCATTCCAAGATGAAATAGTCAATGAAGTGGCAGGTCATGAACGATACACAATGTGCGATGGCTACTTAGGATACTTCCAGATTAGCATTGCGGAGGAAGATCAGAAGAAGACAACCTTCATCACACCTTGGGGATGTTTTGCCTATAGTGTGATGCCGTTTGACCTCACTAATGCCCTGACCACATTTCAACGCTATGTGACTTTTGCTTTCCAACCCTACTTTGGAACCTCAATACCGGTTTTCATAGATGATTTTTGCATCTATAGTTCGCGAGCCCTTCATTTAAGCAAAGTCTATGATGGCTTAACCAGGCTGCAAACCTTGGGTGGCCAGCTCAACGTGGATAAGTGTCACATTGGTGAAAGCAAACTCACTCTCCTTGGTCATGTAATTTCACGAAAAGGGATCGAGGCTGACCCTAGCAAGATTCAAGCTCTTGTATCTTTGTCGTCACCCACCACCGCTAAGCAGCTGGTTTCTTTCCTTCAGAAGGTAAGATACTTAAGCAGATTCATTCACTTGCTATCTCAAGTGGTCCTTCCACTACAACAACTCACCCAGAGAGATCCTTCTCATGGAGTGAAGAGAACGAGTAGCAGTTTACTGAGGTAAAGCAAATACTAGCTAAGCTTCCCACTATTTCAGCTCCTAAGTGGGACGAGCCATTTTATGTGAATCCTAGTGTGGGAAGTGATACACTCGGAGCCGTGCTAATGCGACCCCAAAAATTCTTTCAAGCATCCTATTTACTTCTCTAGTCGTGTCATGACCCCATTAGAAAAAGGATTTACCGAAGTAGAACACATGGTTCTGGCACTAATGTTTGCTACCACAAAGTTCCGCTCCTATCTCATGCCTAGACCCTTTGTAATCATGACAGTGGAAGAGGTTTTCCCATATGTAATGCGACACATGGATGTCTCATCTAGGATCTCAAGGTGGTTGATTAGATTACAAGAGTTTGACTACACCATGCAAGTAAAAAACTCCACCAGGGCTAGTTTACCGGGAATTCTCACTCATCGCCATTATGAGAAGAAGCTGAAGGTCAACACGGAAGCAAAGGAAGAAACACCAATGGTAGAGAGTCCTAGGCTAGAAAGAGCTCACTCTCTTTTCTTTGACGGAGCATACAAGAGAGCAATGGATCAGTCTGCTGGAGGCATAGTCATTTTCAATGAACAGCAAGAAAGAGGGTTCTCCATCGGGCAGTTATTACAGTCCCACTCCAACAATGAAGCAGAATATGCAGCCCTAATTCTTGGGTTGGAACAATGTATTTCACAAGGAATTCATCGCCTAAATGTGTTTGGCGATGCTTTGCTTTTGATAAGGCAGATCAATGGCACCTGGGATTGTAAGAATCAGGTTTTACTTGGTCAACTCCGCCAAGTTAAGGACCTTCTAAAGAATTTTGAAGTAGTGAAACTATTTCATGTCCCCAGAGCAGAAAATCAAGAGGCAGATGCTCTAGCCAAAGAGAGAATACAAGACGTTTCCGTAGGAGCAATCAAACTAAAGCTATCCCTCTTCCAAGGTATGATGCTATGCCTGATGTCATCGGTTTTTTAGATACATGAGAATGTCCGGAAGGATACACCAAAGGCCATAAATAGTGGCTAGTAAGGAAGGCTACTAGGTGCGGCCTTGTAAACGACCACTTGTATTGTAAGGTCAAGGATCAAATTCTCAGGTGGGTGCCAACCTCTAGTGAGATCACAGAGGTAATTTCAAGTTGCCATGATGGCGTCTACGGCGGTCATTTTTCTCTAGACATCACCTGTAGGAAGATTCTACAAGAAGGATACTCTTGGCCTAGCTTGAATAGGGATGTACACCATTGGTGTAGAACATGTAAGGCTTGTCAAGTGGCCAGTGATCAAGCATTAACCTACGAGTCACAGACTCCTCTCCATCTCATATAGTCCATTTGAGAAATGGGGAATAGATGCAATCGGTCCTTTACCAAGGGCCCAATCAGGTAAACTGTACATCATAGTGGGTGTAGACTACATGACCCGATGGGCAGAAGCAACAGCCACCATCCGCATTACAGCCCAAGAGGTGGCAAAGTTCATTTTTGAGCATATCTGTTGGCGTTTTGGCACTCCTCTTGAGATAATATTAGATAGAGGAACAGGATTCAGAGGTAATTTGGTGGGAGAACTAATGAAGAAGTTAGGCATCACACGTCGGCATTCCACACCATACTATCCACAATGCAATGGTCTGGTAGAGAAGGTAAACGGAATGATTTGCAAAATCATCACAAAGCAAGTAACAATCACACAGGGGACTAGGATAAACATCTCATGGCAGAAAAACGTTCCGAACATCACTACGTTTCACCCCTTTCCATCTAGTTTATGGGAAGGAGGCAATTCTATTGATTGAGGTACAGATAGCCAGCTTACGAGTTTTGGCTAGCCAGATACATCGTCCGATTGTAAATCTTCAAAACCACATCTTGGATCTGGAGAGACTCCAACTAGATATGGAAGAAGCAATCAACCACTATGCAGCGCAGGCAGAACGACGCCGGCTCACTTTCAATCAAGGGCTTAAAGAAAAGGGACTGGAAAAAGGTTTGTTAGTGCTGAGATAGGACAACACATTTGACACCAGGAAGGACAAGAAATTTTGACCCAGATGGGAAGGGCCATTCATCATCAAGAAACGCTATGACAACAACATCTATAAGCTGATGGAAGCAGATGGGAGAATTCACAAGACTAGGGTCAATGAATGGAGACTGAAAAGGTATTTTCTTAGGTTTGATCCAGAATTCATGCTAGACATTCCAGAACAGGGAGAACCCTCCAATTCCACGACTGAAGATGAAGAAGAAGGGCTAGAAGCATCCATGCCTCTAGCCAAAGGGAGAGGGCTAATGATGGCCAATATTTGAAAATAAAATTTTAAAAAAAACTATTTTTCCTCTACCGGGGCCTTGGCGACACTGTTGGAAGGCTCGGAACCGCCTGGTATACCTCACGACACCTCTATGGGCATGGTACACCACCCCCCTTTCGATTGGCCGGCCTTATCACCCTCGGGCCCCCGCTTGTCTATACCCCATCCTAGACAACTGCCTCCGGTTTCAGATATCCCTCTCTCTCTCCTTGTAGTTATTTCCCCAGCAGGCATTGAATAAAAATCCCCCCCCCCCCTCCGCCCCCCTCTCTCTCTCATTTTCCCTACATATCCTCTCTCTCACCTCACCCTCCATTACTCCCCCCCTTACTGGCCACCCTCGGCCAGGCGCAAGCCTGGAGCACTCACCCCGACCCCCTCTCTCGCTTTCCCTCTGGCGCTCACTCCGTGTCGAGCCGCATCTGAACTCTCGCTCTCCTGTATTCTTAACCCACCCCCCCGCCACCCTCTCATTCCCCCTGCCTTGGCCCGCTTATATTCTCCCCTCCCCCATCTCTTCCCCACCCGCTCGCCTCACCCTCCCCTCGGCCTCATTACGCCCCTCCCTTGGCCCTATCCCCACCCCCTTCTCCTCCCCCCCCCACACCATTGACTTCTCCCCTCCTCTCATCCTTGAGACACCATGCAAGACAAAGAATAGGACAACACCCCCCCCCCCCCCCCCCCCCCCCCCCCCCCACCCACTCTCTCCCTCCCCCCCCGCCATGGTGGGCACCCCCATAGAGCCCCCTCTCTCTCCTATCCATGCCACCTCATCCCCTTCTCTCTCTCTCGTTCTTCTCAGCCCAAAGGTGCAGCGTAAGGAGCCGGAGCCCACTCTCCCTCCACACCACACACTCACTCACCCTCACCCTCTCACACCCTCATTCTCTCCCTCACTCACCACCCCCAATCCCCTCTCGAGCTCCATTTCGACTCCACCCTGTCCGCAATCTCTCTCTCTCTACGTCTCGGCCTGTAGAAGGCACAACACAGAGCTCTTCTCTCTCTCTCCTCTCTCTCTCTCCTCTCTCTCTCTCTCTCTCTCTCTCTCTCTCTCTCTCTCAACACACACACACACACACACACACCCCACGCATACACACACACACACACCATCCCCCCCATGCCCCATCTCTGTGTAGCTGTCGCGCTGGCTGCCAACACACAAAAAATAAATAAATATACAAAACATATAATATATACATTATGTAGATAAACCCCCTGTTCCCACCGCACGCTTGCGCACATATACGAATACACACACACGCACTCATGCACACACCCCCATATATATATATATATATATATATATCTATAGATATATATATATATATATATATATAATATATATATATATATATATATATATATACACACACACATCCACATACACATACATACACACACACACACACGCATATACGCACATAAATACAAGGAAAAGAAAACGAAGGATTCCACGACTACGACGACAACAAAAAGGAAGGAGGACCCAAAGCACGCACCGCAACAAAAAAGAAAAATGCGCTGAAGGCATGCCCCGGCCGACCCGAAAAGTAGTACGTTCGACACCAGCGCACCGGCAACACACCATTTGCCGGCAACACACAACCACGACGCCAATTTCAATAATTTATAGGTTACTTTTATCATTTCTTCAGTTTTCACCCAAGCCATTGTAAAATCCCACTTTGTAAATTTCCTCTCTCTAGGTGATGGTCACAAAGGCCCACCTAGAGATTCTCATCTTTTAATAACCTCCCAAAACAAAGCAAGGGTCAACCACACCGGGCCCACCACTTTCTTTGTCTCCCCAATTATGCTTACCCTAATCACACTAAGATTACCATAATCCAAGCAGCCAACACCTATAAATTGGCACTGCGAGGTCACTATCGGGGGGGGGGGGGGCAGTCCATGAGAAGTCAGCACTTGGTAGAGTGTAGTGGGAAGAATTGACACTCTCACCATCATGGGGAGGGGGCTTGTGTGTTGGGTTTTCCTTGGGGAATTGCACCATGCGAAGGGAGCCATGTCCATCTCTCGACTCCAATGGTCGATGCACACACGTATACACGCTCTTGGTAGAAAGCTTCACAATCATTGAGTTGTCTTAGAGAGCACACCAAGTAGTTTGCACCATCTTTTCTCCCTACCTCTCTATCACCACGGTGTGCCATTTGTAAATAGTGTAGAAATAATTCTCCCTCACACCCCCGAGGGTTTTCATCATTTGCAAATATCTCTCTCTCTGTCTCTCTCTCTCTCTCTCTCTCTCTCTCTCTCTTGGTGTGTAAGTTTGCGGTGTTCACATCATCGCGGTTTGCATCCTAGCCGTTCAAAGCTAGGTGGTGCCCCCTGTTCGCTTTACCGTGTGACAAGCTCGAGGCGCGCCATTCGGCCCTTGGCATTTTAGAGGCCGTTGGGGCTCGGGGTTCGCTTTGCTCCCGTCCGTGCTAACCTATGGGATGCAACCCAATATGGTTCTTTTTAGCTAGGAATGATAACCGTTGGTCTATGTTTTGAGCCGAGGTTCATTTAATGCCATAGAAATGGGATTGGATGGGAGTGACCCATGGATGCGTTTGAAAATCGGCCTAGTTTGGGTAGGCCTGATGCGGACAAGAAAAGGAGAAGGGAAAATGGATCCATGAAGGGATCAAATAAGCAGTAGGATATTATCAGATTAAGGAGCTCTTCTAATTGTTTGGTAAAAAGGAACCTTGGAAAGGCTAGGAACCTAAATGGGCTATCCCGAAGTTGTCCTCATCAACTGGAACTTTTATCTTCTTCTTGGATTATTGATTTAAAAAGGACCTAGAGTAGATTACCTTTGAATCCTTTCCCATAGAAGATAAAAAATAATAATAATTGGAAGTTGTGTAAAGGTGCTGCCTCCACACGTGGCAAAGGAGACAGGATATACGAGTCCTAGGATGAGGATGGGGATATTCCTGGAGACGTATATTTGATTGCTTGAAAGATAACTAAAGTAGAAAGGAAGTAAAATATTCTATAAAGAAAAAGGTAGGAACGACCTAATAAATGCACATAAGCAAGGGTATGGAATAGTTTTCATGTTGCTTTCAAATTCTATATATGTATTCTTGGTTTGACATGATTGAAATTGTGTTTCTAATATCATAGTACTACCTTGGAAAAGGTGCATTTACTAAACAGTCTCTTGGCAGGGTGGATTCCACAAGGTTAATTTTTTAACTAGAAATTTGAACCCAATTTTATGTTGTCTATTAAGTTAAGTCAAGAACAGGAAGAAGGGATTCCAACCTATGGAGCAAGAATCAAACTTGGGAACGAGAGATTCATGTAGTTAACAAATACACCCCTCATCTTATGGTAGCTCAATGATGGTTGTGCTCAATCATAACCAAGAAAAATGCGTAAATGACCTTAGACCATGGGTGAATTAGAGAGATCTCACCAGTTGACCTGAGAAGGAAGAGTTCAAATTTAGTCTCATGCCTTTGATTGGAAGGTTTTGAGTTGATAAGGAATTATATTTTGGGGGTAAGGGTTCCATATCAGAGAAGGTGTTACTACCCTTGAGTTGGCATTGAAGAGTAGAAGGAGTCCTGTCTTGGTGTTGATCTCAAGTGGGAGTGATGTCAAGAATCGTGTGTATCCATGCAGAGATGGGGCAATCGATGGTCCCTAACATGGCCCTCATATTAGGTTGATGATGATGGTGCTGAGAATCTCCTATGCAGGCTAGTTGTGGCGTTCACATTTGGCAATGCAGCAAGAGATTCACGATGAAGGTTTGTAGGTAGTAGGGTGCAAGTTGATAAGTCTTAGCATGCACGTAATGACAATATGGGTGCTTGTAGAGGATAGACAAATCTATGTAATGGATGTGGAAGAATGTGGTGGTTTAGGAGAAAAAAAATAAAAGTCAATGAAACACGAGCAAAAAACCCTTATCTTCTTCTCAAAGTGGTTCCCCCATTACACACACATACACAAACACTCTGGCTATACCCTAAGTGAAAAAAAAAAATAATAATTTTAGCTCATGCACATTGGGATCACTCAAACTCTTTTTAAAGAGATAATAACACAAAAACGACTAGTGCACACAAAATTAAAGTGGCTAATCATGCTATGATGCATATACAGACAATGTGGCTTGTAATTTGATGCAATTATTAATGAAACATAAAAAAAAATTATAACATAGATGAATTAATTAGATTAGGCTAATAGATGAGGATGTTTATTGATTAGGAAGTATCAATCACTCTAGAACTCTGATGCCAACTGTTGGAAAATTGTGATTATGGAGGAAATTGTAATGAGCCATTCATGAATAAGAATAGCATAGTAGACCTTGCACATTGATATATATATATATAATATATAATATATATATATATAATATAATATATATATGTATGTATGTATTGAAATGACTACAAATCTACATGTTATATAAGCTTGCCCTAAAGATTCATGCTTTATTCATGGATGAGGTATGGGAGAGCTCAATTATTATCCCAAAAAAAGGAAAGAAAGTGGAGAGCCCATATGCTTCCTTTTGGGGCTATTTTGACTTAGATCTTGACTTTATACACAATAAGAATATGTGTAGAAAAAACACATAATGATATATGGATATTATTTGGAAGAAGTCTAGGTATGCATAAGTGAGAGTCTCCATGGGAAGTGCATAGTATACCATACACTCCAACAAAGTGCTTATATTACAGGAGCTTGCTATGAAGCATCCTCCGATGGGTAGAGAGGAGAGACATGTATTCAAAGATGGACTATTAGATCTTCTTTTGCAGATTCAGAATGAGGGAGAGGTCATTGATTGAGAGGCCTTATCTTGATCAAGATAGTCGACATATAAATTTTCATTTGTACATGTTGATGTATAGCTAGTTATCTTGATCAAGATAGTCGATGTATAAATTTTCATTTGTAGATGTTGATGTATAGCTAGTTATGTTTTGGTTCATATATACTTTTAGATGGTAGCAATTATGTTTATGGTGATGTCGGTTTTGATTGTGGCTATGTTTAAAGCTATGGTTATGATTTTAGATTTTAGTTATGGTTATGTTTTACGATCTACACAATGGTTTTGGTTATGGTTAACTTTTCAAAATTTTGTTATGAATATGTTTTGAAATTATGGTTATGGTTTGACGTTATGGTTCTAGTTGTGCTTAAGGTTATGGTCATGATTTCAAAATCCAATTATCGTTTTGTTTTGTGATCTACATGATGGTTATGGTTATGGTTTTAGAATTCAATTATGATCATGATTTTAGAATTTGGTTATGGTTATGGTTTCAAATTTTTGGATATGGTTTTAGAGTTTGGTTATGGTTATTGTTTCAAAATTTGGTTGAGGATATGGTTTGAGGTTAAGGTTATGGTTTTAGAATTTGGTTATGGTTATTGGTTATGGTTATGCTTAAGCTTATGGTTATGCTTAAGATTATGGTTAATCATATGGTTATGGTTAATCGCATGGTTATGGTTATGTTTTATGATTTACACGATGATTATGGTTTGTGAGTATTGTTATGGTTATGTTTTGTGGATCTGGTCATGGTCAATATATACATGTGTGGATTTTTCACGCAAAAAAAAGGTGGAGTGCGGTTTCTTTTGCACTCTCTCCTTTGAGCAGAGAAGGTTGCTTTTGGTACTAGAATACATGTAGCACCACATGCCAACCTTCTATGCTCAAAAAACTTTTGCCGGTTTTGGTGTCAATATGAGCATTAATATGCTCATCGGTATGCGTATTGATATATGTTTTTTAATTCCACTAGCATGTATAATGATGCTTGCTATATCGAAAAACATATCGACGTGTTGGTACCGACACCCATACCAACGATTGGGGTTTTATAACTATTTTATTTCTTTTGATACGGGCGTTATAATCTCCACAAGTTGTTGTAGTGAGTGTTAGGACAAGGGTCCTATGGGGCAAGGCCCAACCTAGGGGGTCAGGGACCTAGGCCAAGGGCCTGGACTGGACCAGTGTGGACTGGGGATCCGCTTAGGGCAAGATCTAGGAGCTAGGCCTATATAACGGGCGGTAGGGAGGAGGATACCAAGTCTCTGTTCCCTAGGTCTTACATTGGTACCAGAGCCACTCTTTTTTGAAAAAGGCAGGCGTGTTCCTCTCATGCTTTTGCATGTGCATGAACAAGGAACCGTGGAAGAGACCCCTAGATAGGCGGGAGGAAGACGATGGCTGGCCGTGGCATGTGCAAGGCCTCTTGAGGCGGGAGGAGATGGCTCATTGACAAGCTCCAAATCGCTCGTGGTCAGCCTGGATTCAAGCGCGAGGCGGAGCAGGAGAAAACTAGACTTAGTGGTGGGTGCATCCAAGCAACGCGTGGAGCCAGACCTCCCTTTCTCTCTCGCGGCGGCTCTGTGGAGAACTCCATCACCCAGCTTCATGTTGGCTTCACATCAAGATGCCCTAAGGCCTTTGGCCTTGGGCAATTTACTTACGATAGGGTGCATGCCCACCCCAGCATACACCCCATTCCAAAGGGCCATGGCGGCAACTATGAAATAAGGGGCATGGCAGGGAGTCGCCTTGCATCCTATGAAGTGCATAGCGTATTACAACCACGACATACACAGTATGTTGAGGACATGCATCTTGACACATCCGACAACTACGGATTCAAGGAAATTGCAGATCTTTGGAAAACCAAGTTTGGGCAAATAATTGGCAGATCGTCTTCTTTGAACATTGCTATTGGGCAAGACGAATGAATGCAAAGCAAGGCCTAAAACACTTAAATCTCGATAGCAAGGAGCAAAAATTGCATTTATTGAATGTCCGAGGCAAGAAGCAACTGTAGAAGATCCAAAGCAAGTAAGCAGTCGTAAAGGCAATGACTAAGGGGAAAGACAATAGATGTAGCTTTCCGATGACATGACTATAATTCCTCTTTGACCTTCAAAGGTAAGGTATACATAATTTTGGTTTTTGTTTACCAAAATTTTTGAGTCATGCCGTAAAACTCTCGTATGCACTAGCCGTGTACGTGCATCCACAAGCAACGCTGGTACCACACACAAGGTGCTATTGGGGTATAAAGCCCAATGTTGTTGCCCAGGTAAGTGGGCGGGCCGCCAGGTATGTACACATATTATTTTGTAAAAACCTAATAAGAACTCACTATGCTCTATACATTATAGTAGAGCGAGTTCACCATATCGTCGTGCTCTTCTTCTTGCACTCTCTCTCGCGTCGCACTTCCGCTCGTTCTCCTTCAACTAGTATCAGAGCTCAGATCGAGGCTCGGGGCAGCATTTGCAGGTAGTCAGACTCACTTGCTCAGATTGGAGTGAGATTCGACAGGCGAAGACAGGCGATGATTTCATTATGAGATCATCTCAGCCACCGTTCGGCTTCGACAAAGTTCTGCGCAGGCCATTTTTGACTACGTGGTCTTGGCGAGTGCAGATCGGCCTCTGCAAATTTGGGGTTTTCGGCCTACGACTGTAGGTGCTGAGGATATTGACACTTGATTTGTGGATGTCTACACATCGAAGGATGGCTCACAGTTCTTGGAGGCATGTCACATACGACACGGGCACATCTAAACACAGACTGTAGGCGACATCCACTAGTTCATCAGGTAGCTTGTGTTTGCTGCTTGATAATCTAGATTTCATCCTGACATTGCAGGTACTTCCACATGGATTGTATTGTCAGAGATGATGTATGTCTGTTGAGGGTTTGCTGGCTGTGAGTCACGCAGCAAACATCTTCCACAACGGTTACAGCATACAGTGAGAAATTTGTGGATATATGACTTTGTGGGAAGTCTATGTATTGTCAGATTTACTGCAGCATTTGTTGAGGGTCGAGTGAGGTTTTATTGAGTTGGGGGATTCTCGAATGTTGAGATCCTTTTGGTGATACAGGTCTTGGAGCGATCCGTCGAGCACCCTTAGATAGGCAGCTAGGATGTATTGACTATGAGTTAGATAGTTGGGATTGCATCTTTGGTTTACTACCGTTAAGGCATTGTCGCAGTCTATGCTTACAGGACAGTAACAGGACAGTGAGAGACAGTACAGGTGCAGGATAGGTTTACCCACAGCTTATAGTGTTAGAGAGATAGTGGTTTTTTGAGCTGTTTTTGGTCTGTTTTTTGAGTACACCAGAGCCATTTTACAAAGGAGACTCTGCCGAAATTTCTGCACAATCTGAAGCTTTCTTGGTTCATTTGATAGGTTGATATTGGTTCAGAGGTCAGTTTACAGGGGAAACTCTGTCGAATTTTTCCCAGGAAAGTAAACTACTGTGAAGCGTAGCTATGGCTGGATCACAGGACACTGCTCTTTACAATATTAAGAAACTGGATGGAACCAATTTCCCATTGTGGAAGAAGTAGATTTGGAACGTGTTGGTACAAAAGAAGCAGATAAAACCTATAAATCTCAAGGGGATAAAACCAGAAGATATGGACGAAGATGAATGGAGCAAAATGGATGAATTGGCACTTTCTACCATTATGCTGACTTTGGCAGAAAGCGTTTACTTCAATGTAGCAGACGAGATGTTGGCTTATCAAGCATGGTTAAAGCTGAGTGATCTTTATGAGAAGCAAAGTGCAGCTTCACAGGTATATTGGCTTAAGAAGCTTGTTGACTTGAAGATGAAAGAAGGGCCACCCATGTCCAATCATCTGAATGAATTCAACACAATCTATAGTCAGTTGTCAGCTCAAGGTGTCAAGTTTGATGAACCTGTAAGAGCTATGTTTCTGTTGATCACATTGCCGGAAAGTTGGGACACTTTTTGCACAGCTTTGAGTAATTCTGCACCTCCAGATGGTTTGAACATAGCATGTGTAGAAGGAAGTCTGCTTACTGAAGAAACCAATAGAAAGACAATGGACAAAGGCAAAGGAACAACCTTAGTTGTCAGGGGAAGGACCAAAGAAAAGTACAAAGGTGGAAAGAGGAATCAGTCTCGTAGAAAGTCCTGCAGTGCTAAAGGCAAGAGTGACATAGAATGCTACCATTGTGGCAAGAAGGGTCACATGAAAAGAGACTGCAGAGAATGGAAAGCAGAAAAAGGCAAAGAGAAAGCTAAAGACCATGGTGAGAAGAACAAGTCCTTAGTGAAGATTCAAGAAATAAATGTGACAAACACTGTTGCAGAGGATGACAGTCTAGTGTCAGGAGACATCTACTTCTTGAAGAATACAATGGACTCAGCTCTTCTTACAGCATTTGATGGAAATGCACTGAGTGACTGGATTATAGACTTAGGGGAATCACTTCATGTGTCTCCAAACAAGGAGTGGTTTACCTCTTATGTGACCACTAAAGATCATGTTCGGCTAGGCAATGGGCAGACATGTGAGATCTTAGGTGTTGGAGATGTTCAATTGAAGTTTCAGAATGGCTCTTCTTTCACGCTGAAGAATGTGAGACAAGTTCTCGCAATTACAAAGAGCTTGATCAGCACAGGTTTACTTGATGATGCTAGCTACGTCACCACTTTTGGACAGAACATGTGGAAGATATCCAAGGGTTCTATGACAGTAGCACATGGAGTAAAGTCTGGAGGACTTTACATGATTTATGTATCAAATGTCTCTAAAAAGGTAATCAATGTAACCGAGAAACCGAACGTTTCTTTGTGGAATAGCCGGTTAGGACATATGTCCAAGAAGGGAATGGAAATCTTATCTCATTCTAGTTATTTTCCTGGCTTGTCATTTAATGATTTTGAATTCTGTGAACATTGTTTGTATGGTAAGCAAACACAGCAGCCACATAAGCATAGAAGCAGTAGAAGAGATACACAGTTGGCACTTGTTCATAGTGATTTGTGTGGATCTATGCCTAACCTATCTCTAGGGGGAGCTTCTTACTTTATGACATTTATAGATGATTACTCGAGGAAAGTATGGGTTTACTTTCTCAAGCACAAGGATGAAGCATTTAGTGTTTTTGAAACGTTTGTGACACTTGTGGATAATCAGAGTGGCAAGAAGCTTAAATGCTTACGCACTGACAATGGTGGAGAGTATGTTTCAAAGGCCTTTCAGGACTTTTGTGAGTCAAAAGGTATAAAACGTGAACTTACTGCTCCTTACAATCCTCCTCAAAATGGTGTTGTTGAGATGATGAATAGGACCATACAAGAGAAGGTCAGAAGTATGTTGTCTAATGCACAACTGCCAAATGGGTTTTGGGTTGAAGCTGTATCAATAGTTTTTCATCTTATAAATAGATCTCCTAGCAAGGTTTTGCAGAAGGATTTAGTGGCAGAGATGGTATGGTCAGGCAAGGTGCCCTCATACAAGCATCTCAGAGTCTTTGGCTGTGAGACATATACTCATGTTGCAAAGGAATTTAGGAACAAACTTGAGCCAAAGAGTAGAAAGTGCATCTTTCTATGCTATGGTAATTCTGGTGAGATGGGGTACAGACTTTGGGATCCCGAATCCAGAAAGGTTATCCGCAGCAATGATGTTCACTTTAATGAATCCAAATATCATTCTAAACCAGAGAGGGTTGAGGAGATTAGAAGAGTTGTCTTCCAAGAAGATGGACCTACACGTGCAAGACAAAATGTCAGGGATCAAGAGGAGCAAGGACAGGATAGAGTGGAACCACAGGTTGTGGCTGAGCCTGAGCCACCTATTGTGTGTAGATCTGGACGTATCACGCGACCTCCTGATAGGTTTGTTCCATCTATGAACTATGTCATGTTGACTGATTGCAATGACCCTTCATGTTACAAGGAAGCAGTGCAAATGAAGGACTCCGGGAATTGGCAATTGGCCATGCAGTCAGAGATGACAGCTCTGCATAAAAACAAGACATGGAAGCTAGTTAAATTACCACAGGACAAAAAGGATCTACCTTGTAAATGGGTTTACAGGTATAAGATCACCACTCATGATAGTCAGCCAAAGTACAAAGCAAGGCTTGTTGCCAAGGGCTTTAAGCAAGAACAAGGCATTGACTTTGATGAATTCTTCTCTCCGGTGGTCAAGATGACTACATCGAGATGCTTTCTTGCATTGGTTGCCATATTAGATTTGTTGTTGCACCAAATGGATGTCAAGAAAAAATTCTTGCATGGTGATTTAGATGTGGAAATTTACATGAAGCAGCCATAAGGGTTTGTTGAGAAAGGCAAGGAAGATTGGGTATGCCAGTTGTTAAAGAGTCTTTATGGCTTAAAACAATCACCGAGGGCATGGTATCATAAGTTCCACAAGTTTATGCTTTCTCAAGGCTACAAACGTAGTGAGTTCGATCATTGTCTATATACAAAGAAGGCTAAGGATGGTAGTTGGCTGATCCTTATTTTGTATGTGGATGACATGTTGATTGTTGGCAAGCAGTTGGAAGAAATTTCAGCTTTGAAGTCAAAGATGGCAAAATCGTTTGACATGAAAGACATGGGTGAGGCAAGTCATATACTTGGTATGCGCATTGAGAGAGACAGATCAAAGAAGTTGATTTGGCTATCTCAAACAGAGTATATTGACAAGGTTTTGCAACGTTTCAATATGGAGAAGGGAAAGGCATTGAGTGTTCCATTGCCACCATATGTGAAACTTAGCAAACAAGATTGTCCTATGTCTGAGGAAGAACAGGCTGAAATGGATAAGATTCCATATGTGTCTGCAATGGGTAGTTTGATGTATGCAATGATTGCTACTCGCCCAGACATTGCATTTTCAGTGGGAGTGGTAAGTCGATACATGTCAAACCCAGGCAAGAAACATCGGGAGGCAGTGAAAGGAATATTGAGATACGTGAAAGCTACAAAGAGTATGCGTATATGATATGGGAGTCAGGAGCTAAGTGTAAAGGGTTTTACAGACTCAGATTATGCAAGTGACTTAGACAACCGAAGGTCTATGTCAGGGTATGTCTTTACATTGGCTGGTGGAGCAGTATCATGGCGTTCTAGATTACAAGATTGTGTTACTCAGTCTACTCCAGAGGTTGAATATGTTGCAGCATCAGAGGCATGCAAAGAATCAATTTAGCTTAATCGACTAGTAGCAGATTTGGGAATCAAAGAAGAGATGCATTTGTTATATTGTGATAGTCAAAGTGCTATACAATTGGCTCGCAATCTAGTTTATCACTCAAAGACAAAGCATGTGGATGTGAAGTATCATCTCATCAGGGAAATGCTCGAGGATAAGCAACTTCAGCTTGTCAAAGTTCACACCACAGAAAATCCTGTTGATCTACTTATAAAAGGACTTCCCTCAGAGAGCTTTGTGCATTTTCGCAAGCAGTTAGGTGTAGGGTAGTACATCACTTCTCTACATCTCTTGTATATTAGCTTGTATAGTAGCTTCTCTCACACTTAAAGTACCACATTGGACTTTAAGTGGGAGGTTGTTGGGGTATAAATCCCAATGTGGTCGCCCAGGTAAGTGGGCGAGCCACTAGGTATGTACACATATTCTTTTGTAAAAAACTAATAAGAACTCACTATGCTCTATACATTATAGTAGAGCGATTTCACCATATTGTCGTGCTCTTCTTCTCGCACTCTCTCTCGCGTCGCACTTCCGCCTGTTCTCCTTCATGTGCTTCTGTGGTTAGCATAATCACAGCTAGGCACAATCGGATGTATTACGTCATTAAGGTTTTGAAATAGATAATCCATGTAGCAGCAAATCCTTTAAGGTAGGCTTTGTCTGCACAGTAGGATGCTTGTACTTTATTGTCATCTGCATAACTGGTTACACAATTCTGGCCATATCTCTACATAAGGTAATGTATGAGACTGGCATGTGGCACTTAATATACATCTTTTGATCGTCAACCATGAATTGATGTAATAACAGCAGGACTGTCAATTGCTTATGAAGCATTTGACCTAGATGGAGCATGTATCACCTGTATTGCATATCTCTAACATACATCAAAGGTGATGCACTTTCTCCACACCAAGCAGGCACGATTTCTAACAATTCACATAAGCACTCACATTTTGTTGCATATATTGATGGCAAGGGCCAAATTTTTAGTATCTCAAAGAGACAGGCATGGCCTCTTATTTGACTTGTTGAAGAAAGCAAGTTGCTTGGAATGGCCGACTGCTTGTCACGTTTTCTACACACTGATGGAGGATGCTTACCACACAGTTCTGGTTAGCACAAACATATTTATGTGAAGCAAGGCTTCCATTTACGACTCTTACATTGAGATTTTACCCATTTGAGGCATCCTATGAGCCCACTCCTTTGGGAAATTTCTCCATATAAGACCATATTAGGTATTTTGGTAAAAATCTCACATTATGGGAATCTCCAAATCGACTAAATTCATGTAATTTGGGAATTTTCCACTTAAAGTGGGAAAAAGTGAGGTGTGTGGTTAGTCAATGAAGTGAAAATCTCATAGGATTGTGGCGTTGATAAACACCAAAAGTCAAGAGGATGTAAAACACATGGATTTGAATAATAACTACGAATTACATAAAACAAAGGAAGATACAAAAAAATATTTTGTTTACAAATTGACTAGTATAGTCACAATGGAAGCTCCACATAATTCTACTCCACATTTGATACTATATCTGAACTTTGATCCAAGTGTGGTTGATGTGCACGAGTGAGGCCTTCTTTGGCTTTTAGAGAATGCTTTTCTGGAATCTTTATTCTAGAAAATGGTCCTTCTTTGTTGGGTCTCCAGGACCAAACAATTGCATCTACAGTTTCCCACACTTGTGGGTCCTTATAGTTGACAGCCCAATAACCCTTCCAACAATTATTGTAAGCTTGAGTATCTGTCATCCCACTTTTTCTCGCGCAAGGTGCCCAATATTTAATCAAGAGTTTTCTGTAGTTTGGTGATGTAGGCTCATTATCAATGTCAGATGCAGCCATTGCAAGCCACACTGGATAGATTTTTGTGTCACTCGGAACAAGCATAATAAAGTCACCTTGGTGCACATCAGACATAGGGTCAAACTCTTCCCTTGGCCTATCTCGTTGAGGCCCACAAAAATGATCGTTCAACTCTTCAAGGCCTAGGAATCTTTCTTCTCCTTGTTGCAAATTCATTGTAGTGCTTTGTAGGTGAGAATATTCTTGAGTTTTTGGCCAAAACATTTCATACAAGACTCCCTACGATATGATTGCTTTTCCAATCTCTTCAATTACCTTACTCCAATAATCTATCACGGGTCTATAATATCGCGGAATACTTGAACCATTCCCTAAATTTTTCCAAAATTTTATATAGTTCTTTATCCCCAAAATGACTTCTTCGTGGGACTTGACATACTCGGCCATTTGTACTAGAGGTGGATCTCCATGTGGTAACATTGGCTTGCCTTCTGTGTCTGTTTTCCAAAGGCGAATACTTCCACTCCAACTTGATACACCTACATGTGCCTTATATTGCATCCATGGTGTCTCATCCTGCATAAAGAACCTGAACTGAAGCGGTTTGGAATGTC
The DNA here is from genome assembly GCF_014529385.1 of Adiantum capillus-veneris. Classification (NCBI taxonomy): domain Eukaryota; kingdom Viridiplantae; phylum Streptophyta; class Polypodiopsida; order Polypodiales; family Pteridaceae; genus Adiantum; species Adiantum capillus-veneris. The sequence goes on from NC_140934.1 coordinate 141,516,194, forward strand.
CAACAAGTATGTCTTGTCCATCACAAAGATAGCCATCACAATAGTGCTTGAAATCGGGGATCTTTGTGAGAAAAAATGGAGCTGGAGATGAAGATGAGCTATTTTGTAATGTATCCATCAAATGTGGCAAAGTATAGGTTTGTGTAACTCTCAACTTCTCTGAAAACCTACTAAACATGGCGTCTATGTCCTCATGTGTATGTCCAACCATTAAAAATCCCAGCTGGATGGTTTTGAAAACACCCCTTGCAACAAGCATTGACAAATAGGCAAATAAGTATTGATTTTTGTTTTTCCCTGCACAATTATCCAATTGTAGCAACAAGTTCTCTGGAAACTTGCGAAATGTTGACCCCAATTCCTCTTCTGCAATTTCTGACTGCACAATGGGCTCTTTTCCATCACTCAAGTTATGGTAGTCCAAAGCATCCCTTGAGTTCAAAGCATGTAGTAGTGAAATATTGCTCCTTGGAAGTCCATTTGTTACTAGATCACCAAGACGATGCCTATCTATCCTCTCTAGGTTATGTAAACAATTAGCAATTGAGCCAATTGTAAGATTTGGATCAGCTGGCCACAAACCATTCAAGACAAAGTGTCCATAATGACCTTCTCCATGTCCGTGAGTGATCATGCCAATCAATGCCACCTGTAGATTATATCCTGAATCCACACCCTTAGGAACAATGCGTAATCTAGGAATGGAAGTATTCTTTTGATCCATCTTATCATGGATTATGCATACATATTTTTGTGGTTGAGTTTCTGAATACGTGCGCCATGCATAATATAGGCTTCTGCAACTCTTTTGTTGTGCCATGTGAGCTTCTCTCTCCCTCAAGAGAAGAGCTCTCTCTTCAAGAGAAGGTTTAGCTTCTAACGTTGCCTTGATTGATCTACAAATATTGCACTTAGAGAACTCACTCGTCTTTGTTAAAGTGACATGTGCGTACTCTTTGTTCCAAATTCTACCAAAAGAAGATTGGGATAGCTTCTTCTCATAGCCCATTTGGTCAAGTGTCGTGTTGATTTCACATAAAATATCCACTTGTTTGTATGTTGATGGAATCACCAATTGAGTCTCTCTTGAGCCATGTAGCAGTGTTCTACTTCTATGTGGCATCTTCTCAGAGTTGTTTTCCACAAACTCATTTAGTAGTGCTCTTGCTAAACTAGTATGTTGAAGTCCCCTTCTCAATGTACATGTGTTTCCATGTAGATATTGGTGCACACCATTTTCAAAGTTCTCCTTGTATCGATAAAATGATGTCTTTGGTATTCCATGTAGCTCATACCATGCTCTACAACAAACAATAGAGCCATTTAGCCTGAATTGGTATCGTGACTTCTCATCTTTCTGATAACATATAGAAAGAACATCATAAACATAATTAGTGCGTAATTTTTGAGACTCTCCCTAAAATTGTTGTCCTAACCTTGTCACCATATCACGATCTGCAAACTGGAAAAAATTTTGTGCACAACAATCAATGAATGATACCATTTGATTTGATTTGTTTGAAAGGTAAAAAGTCGAAGCTGGTGCTGCTTTTGATTTTTGAGTCCTGTTCATGAAAGTGTATCGTCTCTTCCTTGACAACTGGACAACATTACTCCCATCAAGTTTTTTTCCAACATTGTCATCGTTGGATACATCCTCATATGTAGCATGCATGCCATCAATAGGAACAAAGCGTTGTAATGGGCTCCCATTCAACATTGTTGTCTGCTTGATGGGCCACTTTAGCAAAGTGATGCTACCCACTTCAACCACATCATCAATGCTTGCATTTTCTCTTTCAATACCCACACCCACACAATCATGACCAAGTTCCTAAAAGCTGACATAATCATGTGGAAATACATATAAGATGGTCCCTTCATTCATGGTTTGCATCATTGTGTCATCTTTTAAAAGGACCCTCTGATTTCTCCAAGACTCTCGAATCACTACTTCAAATTATGGGCTTGTCATAGGTATTGCATCTGTAACTAGAGGATCAGAATGATCATGTTCTTCATCACCATTGTAGCTTTCCTATGGATCAATTAAGTTCCCATTTAATACAAAAGATTGCAAAAGAAGCTTTGACCATCGAAGAGCACTCCATAATGAGTCTTGGAGAGATGAAGTATCCATTGTAGGAAAAGGTAGGACCACATCCTTCAAGCATTCCTCCACTAGTATGGAGACATTTCCTTGCCCTATCTTTGTACCACCACAAGTGGAATCTGGATCTGTTCTACACACACAACCAATACAAACAATTTCATTGTCAAGTATCATATGTACTTTCTCCCCAGATTCGAAGTCCATCCTGTAAGTGAAAAAGATTACATTGTTAAATCCATAGTCATAGAAAAATACTCTTCAAACAAAAAATCATGCTACAACATGAAAAAGGTTTGCATAGGTTGGACAAGTGGTGAATCTTGAGACCAAATCCTCCTTGCTATATTAATGGAAGCAAGGTTGGAAATTATGGTGGATCTTGAAACCAAAGCATCCTTGCTATATTAGAACATAGGTTGGACAAGTGGTGGACCTAGTTGTAATACCCACTGCCACCTATCAACTACTATAGGACTATGCTTTCCAATGTCCAAGTATCCCTTGATTTTTGCAAGGTTGAACACGTGGTGGACCTTGAAAAAAAAATCCCCTTTCTATATCAGAGCATACCTTGGACAAGTGATGGACCTAGTTATAATGCCCAATATCTAAGGTGAAATACCTTAGGACCTTGATACCTTGCTTGCCAATGTCACTTACGTAGCCCCTCATTTCTTTAATGGAAGCAAGGTTGGACAAGTAGTGGACCTTGAAACGAAAGCCTGTTTGCTATATGAGAGCATAGGTTGGACATAGTTGTAATACCCACTGCCACCTATCAACTACTATAGGATTGTGCTTTCCAATGTCCAAGTATCCCTTGAGTCTTGCAAGGTTGAACACGTGTTGGAACTTGACACGAAAATCCCCTTTCTATATCACAGCATAGCTTGGACAAGTGGTGGACCTAGTTATAATGCCGAATATCTAAGGTGAAATACCTTAGGACCTTGCTACCTTGCTTGCCAATGTTATCGTAGCCCCTCATTTATTTAATGGAAGCAAGGTTGGACAAGTGGTGGACCTTGAAACCAAAGTCTCTTTCCTATATTAGAGCATAGGTTGGACCTAGTTGTAATACCCACTGCCACCTATCAACTACTATAGTACTATGCTTTCCAATATCCAAGTATCCCTTGAGTCTTTCAATGTTGAACATGTGGTGGACCTTGAAACGAAAATCCCCTTTCTATATCAGAGCATAGCTTGGACAAAAGGTGGACCTAGTTATAATGCCCAATATCCAAGGTGAAATACCTTAGGATCTTGCTACCTTGCTTGTCAATGTTTACGTAGCCCCTCATTTCTTTAATGGAAGCAAGGTTGGACAAGTGGTGGACCTTGAAACCAAAGCCTCTTTGCTATATGAGAGCATAGATTGGACCTAGTTGTAATACCCACTGCCACCTATCAATTACTATAGGACTATGCTTTCCAATGTCCAAGTATCCCTTGAGTCTTGCAAGGTTGAACACGTGGTGGACCTTGAAACGAAAATCCCCTTTCTATATAAGAGCATATCTTGGACAAGTGGTGGACCTAGTTATAATGCCGAATATCCAAGGTGAAATACCTTAGGACCTTGCTACCTTGCTTGCCAATGTTTACGTAGCGCCCCATTTCTTTAATGGAAGGAAGGTTGGACAAGTGGTGGACCTTGAAACCAAAGCCTCTTTGCTATATGAGAGCATAGGTTGGACCTAGTTGTAATACCCACTGCCACCTATCAAATACTATAGGACTATGCTTTCCAACGTCCAAGTATCCCTTGAGTCTTGCAAGGTTGAACACATGGTGGACCTTGAAACGAAAACCCCTTTCTATATCAGAGCATAGCTTGGACAAGTGGTGAACCTAGTTATAATGCCCAATATCCAAGGTGAAATACCTTAGGACCTTGCTACCTTGCTTGCCAATGTTTACGTAGCCCCTCATTTCTTTAATGGAAGTAAGGTTGGACAAGTGGTGGACCTTGAAACCAAAGCCTCTTTTCTATATGAGAGCATAGGTTGGACCTAGTTGTAATACCCAATGCCACCTATCAACTACTATAGGAGTATGCTTTCCAATGTCCAAGTATCCCTTGAGTCTTGCAAGGTTGAACACGTGGTGGACCTTGAAACGAAAATCCCCTTTCTATATCAGAGCATAGCTTGGACAAGTGGTGGACCTAGTTATAATGCCCCTCCTTTCTTTAATGGAAGAAATGTTGGAAAAGTGGTGAATCTTGAAACCCAAACCCTTTGTCTATATATAGAGGATAGCTTGAACAAGTGGTGGGCTTAGTTGTAGTATCCAATCTCCAAGGTCCAAGGTGAACTATGTAAAGACCTTACTTCCAAAAAAAAAGTTGTACAAGTGGTTCTCCTTGAAACCAAAACCTCCTTAGTGTATTAAAACATAGCTTGGAGAAGTGGTGGACTTAGTTGTAATGGTGAATTTACAAAGAAAACTATTATAGGACCTTGCTTCCCAAATCAAGTTTGGACAAGTGGTGGATCTGGAAACCAAAACCCCCTTACTCTATTAGAGCATAGATTAGATAAGTGGTGGACCTAGCTGTCATGGAAAATGTTCAATGTGAACTGCTACAGGACCTTGCTATTAAATGTCTAAGTAAAGCTAGCTTCTTTAATGGAGTCAAGGTTGGGAAAGTGGTGCATCTTGAAACCAAAAGCCCTTTATTGTATTAGAGCATAGCTTGGACAAGTGAGGGACCTAGTTTTAATGTGTGATGTCCAAAGAAAAGTTTTACAAGACCTTGCTTTCCAATATTTGAATTGGTCAAGTGGTTAAAACTAAGTATGAAACTTTGACCATTTTCTTCTCGAATTTCCAAAAAGCTAGTTTTAGACACCCCTAAATGAAAATGGTTTAGGGTGGCCTTAAACAACGTTTTTTCAAAGACTTCAACAAAAGGGTTTCCGAAGAGTAATGAAAATTTATTATGGCTTGAAGTGCCTGAGTATGTGAAAACAAGCCTAGGTTTTCCACGAGGCAAAAGGTGACAAAAAAGAAGTGTTGTCTCTTATGAAATAATAAGAACATTGGAAACTTAGGATTGACCATGTGGCCTAAACTTTGGCAAGTGAAGTGGTGGCCAAGTTTTGTGGCAGAGTGTGCACTTGGTCCTATATGTGTTGACCACTTGGCTAAATCTAGGACCATAAGGCCAAACCTTTGGCACCTTAAATATAGTATGGGACATAATCTAGAACTACTATAGTAAATTAGTAGTATAGTTAATATGTTAATATTTGTATTATATTTAAGTATATGCTAAATATAATTTATTTCAAAATTTCACTAATGAAGAATGTTCCCATTTAGCACTCCAAATGCGGGGTCTTAGGGCAATGTCACAATGGGGTGCATCTGACGAGGCAGCGCTTCCACGTGAGGTTTGGGGGTAGTGCTCTTGATGGGGATGTGGAATATAGCGCTCTCGATGGCAGGGCTTGGGAGGCTGATTTTGGGATATTGTTCCGGGCGGGGTCCTGGGGTAGCGCCCATAGATTTTTTTAAAAAAAAGTGAATTCCTAGTGTAGAGTTATGCATGTTTTGCATATTTTCAACCATGATTTCTTTAATTTTGGCCATGTGAATTGGTTAATGTTTTATAATGCTTTTGTTTTTGTTAATCCTATGATAAAACATGGACTTGTAGCATACGTGGCATTCTAATAAACCCTATCATGATTAGGCACAGAGAGAGCGCACAAGCAACGCACACAGAGAAAGCAAGCGAGCAGCAAACACAAAGAAAGTGCACACGGATCGCACACAGTTGGAGTATACGCACGCGTAGAGGAGCAAACCAGGCATCGTACACAACGCACGGGTAGAGCGCACAGGATTGACAGTTCCCGCACAAGATAAAGAAACAGCATCGTACGCAACGCTTTCCAGAAGGGCAAGATCGGGCATAGCTTCTTCTATGGAGACATTGCACACCTCACGAATAGCAAAAAAATAGGTATTTCTCTCTCTCTCACTCTCTATCTTTCTCCATATACAGAAGATGGTTCTCTGTAACTCTTTCTTGCACACACACTCTCTCGTCAAAAGACAGGGATACATAGTTTAAAAGGATTCCCGCACACATACACATATTTCCACACATCGTCTTCCTCTCTTCCACATACATAACCACAGTGAAATCTGTTATCTTGATGTCTCTCTCTTGAAAATACATGCACATATTCCCACACATCGTCTTCCTCTCTTCCACATACATAACCACAGTGAAATCTGTTATCTTGTTGTCTCTCTCTTGAAAAAAACATATTCCCATACATCGTCTTCATCTCTTCCACATACATAAACACAGTGAAATCTGTTATCTTTCTCTCTCTCCTCTCTCTAGAAAACATGTATTTCTCTCTCTCTCTCTCTCTCTATCTATCTCTGTATCTTGCTATCTCTCTCTTGAAAATACATGCTCATGTATGTGTGTGTCTGTGTTATCTATGTGTATGTATGTATATTTGTGTTATTTCATTGTAATACTCATACATAATGCAGATACACAATTACACTTAATTACGATATGCACACATAGTATATATACATACATAAATATCACAAATAACTAACACATTGTAATACTAGTAAACTTGAATGGAAGACTTACTTGCGTGATCTGTTAAAGTCGATTCTTGTAGAAAGTTCTGGATGTATGCTGAGCTGATTTTCCTCTAATCCATTTGTAGATATGATTGTAACTTCTGTTTCTCAACAAAAGTAGTGTTGTTTAGTGATACACCTAATGGACATAAATGGTTGAAACTAGGACATGTAGGCCAAAAATACATGTATTTCTTTGGATGAATATATACACTTTTTGGTGACCCTTACCACAAGTGGTGGACCTTGAGACCAATGGACTATAAGGACCTCCAAACAATACCTTGTACACTCAATCCTTCTTGGTATCTAGGTTGGACAAGTGGTGGACCTTGTTCAAATTCTCTAACCACTCTCTCTAACACGGTGACATAATTTAGGTGTGATAAATTCATATCTATGCAAACTAATATCAGTTTAGGCTTGTTACTTTGAATTTGTTGGAATTTATGTACAATATAATGATTTCATGTTTGCATATTTGAATTTAGGTGGGATAATGATATCTTTTTGTGGTAAACTTGAATTTAAATTCAATTTCGCGTGGAATATTTTAAATTTAAGTGGTAAAATTAAAATTTTAAAATTGGGCAGGATATTTTAAAATTTGGGAGGGATATTTTAAATTTAGGCGATAAGATTTTGAATTTTCAATTTAGGCAGGAAGGTTTTGAATTTATAGGGAGATCTCCCTTACATAAGAGAGTATAGGTTGGACAAGCGATGGACCTTAAAGCCAGAGCATCCATGCTACTAGACATGATAGGTAGGGAGTCTAGTTGAATATTGTAAGTATAATATATATGTAATAGATCTAGCTTGGACAAGTGGTGGACCTTGGAACAAAACACAATGTAACACATATCATGCACATTCCAAGTGGTGAGAAAAAATATCATTTAAGATATAGCCTGATAGGTTGGACAAGTGGTGGACCTTAACACCCAAACCTTATTAATATAACGACATATAGTGGAAAAGTGGTGAATCTTGAGACCAAACCACTCATGCTACTAAGGATAATAGCTTGGACAAGTGGTGGACCTTGAATGTAAACCCCCCATGTACGAAATATCGTGGGTTTAAGGTATTTCAATGGAGCCTAGCATCTTGGAGACATGGTGCAGCTTGCTTCTCTTCATGTTTCAATGGAGCCTATCTTGGACAAATGGTGCAGCATCCTTCTCTCCATGTTTCAATGGAGCCTAGCTTGGGCAAGTGGTGAACCTTTGCTTCTCTCTATGTTTCAATAGAGTTAGCTTGGACAAGTGGTGGACCTTGGAACCAAACCCCCATGTAAAACCTATTATGGTCACTCCAAGTGGTGAGAAAGAATAACCTTTAAGATATAGCCTTGTAGGTTGGATAAGCGGTGGACCTTAACACACAGATATTCTTAATATAATGACATAGAGTGGAAAACAGGTGAATCTTGTTAGCAAAGCACTCATGCTACTAGCGAGAATAGCTTGGACAAGTGGCGGACCTTGAATGTAAACCCCCCGTGTATGAAGTATCGTGGGTTTAAGGTATTTCAATGGAGAATAGCATCTTGGAGACATGGTGCAGCTTGCTTCTCTTCATGTTTCAATGGAGCCTATCTTGGACAAATGGTGGAGCGTCCTTCTCTCCATGTTTCAATGGAGCCTAGCTTGGACAAGTGGTGGACCTTTGCTTCTCTCTATGTTTCAATAGAGTTAGCTTGGACAAGTGGTGGACCTTGGAACCAAACACTAATGTAAAACCTATCATGGTCACTCCAAGTGGTGAGAAAGAACAACCTTTAAGATATAGCCTTATAGGTTGGACAAGTGGTGGACCTTAACACCAAGGTATTCTTAATATAATGACATAGAGTGAAAAAGTGGTGAATGTAGAGACAAAACCACTCATGCTAATAGTGATAATAGCTTGGACAAGTGGTGGACCTTGAACGTAAGCCCCCCATGTTTCAATAGAGTTAGCTTCGACAAATGGTGGAGCATCCTTTTCTCCATGTTTCAATGGAGCCTAGCTTCGACAAGCGGTGGACCTTTGCTTCTCTCTATGAGAAGAATAGAGTTGGATTCGATAAGTGGTGGACCTTGGAACCAAATCCCCATGTAAAACATATTATGTTCATTCCAAGTGGTGACAAAGAATACCCTTTAACACTAGAATGGTAACATGACACTTTTATGTCCTTGGACACTTTTGTGTCCTTTTAAGTGACCATTTTTCTTGAATTATTTGAAGAGTATGAAAATGAATTTCTAGGTTCTATATATCCACAAAGTTGCCGTATGAGCTGAAAAAAACTTAGCATTTTTTTTTGAGTATCGATCTCACCATTAACCTTACTCTTGCATAACATTTTTGAACCTAAACTGTGTGAAAAAACGGGTCCTGTTTTTGGCTATTTTTCAATTTTTTGCAACTATACCACTCTAAACTTCATGTTTGTGAGGTTTAGATGGCTAGAGGTTAGGCCTTCATATTACTCAACATGTTTTGATGCTTGTAGGGAGAGCTAAGTGTTAAAATTGAAAGTTATGACCAATTTACAAGAATTGCATAATCCTATTTTTTGGCCAAAATTAGTACTTTTATGATTTTTTTGGTGGCTTTCTTGATATTCAAATTCAATTTTTATTGTTTAAGTGTAATGTATAACATAAAGCTAATATTCCTTGAGTTTTGGGGGACCTAATATGCTATATAGCATAGTATATGATGATGGTTGAGTTTTTTGATTGCTAAAGAATACGATACATTTTAGAGTAGCAAGTATAACTTTCTAAATATTGCTAGTTTCTTAGGCCAATTGTGTGTATTTTGTAGGTAGTAACCATATCTAATCATAGACTACAAAATTGGCTAGATATTGAGTAGTTTCTATGGGTTTCTAAAGGTCATAATGCTAAACCCAATTTTTTCATGTTTGCTGTATTTAGCACTTCATCATTGCCCCCAAGGTTCCAATTGTAAGAGATCCATTATCCTTTTGACATGCTCCATGGCTCCTTTTGAATAGAGAGGCCCAAAGGGAACTAAGAAAACATGTATATAGTATTTGTATTGAGTGTGATCTTCTTAATATAATGACATAGAGTGGAAAAGTGGTGACTCTTGAGACCAAACCACTCATGCTACTAGGGGTAATAGCTTGGACAAGTGGTTGACCTTGAATTTAAACCCCACATGTACAAATTATTGTGGGTTTAAGGTATTTCAATGGATCCTAGCATCTTGGAGACATGGTGCAGCTTGCTTCCCTTCATGTTTCAATGAAGCCTATCTTTGACAAATGGTGAATCATCCTTCTCTCCATGTTTCAATGGAGCTTATCTTGTACAAGTGGTGGACCTTTGCTTCTCTCTATGTTTCCATAGAGTTAGCTTGGACAAGTGGTGGACCTTGGAACCAAACCCCCATGTAAAAAATATCATGGTCATTCCAAGTGGTGAGAAAGAATACCCTTTAAGATATAGCCTTATAGGTTCGAAAAGTGGTCGACCTTAAAACCCAGATCTTCTTAATATACTGACATAGAGTGGAAAAATGGTGAATATTAAGAGAAAACCACTCATGCTACTAAGGATAATAGCTTGGACAAGTGGTGGACCTTGAATGTAAACCCCCCATGTACGAAATATCGTGGGTTTAAGGTATTTTAATGGAGCCTATCATCTTGGAGAGACGGTGCAGCTTGCTTCTCTTCATGTTTCAATGGAGCCTATCTTGGACAAATGGTGGAGCATCCTTCTCTCCATGTTTCAATGGAGCCTAGCTTGGACAAGTGGTGGACCTTTGCTTCTCTCTATTTTTCAATAGAGTTAGCTTCGACAAGTGGTGGACCTTGGAACCAAACCCGCATGTAAAACCTATAATGGTCACTCCAAGTGGTGAGAAAGAATAACGTAAAACCTATCATGGTCACTCCAAGTGGTGAGAAAGAACAACCTTTGAGATATAGCCTTCTAGGTTGGACAAGTGGTGGACCTTAACACCCAAATATTCTTAATATAATGACATAGAGTGAAAAAGTGATGAATCTTGAGACAAAACCACAAATGCTAGTAGTGATTATGTGTACCTTTTGCCTTGCAATGGGAATGAAGGGATCATACAAATCTTCGTGATTCATGCAAACTACTTGACTATGCTAAAGGTTGATTCTACACAAAAATACACAAGCCGTCCTCAGTGGGGGCACCAATTTGAGGCGGTCCGGGGCGGGCAACAAGAAGAGTGGCCTCTAGACACCCTTCAAGGCTCCCGTGCTGCTCAATGGGGCTGGGGCACAACACAACACAAACCAAAACAACAAACCCACAGCCAAATCCCAACTACACAAGGGGCACCACCTAGTTTAAGAGCGAACTAGGACGCAAAAGAGGAGAATCGTTAGAGCAACCCACAAACAAGCAAGGAATTTACACTAACCCTAACACCAATGGAACACTCTTACACACTAAAACATGATAGAGAGAGAGATAGTGCTCGGGATGCTTTGAAACGTATCGGCAATGATCAAGCAAACACAACTATATATTTAAGAAAGAGAGAGAAAGGGGGAGGGGGTGCTTGTTGCATTAATACCTTCTTACAAATCTGTCATGACAAATCAAAGTGAGATTAGTATTTGTTCAACATAGCTTGCGTAAATTTCACCACAACACATCACAAAAAAAAACCACCCCAATCACTGTCTTAAAGCCAGGGGAGTCCTCTCCACCCTGTCGCCCTCTTACAGTATGTGGGATTTATGGCTAGATTGATGACAACACCAGAGACAAGCTATCAAGAACTTAACAAAAAACACCAAGACACTTACGCATCATTGTTGTCCATTACTTCACGTTGGAAGGGAGACAAAGTATCCAAGCTTAGTCCAAATCCACCCTCCTTGATTCAGCAAATGTTGGGCTTACACTAGTAGGAGAAATGATAGATTTCCTACTCTCAATTGAATGATCACTCTCTCTCTTACAATGGCATAGAGTTTCCTTGCTAATCCCCTATTACAACACATGCACATGCAGAAGACAATGAGCTTCCACTCAAGAGCTCCTTCTAGAGAGGTTGAGCTTGGCTTCTCAAGCTATAGTATAGTGCTCTTGCTTATGGCTCCCCCCTTTTGTGCTAGCTACACCCTCCTTTTATAGCAATTTTGAAGGCTAGGGTTACTCCTCTAACCATGGTTGGGTGAGATTTTCAGCAATTTATCTAATTTCTTTTGCTTGGAATTATCAAGAAGTTGGTGGGGAAAGAGAGAGGAGAGAAATGGAGGTGATAGCACTTTTCATAGTGGGTTAGTGTTAGTAGAGTTAGTATTAATTTACAAATGGAATTGGATATTTACAATGGGAGTATCCATGTAGGATACAAATAAGGAAGAAAAACTTTTAAGAGGTAAGAAAAGGTGGATTTCTTACAAGGTTGATGCTCCATGTGTCTTGAGTAGGGCCAATTTTGACGCTTGTTGACGGTCCACTAGCTTTGACGGTACATTTTTTCTCCACTCTTGACCTTCCTTGAGAGACAAGGTAATTGAAGCTGAGTAATCAACCACCATGATGCTGTCTTTTAAGAGAAGAGGCTGAATTTTGTGGTTTTTTTGATAGATATGGGTAATTTGGAGGAGGAAAAATGAGACTAGGTGGTCAATTTTGGAATGGAATTGTGTGTGGGAGGTATGAGTTCACCATGGTTTCTCTTATTCTTCAAGGTTGAGGAGAAGGTGAGTAGTGTGCAGAGAGGAGTGGTGAGAGATATGGGGATGATGAGTGGAGAAGTGTGTGTGAAAGAGAAAAATGATAAAGTGGAAGAGAGAGTGTGGCTGCATAGCATGGGAAAACTGGGGTCCACTAAAAAAATCATAGCTCACACCTCGTAGCTCAAAAAAATATGAAAAAATTTGAGGCAAAAGTTCAGCCCACGAGCTACAACTTTTGTTTGTATCACCTTTTCAAATTTGGAGAGCAAGTGAACTTTTAAAAATTCAGCAAAACCGACCGTTTTTTTCCACTGCAAAGGTCCTTGTGGGGTCCTTCTTTGGATGATTCTTTTGAATACCTCCAAGAGTGAGCCCTCCATAGTGCATGTATGCATGCCACCTACCCTTGACCTTATTTGGTAGGTCTATAATTGAAGATATTGTTGAGATTATGATATAAGTGAATAGTACAACTAAGAAAATCAAATATTGAGGGGTCTAAAAAATATGTATATGTCAAATATAAATAATATAAGTGGAAAAAATATAAAGGGGTCAAAAGAAATCTCTCTCATTATGAGGCTACCATAAAAAGATAAATATTTTTGGTGTTCTAAAAAAAAAAACAAAATAGATGTAGGAAGGAAAAAATCACAATAGTGAAAAAATATACACATAAATAAAACTACTTTTTTTGGATTTTTGTTGGGGTGGAGTTACACCAAATATAAGAGAAGCTTACATGAAAATATTTCTATATGGAATAAAGAATATGAAAAATGGTAAGAAAAATTGTGGTAATGGTGACGCAATGTACAGAGCATAAATAACACACACCTAGGTAGAAATATTTAAATAAATACCAAAATAATTATGAAAAAATCTTTTATTTAGGCCCTATATATAAAGAAATATTTACATACGCATGGGCCATAATATACTTATATTTTATTTATTTTTTATTTATTTTTTGGCTCAACTAGCCCAATGACTAGCTAATTGAGGGTTTTTTAAGAAGATATGGGAAAAGTCCCGCGACTCACACACGCCTATGTACAGTGAAATGGTAGGGATAGCCACAGTGTTTGGGTGATTTTGGTAGGGTGAGGTAACTCACTGTGGTAATTACAAAGAGCCGAAAAACGGCTATCATTAGCCGTCCCCCTGGATGATGGTATATTCATGTACCATCATAGAGCATCTTTTCCAAAGACAGTGCTTCAGAGTCCTTAACAAGATCTTCATTGTTTGGCCCCTCGGAATTTTGGCTAGAGTTACACTCATGCTTCATGTAACAATACTTACATGAGACAGTGGCCTTTTGACAGATCTTTGGTAGATCCTTTGGTAGAAGGCGACTCAAATAGGGCTTCAAGCGATACCCGTTTACTTTCCTGGAGTGCTCTTTACCATTCAAGTCCATAAGCTGATAGTAACTTGAATTGAAAGCCTTCTTGACTATGTATGGCCCTTGCCATCTAGTTTCAAACTTGGCATCAAAACGATTATCGAGTCGATTGTCATACCTTAGCACCAGATCTCCTTCATTGATGCCTTTGTCCTTTAGTTTCTTGTCAAGCTTCTCCTTCGCCTGCCTAGCTTTCCTCTTGTAGCACTCGTATGATGCTTCTCTTTTCCACTCAAGCTCAGCTAAGGTAAGAAGTCGATCCATCCATGCTTCTTGATCATCTTGTGCTGATTTTCCATGAAGTCGCATTGTTGGAATGTTTAGTTCAATTGGCTGTAAAGCCTCTTGACCATAGACCAAGTGAAATGGTGTGAACTCCATGGCTTCCCTATATGTGGTTCGATACGCCCACAAGGCACCATCCAAGAAGTCATCCCACAACTTTGTCTTGCTTTTCACCATCTTTCTAATGATGCCTGCAATGACACCATTAGCTTTTTCTACCAAACCATTTGATTGGGGATAGTAGGGTGTACTGTGACGATGTAGAATGTGAAGTTCTTCACAGACTTCTGTGAGCAATCCCTTTCTAAACCCTGGACCATTATCAGAAACAATCTCCAAAGGTGTGCTAAATCTGCAACAAATGTGATTATACACAAACTTGCTAACTGTCCTCTCATTCAATCTTGCCACACTTTGAGCTTCCACCCACCTAGTCATATAGTCTACAGCCACTAGAATGTAGAGTTTACCATTTTTTGTCCTAGGCAGAGGACCCATAGCATCAATGCCCCACTTTTCAAAGGGTCCATTTGCAATCACTATTTGCCTCGGGCCATGCACCAACCTTCTATTTCCATTTATCTGACAATTGTGACAGCTTTTACACCAATGTTGAACATCCACATGCAAGCTTGGCCAAACATACCCCGCAAGAAAAATCTTCTTCACAGTTAATTCTTGGGCAAAATGACCACCACATGCTTCTTCGTGCAAACCTTTTAGAATGGCTGGAATTTCCTCAATAGTTGGTACTCTTCTGCACACTTGATCCTTCCCTCTTTGATAGAGGGAGCCTTCTAGGAAGAGATACATGCTTGCCTTCTTCATGAGTCTCCTCTTCTGAGCTTTTGTGAAGTCTGGTGGAAACTCACCCTCCAAAATGTAGCCAATGATGGGAGCCAATGACTCCAATCCCTAGTATCTCGGTTTCTTGACAGTTGCTGCCACCATGATGACCTGCACTTCTCTCTCAACACATGTAACTGCTTGTTGTGCAAGTAAATCGGCATCTTCATTTTGTTTCCTCGGAATATGATATAGTTGCACTTCTTCAAACTGATTAAACATCCTACGAATGGCATGAACTTTTGTCCTTAAGCTTTCATTCTTGCATGCCCAAATGCCTAAAATCTGTTTAACAATGAGAAGTGCATCTCCCTTTACCATGAGACGTTTTATCCCTTGGCCAATGCACATCTTCAAACCATGAAGTAGTGTGTCGTATTCTGCTTCATTGTTGCTAGTTGAACCTGGTAGATTGAACTTCTCTTTCATGACCACCTCTCCACTTGGGTTGAGCAACACTAGCCCTCCCCCTGCTTTTCCTGTGGCTCGACGAAAAGCTCCATCAAAGAACAAGGTAAAAGCATTAGGAATACTTTTTGGTGGTGGCAATGGTAGGGTCTTTACTTCAGGCACCTTAATCTCCTTCTCACGTACCCTATAAGTGAGAATCCCTGCCAATTGTGCACGCACACTATCTTCTACCTTGAAAGAGTATTGGAACTCTTGCAACTCCATAATCCACTTTGAGATCCTAGTACTAAGATTCATTTGAGATGACACCCAAGGGAACAAATTTTCTGCAGTGAGAATTACAAAAGGTTTTGGTAGCAGGTAGGATCTAAACTTTCTCACCGCAAACATGAGAGAAAGCATCATGAGTTCTGCTTGTGTGTAGTCTCTCTCCAAAGCATTCATGACCCTACTAGCAAAGTAGATGGGTCGCATCCTTGTACTGTGGGGATCTTGTTGTAGCAACACAGCACCAATTGTTTCCCTTCCAACACTAGAGCTAACAAAGAATGTGTACTCCCAACAAGGAGGCATGAGTGTTGGTAGCTCTGACAAAATGAGTTTAATGTTACAAAAATACTCTTCAAGCTCATCAGACCATGCAAATTCTACTTGTTGTGTCAACTTTTGCAAAGGATGAAGCAACTCCGAGGCTAAGTGAATGAAGCGTGACATATACTTCACCTTCTGAATGAAAGAGATGACCTCCTTAAGACTCTTCGGTGATGGGAGCTCAATAAGAGCCTTTGACTTTGAAGGATCCACCTCAATGCCTTTATGGGAAACCTTGTGACCGAGCAAGATCACTTCATCCTCACCTATGTGGCACTTGTCGGGGTTGAGTTGACCTCCCATGTCGTAGAGCTTCTTTAAACCTTCTTCTACCCTTTGTAGATGCAATGATTTTGAGCTATAAATACAGAAATCATCAATGAACACCCTAATTGACTTTCCAAAGAATGCTTGAAACACCATGTTCATGAAACGTTGGAATGTTGCAGGAGCATTTTTCACACCAAATGGCATGACTCTAAAAGCATAACAACCCCAAGGAGTGATAAAGGTTGTTTTCAATTGATCCTCTAGTGCAATCCCTATTTGAAAGTAACCTGAGTAACCATCGCACACAATGTACTTCTCATGACCAGCTACCTCATTTAGTATCTCATCCTGGAATGGGAGGGGAAAGTGATCTCTCTTTGTTGCCTCATTGAGGGGACGGTAATCCACACACACCCTCCACTTGCCGTTCTTCTTAGGAGTGACAACAACAGGAGAGACCCACTCTGAATTCTCCACTGGATAAATGAACCCTGCTGCTAGAAGCTTTCTTACCCCCTTGAGTAAAGCCTGCTCCTTGATGACTCCTAGCCTTCGTAGCTTCTGAGCCTTAGGTGTGGCCTCTGGCTTCAACTCAATTTTGTGTTGAACAGCATCTACTCCACGCACATCGGTGTAGTCTTTAGCAAAAAGCCTCGGAAACTTCCTTAGCACACATTTGAACTCCTCTCTTTCATCCTTTGTAAGTGTTGTTGATAACATACCTTCTAACATTCCTTCATCTTCCACCTTTTGGTTCTCTTGGGAACCTACCTCTTCCAAACCTTGACAAGAGGTCTCTTGGTTGCTTGGCTTAAACCTTACCCCCATGACTTCGATGGAAGACTCCTCTTCAGTAATGCTACTACTACTTTCTTCTTCTGAAGTGCTATCGGTCCAACCTTCTTCCGTCTCACTTTGAGATGATTCTTCATGGAGCTCCTCTTGGCGTTGCTCCTTCATGTCAAAGACAACCTTCTTATGATTGTCATTCCTGCAAATTAATTTCCCACTCTCCCAATCCTGCAAAGCTCGCATTTTCATTAGCCATGGTCTTCCTAGGATAAATGGGTAACCATTTCCCTTGGTAGACATGACATAGAAATCCACTGCCTTCTTAATGCCAAAGGCCTCCACAAAAACATTTTTACAAATGCCTACGCACCTAGCCTTGCTATTGTTTGCCATTTTCACTTTGATTTCAGGTGTCTCATGGATGTGCATGCCTAGTCTTTGCATGAGCCCTTCTGTCATGATGCAAATTTGTGCACCCCCATCCACTAGATTTTTCCTAACCAATCTTCCTTTGATGTAACAGTCTAGCACCGGTGTAATGTCCTCGTTCATTTCAGCATGTGCAATTTTTACAACAGGAAAACTCTCTTTTACCTTTCTCCTAGTGCTAACTGCCTTTGTTAAATCCCTCCTAACTTGTGGGCATAATGCAAGAAACTGAGGCCATGAGATATCAGGACCCTTACCTCGCATGTCTTCCAACAGGTTGTATGGAGCCATACCATGTCCAAGAGGGAAGTCTTGGAGATTGATACGACGCCGAGTCCTCTTAGCTTCCTTGGTCTCCTTTGCCTTCTTGCCTTGTCCATGGTCACTCTGTGATGGGACACCCTCTTTCTCTTTACCTTTTCCTCGGCCACGCTTAATGCCATTGGCTTCCATGTCAAACTCATTTGAATTTGTCACCTCTACCACATGCACATTTGGATCTGGCAAAGGTGGAACTCCTTCTACCCCTTGTGGAGGTGGTCTTGGTCCATTTGGTCTTTGTAGAAGCCTTGGTTGTTGACCAGTTCCTTCACCTGCATTCATCACTGGGTAATTCAAGTTAGGTCTCCCTGGCTCCCCACGGGGCCAAGGACAATTATACATCCCATGTCCAGACTCTCCGCAATTCCAACATTGCAAGACTCTCCTAGGTCGTGGATCTCGCTCTTCAGACTTCTTTGCTTGTCCGTTTGGACCTACAGCTTGTGCAAGGTGAATTGACAGGCTGCTTAAAGATTCGTTTAACTTCTCAATTACTTCCGCCGTTACCTCAGGAAGCTCCCTTGATGTTGATGCTTGTGACTTACCTTTGGGTCTAAGACCTTCTATTGGAAACTCTCCCCTTAAGCACTTGAGTTTCCTATACTTCTCAGCAGCCCTAGTTTCAGCTGCATCAAAAGTAGCAGGTGCACCCGCCTCAACTTTTACCTTAAGGTCAGGAAAGAGTCCGGCTATGAACCTCTCCTTCTTTAAAAATTTTGCACCATCACCAGGGTTAGCAACATTTCGTATCCATAGAGCCCAAAGACGTAGAAACTCTTGCTTGTACAAGTAGTAGTCATCTAAGTCTTTTTGCTTATGAGAAACAATGTCTTGCCATAGTTTTTGAGTGTTTTGGGGATCAAAGAAGTATCTCTTAAAACGATTCAAAACTTCTGTGTAATTCCCCTTGACTTCCTCAGGCAAAGAGTCAAACCAAGTACTAGCATCTTTCCTAAGGACCACCTCAAACATTTCTACACGTTCTTGATCGGTTACTATCCTCTTGATACGGCAAGACATCTTGAAATTTGCTAAAAATAATTCTGCATCCTCTCCAGGCTCTCCAAAGAAAAGAGGATATCCAGACATTTGGCGTTGGCTCTCCATTATTATGAAAGATTACAACACGAGTTACAATAAGGGATACAATAGAGATTTAGAACCACTCGCCTGCAAATGAAGAAGTGCACTCTAGGTTTTCTTCTTCAGCTATCCAAGCTTCAATAAGGTCTCGATTTGTTTGATCAAAACAAAAGGGTAGACTATTGATGAGCTCTAAGAAGGGTTGAAATTCTTCAAAGCTAAGGCGATAAACAGAAATCTCTAGAACTTCATTTTCTGGATCCAAAAGAGCAACCACGTCCCAAGTGATAAATTGCACTTGCTCTACAATTCCCAATGCACAAGCGGTTTGTATAAAAACTAGATCTTCATGCTCGTCGAAGGCCATGAGAAAGTAGCAATTGACTAGGAGCTCCTTTCCTTCGAGTTCCACACAGTCGGAGTGAGGCAACCTTCTCACAATTTCATAAAGAACATCCTCATCAAGTCCAATCAAGTTTGCAAGATTTAAAGACTCCACTTGTGCTACAATATTCCTGGACAAAAACTCCTTAGGATTATGGTTGAATCATTCAAAAGCATAAAGAGATTTACAATGTCTCTATGAACAAAGTGTCATAGAAAGTAGAGAAGGATGAGAATTTATACAAATTTGCAATCTTCTCTATGCTCTCTTTATTAAGACAAGCTTTGAATAGCTCCCTATCTCCTTTGTTGAAAGCGAAAGGAAGACTATTAATAAGACGCAAATGAGGGAAAAATTCACCAAATGTGAGTCTATAAAGCATGAACTATGGCCGCAAGTTTCCTGAAGAGTCTTCCTCAATGGTGAAATGCACTCGCCAAACGCCAAATTTCACTCTATTTACCAATCTTAGGGCACACACTAGTTGGATGAATGCGCAGTCTTCCTTAGTGCCCAACAACAAGAGGAAAATGGAATCCACGCGTAGGACCTTCCGTCTTAACTTCACCACCCTCTTGTTATGAGGGAGACGCCTTACTACTTGCTCCTGCAACTCAATTGGTAATAGAGCTAGATCTCTAAGGATTGAACTTTCACTGCACACACATTCCCAGTTAGAACAAATGATCGTTTTTTGTTTCTTGTAACAACTTGGACAAAGAAAAAAACAAACATACACACTATTTTGCCGGGCTGCACTTCATTTTAAAATAAAATGAACACATGTACATCAAAAGAAGTGTGGTAGTTGATGAGAGGTAGAATGACAGGGTTTGGTGATGCAAGAATTTCTCCTGCTCTTTGGGCACCAAACATGAACACCATTCGTTGTTGAAAATGGATCTTTCTACTAATTGCAACGTTTATTCTAATGTGTGGAGTAAAATGAAAGCGAAAAACCTCTATTCCTGGGCCATTATCCATGGCCTATGCATGTCCTAATGCTTAAAACAAAACAAAAATATAGACGTCCAAACTAAGGTCGTACCTAATGAGAGGCAAAATAAAAGGATTTACTGAAGCGTTTATCTCGGCCAACCTAAGAGGACCTAAAATTCTACGAATGACACGTTGAAATTGCAACTTAGTACTAACAATTATGTGTACCTTTTGCCTTGCAATGGGAATGAAGGGATCATACAAATCTTCGTGATTCATGCAAACTACTTGACTATGCTAAAGGTTGATTCTACACAAAAATACACAAGCCGTCCTCAGTGGGGGCACCAATTTGAGGCGGTCCGGGGCGGGCAACAAGAAGAGTGGCCTCTAGACACCCTTCAAGGCTCCCGTGCTGCTCAATGGGGCTGGGGCACAACACAACACAAACCAAAACAACAAACCCACAGCTAAATCCCAACTACACAAGGGGCACCACCTAGTTTAAGAGCGAACTAGGACGCAAAAGAGGAGAATCGTTAGAGCAACCCACAAACAAGCAAGGAATTTACACTAACCCTAACACCAATGGAACACTCTTACACACTAAAACATGATAGAGAGAGAGATAGTGCTCGGGATGCTTTGAAACGTATCGGCAATGATCAAGCAAACACAACTATATATTTAAGAAAGAGAGAGAAAGGGGGAGGGGGTGCTTGTTGCATTAATACCTTCTTACAAATCTGTCATGACAAATCAAAGTGAGATTAGTATTTGTTCAACATAGCTTGCGTAAATTTCACCACAACACATCACAAAAAAAAACCACCCCAATCACTGTCTTAAAGCCAGGGGAGTCCTCTCCACCCTGTCGCCCTCTTACAGTATGTGGGATTTATGGCTAGATTGATGACAACACCAGAGACAAGCTATCAAGAACTTAACAAAAAACACCAAGACACTTACGCATCATTGTTGTCCATTACTTCACGTTGGAAGGGAGACAAAGTATCCAAGCTTAGTCCAAATCCACCCTCCTTGATTCAGCAAATGTTGGGCTTACACTAGTAGGAGAAATGATAGATTTCCTACTCTCAATTGAATGATCACTCTCTCTCTTACAATGGCATAGAGTTTCCTTGCTAATCCCCTATTACAACACATGCACATGCATAAGACAATGAGCTTCCACTCAAGAGCTCCTTCTAGAGAGGTTGAGCTTGGCTTCTCAAGCTATAGTATAGTGCTCTTGCTTATGGCTCCCCCCTTTTGTGCTAGCTACACCCTCCTTTTATAGCAATTTTGAAGGCTAGGGTTACTCCTCTAACCATGGTTGGGTGAGATTTTCAGCAATTTATCTAATTTCTTTTGCTTGGAATTATCAAGAAGTTGGTGGGGAAAGAGAGAGGAGAGAAATGGAGGTGATAGGACTTTTCATAGTGGGTTAGTGTTAGTAGAGTTAGTATTAATTTACAAATGGAATTGGATATTTACAATGGGAGTATCCATGTAGGATACAAATAAGGAAGAAAAACTTTTAAGAGGTAAGAAAAGGTGGATTTCTTACAAGGTTGATGCTCCATGTGTCTTGAGTAGGGCCAATTTTGACGCTTGTTGACGGTCCACTAGCTTTGACGGTACATTTTTTCTCCACTCTTGACCTTCCTTGAGAGACAAGGTAATTGAAGCTGAGTAATCAACCACCATGATGCTGTCTTTTAAGAGAAGAGGCTGAATTTTGTGGTTTTTTTGATAGATATGGGTAATTTGGAGGAGGAAAAATGAGACTAGGTGGTCAATTTTGGAATGGAATTGTGTGTGGGAGGTATGAGTTCACCATGGTTTCTCTTATTCTTCAAGGTTGAGGAGAAGGTGAGTAGTGTGCAGAGAGGAGTGGTGAGAGAGATGGGGATGATGAGTGGAGAAGTGTGTGTGAAAGAGAAAAATGATAAAGTGGAAGAGAGAGTGTGGCTACATAGCATGGGAAAACTGGGGTCCACTAAAAAAATCATAGCTCACAGCTCGTAGCTCAAAAAAACATGAAAACATTTGAGGCAAAAGTTCAGCCCACGAGCTACAACTTTTGTTTGTATCACCTTTTCAAATTTGGAGAGCAAGTGAACTTTTAAAAATTCAGCAAAACCGACCGTTTTTTTCCACTGCAAAGGTCCTTGTGGGGTCCTTCTTTGGATGATTCTTTTGAATACCTCCAAGAGTGAGCCCTCCATAGTGCATGTATGCATGCCACCTACCCTTGACCTTATTTGGTAGGTCTATAATTGAAGATATTGTTGAGATTATGATATAAGTGAATAGTACAACTAAGAAAATCAAATATTGAGGGGTCTAAAAAATATGTACATGTCAAATATAAATAATATAAGTGGAAAAAATATAAAGGGGTCAAAAGAAATCTCTCTCATTATGAGGCTACCATAAAAAGATAAATATTTTTGGTGTTCTAAAAAAAAAAACAAAATAGATGTAGGAAGGGAAAAATCACAATAGTGAAAAAATATACACATAAATAAAACTACTTTTTTTGGATTTTTGTTGGGGTGGAGTTACATCAAATATAAGAGAATCTTACATGAAAATATTTCTATATGGAATAAAGAATATAAAAAATGGTAAGAAAAATTGTGGTAATGGTGAGGCAATGTACAGAGCATAAATAACACACACCTAGGTAGAAATATTTAAATAAATACCAAAATAATTATGAAAAAATCTTTTATTTAGGCCCTATATATAAAGAAATATTTACATACGCATGGGCCATAATATAATTGGCTCAACTAGCCCAATGATTAGCTAATTGAGGGTTTTTATTTATTTTTTGGCTCAACTAGCCCAATGACTAGCTAATTGAGGGTTTTTAAGAAGATATGGGAAAAGTCCCGCGACTCACACACGCCTATGTATAGTGAAATGGTAGGGATAGCCACAGTGTTTGGGTGATTTTGGTAGGGTGAGGTAACTCACTGCGGTAATTACAAAGAGCGGAAAAACGGCTATCAATACTAGCGGTAATAGCTTGGACAAGTGGTGGACCTTGGGACCAAACCCCCATGTAAAACCTATCATGGTCACTCCAAGTCGTAAGAAAGAATAACCTTTAAGATGTAGCCTTATAGGTTGGACAAGTGGTGGACCTTAACACCCAGATATTCTTAATATAATGACATAGAGTGGAAAAGTGGTGAATCTTGAGACCAAACCACTCATGATACTTGCAATAATAGCATGGACAAGTGGTGGACCTTGAATGTAAACCCCTCATCTACAAAATATCGTGGGTTTAAGGTATTTCAATGGAGCCTAGCATCTTGGAGACATGGTGCAGCTTGCTTCTCGGCATGTTTCAATGGATCCTATGTTGGACAAATGGTGGAGCATCCTTCTCTCCATGTTTCAATGGAGCGTAGCTTGGACAAGTGGTGGACCTTTGCTTCTCTCTATGTTCAATAGAGTTAGCTTGGACAAGTGGTGGACCTTGGAACCAAACCCCCATGTAAAACCTATAATGGTCACTCCAAGTGGTGAGAAAGAATAACCGTTAAGATATAGCCTTATAGGTTCGACAAGTGGTAGACCTTAACACCCAGATATTCTTAATATAATGACATAGAGTGGAAAAGTGGTGAATCTTGAGAGCAGACCACTCATGCTACTAGGGATAATAGGGTGGACAAGTTGTGGACCTTGAATGTAAACCCCCCATGTATGAAATATGGTGGGTTTAAGGTATTTCGATAAATCCTAGCAGCTTGGAGACATGGTGCAGCTTGCTTCTCTTCATGTTTCAATGGAGCCGATCTTGGACAAATGGTGGAGCATCCTTCTCTCAATGTTTCAATGGACCCTAGCTTGGACAAGTGGTGGAGCTTTGCATCTCTCTGTGTTTCAATAGAGTTAGCTTGGACAAGTGGTGGACCTTGGAACCAAACCCCAATCTAAAACCTATCATGGTCACTCCAAGCGGTGAGAAAGAACAACCTTTAAGATATAGCCTTATAGGTTTGACATGTGGCGGACCTTGGAACCAAACCCCAATGTAAAACCTATCATGGTCACTCCAAGCGGTGAGAAAGAACAACCTTAAAGATATAGCCTTATAGGTTTGACAAGTGGTGGACCTTAACACCCAGATATTCTTAATATAATGACATACAGTGAGAAAGTGGTGAATCTTGAGACAAAACCACTCATCCTACTAGTGATAATAACTTGGACAGGTGGTGGACCTTGAACGTAAACTCCCCATGTTTCAATAAAGTTAGCTTCGACAAATGGTGGATCATCCTTCTCTCCATGTTTCAATGGAGCGTAGCTTGGACAAGTGGTGGACCTTTGCTTGTCTCTATGAGAAGAATAGAGTTAACTTCGATAAGTGGTGGACCTTGGAAACAAACCCCCATGTAAAACATATCATGGTCATTCCAAGTGGTGACAAAGAATACCCTTTAAGATATACCCTTATAGGTTGGACAAGTGGTCGACCTTAACACCCAGATCTTAATATAATGACATAGAGTGGAAAAGTGGTGAATATTGAGACCAAACCACTGATGCTACTAGGGATCATAGCTTGGACAAGTGGTTGACATTGAATTTAAACCCCACATGTAAAAACTTATATCGTGGCTTTAAGGTATGTAACTAGATCCTAGTATCTTGGAGACATGGTGCAGCTTGCTTCCCATCATGTTTCAATGAAGCCTATCCTCGACAAATGGTGAATCGTCCTTCTCTCCATGTTTCAATGGAGCCTAGCTTGTACAAGTGGTGGACCTTTGCTTCTCTCTATGTTTCCATAGAGTTAGCTTGGACAAGTGGTGGACCTTGGAACCAAACCCCCATGTAAAACATATCATGTTCATTTCAAGTGGTGAGAAAATAAAACCCTTTAAGATATAGCCTTATAGGTTAGAAAAGTGGTCGACCTTAAAACCCAGATCTTCTTAATATAATGACATAGAGTGGAAAAGTTGTGAATCCAAGGACGAAACCACTCATGCTACTAAGGATAATAGGTTGGACAAGTGGTGGACCTTGAATGTAAACCCCCCATGTAATAAATATCGTAGATTTAAGGTATTTCAATGTAGCCTAGCATCTTGGAGACATGGTGCAGCTTGCTTCTCTTCATGTTTCAATGGAGCCTATCTTGGACAAATGGTGAAGCATCGTTCTCTACATTCTTCAATGGAGTCGAGCTTCGACAAGTGGTGAACCTTTGCTTCTCTCTATATTTCAGTAGAGTTAGCTTGGACAAGTGGTGGACCTTGGATGCTACTAGAGATAATAGGCTGGACAAGTGGTGGACCTTGAATGTAAACCCCCCATTTACAAAATATCATGGGTTAAAGGTATTTTGATAGAGCCTAGCATCTTGTAGACATGGTGCAACTTGCTTCTCTTCATGTTTCAATGGAGCCTATCTTGGACAAATGGTAGAACATCCTTCTCTCCATTTTTCAATGGACCCTAGCTTGGACAAGTGGTGTACCTTTTCTTCTCTTTATGATTCAATAAAGTTCGCTTGGTCAAGTGGTGGACCTTGGAACCAAACCCCCATGTAAAACCTATCATGGTCACTCCAAGTGGTGAGAAAGAAAACCTTTGAGATATAGCCTTATAGGTTGGACAAGTGGTGGACCTTAACACCCAAATATTCTTAATATAATCACATAGAGTGAAAAAGTGGTGAATCCTGAGACAAAACCACTCATGCTAGTAGTGATAATAGCTCAGAGAAGTGGTGGACCTTGAACGTAAACCCCCCATGTTTCAATAGTGTTAGCTTCGACAAATGGTGGAGCATCCTTATTTCCATGTTGAATGGAGCCTAGCTTGGACAAGTGGTGGACCTTGAACATAAACCCCCCATGTTTCAATAGAGTTAGCTTCGATAAATAATGGAGCATCCTTGTCTCCATGTTTCAATGGACCCTAGCTTGGACAAGTGGTGGACCTTTGCTTCTCTCTATGATTCAATAGAGTTAGCTTGGATAAGTGGTGGACCTTGGAACTAAACCCCCATGTAAAACCTATCATTGTCAATCCACGTGGTGGGAAGGAATAGCCTTAAAGATATATCCTTATAGGTTGGACAAGTGGTGGACCTTCACACCCAAATATTCTTGATATAATGACATAGAGTGAAAAAGTCGTGAATCTTGAGACAAAACCACTCATGCTACTAGCGATAATAGCTTGGACAAGTGGTGGACCTTGAACGTAAACCCCACATGTTTCAATAGAGTTAGCTTCTACAAATGGTGGAGCATTATTCTCTCCATGTTTCAATCGAGACTAGATTGAACAAGTGGTGGACCTTTGTTTCTCTCTATGGTTCAATAGAGTTAGCTTGGACAAGTGGTAGACCTTGGGACCAAACCCCCATGTAAAACCTATCATGGTCACTCCAAGTGGTGAGAAAGAATAACCTTTAAGATATAGCCTTATAGGTTGGACAAGTGGTGGACCTTAACACCCAAATATTCTTAATATAATGACATAGAGTGAAAAAGTGGTGAATATTGAGACAAAACCACTCATGCTACTAGCGATAATAGGTTGGACAAGTGGTGGAACTTGACTGTAAACAGCCCATGTACAAAATAAATGGGGTTTAAGGTATTTCGATGGAGCCTAGCATCCTTGAGACATGGTGCATCTTGCTTCTCTTCATGTTTCAATGCAGTCTATCTTGGACAAATGGTGGAGAATCCTTCTCTCTATGTTTCAATGGACCCTAGCTTGGACAAGTGGTGGACTTTTGCTTCTCTTTATGTTTCAATAGAGTTAGCTTGGACAAGTGGTGGACCTTGGAACCAAACCACCATGTAAAACCTATCATGGTCACTCCAAGTGGGGAGAAAGAGTAACCCTTAAGACATAGCCTTATAGGTTGGACAAGTGGTGGACCTTAACACCCGGATATTCTTAATATAATGACATAGAGTGAAAAAGTGGTCAATCTTGAGACCAAACCACTCATGCTACTAGCATTAATAGGTTGGACAAGTGGTGGACCTTGAATGTAAACCCCCCATGTTTTTATAGAGTTAGCTTCGACAATTGGTGGAGCATCCTTCTCTCCATGTGTCAATGGAGCCTATCTTGGACAAGTGGTGGACCTTTGCTTCTCTCTATGTTTCAATTGAGTTAGCTTGGACAAGTGGTCGACTTTGGAACCAAATCCCCATGTAAAACCTATAATGGTAACTCCAAGTGGTGAGAAAGAATAAAGTTTAAGATATAGCCTTATAGGTTGGACAAGTAGTGGACCTTAACACCCAGATATTCTTAATATAATGACATAGATTGGAAAAGTGGTAATCTTTAGACCATACCTCTCATGCTACTAGAGATAATAGGTTGGACAAGTGGTGGACCTTGAATGTAAACCCCCCATGTACGTAATATCATGGGTTTCAGGTATTTCAATGGAGCCTACCATCTTGGACACATGGTGTAGCTTGCTTTTCTTCATGTTTCAATGGAGCGTACCTTGTACAAATGGTGGATCATCCTTCTCTCCACGTTTCAATGGACCCTATCTTGGACAAGTGGTGGACCTTTTCTTCTCTTCATGTTTCAATAGAGTGAGCTTGGACAAGTGGTGGACCTTGGAACAAAACCCCCATGTAAAACCTATCATGGTCACTCCAAGTGGTGAGAAAGAGTAACCCTTAAGATATAGCCTTATAGGTTGGACAAGTGGTGGACCTTAACACCCAGATATTCTTAATATAATGACATAGAGTGAAAAAGGGGTGAATCTTGACACCAAACGACTCATGCTACTAGCATTAATAGGTTGGACAAGTGGTTGACCTTCAATCTAAACCCCCCATGTTTTAATAGAGTTAGCTTCAACAAATGGTGGAGCATCCTTCTCTCCATGTTTCAATGGAGCCTAGCTTGGACAAGTGGTGAACCTTTGCTTCTCTCTATGACAAGAATAGAGTTAGCTTGGATATGTGGTGGACCTTGGAACCAAACCCCCATGTAAAACACATCATGGACATTTCAAGTGGTGAGAAAGAATACCCTTTAAGATATACCCTTATAGGTCGACCTTAACACTGACGAAGGAAATTTGGAATGGCGGCCTCTACACCAAAACAAACTCCATAGCGCCACAAGGGAAATGAGATGAGGGCACCACCTAGTCTTGGAAGCGTGGACTAGGACCGCTACACAAAGAGAGAGAGAGAGAGAGAGAGAGAGAGAGAGAGAGAGAGAGAGAGAGAGAGAGAGAGCACTATGAATGAAGCATTAACCGTGGTGTGTGCACAAGGAATGGATGACTTCAAACACTCCCAATACAAATAGCATATAGATTACCAAACAATCACTCAAGGATTAGCCAAGATCACATCAAGCACCCTCACACGCATATACAACATTTCACTTAATTAACACAAGTAAGAGGAGGAGAGGTTACTAGCATGAAACAATTTGCACTCTAGGATGTGCAAGAATAGAGTGAATGAATGAGCTTATGGGCTCATGGTGAGTGATACAAAGGCTCAATGGGCTGAGGGAGGCTTGAAATTACAAAGGGGAAGGCCTCTTTATATAGGAAAGAGAGTGATTAGGAGTGAGGTTAAGATACAAGTGTAATTTGTACAAATGAAGCTTGATTAGGGACATTCAACCAATGAAGAAGCTCCTTTCAAGTGATTTGTTGACCAATTAGCTCCATCATCACTTGTGTTGTCTTCACTCCTTCCTCCATAGCTTGAGTCCAAGATCTTCCTTATTTTAAAATGTAAAGAATCTACATAAAATCAATACATATCTAGTAATAATAGAAAGGGGTTGAGTGAGAACTTATGAATTACAACAAGATTAAGCATGACTTGAGAGGTGATTAGAAGAGGAACTTTGATGGGTTTTTGAGCTTGAGAGAGAGGAGGAAGGAGAGGAGGGTGAGAAGACTAATGGATGATTTAAAAGAAGGTCTCAATGTGGAAAAGGAAGGGTGTGTGTGTGTAAAGGTAGGGGGGTGGTCTCCACCACAGTTGAAAAAACTGCCGTCCACCATTTTGGCCATATCTCCTAGACCGTAGATGCAAAAATTATAAAAAAAATATGGCCAGAATCTTCAGCTCGTCAGTTACAACTTTGATGAAGACGACTTTTCTTGGATCAGAGTGGAAGTATTTTTTAAAAATTCAACAAAATCATGTGCCTGGTTTCTTCCTTTACCAAGTCTTCCACTTGGGTCCCATTTGTTTGAATCATCATATGGCTCCAAAGCCATGATGATATGAGCCACTCATGACCCTTGAATCATGGGTGCATGGCTCCACAACCACATCATATCTTTTCTTTTCACATTTACATATTTTCCCTTCCCTTTACCACTAGGTTCTCCCTCTACCTTTCACCTCCGGTGAACTAGTCAAGAAAAAATCATTTTTTTTAAATTTTTCCAAGAGGTTGTTCTCACTCTTTCTTTTATTGTAAACCTCTAGAAGCAAGGAAAACCAACAAAATATGATAAACAAAAATTTGTGATAGGCTCGGATCATAGCCCCCCCAAACCTGGCTAGGGGTATTTATGCCTCTAGCCTACTTTCTTTGATCTTGAGCTGACCTTATCCTGATGTGATAAGGCTTTAGATGCCATCCATTTGTCCTGGTCTTGTGCACTTTACCATCAATGTCTTGAAGTCTGTAAGAGCCATTTTTGAACTTTTTGGTGACCAAGAACGGGCCTTCCCATCGGAAAAGAAACTTTCCATCCTTACGAGTGTCGAAGCGATTGTCATAACGAAGCACCAGAGATCCCTTTTTTATGTCTTTGGATGCTATCTTTTTGTTGAACTTTTCTCTGCGCTTCTTTGCTTCTTGAGAATAGTGGTTGATGGCTTCTTCACGATCCAATTGCAGCCTCTCTAGATCCATGATCCTTTGATGTACTTTCTCCTTTTGAGAGCCTACCTGGCTACCCAATATTCGAAGACTTGTTAACTTGACTTCAATGGGCAAAAGCGCCTCCTTTCCATAAACCAAATGAAAGGGTGTGTACCATAATGTGGTTTTGAAGGAGGTTCTATAGGCCCATAGAGCTCCATTCAGGTGTTTGTCCCAATCTTGGCGCCTGGCATGTACCTGTTTGGTGAGAATTTTGCAAATGATTCCATTTACCTTTTCCACCAAACCATTGCACTGAGGGTAGTAAGGAGTAGAGTGTTGATGCTGAATATTTAGCTTCTTCATGAGTTCTCCTACCAAGTCTGCTCTAAACCCTGGTCCTCTATCAGATAGTATTTCAAGAGGGGTGCCAAACCGGCAACAGATGTGGTCAAAGATGAACTGACTCACATCCTTAGCAGTAATTCTATTGGTCGGCATAGCCTCAGCCCATCTAGTCATGTAGTCTACTCCCATGATGATGTACTCTTTACCTGACTGAGTGCGTGGTAGAGGCCCTATGGCATCAATTCCCCACTTCTCAAAGGGCCCATATACCTTTATTGGGTTCTGAGGTTCAGCTATGAGCCGTCGTGGTCCTGCTTTCTGACATTCATCACATGTTTGACACCAATATTTGACATCACGATGAAGACTTGGCCAAGTAAACCCAGCTTGTAGAACCTTTCTACTAGTGACGTCGTGTGCAAAGTGTCCTCCGCACATATCATCGTGACAAGATTTTAAAATCTCTTCAATTTCACTCTTCAAAGGAACTCTCCTAAGCACACTATCCTTACCAAGACAATACAAGTCATCATTTACTATGCGATACCTGGTAGCCTTCCTAGCTAACCATCGCCTTTCCCCTGCATTCAAGTGTTTAGGAGCCTCTCCTTGCTCCAAAATGTGCATAATATCTTCCAAGTCCTCCTTGCCTTGCTGAAGTGGAAGTTTGATGGCCACTGCTCCCACTATTGACTCGTTTACCTTTGATGATGCTAGGTGGTCTGCATCCTTGTTCTGGTCTCTTGGTACATGATGTACTTGTGCCTCCCTAAATCTCCTCATAAGAGCTTTCGCTTCTCTCATTTTAGTAGAGAGACGGGCATTTTTGCAAGCCCATGTACCTTGCATTTGCCTTACCAAAAGCATGGAGTCACCAAAAGCGTTTAATCTCTTAATTGAATTATCGAGGCACCAACAAAGGCCATGAATTAGAGCATGATATTCTGCTTCATTGTTGGAGTGGACATCTTCTAGAGTGATCCCTTCACCATGGATCCTCTCTCCCAATGGGGATAAGACCACGATGCCTGCAGCTGCCTTATCCTTGGTTCTCTTGTATGCTCCATCAAAGTAGAGGCTATAAGCATTGACCAAAGCCTCTAGAGCTGGAGGTGGCGGAAGTTCCTTTCTCTTCAAATGGCAAACTTTTTCATAGCACTTGTTTGTTAAAATGTCGGCTAAGCATGCTCGAGTTGTTCTTTCAACCTGTATTGTATAATCAAACTCTTGAAGTCGCACCACCCACTTTGCTATTTTGTCAGAGATTTCCATATGTTGTAGTGCATAGGGAAACATATCCTCCACAGTGATAATTACAAACCTCTTCGGCAGCAAGTATGGCCGAAATTTGGTTACCGCAAACATGAGAGCTAACACTAGCTGTTCCATTAGGGTGTAGGCCTTCTCTGTGTTTTCCATGAGGCGGCTAGCAAAATACACAGGCCTCATAAAGGAGGTTTTTGGATCTTTTTGTAGGAGGGCAGCACCAATGGCTTCTTCTCCCACACTAGGGTTTACAAAGAATGTTTCTTCCCAACAAGGTTGGAGGATTACAGGGAGTGACCCTAACATTTTTTTAATCTCTCTAAAATGCCCTTCACTTTCTTCACTCCAAACAAGCGTCTCTTGACGAGTCAGCTGTTGTAGAGGAAATATCACTTGGGAGAGTAAGTGTATGAATCTACTCAAATATCTTAGCTTTTGCAAGAAGGAGATTAATTGTTTGATGGAAGTTGGGGAAGGTAGATTTAGCAATGTTTCTATCTTTTCAGGATCTACCTCGATTCCATCAATGGACACTACATGCCCTAATAGTGTAACCTTGCTTTCCCCAATGTGACATTTGTCCTTGTTTAGTTGTCCACCCAGCTTAGCTAAACGAGTAAATCCTTCATCAATCTTGCCGAGATGCATACTTTTGGAGCTGTAAATACAAAAGTCATCTATGAAAACCCTTATGGACTTACCAAAGTAAGGTTGGAAGACCATGTTCATGAATCGTTGAAAGGTGGCTGGAGCGTTGGTGAGACCAAAAGGCATGACTCGAAATGCAAAACATCCCCATGGTGTGATGAAAGTAGTCTTCTTCTGGTCCTCCTCTGCAATGCGTATTTGGAAGTAGCCAGAGTAGCCATCACACACTGTGTATCTCTCATGGCCTGCTACTTCATTTAGAATCTCATCTTGAAATGGGAGAGGGAAGTGGTCCCTCTTTGTTGCAGCATTTAGTGGCTTGTAATCCACGCACACTCGCCATTTACCATTCTTCTTTGGCCTCACCACTACTGGGGAGACCCATTCTGAATCTTCTACTGGGTATATGAATCCTGCTTCTAAGAGTCTCTTCACCTCAGACAACAGTGCATTTTGTTGCACAACTCCTAATCTTCTTAGTTTTTGTACCACTGGCTTGCTCCCTTCTTTTAGATGGATATGATGCTTCACTGCAGTGACACCTGTAATGTGAGTGTAATCAGAAATAAACAATGATGCATGCTTCTTGAGAACATTTACATAACCCTCCTTTTCTTCTTCCTTTATATCCTTGGATAACATCTCCTCTAGGCTGGCATCCCACACATTCTCCATTTGGATCCTTGGGTTGTCTTCTGATGAGGTAGTTTCCTTTATGGTGACGCCCATGACTTCGAGAGTGCTATCACTCTCTTCACTTGAACTCTCTTCCTCGTCCATGGATGAGGAGCATCCACTTGAGCTCCACTCATCAGCTGACGTCTCTAGTTCAAGGTTCTCTTGTCGCCCATTCTTTAGGTTATAAACCACCTTCCGACTATGGCCACCCATGCGAGGCCTCAACTCCAAGTCTCCTGTTGCCCAATCTTGCCTAGCTCCTATACCCATGAGCCAAGGTCGTCCTAAAATAAGGGGGTATCCTTCTCCCTTTACTGGCATCACATAAGCATCAACCTCTGTAGTGATTCCAAAAACAGAAACTCTCAAAGCTTTCACTACACCCACACAAGTGACAGAGACATTATTGGCCATTTTTGCCCTAAAGTTTGATGATTCCATTACCTCTAAACCCAATTGATGCATTAGCTTTTCTGTCATGACACAAACCTCTGCTCCACTGTC
This sequence comes from Adiantum capillus-veneris, assembly GCF_014529385.1. NCBI lineage: Eukaryota > Viridiplantae > Streptophyta > Polypodiopsida > Polypodiales > Pteridaceae > Adiantum > Adiantum capillus-veneris. The sequence goes on from NC_140934.1 coordinate 141,549,714, forward strand.
AATGTAAGTTTTTGGAATCCGTTGTCCCTTGATTTGAGCCTCCACCAAAGGCACTATATCCTTGAGACCATATGCTTTGATTACACTTACTAGCTTACTTCGCTTTGCCCTCGTGCTCACCATTTTTGACCATTGTCGTCGAAGCTTTGGGGAGATATGAAGTAGTTGTGGCCAAGTAATCTTTGGTCCTTGAGAGCTCACATCAGCTGTCAAGTCATAAGGTTGTGTCCGAGATCCCATAGGGAAATCAGAGATGTCAATTTGAGACCTAGTACGGGTCTTTCTCTTCTTGGCTTCATCTTTAGTTGCCCGAGATGTACTTGCTTCATTGCTTGCATCCTTGCTTGTTTCTTTACCTACTTCATCTTGGACACGCACACGTTTGATAGGCATTGTAGCCACTTCATCTATCTTCATCTTCCCTTTAGCTATTTCTTCCTGGTTGCTTCTGCCCTTGAGGACCTCCTCCATCCTTATGATGCTCACATTTGGTTGAGTAGCAGGGGCTTGAGCTTGAGCACGAGGTGGCTGCAAAATTTGAGGTTGCGGTTGCTCTTGTGCTTGAGCTCTAGCACGGGGTGGACTTACTTGTTGTCGAGGACCTCTGACAGGGTAGTCATATCTTCTGGGATGAGGGCAATTATACATGCCGTGGCCAATTTCCCCACAATTGTAACACAACATTTCCCTTGCTTGACGTCGCATTGGTGGCCGATTCCCACCATTTCCCTCAATAGGCCTCCTTACACCCTGCACAAGATTTACTCTCAACCCCTCTAGCTGGTTTGTGAGATTGTTTATTTGTTGGAGCATATCTTCTTGTTGACCTCTATTGAGGTCTGGTGCATTAGGCACATTTGGAGGTATGTGAGAAGCTTCCATAGTTGTGATATTGCCTCCCAAAGCTAGCTGGCCAGCTTGGGCTTGATAGAGAATCTTTCTATTCTTTTCCCTAGCAATTCTTAAGGCATCTTCAAAAGCATTTGGAAATTTGCCCTTTACCTTCTCCCTTAGCAAGGGGTACAAACCTGAGATAAATCGATCCTTTTGGAGGCAATTGGGAGCTCGCTCACCAGGGTTTAGTGAGTCTGACCATTGCCCCCAAAGTTTCAGAAAACCTTCCTCATAGGTTGCATAACCATGAGGGTCAACTTGATGAAGGGACAGAAGTCGTTGCCATAGTTCTTCTGCCGAATTGGCTCGTTGAAATCTTCGTAGGAAAGCCACCTTCAATCCCTCCCAATCAATTCTTTGGGTTGGATCTAGAGCCTGGAACCATACCCTAGCTTCTTCTTTGAGCACCAAAGGAAAAGCTCTCAATTTCAATGCTTCGTCATCCCTCCCGGAGACAAGGAAAGCCATCTCCAAGTTATCCAAAAAATCCCCAGCATTTTCCCCACTACGCCCGAAAAAATTTGGGAAAGCCATCATAAAAGTGGGTTGCCTTCCTCTCAATATAGCACAAAGATGAAAACGTCTAGGCCCAAATCATATCTTATTAAGGGTAGAATAAATGGATTGATAGATGCATTAATCTCAGCTAGACGATGAGGGCCTAGTAAGTCCCTTATGATGTTTTGGAACCTAAGCTTTGTGCTAGCTATTATATGCACAGTTTGTCTAGCAAGAGGTTGGAAAGGTCCATATAAATCCCTATGATTCATGGAGTATGCTTAAAGCAAGATGAAGATGTGAACATCAAAAGATACATTATACTCCAAAATAGGAAATATTATAGGGTCAGGGGACAGCAATATCTCTCTCAACCTCTCAGCTCCAAAATAGAAGACCAATCTTTGTTGGAAAAAAATCTTTCTATCAATGCGCACATTCACCCTAATATTCTGAACTGATTGAAAGTTGTGGAAAATGGGATTATTCATTGGTGCATTAATTACAACCTTCCATGAAGCACTTCATTGAAGTTGAGCTCTCTTGGATCCCACCATTTGAGAGATGCGAAGAATTTGCTCACCGGTGATTAGCCTAGCTTTGGTGTGACCATCTTCAGCTTTGTAGAGTTCATAGGGTTCGATGGCTACCCTCTCAACCACCTTGAGCCTTCTTGCTAGTAGTAGTTGGAGTGCATCACCATATGTAGCCTCTTGCCAATACCGCACCCCATTGATGTGTAGCTCCCCCTCCAAAAACTTGTTAATACCCGAGTTTGAGAGTGCTTTCACCACCTGAAGTCGAGGCTTCAAAGGAAGTGTCTTCACACTAGCCACAAAGCACTCAACACAGTTTTTTGACCTAGGGACTTGATGATTACAAGATTTTCCTTGAAGCAAAGAAGGGTGTGTGTAGTTAACTCTCTTTACCCGCATACGTGCCGTTTGTAGATAAAGACGCTTCTTTTCTCGAGCTTCTTGGGGAGACCATAGTGGAAGTCTTGGAGAATTTGATGGATCTTCCTTCATAGGATTGATAGAGCGCTGCTTGAGAACTCCTCCGTGGGGGCACCAATTTATGACGAAGGAAATTTGGAATGGCGGCCTCTACACCAAAACAAACTCCATAGCGCCACAAGGGAAATGAGATGAGGGCACCACCTAGTCTTGGAAGCGTGGACTAGGACCGCTACACAAAGAGAGAGAGAGAGAGAGAGAGAGAGAGAGAGAGAGAGAGAGAGAGAGAGAGAGAGAGAGAGAGAGAGAGAGAGAGAGAGAGAGCACTATGAATGAAGCATTAACCGTGGTGTGTGCACAAGGAATGGATGACTTCAAACACTCCCAATACAAATAACATATAGATTACCAAACAATCACTCAAGGATTAGCCAAGATCACATCAAGCACCCTCACACGCATATACAACATTTCACTTAATTAACACAAGTAAGAGGAGGAGAGGTTACTAGCATGAAACAATTTGCACTCTAGGATGTGCAAGAATAGAGTGAATGAATGAGCTTATGGGCTCATGGTGAGTGATACAAAGGCTCAATGGGCTGAGGGAGGCTTGAAATTACAAAGGGGAAGGCCTCTTTATATAGGAAAGAGAGTGATTAGGAGTGAGGTTAAGATACAAGTGTAATTTGTACAAATGAAGCTTGATTAGGGACATTCAACCAATGAAGAAGCTCCTTTCAAGTGATTTGTTGACCAATTAGCTCCATCATCACTTGTGTTGTCTTCACTCCTTCCTCCATAGCTTGCGTCCAAGAGCTTCCTTATTTTAAAATGTAAAGAATCTACATAAAATCAATACATATCTAGTAATAATAGAAAGGGGTTGAGTGAGAACTTATGAATTACAACAAGATTAAGCATGACTTGAGAGGTGATTAGAAGAGGAACTTTGATGGGTTTTTGAGCTTGAGAGAGAGGAGGAAGGAGAGGAGGGTGAGAAGACTAATGGCTGATTTAAAAGAAGGTCTCAATGTGGAAAAGGAAGGGTGTGTGTGTGTAAAGGTAGGGGGGTGGTCTCCACCACAGTTGAAAAAACTGCCGTCCACCATTTTGGCCATATCTCCTAGACCGTAGATGCAAAAATTATAAAAAAAATATGGCCAGAATCTTCAGCTTGTCAGTTACAACTTTGATGAAGACGACTTTTCTTGGATCGGAGTGGAAGTATTTTTTTAAAATTCAACAAAATCATGTGCCTGGTTTCTTCCTTTACCAAGTCTTCCACTTGGGTCCCATTTGTTTGAATCATCATATGGCTCCAAAGCCATGATGATATGAGCCACTCATGACCCTTGAATCATGGGTGCATGGCTCCACAACCACATCATATCTTTTCTTTTCACATTTACATATTTTCCCTTCCCTTTACCACTAGGTTCTCCCTCTACCTTTCACCTCCGGTGAACTAGTCAAGAAAAAATCATTTTTTTTAAATTTTTCCAAGAGGTTGTTCTCACTCTTTCTTTTATTGTAAACCTCTAGAAGCAAGGAAAACCAACAAAATATGATAAACAAAAATTTGTGATAGGCTCGGATCAACACCCAGATCTTCTTAATATAATGACATAGTGTGGAAAAGTGGTGAATCTTGAGACCAAACCACTCATGCTACTAGGGATAATAGGTTGAACAAGTGGTGGACCTTGACTTTAAACCCCTTATGTAAAAGATATCGTGGGTTTAAGGTATTTCAATGGATCCTAGCATCTTGGATACATGGTGCATCTTGCTTCTTTTCATGTTTCAATCAAGTCTATCTTCAATCTATGGGGGATCATCCTTCTCTCCATGTCTCAATGGAGCCTAGCTTGGACAAGTGGTGGACCTTGGAACCAAACCCCCATGTAAAACATATCATGGTCATTCCAGGTGGTGAGAAATAATACCCTTTAAGATCTAGTCTTATACGTTTGACAAGTGGTCGACCTTAAAACCTATATCTTCTTAATATAACGCCATAGAGTGGAAAAGTGGTGAATCTTGAGACGAAACCATTCATGCTACCGAGGATAATAGGTTGGACAATAGGTGGAACTTGAATGTAAACCCCCCATGTAAGAAATATCATGGGTTTAAGGTATTTCAATGGAGCCTAGCATCTTGGAGACATGGTGCAACTTGCTTCTCTTCATGTTTCAATGGATCCTATCTTGGACAAATGGTAGAGCATCCTTCTATCCATGTTTCAATGGAGCCTAGCTTGGACAAGTGGTGGACCTTTGATTCTCACTATGTTTCAATAGAGTTAGCTTGGACAAGTGGTGGACTTGGAACAAAACCCCCATGTAAAACCTATCATGGTAACTCCAAGTGGTGAAAAAGAGTAATGTTTAAGATATAGCCTTATAGGTTGGACAAGTGGTGGACCTTAACACCGAGATATTCTTAATATAATCACATAGAGTGGAAAAGTGGTGCATTTTGAGATCAAACCACTCATGCTACTAGAGATAATAGGTTGGACAAGTGGTGGACCTTGAATGTAAACCTCCCATGTACAAAATTTCATGGGTTTAAGGTATTTCAATGGAGACTAGCATCTTGGAGACATGGTGTAGCTTGCTTCTCTTCATGTTTCAATGGAGCATATCTTGGACAAATGGTGAAGCATCCTTCTCTGCATGTTTTAATGGACCCTAGCTTGGACAAGTGTTGGACCTTTTCTTCTCTCTAAGTTTCAATAGAGTCTGAGCTTGGACAAGCGTTGGACTTTGGAACCAAACCCCCATGTAAAACCTATCATGGTCACTCCAAGTGAAGAGAAAGAATACACATTAAGATATAGCCTTATAGGTTGGACAAGTGGTGGACTTTAACACCCAGATCTTCTTAATATAATGCCATAGAGTGGAAACATGGTGAAACTTGACACCAAACCACTCATGTTACTAGCGATAATAGGTTGGACAAGTGGTGGACCTTAAATGTAACCCCCCATGTACAAAATATAAGGGTTTAAGGTATTTTAATGAAGCCTAGCATCTTGGAGACATCGTGCAACTTGCTTCTCTTCATGTTTCAATGGAGTCTATCTTGGATAAATGGTGGAGCATCCTTCTCTCCATGTTTCAATGGACCTTAGCTTGGACAAGTAGTGGACCTTTGCTTCTCTCTATGTTTCAATAGAGTTAGCTTGGACAAGTGGTGGACCTTGGAACCAAACCCCCATGTTAAACCTATCATGTTCATTCCAAGTGGTTAGAAAGAATACCCTTTAAGATATAGCCTTATAGGTTGGACAAGTGGTGGACTTAAACACCCAGATGTTCTTAATATAATTACATAGAGTGAAAAAGTGGTGAATCTTGATACCAAACCACTTATGCTACTAGCGATAATAGGTTGGACAAGTGGTCGACATTGAATGTAAACGGCCCATGTACGAAATATCATGGATTTAAGATATTTCAATGGAGCCTAGCATTTTGGAGACATGGTGTAGCTTGCTTCTCTTCATGTTTCAATCGAACTTGGCTTGGATAAATGGTGGAGCATCCTTCTCTCCATGTTTCAATGGAACCTAACTTCGACAAGTGGTGGACCTTTGCTTCTCTCTATGTTTCAATAGAGTTAGCTTGGACAAGTGGTGAACCTTGGAACCAGATCCCTATGTAAAACCTATTCCAAGTGGTGGTAAATAATACCATTAAAGATATAACCTTATAGGCTGGACAAGTGGTGGACCTTAACACCCAGATCTTCTTAATATAATGACATAGAGTGGAAAAGTGGTGAATTTTGAGCCCAAACCACTCATGCAACTAGGGATAATAGGTTGGCCAAGTGGTGGACCTTGAATTTAAACCCCACATATACGAAATATCGTGGGTTTAAGTTATTTCAATGGAGCCTAGCATCTGGGAGACAAGTGGTGGACCTTGGAACCAAACCCCCATGTAAAACATATCATGGTCATTCCAAGTGGTGATAAATAATCTCCTTTAATATCTAGTCTTATAGGTTGGACAAGTGGTCGACCTTAAAACCTATATCTTCTTAATATAACGCCATAGAGTGGAAAAGTGGTGAATCTTGAGACGAAACCATTCATGCTACCGAGGATAATAGGTTGGACAATAGGTGGAACTTGAATGTAAACCCCCCATGTAAGAAATATCATGGGTTTAAGGTATTTCAATGGAGCCTAGCATCTTGGAGACATGGTGCAACTTGCTTCTCTTCATGTTTCAATGGATCCTATCTTGGACAAATGGTAGAGCATCCTTCTATCCATGTTTCAATGGAGCCTAGCTTGGACAAGTGGTGGACCTTTGATTCTCACTATGTTTCAATAGAGTTAGCTTGGACAAGTGGTGGACTTGGAACAAAACCCCCATGTAAAACCTATCATGGTAACTCCATGTGGTGATAAAGAGTAAAGTTTAAGATATAGCCTTATAGGTTGGACAAGTGGTGGACCATAACACCCAGATATTCTTAATATAATGACATAGAGTGGAAAAGTGGTGCATCTTGAGACCAAACCACTCATGCTACTAGAGATAATAGGTTGGACAAGTGGTGGACCTTGAATGTAAACCTCCCATGTACAAAATTTCATGGGTTTAAGGTATTTCAATGGAGACTAGCATCTTGGAGACATGGTGTAGCTTGCTTCTCTTCATGTTTCAATGGAGTATATCTTGGACAAATGGTGGAGCATCCTTCTCTCCATGTTTTAATGGACCCTAGCTTGGACAAGTGTTGGAACTTTGGTTCTCTCTAAGTTTCAATAGAGTCTGAGCTTGGACAAGCGTTGGACTTTGGAACCAAACCCACATGTAAAACCTATCATGGTCACTCCCAGTGACGAGAAAGAATACCCTTTAAGATATAGTCTTATAGGTTGGACAAGTGGTGGACCTTAACACCCAGATCTTCTTAATATAATTCCATAGAGTGGAAAATTGGTGAACCTTGAGACCAAACCACTCATGCTACTAGCGATAATAGGTTGGACAAGTGGTGGACCTTGAATGTAACCCCCCATGTACAAAATATCGTGGGTTTAAGGTATTTCAATGAAGCCTAGCATCTTGGAGACATGGTGCATCTTGCTTCTCTTCATGTTTCAATGGAGACTATCTTTGATAAATGGTGGAGCATCCTTCTCTCCATGTTTCAATGGACCTTAGCTTAGACAAGTAGTGGACCTTTGCTTCTCTCTATATTTCAATAGAGTTGGCTTGGACAAGTTGTGGACCTTGGAACCAAACCCCCATGTTAAACCTATCATGGTCATTCCAAGTGGTCAGAAAGAATACCCTTTAAGATATAGCGTTATAGGTTGGACAAGTGGTGGACTTTAACACCAGGATCTTCTGAATATAATTACATAGAGTGAAAAAGTGGTGAATCTTGAGACCAAACCACATATGCTACTAGCAATAATAGGTTGGACAAGTGGTGGAACTTGAATGTAAACCCCCCGTGTACGAAATATCATGGATTAACGATATTTCAATGGATCCTATCATTTTGGAGACATGGTGCAGCTTGCTTCTCTTCATGTTTCAATCGAACATGGATTGGATAAATGGTGGAGCATACTTCTCTCCATGTTTCAATGGATCCTAACTTGGACAAGTGGTGGACCTTTGCTTCTCTCTATGTTTCAATAGAGTTAGCTTAGACAAGTGGTGGACCTTGGAACCAGACCCCTATGTATAACCTATCACGTGCATTTTAAGTGGTGGTAAATAATACCATTTAAGATATGGCCTTATAGGTTGGACAAGTGGTGGACCTTAACACCCAGATCTTCTTAATATAATGACATAGAGTGGAAAAGTGGTGAATCTTGAGACCAAACCACTCATGCTACTAGGGATAATAGGTTGGACAAGTGGTGGACCTTGAATTTAAACCCCACATATACGAAATATCGTGGGTTTAAGTTATTTCAATGGAGCCTAGCATCTCGGAGACATGGTGCAGCTTGCTTCTCTTCATGTTTCAATGGAGCCTATTTTGGACAAATGGTGGAGCATCCTTCTCTCCATGTTTCAATGGACCCTAGATTGGACATGTGGTGGACCTTTTCTTCTCTCTATGTTTCAATAGAGTTAGCCTATATTAGACAATTAGTAGACCTCGAATCTCTCCATGCTGTCTAGAGCTAAGCTTGGACAAGTGGTGGACCTTACTTCTCCCTTCCCTTAGTTTACTAGCTTAAAAGATCACTATGTATAATGACATAGATTGGAAAAGTGGTAATCTTTAGACCAAACCTCTCATGCTACTAGAGATAATAGGTTGGACAAGTGGTGGACCTTGAATGTAAACCCCCCATGTACGTAATATCATGGGTTTCAGGTATTTCAATGGAGCCTACCATCTTGGAGACATGGTGTAGCTTGCTTCTCTTCATGTTTCAATGGAGTGTATCTTGTACAAATGGTGGAGCATCCTTCTCTCCACGTTTCAATGGACCCTAGCTTGGACAAGTGGTGGACCTTTGGTTCTCTTCATGTTTCAATAGAGTGAGCTTGGACAAGTGGTGGACCTTGGAACAAAACCCCCATGTAAAACCTATCATGGTCACTCCAAGTGGTGAGAAAGAGTAACCCTTAAGATATCGCCTTATAGGTTGGACAAGTGGTGGACCTTAACACCCAGATATTCTTAATATAATGACATAGAGTGAAAAAGTGGTGAATCTTGAGACCAAACCACTCATGCTACTAGTGTAAATAGATTGGAAAAGTGGTGGACCTTGAATCTAAACCCCCCATGTTTCAATAGAGTTAGATTCGACAAATGGTGGAGCATCCTTCTCTCCATGTTTCAATGGAGCCTAGCTTGGACAAGTGGTGAACCTTTGCTTCTCTCTATGAGAAGAATAGAGATAGCTTGGATAGGTGGTGGACCTTGGAACCAAACCCCCATGTAAAACACATCATGGACATTTCAAGTGGTGAGAAAGAATACCCTTCAAGATATACCCTTATAGGTCGACCTTAACACCCAGATCTTCTTAATATAATGACATAGTGTGGAAAAGTGGTAAATCTTGAGACCAAACCACTCATGCTACTAGGGATAATAGGTTGGACAAGTGGTGGACCTTGACTTTAAACCCCGCATGTAAAAGATATCGTGGGTTTAAGGTATTTCAATGGATCCTATCATCTTGGAGACATGGTGCATCTTGCTTCTTTTCATGTTTCAATGAAGCCTATCTTCAATCTATGGGGGATCATCCTTCTCTCCATGTTTCAATGGAGCCTAGCTTGGACAAGTGGTGGACCTTTTCTTCTCTCTATGTTTCAATAGAGTTAGCTTGGACAAGTGGTGGACCTTGGAACCAAACCCCCATGTAAAACATATCATGGTCATTCCAAGTGGTGATAAATAATACCCTTTAATATCTAGTCTTACAGGTTGGACAAGTGGTCGACCTTAAAACCTATATCTTCTTAATATAACGACATAGAGTGGAAAAGTGGTGAATCTTGAGACTAAACCACTCATGCTAATAAGGATAATAGGTTGGACAATAGGTGGAACTTGAATGTAAACCCCCCATGTAAGAAATATCATGGGTTTAAGGTATTTCAATGGAGCCTAGCATCTTGGAGACATGGTGCAGTTTGCTTCTCTCCATGTTTCAATGGATCCTATCTTGGACAAGTGGTGGACCTTTGCTTCTCACTATGTTTCAATAGAGTTAGCTTGGACAAGTGGTGGACTTGGAACAAAACCCCCATGTAAAACCTATCATGGTAACTCCAAGTGGTGATAAAGAGTAAAGTTTAAGATATAGCCTTATAGGTTGGACAAGTGGTAGACCTTAACACCCAGATATTCTTAATATAATGACATAGAGTGAAAAAGTGGTGCATCTTCAGACCAAACCACTCATGCTACTGGAGATAATAGGTTGGACAAGTGGTGGACCTTGAATGTAAACCTCCCATGTACAAAATTTCATGGGTTTAAGGTATTTCAATGGAGACTAGCATCTTGGAGACATGGTGTAGCTTGCTTCTCTTCATGTTTCAATGGAGCATATCCTGGCCAAATGGTGGAGCATCCTTCTCTCCATGTTTTAATGGACCCTAGCTTGGACAAGTGTTGGAACTTTGGTTCTCTCTAAGTTTCAATAGAGTCTGAGCTTGGACAAGCGTTGGACTTTGGAACCAAACCCCCATGTAAAACCTATCATGGTCACTCCAAGTGACAAGAAAGAATACCCTTTAAGATATAGTCTTATAGGTTGGACAAGTGGTGAACCTTAACACCCAGATCTTCTTAATAAAATTCCATAGAGTGGAAAAGTGGTGAACCTTGAGACCAAACCACTCATGCTACTAGCGATAATAGGTTGGACAAGTGGTGGACCTTGAATGTAACCCCCCACGTACAAAATATCGTGGGTTTAAGGTATTTCAATGAAGCCTAGCATCTTGGAGACATGGTGCAACTTGCTTCTCTTCATGTTTCAATGGAGCCTATCTTTGATAAATGGTGGAGCATCCTTCTCTCCATGTTTCAATGGACCTTAGCTTGCACAAGTAGTGGACCTTTGCTTCTCTCTATGTTTCAATAGAGTTAGCTTCGACAAGGGGTGGAACTTTTCTTCTCTCTATGTTTCAATAGAGTTAGCTTGGACAAGTGGTGGACCTTGGAACCAAACCCCCATGTTAAACCTATCATGGTCATTCCAAGTGGTCAGAAAGAATACCCTTTAAGATATAGCGTTATAGGTTGTACAAGTGGTGGACTTTAACACCCACATATAATTACATAGACTGAAAAAGTGGTGAATCTTGAGACCAAACCACATATGCTACTAGTGATAATAGGTTGGACAAGTGGTGGACCTTGAATGTAAATCCCCCATGTACGAAATATCATGGATTTAAGATATTTCAATGGAGCCTAGCATTTTGGAGACATGGTGCAGCTTGCTTCTCTTCATGTTTCAATCGAACCTAGCTTGGATAAATGGTGGAGCATCCTTCTCTCCATGTTTCAATGGAGCCTAACTTGGACAAGTGGTGGACCTTTTCTTCTCTCTATGTTTCAATAGAGTTAGCTTGGACAAGTAGTGGACCTTGGAACCAAACCCCCATGTTAAACCTATCATGGTCATTCCAAGTGGTCAGAAAGAATACCCTTTAAGATATAGCGTTATAGGTTGTACAAGTGGTGGACTTTAACACCCACATATAATTACATAGAGTGAAAAAGTGGTGAATCTTGAGACCAAACCACATATGCTACTAGCGATAATAGGTTGGACAAGTGGTGGACCTTGAATGTAAATCCCCCATGTACGAAATATCATGGATTTAAGATATTTCAATGGAGCCTAGCTTTTTGGAGACATGGTGCAGCTTGCTTCTCTTCATGTTTCAATTGAACCTGGCTTGGATAAATGGTGGAGCATCCTTCTCTCCATGTTTCAATGGAGCCTAGCTTGGACAAGTGGTGGACCTTTTCTTCTCTCTATGTTTCAATAGAGTTAGCTTGGACAAGTGGTGGACCTTTGAACCAGACCCCTATGTATAACCTATCACGTGCTTTTTAAGTGGTGGTAAATAATACCATTTAAGATATAGCCTTATAGGTTGGACAAGTGGTGGACCTTAGCACCCATATCTTCTTAATATAATGACATGGAGTGGAAAAGTGGTGAATCTTGAGACCAAACCACTCATGCTACTAGGGATAATAGGTTGGACAAGTGGTGGACCTTGAATTTAAACCCCACATATACGAAATATCGTGGGTTTAAGTTATTTCAATGGAGCCTAGCATCTCGGAGACATGGTGCAACTTGCTTCTCTTCATGTTTCAATGGAGCCTATTTTGGACAAATGGTGGAGCATCCTTCTCTCCATGTTTCAATGGACCCTAGATTGGACAAGTGGTGGACCTTTTCTTCTCTCTATGTTTCAATAGAGTTAGCCTATATTAGACAATTAGTAGACCTCGAATCTCTCCATGTTGTCTAGAGCTGAGCTTGGACAAGTGGTGGACCTTACTTCTCCCTTCCCTTAGTTTACTAGCTTAGAAGATCACTATGTATAATGGCATCGATTGGAAAAGTGGTAATCTTTAGACCAAACCTCTCATGCTACTAGAGATAATAGGTTGGACAAGTGGTGGACCTTGAATGTAAACCCCCCATGTACTTAATATCATGGGTTTCAGGTATTTCAATGGAGCCTACCATCTTGGAGACATGGTGTAGCTTGCTTCTCTTCATGTTTCAATAGAGCGTATCTTGTACAAATGGTGGAGCATCCTTCTCTCCACGTTTCAATGGACCCTAGCTTGGACAAGTGGTGGACATTTGGCTCTCTTCATGTTTCAATAGAGTGAGCTTGGACAAGTGGTGGACCTTGGAACAAAACCCCCATGTAAAACCTATCATGGTCACTCCAAGTGATGAGAAAGAGTAACCCTTAAGATATAGCCTTATAGGTTGGACAAGTGGTGGAACTTAACACCCAGATATTCTTAATATAATGACATAGAGTGAAAAAGTGGTGAATCTTGAGACCAAACCACTCATGCTACTAGTGTTAATAGGTTGGACAAGTGGTGGACCTTGAATCTATACCCCCCATGTTTTAATAGAGTTAGATTCGACAAATGGTGGAGCATCCTTCTCTCCATGTTTCAGTGGAGCCTAGCTTGGACAAGTGGTGAACCTTTGCTTCTCTCTATGAGAAGAATAGATATAGCTTGGATAGGTGGTGGACCTTGGAACCAAACCCCCATGTAAAACACATCATGGACAGTTCAAGTGGTAAGAAGGAATACCCTTTAAGATATACCCTTATAGGTCGACCTTAATACCCAGATCTTCTTAATATAATGACATAGTGTGGAAAAGTGGTGAATCTTGAGACCAAACCACTCATGCTACTAGGGATATTAGGTTGGACAAGTGGTGGACCTTAACTTTAAACCCCGCATGTAAAAGATATCGTGGGTTTAAGGTATTTCAATGGATCCTAGCATCTTGGAGGCATGGTGCATCTTGCTTCTTTTCATGTTTCAATGAAGCCTATCTTCAATCTATGGGGGATCATCCTTCTCTCCATGTTTCAATGGAGCCTAGCTTGGACAAGTGGTGGACCTTTTCTTCTCTCTATGTTTCAATAGAGTTAGCTTGGACAAGTGGTGGACCTTGGAACCAAACCCCCATGTAAAACATATCATGGTCATTCCAAGTGGTGATAAATAATACCCTTTAATATCTAGTCTTATAGGTTGGACAAGTGGTCGACCTTAAAACCTATATCTTCTTAATATAACGACATAGAGTGGAAAAGTGGTGAATCTTGAGACTAAACCACTCATGCTAATAAGGATAATAGGTTGGACAATAGGTGGAACTTGAATGTAAACCCCCCATGTAAGAAATATCATGGGTTTAAGGTATTTCAATGGAGCCTAGCATCTTGGAGACATGGTGCAGTTTGCTTCTCTCCATGTTTCAATGGATCCTATCTTGGACAAGTGGTGGACCTTTGCTTCTCACTATGTTTCAATAGAGTTAGCTTGGACAAGTGGTGGACTTGGAACAAAACCCCCATGTAAAACCTATCATGGTAACTCCAAGTGGTGATAAAGAGTAAAGTTTAAGATATAGCCTTATAGGTTGGACAAGTGGTAGACCTTAACACCCAGATATTCTTAATATAATGACATAGAGTGAAAAAGTGGTGCATCTTCAGACCAAACCACTCATGCTACTGGAGATAATAGGTTGGACAAGTGGTGGACCTTGAATGTAAACCTCCCATGTACAAAATTTCATGGGTTTAAGGTATTTCAATGGAGACTAGCATCTTGGAGACATGGTGTAGCTTGCTTCTCTTCATGTTTCAATGGAGCATATCCTGGCCAAATGGTGGAGCATCCTTCTCTCCATGTTTTAATGGACCCTAGCTTGGACAAGTGTTGGAACTTTGGTTCTCTCTAAGTTTCAATAGAGTCTGAGCTTGGACAAGCGTTGGACTTTGGAACCAAACCCCCATGTAAAACCTATCATGGTCACTCCAAGTGACAAGAAAGAATACCCTTTAAGATATAGTCTTATAGGTTGGACAAGTGGTGAACCTTAACACCCAGATCTTCTTAATAAAATTCCATAGAGTGGAAAAGTGGTGAACCTTGAGACCAAACCACTCATGCTACTAGCGATAATAGGTTGGACAAGTGGTGGACCTTGAATGTAACCCCCCATGTACAAAATATCGTGGGTTTAAGGTATTTCAATGAAGCCTAGCATCTTGGAGACATGGTGCAACTTTCTTCTCTTCATGTTTCAATGGAGCCTATCTTTGATAAATGGTGGAGCATCCTTCTCTCCATGTTTCAATGGACCTTAGCTTGGACAAGTAGTGGACCTTTGCTTCTCTCTATGTTTCAATAGAGTTACCTTGGACAAGTGGTGGACCTTGGAACCAAACCCCCATGTTAAACCTATCATGGTCATTCCAAGTGGTCAGAAAGAATACCCTTTAAGATATAGCGTTATAGGTTGGACAAGTGGTGGACTTTAACACCCACATATAATTACATAGAGTGAAAAAGTGGTGAATCTTGAGACCAAACCACATATGCTACTAGCGATAATAGGTTGGACAAGTGGTGGACCTTGAATGTAAATCCCCCATGTACGAAATATCATGGATTTAAGATATTTCAATGGAGCCTAGCATTTTGGAGACATGGTGCAGCTTGCTTCTCTTCATGTTTCAATCGAACCTGGCTTGGATAAATGGTGGAGCATCCTTCTCTCCATGTTTCAATGGAGCCTAACTTGGACAAGTGGTGGACCTTTTCTTCTCTCTATGTTTCAATAGAGTTAGCTTGGACAAGTGGTGGACCTTGGAACCAGACCCCTATGTATAACCTATCACGTGCATTTTAAGTGGTGGTAAATAATACCATTTAAGATATAGCCTTATAGGTTGGACAAGTGGTGGACCTTAGCACCCAGATCTTCTTAATATAATGACATGGAGTGGAAAAGTGGTGAATCTTGAGACCAAACCACTCATGCTACTAGGGATAATAGGTTGGACAAGTGGTGGACCTTGAATTTAAACCCCACATATACGAAATATCGTGGGTTTATGTTATTTCAATGGAGCCTAGCATCTGGGAGACATGGTGCAACTTGCTTCTCTTCATGTTTCAATGGAGCCTATTTTGGACAAGTGGTGGAGCATCCTTCTCTCCATTTTTCAATGGACCCTAGATTGGACAAGTGGTGGACCTTTTTTTCTCTCTATGTTTCAATAGAGTTAGCCTATATTAGACAATTAGTAGACCTCGAATCTCTCCATGTTGTCTAGAGCTGAGCTTGGACAAGTGGTGGACCTTACTTCTCCCTTCCCTTAGTTTACTAGCTTAAAAGATCACTATGTATACTTTCTTAGATCGATCTTGAACAAGTGGTGGACCTTGTATTCACACAAACTTAATCCATTACAAAAAAGTATATGTTAAAATAACATTTGGTTTTTTTTTTGTTTCAAGAAAGATGGCTCCAAAAAAACAGGTTGCAAGGGTTGCTGTCTCAGTTGACTATACTTGCAGTGATCTTAGGAAATGGTATTTGGACATACATGCTATAGAGGGTGCACAATTTCATAATGTGCATCTATTTATTGACAAAAAGGAGAATGAAAGCTTGTTTGAAGATGTTCGATAAGTTGTGGAAGCATATGTCTCCGTAGTTGATAGTCATCCGGAGGTGGAATGCATTGACTTTCTAGTTCCAATGAATCTAGAATTTCAACTATCTCCAGGAGCATATGCATTGGAGCGCATGTCTAGAAACAAAGAAGAGACAATGTTTTCTTGAGGATGGAAGTTTGCAGAATCAAATCCAAATATCATAGCAGATCAACTTCAAAGCTCCATCATTGCCACACTACAAGGAAAAACGGTGAAAGCTTCACGACCACCATCCACAAGGAAGCAAGCAAAAGTGCAGAAAGTAGCAGCTAAGCAAACTAGTTCCATTTTGGATGTAGACAAGGCATCTTTGGACCACCATCCACAAGGAAGCAAGCAAAAGTGCAGAAAGTAGCAGCTAAGCAAACTAGTTCCATTTTGGATGTAGACAAGGCATCTTTGGCATCCTCATCAACAGAGGGCTCAATGTCAAAGATGAGAATTGTGGATCCAGATGTTTTAGAAGCTGAGGCCATGAAAGCACAAGAAAAAGATACAGGTGGAATGAATAAGTACATAAACTATTTTCCTTTCCAATATAGGGAATTTGATATCCCTATTCAAAATTGTTGGCTTACTCCTGATCACTATAATTCACGTATTATGGATAAAAAACACTCTGAAAGTGTGTTATTTGGATTTTCATGGAGTACGACCAAGCCTGCAGCATGTGCATATTTGATGCCTGTTCAAAATTCAAAGTCAAAGAAGGGGACTCCTTCGGCAGTAGAAGAGGTAGAAGAGCAAAAAATTAAAGATTATCATTATTGGTTTCTTGATGGGCAGCATTCAATCTATGCTGCAAAATTTTTGCTTCACAATGAACAAAACAACAAAGAGATATTTGAAAGACTGATTAGCATGTATAAATTTAGAAAGGCTCGCATTGTTGTGAATGCTCCTCCATTTGTTGCAACTGCTATATCTGCCATTGCAAATGAGGAGGCTCAGGCATTGTATGTCAAGCAACCTTACAGCCAATATATTGAGACATTTACGGAGTCAATGGATCTTCTCACGACGACCACCAAAAGCAGCAAGTGGAATTGCAAAGGAACATGCATCTCGTGCCAGTCCTACGTTGTCTTTTGGTTTCTCCCTAGCTTTCTACCCTTGGATACCTCACCTGAATGTCGCAGGCCCATTACTCCTTTGGAAGTCGCACCTCTCACTGAATTTGATTCCAAGAGTATCATTGATCCACCTACCTTGTGCATGGGTGCTTTTTCCCCAAAGTTACGCTTGCCTTTGGTCCTCTCTATGTGTGTGCGCACGCGTGCAAAAGGCTTCTTCTCCTTGGGACTATGTATTTGATTGAAGCCAATAGTTGAGGAGGGCAATCTCTCTCTCTCTCTCTCTCTCTCTCTCTCTCTCTCTCTCTCTCTCTCTCTCTCTCTCTCTCTCTCTCTCTCTCTCTCTCTCTCTCTCTCTCTCTCTCTCTCTCTCTCTCTCTCTCTCGTATTGGGGGCGTAAGAAATGGAAGAGGGAAGAGAGTGGTAGTGGACAATAATTTCTCTTGGAAGAGGAGGAGAGTCATGCAACCCCTACACATGAGCGTAAATTTTTGAGGATGAGAGATGTTAGCTCTCCTGCTTCATCCCCTTCGACAATTGTCTATAACCATCCATGCCGGCGCGGATGGCTACAGACACTCGCTGTATGATAGCACGAAGTCTATCAATATGGGGCACAATTTTTTGCATCATCATCAATCATCATCAAAGGAGAGAGCTATTCACATATAGACATGGCATATGCTAGCAAATGTTTTCTTGCGAGTCATATCTCTCACACCTACCTCTAGCCATCACGCCAGTGCGGATGGCTAGAGGTAGGTCTTGTTAAGGAAAAGAGCATTCAATTTTCAAAGTCACAAATCTATTTTATTTCCGTAAAAGGTATCATCAATTTACTGTCACAATGTACTATCGCACAAATAATTGAATTGGAAGGAAGTTTGGAGTACCCTAGGCAATTAACGTTTATCACGATTCACAACAAAGGTTTGGAAGGTTTAATTGGAAATATATCTGTTGTACATAGAAGCTTGCTCCTTCGATAATGTAGGAGCAACCACATGAGGTTGATGACTAGCTTTATTCTCTCATCTGAGGGATGATTTTAAAAAAATGTTCATATACTCAGTTTATGTTTTGGAAACTACTCAATAAAGTGGCTAGACTAAGAATACGAGAGACTAGACTAATGGTATAAGAGACTTGATTTTGTTGGTATACTTGCAATGCCCACCTCTCTAAGTTTTTCCACCACAATATATGCTCCACAGTTTTTAAGGCCCCCATATGAGGAGAAGCCAATGGTGCACATATATTTGGTGGATTCCAGCTATGCACGCTGATGAGATCTCTATTTGTGATCGTGGGTGGTACGGAGCAAATTCAGGGCCAACTTTGGTGGCCTCGCCGGAATATTGCTTTACGCCGGAATATCTTGGCCGGACGAAGGCCAGAAGACAATCGGAAAATGGCCGCCTGGTGGCCGGTGGTCCATTGTCTTTGGTCGGTGGTCGGTGGCCGATTTCTAGGAGGACTTGTCTACCCAAAAGCGGCTACACATGGGTGCATGGGAGAGTCCTACTTGGACTTGGCTATCTAAGGGCCGCTACACATGGGCGTTTAGAGGCTCCCTTACAACTATATAAGGAGGCCTTTTCATGAGTATTTTGGTAGAATGGTGCGCACACTTGATGCACACAGCACATCCTTGTGTAAGGATTATTAGTCCCTTGTATTCACTTGCTCTAGTTGTCTAAATCGCCATCTAAGCTCTACCTTGAGAGCGCATGGGTGGATGACGCCATCAATTTGTATAGTGTGCTAATCTAAACTTTTTGATTTGCCACTAATCTACTTTGCATCGTGTCTCTCTCTACTCTCCTTGCTACTAAATCCTTATTGTATTCCGCATTTCTTACAAATTCTAGAGGGTTCCTAATAGATGAATCAAATGTTGATTAGATTGCGGTGCAAATTGGTTATTTTGGGTTGCAAGAATAGTTATGCTTAAAAAACAAAAGAATTTTTTATGTAGGTATATCACTAGTGGGCAGAGGTGACAAGTAGTTCATGAAGGCATTGGGATATGGCTACAAATGAATGTCTTAAAAAAGCAAAAAATACCTTTGTCCGTGTGTACTGTCCATTTCAAATTTTTTTGGGCTTGTTGATGACCATTTCTTATTAATAGTGAGAAAAAATTAAATTCAACAAAAAATAGAAAACTTTAAGGTTCTTGCAATTTAGTATTATACTTTCAACCTGGCTATCACCCTCTACACCTCTACAAAATATTTTTAAGTGCTTATCTAGAACATGAGGAGTTACTAATGACTATCACATGCAAAGGGCTCCTATCGTCTTCTTCTTTGCCTAGTTCTAAATGCTAGAGAGGGAGGAGACTTTTGGAAATACCCCCCTCTCCTCTTCATGCTCCCTATAAAAAGAAAAAAGAAAACCTGTTTCTGTCACAGCCATCATTGAGCTCCCTTTGGAAAAAGCAATCCCTCCTCTCTTTTTTTTCCATACTTACAATTGTGAGTTAATAGAATTTATATTAACTCGATAAGAATACAATTTCCCTCAAGCATTACATGTGCCTTGAGGGGGCTAGGGTTCCATCCGAGAATTGTACACATAGACGGAGAGCTTTGGTGTGACAGAGTTGCTGCCTGCTGGTGTCATCGCTAGACAGGGAGGAAGGGGCGAGGCTCCCCTCAAAAGCGTGAGTTTCATTTAGATCTTGATTCGCCTCCTTGTGGTGGCTTTGCGATGTGGGTTGGTGTCCATGTCTTTTTTCTGCTCCTCTGCAGAGATTGGATGATCATGGCGGTCCTTTGTGGAACGTCTTTTCGGTTTTAATTTCTTCTTGGCTGGTGAACTCTACATGGAAACGTGTGCACTAGTGATAGCGGTGCCCCATTGGTGGAAACTTGGGTAGTTGGTGATGAGAACTTCGGGCCCCACCCTTTTGTATATATTAGGTATGCATATAGGTATCTCATCACCAACTTGGGTAGTTGGTGATGAGGACTTCAGGCCCCACCCTTTTGTCTATATTAGGTATGCATATTGGTATCTACTTTGATTGGGGATGGATTCCCCTGTTTGAGTGGTCTACTAGTGCCCCATTGGTAGAAACTTGGGTAGTTGGTGATGAGAACTTCAGGCCCCACCCTTTTGTCTATATTAGGTATGCATATAGGTATCTCATCACCAACTTGGGTAGTTGGTGATGAGGACTTCAGGCCCCACCCTTTTGTCTATATTAGGTATGCATATTGGTATCTACTTTGATTGGGGATGGCTTCCCCTGTTTGGGTGGTCTACTAGTGTCTTGTATCCATGTACTTGTTGTTATTGTTTTGGCTTCTAATGCTTTTGTAGATGCTTTGGTGGTAGGATTTATATGTTACTGTGATGGCATGGCTCATTTTAAGCATGGCTAGTATTGTAATTATTTTTTGTATTCTAATATATATGCTCCTCAATATTGTGAGTACTGCAAAAGAAAAAAGGACTTTAAAAAATAGTTCACAAGCACAAGAATCATACCATAGAACAAATAAATGGATCTTATTGAAACAATAATATATAGAGTTTAACCATGATGCTACAATATGGGACCTCATCCTCTCATCCATGGTGCTCTCCATGACACCTATAAGGGAATCAAATAAACAAACTAAGATGCAAATTTCAACTCCTACCCTCCAGCTGGCTTTGCATAAGAATAGAGCCAAATCCAATTACAAAGTCTAAAGACAAGCAGACTTCCCATGCATCTCTCATCTCTCCTCTCTATGGGGTTTTCTTGAATCCCTATTGGAGAGAGATTGTAATTAGGATGAACAATAAATGACTTCAACGGTTGTACCACTTTTGGGTTAGAAATAGCAAGTGCTGGAAATCCTTTAATCACGTGGTTTCCCACTTTCAACTCCGACGGCATTGAGAAGCTATTTGTCAATAGGGTTGTAGAAGTCTTTGACAATGTTCTAATGCCCATTTGTCAATCTACTTTTGAGTGGAAAGCTTGGAAATGTCCCATGAGTAGCTGATTCTCTAAACCCCATACCAAGGGCATCTATCAAGTGTTAACTCATGAGGATGATCGGTTCACCCTTATAACAAGGAGTGGAAGAAGCAATGGTTGGAGGCTCGATGTGTAGAGGTCACAAAGAACATTTGGAATCTATAGTGGCCTTAGTTTATGAAGATATTTTTGTTGAAGGTCCTTTGGTGGACCTTGATGACGACAAGCGTCAAGATTCAAGTGTCTGGTATTGGGCCTGATTTATGTTCAGGATGCAAATTGGCTAGCGAAGCCCTCAGACACCTTTTGATAGAATACTTGACTATTAGAGGCATTGCAAGAAAGATGTGCAAATGGATACAAAGGAAGTGGAAAATAGGGATTTTCAAGAGGGATTTGTTCCTTGGTGGAAAAAAATTCATAGTTCTGCACTTTTAATATGTATACAAATTGCTAGATAATGTTTCTTTCGTAACACGTGGAAGGTAAAAAATTGTTGTGTCTTTGATAGAAGCCTCTTTGTAGCTAGCTTCTCAAAGATTGTTCAAGAAATCAAGGAGATAATATATGTGGCAAGTAAAAGGCATAACTTGGATGATTTGCTTTAGGGAAACCCTTGCCATTCGGTCAATCCTTGCTTTGTAAAGGTTTGTGATGTTTTCGATAGTATGCTTCTAGGTACTTGTAACTAAGCTTGGTTGCCACCCTCTCAAAGGGTTCCCTAATCCTATGGAACTAGGGCCATAGGATCTCCAAAAGGAACCTAGGGCCATAGGATCAAAGGGTGCCATATGTCCCATCTCTTGTGGCTCAAGGGCCATAGGGTAGGAATGTAAAATCTGAAGGGTCATAAGGTTCCCTATGTTTCTTTTGAATATCCTATGGCCCTAGGACCATAGGATCTTCAAAAGGAACATATGGACCTAAGTCCATAGTATCACATGGTGCCCTATGCCCAATATACAGATCTTGTGGCCAAAGGGCCATAGGGTGGCAATGTACAATATAAAAGTCCATATGATTCCCTATGTCCCTTATGGGGATCCTATGGCACTAGGGCCATATGATCTCCAAAAGTAACATAAGGAAGCTAGGGCCTTAGGATGCCCTATGTCCCATCTAGAGACCTTGTGGCCCAAGGGCCAAAGGGTGATAATGTACAATCTCAAGGGCTATAGGATATCCAAAAGGAACATATGGCCCTAGGGCCATAGGATCACATTGTGTCCTATGTCCCATCTAGAAACCTTGTGGCCCAAGGGTCATAGGATGGCAATGTTCGTTTTGGAGATCCTATGGCCCTAGGGCCCTAGGGGCATGGGCCTACCATGGTGCCTGTTAATGTGCACCATGGGGTTCCCTATGTTCCTTAAGGCCACCCTTGGGCCCTAAGATACCCTCTAGTATGAGGTGAGAGCCTACATTAGGAAATTTCGGAGGTCATTTGGAGGGCCATATGAAGAGAGAGAAAAATAGAGCACGTCCAATGAGCAGGAGGGCTACGTTACGTAGGAAAGTACGTGGAAAGACTCAAAAAATAGGAAAATAGCCTAAAACCTTTCACGAATCTAGGATTGTGGCATCGTAACTTCCTTGTTTTTATCGAGCTGTTAGGTGCTTGCCAGTGGTCCCACTGCTGATATTCTCTTATGGTCATTAACGTACTGGAGGGTGACCATTAAGCCCGCACAAGATATTGGAATTCTAAAACACTTTCCCTCCATTAGAATGATTTCAAAGTGAATCTCCCTCCACTAAAGCTTTTCTCTGAGAGCTATGGCTTCCACGTCTTCTCGCCCAAGAAGCTCTACGTGTTTACTGTCTCTCACACCAACAACCAACAGCTGCACTTTGCCTAGAAGGCCAAGTAGTAGCATATCCTCAATTACAATATCAACTTCAATAAGTGCAGAGAACCAATGGGTTGGACAAAGGATAAACAAAGGTTCATGGGTCCTCATGCAACCAAGAAGACCCAAGAGGTCTAGTTGTATCAATGTTTACCGCTCAGCATGGAAGGCCAGAGTATTGGATTTCAAAGTTGAAATCGGAGAAAGATCTATAAAGGAAGTTCTTGTTCATCATGTGTTTACCCATCTAGACGTGATAGAAAATGGTGGAAATGTATCAGATATACATCAACCACGTTGAAATTGTAAGTACTCTTGACATCTGAACTTCATTTGATTGTTATTTCACTTATTGATACTCTCATTATAACTTTTCTTATATATTTTTCAGCGTTTATCCCTCTTCTTATGAGCAATGTCTCCATTCTTCACAGATCAACTACATTAGATTTGTCATTTTTACTTATTGATACTCTTAGTTTAACTCTTGTTATATATTTTGCAGATGTTTATCCCTCTTCTTATGAGAAATGGGAGCCTGTGGAGTGCATAATAGGCCTCTTCCTTGTTGTTCATGCCCACATTGGTTATCTATAGTATTCAGAGAGGAGTAGCAAAAGCCTGGCTGATGAAGGAATATTTTTCTATGACCACTTCTACCAACTCAGCTCAGGGAATAAGAATGGCATGTTGGTGAAACTGCCTCTACCAACCAATTGGAACACTGTGGGCTGGCCAGTTCCCGAGGAAACAATGGTGGAGGCAATGCGAAGTAAGCTCTACAAGGATATACAGAGGTCTCTACGTAGCTCTATTCCCACCAAACTTGTTAGATTGCAAACTTTTGTCCTGCTGCACTCTTCATAGAGTTGTTTCATAGCTGCAATATCCGTGTTACAAAAACTATGTTCATGTGCAAGTCATTTCAGCAGTCATCTTGTGACAAACTTCTTGACAGAGGATGGTATGTAAAGGAAGAGATCGGCATACGGTGCGAGGTCGCGCTTGATACTCTAGTTGTCAAGTACATGATTGCAAGCCAATCACTGTTAGTCTCCTTTTGTTATATGCGATCCCAAATGCTCAAAGTTAAGTACATTCCTATGGACCAGGGTTCTGTAGGTTTGAAAGATAATCCTGCTATCGATGTGGAAGTGATTGATAAAGAGCATGGCCTAATGTTGGTGGTTACAATAAGGGAGCTATGCAGTCTTCTGTAGTTGCGGCATAACATAATTGAAGAGTCAATGGACAGGGACCTTTCAGATTTTTCCTTTTTCCTAGCTGGCCGTAAGCTGATGCGGCGAAGGGAAAAAGATATTTTGTGCAAAGAGTTGCATGGTTGGGTTGAAATAGTGTCAATGTAACAGAGATTCTTATGAACCCAAGTGTATACGAATGACTTTCAATACATGAAGTTTTTTGAGCTCATTTGTCAATTGTGCCCTGTGAATATAAGTGTTCTTGAAATACATTTCTTTAGCATGTCAAATCTCTCTCTCTCTCTCAATGTTAGACAAGACAAAGACATGATAGAAGAGTCATCTTAATTCATTAGAAAGTACAAACTCGTCCGTGAACAATGGACTGAGATACAATTTCTGTAAGTATGGAATCAGAATGTCTTCAAGGTAAAAATCAAACGAATGCCCCTCGAAAGAAGGTGGTGAGATAGTTGTTTCCGGTGGATTTAGTTCTCCCTTTTCAGGAGTATCATCAATCAGTAGTGTATTAGTTGCATCAAAGGGTATACCGATTTGGCTAAACGGTTTGTACAAAAGAGGTAAATGTAGTTTTTTAGGGTGGTAGTGGCCCTTGACGGTAACACATTTCCTTTGATCATACAAAAAGGAAAAATCTGATGTGTGAGTGCCGCATACACCGCAAACTATTGTAACTAGTGGTGACAAGTTTTTCCTTTGCATTGAAGATCATATGGCAACTTTGAAGCGCGGAAGAAGAAACTGAATAAATTCTTTGGTTGCTGGACGAACCACAACTCGACAAGTTCCCATCCGAAATGTTTGCAAATCCTCAAAGGGTTCTGTGTCACCCAGAGGCACGCGCATCAGCAGAAATCCATTGAGGTCCAAGATAATCAACCTCTGTAAAAGTTGACAAGTACATATAAGTAGTTAGAAGCTGAACATATTTTTCCATACTTGAATAGACATTACCGGAACAACCGTATCTACAGGTAGCAAGGGTACATACTGGGTCTCTGTAGTGTTGTTGTCGTTGTTGCTCTCCTCTACTTTAGCTTCATCATTCACATCTTCATAGTCATCATTCAAATCTTCATCAAGAGTCTCCCCCATGGCTCTTTCTGCCTCATTTAGGGTTTCCTCCAAGGTCTTTTCCTCTGCCTCGGGTAGTCGGCTTGCATCATCCATAACCTTGTGCTCATCCGTATGCCTGCTTTTCTCATCCATCCTTGCCTCATCCATATCAGTTTGCTCATCCCTAGTCCTGTTTCCCTCATCCATATCCTTTTGCTCATCCGTAGGCCTGCTTTCCTCATCCAGGGTTTCATCCATAGGCTCTTTTGGCTCCTCCACTGGCTTACTTGTCTCTTTCATTGTCTCCTCCATAAGCCCCTTTGGTTATACACTAGCACCTTCCATATGCTCATTTGACCTTTCTTCATCCTCGGCTCTTTCATCTTAGGCTGATATGACCCCCTCGGCCCATTGTGATTCCACTGTATCTGATGCACGAGTTTGTCGTGGTGGCACGTCATGTATTGTCATTTCAATTGTGCGGTTGTCCAAGCCGCTATCTTCAGGTTCTCTGGGGCTAGACATAGTAAGCAGGTAATGTATTAGACTTACCCGGTATCTTTGCAAATAATTATATGTGTAGTTTTTTAAAGCACTCTGCAAAATTGAAAGACCACATGGTGAGAAGTCTTGTATAAAGAAAACCAAAATTGACTGAATGCATTTCCAAATGGTTACCTTAGTCATGAAGGGTTTTAATGCAAAGTAGCTTTGCAGGACATATTCTGCATGGAGAAGACATCTCCAGACGCAATAATTTCCATCGGTTTGATTTGGGATAGGTACATCTTTGATTGGGGCCTTGTATAGTTCATACCTTCCACATAGCTTGCCATAATCAAGCAACAACCTCTTTATACAACTGCACAAAGCAATATCAAGATGTTAGCTTGAGGCTTCAAATTTACATGGATATCTATAAGAAAGATACATAACACTTACAACCTAATTTCAGGGTGGGTTCCTTTTATTGAATTGAACACCCACACTGCTGGTTGGTCAACATCAAGGCATATGAGACTCCAATGATGATTGTTCTCATATGGAAAGATGATGACAGCTACTTCCAGCATAGCACAGTGGAGAAACCAACTCTCAAAGGTCCCTGAAACACCTCCGTGTGGGTTTGCAGTGGGAGTTGACTTTTAATCAAGCTGCAGAGAGTATACCTGAGTTAGTAAACCTATGATGTGAGTTTTCAAAGTTAGCAAGATAGTAACACTTAATTATGACAAGCATAGATAATTGTGTCTGAGATCTCAGCATCTGGATTTAGCAGTAAATTAATGTCCACTTTATCCAGAGCTAACTTTCTGGCTCCATCTACAAATGGTATCTCTGCAAGCAAACCATCCTTCATTGAAAGTAGAGTTTCTTGATTGCTTGCCTCTATGGACAGGGTCACATTGCATTCTGTTTGCCTGTGGGACTCCACTGCTACTTTTGCTTTCTCCTTAAGCTCTGCTTCCCTCATGTCCTTTGTTTGGTGAGCAACCGTCTCTGCCCTTGCCCTTGTATTCACATCATGTGTGACATCTACAATTGTGAGTTGTGGCAATAGCTCAGGGGGGTATAACAAAATTTCCCTCATTTTCTTATCCCTGCAGACATTGGGGACCATTAGTTTTTCATACCTCCACCTTATCCTTTTTAGTGTCACACTATCTTTGTCCATTACAGTCACCCTGTGGGCATGGGCTGCTACAATGGTCATGTCACTGAAGTACTCAAGTAGGATATCCTCTGCTGCTTCTTGTAGAGCCATCAATGCCACCACCTTCCACCTTTTAGTGCCCCAGGTAGCTTCTTCACATATGGACCTCACCATCCTCTAAAAGGGCAGCTTTGGTATGCACAAATCTACACATTTTTGTGCCTTTCTGATTTCTCTGAAAAGACCCATGCAGCTCTGTAACTTCTTCACCCTTGGACCTTTCAAAATTTTATTTTGTTTTCCAGGTCTCTTCTTTGGGGTTGCAGATCTGCTACTTGCCTTAGCTACTAATCCTGGTCCCTTGCCTGCCTTCCTTGCAGTGGTCTTTGTTCTAGCTATTTCACTGTATAAAAATAGAGGAGTCTCTCTCTCTCTCTCTCTCTCTCTCTCTCTCTCTCTCCTTTCAATAGCCTAGCATATTTAAAGAGAGAGAGTGAGAGACTCCCATTACTAACAGCGCGTTGTCGAGAAATTTGCGGTCTTGTCAGGAAAGCACCAGGCTTATGGCTGTGAGAGTTTGTGAGAGAATTTAACAAAAACTATATGAAGGAGTTAAACCATAGATGCCATGAAGACTAGGGTTTGGAAAGAAGTGCAATCAAAGAAGACCCACTCTTTCTCTCTTGCACTCACACACACAAAGAAAGAACACAAAAGAGAATGTCAAAATAACACAAAGATAAAAACCTCAAGGCTATGGTCATATCATATCATGGGTAGTATGAAAGGGTTAATAGATGAGTTAATGGCATTCAATCTTAGCTGACCAAATAGGCTACGAATTGTTCTTTGGAATTGTAGTTTTGTGCTTACCATAATATATATATTTTGTCTAGTGATTGGGATTAATTGTGTGTACAAATCCTCTTGGTTCATAGCAAGATAACTACGCTTACATCAAAAAAAAAAAAAATTTCTATGAGAGGTAGTATGATGGGATCCGATAATAGAAATATTTCATTGAGCCTTTCTGGGCCAAAGAGAAACACTATACATTGTTGAAAGTGTATTTTACGGCTAATCCATACGTTAATTCTAATAGATCGTACAAAGTGAAAGCGATAGAAATTATCATCATGTGGATTATTCATCTAGGATAGTATGTGGAAAATGTAGATATGAGAGAAGTGAAGAGTTGAGAAGTTTCCCTCCCAAGCCCTATTCTTGCTCGTAGGCAATAAGGATACTAAGGGGAGAGATGTACCTGTAGCAAAGAGAACCTAGAATTTGTAGAAAGGATGAATTACTAAGAGTGAAAGAGATAGATTTGGTTAAGGATATGAGATTATATATATATATATATTGGGTTGGAGATGAAAAAGAAAACAACAAGAAATCAAGAAAACATCAATGTAGAACACATCTTACTTGATAAACCCTTCAACACCATTATTGATGGAGAGAGAAGAAGAGGGGAGAATTCAACGTTGATTGATACGCAAGTCCAAGACCTTCTTTGATTAGAGTTGATCTTCCAAGGATAGAATACAAGAATGGCTAGTCTTCCTGTAGGAGAAAGTGTAGGCTTGGGCTTATGTTAATGGCTAAGTACAATTAGGCATTACTACTCACTCCCTCAATAATTCCTCTCATAAATGGCTTGAATGCTTGAGTGGTTTTCAAGGAAGAAAAGGTCCCCTTTTATAGGTGAAGGGAACCCCCAAGGGTTTACAAAAGAAGAGAGGATCCAGTGTGAACAGGAATTGGAAAAGTTGGAAATGAGTTGTCCCTGCATGATGTGGGCAAACTGGGGTCCAATATTTTGATCATATCTCCTCAACCGTGGATCCAAATAAAAAAGTAAAAATATGGGCAAAAAATTCAGCCTATTTGCTACAATTTTCATTTTAGAATCGTTTTCCAATTCGGATTGGAACCTTGTGTAAAAAATTCATCAAAATAGGGTCCATTTCTGGTAGAAAAAGTCTTCCTGTGGTCCCCTTAGCCTGGACTTTAATTTGATTCCAAAGGACACCTCATGCCATATGAAATCATGACATTGCTCCTTGACAAAGTTTTGTAATCATGCTTGCAATAATGCATTAAAATAAGTGTATCTTTGAAATCATGCCACCTAGTGTCCCACTAGGATTTGATTCCCTCCTAGTAGCTATTTAAAAAGAAATATAAGAAAAATTAGAAAAATACATAGAATATATATATATATTGGAATTACCTTAGATATAAGATCTAACTAGGGTGTGAGATGATAATGAGATAGTAGAAATAAATAATCAATGCTTTTTGTCCCAAGTTAAAGAGGCGGAGCTATTGATGCTTTTCCCATAGTATTTTCTGATGGTGATAAAGTAAGAATAGGTTACCCTTGAGAAAAATAATAGGATGAGATAGAAGGATTATTATTATACTTAAATATTCATATGTACATTATAGGAAAGATAATTATGTATCTAAAAAATTTTAAGATAGATCTTGTAGCATGTGTTCCCACTATGTACGTGTCACAGCACGACATCCACCCCCTCTAAACCTGCACATCCTCTGGTATGTGCCACATTATTTCTTTGTAAGATCATCCCTCTTGTACATCTTCCTTGCTTTCTTCTTCACTGGATGATTCTAAAGCTTCCTCTTCACTTTGATCTTTACCTATGGTTTGCTCTTCTTCCTCATCAACATCTTTTGGATCATTGTCTCCTCTTCTCTTAAACATTTTGATCCTTTTTCCTGCAATGGGAATCTTTACTTCTGTACCATCTAGTTCAGACAAGCTGTAAGTAGCATTTTCATGTAGATGCTTTAGAACATACGTTCCACACCATCTTTTTGAAAACTTACGCATGACTGTGTGCTTGTTATCAAGGCTACTATCATACACCAAAACCCAGTCACCTTTGTCAATTGCTTTTCTCCTGAGTCGATGTCGCTTATCAAAGTAGTCCTTGTTTTTCAACCTTGCATTTTTGACTCGTTCTTTTGTAGCTTCAATGTCTCCAGGTCTTCTCTCTAGCTTCCTTATACGCAGTGCAAGGAGGTCTTCCCTGCTAAGCCCCTCTTGCCAAGGTAGTACATTCCATGTGGGAATTGTATCTTCAATCAGCATCACTGGCTTTTGACCATACATTAGCTCCGCAGGCATGTAGCCAGTTACTGACCTATGTGCTGTACGTTTAGCCCATAAAGCATATGGTAACAGTTTTGGCCACTCACCAACTCTTCCTTCACAAGCCTTGTCCAAAGCTTTGATAATAGGAGGATGCCCTCTTTCACTCTTTCCATTGCCTTCAGGGTTGTAAGTTGTAGTAAGAGAAATCTTGATTCCTAATATAGAAAAGAACTCCCTTGCTTCTTCGGCATCCAGTTCACCTCTATCTGCAGTGATTTTTCCCACACAACCATAACAGCAAATCACCTCATCAAGAAGGAATTTGCACACAGCTTCTGTGGTTTTAGCTCTTAATGCTCTTCCTTCAGCCATGATTAGTTAGGTCTTCTCGTGCAAGAACCAAGTATCTCATCTACCAGAGTCCTAAAGGCATTGTGATTAGATCCACAACCCATTTATAGTGCATGGCTAGTGGATATGTAGGGTGCAATCCATCACGATGTCGGACATTTGAATACATTTGACAAGTTACACATGACTCTACAAATTGAGATACATCTTTATACATACACTTCCACCAATATTTTTCTTTCAACTTGGAGAAGGTTGCCCACACACCCCTGTGTCTAGCCCATAGACTCTCATGAAACTCTTGCATGAGCTTTACTTGATTCTTTTTTTTACATATAACCCATTGTGGTGTAGCACCCTTTTGTTTAGGATGCTTCCACAAGTAACCGTCCCTCAAAAAGTACCCATATGCTTTCTTGCGTATCCTCTTGAATTCTTGTTCAGACCAATCATCCTGTTTTGTTAGAGTACTCAAGTAGCTTCCAATAAGAAGCCAATCACCTTCATAAAGCTCTTTCAAGAATGATTCAAATAGATTAGTCATGCAGACATTGTTACCTTTGACATGAGAGATAGAATAGAACTTTGTGCCTACATCGTCTCCCTCGTCAATCATTTGTGACTCATCTTCATACCTTGCCCTTGATAGCATATCTGCCACTGTATTGTCTTTACCTGCAATGTGCTTAAACTCAGGATTTAAGGACTTAATGTAGGTAATCCATCGCAACATAGCAATGTCTGGTGTTGAGCAGCTTGTAATCATCCCAATAAGTGGTAGACAATCTGTTTCTACAACCACACATGCACCAATTAGGTACTCTTTCCCACTTTTCAAGGCTGTAACCATACCCCATAACTCTCTCTTTATCTGTGGATAGTTTCTTTGGCGAGCACTTAGCACCTTTGATCCAAATCTTACCACATACCTCTGTCCTTCTTTGTCATCTTGCCCTATTGCCCATCCAATCCCTGTAGGACTGGTGTCTATTGTCACAATTACTGGCCTTTGACACTCATAGTCTACCTTTCTCAAATTTGTTGTTGACAGGAGCAACTCCTTTAGCTTTCTCATGGATTTTACATGTGCTTCTGTCCATTTAAACTTCTGATTCTTTCTAAGCAGCTGATAAAGAGGATCAGCTACATGTGCATAATGTGGAATCCAAATAACATAGAAGACACATGCTCCAAGAAACCTTCTAACCTCAGTGATGATAGTGCATGTTTCTTTCATTCTTTGGATGGCATCTACCTTTGATGGACAAGGTTTCCTACCATATGGCCCGCACATGTGCCCCACAATAAGCACTTCATTGACACCAAACATAGACTTTTTCCCTGACAATGTAAGATTCACTTCTTCCAACCTAGACAAAATTTTATCACAATCATTTATGTGATTTATCACAAACCTGCGACATCCCTTGAGATCCAAAGCTTCATCTTTGTCACTTTCTTCACATCCTTTGATAGGCAAATCATCAATGAAAGGCATTGTGATTTGAGAAATAAAATCACGTAAGACCTTATTCATCCCATTCATCATATGTGCAACCGAGTTGGTTGCTCCCTGTGGCAAGGTACACATCCTTACCAAACCCAAAGGTGTCCTCATGGTTGTCAAGTCTATGCTTTCGATTGCAAGCTGAAATTGATCATACCCTGAGTAGAGATCCCCCATTGAGTAGATTGCCCTCCCTGCAAATGCCTCTGCAAACTCATCCACAATTGGACCTATACCTACATTTCTTATTGTCACCTTGTTCACTGGTTGCATATCTTGGATGAAGCGTAGAGAACCATTCTTCTTCAGAACTATGAACCACCTGTTTGAGTATGGAGCACAAGAAGGCTCCAAGATTCCCATTTTGATTTTTTCATCAGTAGCTCTACTAACTTTGGCAAATGAGCCTTTGGAACCGGAATAGGCCGCAGATTCCAAGGCACATGAGGTATTGTGAAAATTACCATAGGAACTACAATAGAAGGATCAACACATCCTATCGCATGTGGCTCAAATGCAAAAGCCTTACCATGCTTTGAAAGCATTTATTTGAAGCACTTTGTCTCCTCCTGTGTTAGAAACTCCTCGCGACCAATTTGCAACTCTTGGAAAGACTCCTTTGTGAACATATGCCCAATATTTTTAGGATTCCTCAAACTTGGTTGTAAAGAAGCCTACTCAATCTTTTCCGTATTGTTGGGTGGTAAGGGTGAAGCTACTAGTTTCACCTTCTTTGCTACACTCTTGTATTTAGTTTCAACATGGACTTCTGGGCCAAGTGTTTGGTTTTCTTTAAAGGCTTCTATTACTTGATACATGTCCATAGAGAAAACTTCCACAACTTCATTTTCAAGATGCAAACTAGACCCCATTATAGCATCAAGCTCACCCATAGTATCTACAAAAGAAACATGCTCACACAAACCCAAAACATTTTCAGTAGGCTCTAGCAACCCACTCTTTTTCATGCCTATTTGTACATTATGAACATATTTCCTCTCACATCTCTTCAAATCTTCAAGTTTTGTAAAACATACTGATCCATTCTTTGTTACCAAGGAGCTTGTTGAAAAAGATTCACCTATTTTTGGATCAAGCGAGACCCTTTTTCTTTCTGTACCACTGCAATCCCGCTTTACAATGGTACTTGGCCAAAACCCATCATTTCTTGATGATCATGAAACTCTTTTCTCACCTTTGGTAGAGGATGTTCTCTGAGGTTGTCACGATTTCTTTCATGGTTTACACAAACTGTGAGAAATTGGACAGCTCGTTTACCATCTTTGCTACGTATCCTAGCATATGCTGAACCATAATCCATTACCTTTGTTTCCATTCGAAATCCCACAATGTAGGGTTGTCCAAGGATGAGATGCTATGAAGATGTTTCCTGCAGTCGACCTTGAGGTTGAGGCAATTGAAGTACAAAATAGTAAGATGCTCTCTGTGAAAACCACAGAAATCAAACTACCTTTGGATGTCAGTAACTTCACTGAGAAGCATGCTCAGATGATGCTTCCTGCTGTGCCTGACTTCAGGATTGGAGACAGGACCTATATCTTTTTACATGATGTGCAAAGCATCTTTTATGTAAGGGAGGACTTCTCCCTGGCTATCATTTCCAGAGTCCAAGAGGAGAGGAGTGGATTTGTTTCAGAGGATAGTAGTGATGAGATGAGGCAATGGAAACATCCAACAATCCAATGGAATGCCTCCGAAGATGCTCTGAGAAAGCTGAAAAATACAAGGAGACACTATCTGATGAAGCCACCTTCCAAGCAATAAGACAAAGCCTAAGACTATCAACAAGTAACAAAGAAGTGGAGGATTGGTTTAACCATTCAGGTCACAGGTCAACTACATCTGTAGACCTATGGTAGGAAAACCTCTTTTTGCAGGATGAGAGCTTCATGGAAACTCTCTCTCTCTCTCTCTCTATGTGTGTCACTTACTCAAACATTATATGTGCAGTCTTGGATTGCTGACAAGGACGAATTCCTTTGAAAGCGGACTAGAGAGTATCGTGGAAGGGATGCGACCCTAGTGCAGTACCTTTCAAAGCTTTGCGAGTCGCCCATTGTAGTTTTTCACAATTCCATGTCACAAGAGGGTTCAATAGCAACTTACACATTAAAGAAACTATCACGCTTCTTGGGTTGACCCATGCTGCCCGAAAGTGCAGATAATGTCATTCTTGTGGAAAAAGTGTTTGCTAGAGATTGTTTTGGTTACTGCCCGGGCTATACAGGTGGTCGGGCAGCGTATTTCTACACTTACACAGCAATGGCACTAGCTCTTGGTAGACAAAAACCAGATGAACGTTTAGAGTATGGCAAACATCTCATGATTCGTTACAAGGGTGATGTGCCAAAAAACAAAATTGAACCTTCAAAATCTTGATACACTACAAGTAGCAATTGTATAAGATCATGTATTACAGAAATTTTGTACAATGTCATCCACTCAGAGTATCTTTCTCCACTTGTGGTTCACATACACCATTGTCTCTCTCCACCTTCGTTGACTTTCACGAGCACTGGAGTTGTTGCATGCCATTGATCTTTTAACTTTTTGTTGTTGTAAATGTATGATGGCTTATGCTATTGTTGAAGAGGCCAAGACTTCTTTTGCCTGCATTCGATGAATGATTCTATGATAGAACCATTCAAATAGTTCTCTCAAACTGTTAGCCTTGATTCGAGAGCCACCATGTCGTGTGTGCCTGAAATAAGCATTTCTCGCCATGTAATGAGACTTTTCCATCCCTTGGGTATTCCATATTGCTGGGTTCCCATACTTTTGTATAAAATATGGTAAATGATTGAGAATGATGCGCTGGATATGACAACAGATTAGTTAGAATGTTTTACATTCACATAGTTGCACATAAAAGAGAATCAAATACACAATAATACCATGTAGTGAGTAATCTGGGTGTCTGTCCATGCTGTCTTGAATGATTTTTTGAGAAGGTTGAGATTCTCCTTGAACTTGTTCATATCACCTTGTGACCAGTCATCTTTGTCGCACATCAAAAATAGGATGTCTATTGATCGCCAAACCTAGCCTTCACGTTACGAGTAGTTGGTTCTTGGTCTTTGACTACAATATGTAGCTTTTCCAGCTCTGATACTCTATCTTGCTAACATAAGATGTGTTATATATTTTTCCATGTTTTGTTAGCTTCGAATCTCGTATTCCTTGGGGTTTAGATAAAAACCTCCGTGCCTTCACCCCACTGATGGATGGTTTGCATGGGACATCCTTCTCAGCAGTTGATCTCTTTTCGTCCCGCTGGATTTTCACATTGACACCATGAAGCCCCATATCCGACAGTACCAATTCTAAGCACTGCAGGGCTACTTGTCGCTCTGCTGAGTTCTTAATTTTCCAAGCAAACCCGATATATAAGTAGACCAATTTCTCCACAATTCTACAAAGGGCATGCATTGTACAGATGTGGACATTCACAAGTGGTATTTTCAAAACCGGTCAAAAACAGGGTCCTCAATGTGACGTGTTGGAGCTTTTCTCCACCACTTTGGGTCCATGACCTTTGCAGGCTCCATGCAGAACAAACACGGCGACTTTGCCATTGCACCCATTCCACAATTATATATGCACTTTAATGTTTTGAGGTC
This sequence comes from Adiantum capillus-veneris, assembly GCF_014529385.1. Classification (NCBI taxonomy): domain Eukaryota; kingdom Viridiplantae; phylum Streptophyta; class Polypodiopsida; order Polypodiales; family Pteridaceae; genus Adiantum; species Adiantum capillus-veneris. Next base: position 141,585,296 of record NC_140934.1, read on the forward strand.
ACCTGCAAGATGCCACTGAACTTGAAAGTCTCCCCTTCCATCTAGACGTAGTACCTCTCCCTGGTTAGTATGTCGATCAATCACCTCCGGAATATTAGTTCCATGGAACACCCAATATAGAATCTCATGATCTTCTTTCTTTACCTGTAACACAAAATAAATGAGACTTAAGTAGATGTGAACATTTGAGCTTACCTGAGAATCTCGCTTACCTCAAACGCACCAAGCCACCATATGTTAGATTCTGATTGAACACTAAAATACAAAGGATCATCACTGGGACACTTTGAGAGGGCTCTATTCATTAAAGTAATAGTAACACGCTCTAGATTTTTCTCTTTAACAAGATCACACTCATCCAGTTTTAACACAAAATGTAATACCCCTCGTGACTCTTCAAATGTGATGTTGTAAAACTCCACCATTCTCTTCTGTAACATCTGCAGGTCCATAACAATATTATTGAACTCATCATATGCCATGTTTGCTCCATGGCCACTGTAAGTTGCTTTAATATGAAAGGGCTATCCAAGATAGTCTCCCTGTGCCTCGTTAAGTTGAAGCCTCTCTTTCCAAACACTTGAGGCTGATGGTAAAAGTTTGGATTTATTACCCTTCTTAACAAAGATGGATGAGACAGATTTTTGTATAGCCCAATATCCTCTTTTGCTTACACCAAGTGAATCAAGTGTGCCTTGTATCTCTTTTACAGGCACTGAGTTCTCTGAAATAAAGCGGTCCACTACATTTCGTTGTAGGACCTTAAACTTCTTGTCATGTACTATATCTGCTGCCAGGCTTCTACTTATAAGTGGCTTCAATCTCTTTCCTATATTGGCTTTGGGGTCAATGTTTTCCTTGTCATGATCGATTGAATCTCTACATGAAGACAATGCATAAGTAAATAACAGAAAATTTACTTCACTAACACTATTTAGGCACATGAAAACAATGCATAACAAGAAAAAACATAAAGATTAGTTAACTAAGACAATGTAGCCAACCAAGAAGCATCACCTTAATTCTTGGATTCTTTTCTTGAGACCTCCGGATGCAACTTGCAATGTTTCAAGATTACGCAATTTCTTTTAGTTCCTGTACCTCTGCTTTGTGTTGCAAAATGGTAACCTGATCTGTAGAATGTAAATGTGAAAGACGAACAATCTCACATTGTTGAGCTTGGAGAATGCCCTTATAAGTTTCATCTTCCCTTGTAAGAGATTTACAATAACCCAGAAGGCCTTTTTCTCCATCACGAGCAAAGGTCAATAAGCTTGTAGGATTGACAAACGGTGGAGACGCATTAGTCATTGGATTCTTAGGGTAGAGAGAGTCTCTTGTCCAGATATCTATGTGTTTAGCTCCCTGAGCTCTGAGCGTGTCTATGGATGCGGGAGGTATATGTGTGTTTGTTTTACTACGCTTAATCAATGGTTGGTACTCATTGTCCAAATCAATGTGAAGGTGATATTTGGCTCGTTTCTACGTAAAATTTGTGCCATTTGAGGAGTGCGCCATTAGCCAAATGTGCAGGTTTAATGGAAAGTGAATAGTGGCTGCGATTTCGTCCCTCCATGTTAGCCTCATTCCCTCCATATTGACGAGGTTCATTCAATGCAACTGAAAAGAAGATTATCGCTCAATCTTTACGAACGAATGTTCAAAAGAGTAAGGAATCTACTTAAAGTACACTTTTTGAAATTTTACCATGAAAGACCCACCTCTATTATTTGCCATTTTTTCTAGAGAGAGAGTGCAAGAAATACATTTTCTTAGAAGGCCCTCCAAATGAACTCTGAAATTTTCTAATGTGCCACCAACACATGCTCCATCAACAATTGGTGCACTTATACAAAATTTACCTCAATGCTCTTTCTTTTGCTCACCAAATTCTCAAGTGAGTGCAGTTCCTCTACATAGAGCTATTCAGCTGAGTGGTGTGTGGGAAAAAAGAAAATTTCTGAGTAGAGGAGGAACACTATGAACACCATATCTGCACAAAGAGAGTCATTATTGTCTTCAATAGCTGAGGTAATAGGAGATGTTGTACATAGAAAAATTGTCAAATACGTGTTCCAAGAGCTTGAACAAGCCCTGATACAGCTATGGTGTTTAGAGGTAGACTAACTTTTGTTGATGCAAACATTACCTACCATGTGTTGAACACCTTTCACTTAGATAAGGAGACAATTCTACTCAACGAGGTGTCACTCAAGTTGACAATAGGAGACTTGCCCATGTTCTCAAAATACCCACACCATCCATTGCTGAGGCAATCAGAAAAATTTAAAAGAAGACGAACAAGCAAAGAAGAAAAGAAAATATGGTCCACAAGGCATTCCAGAAGCAACACTAGAATGTGTCTTAGTATACAAATTCATTGTTGAAACAATAAGTCTAGAAAACAACCCAACATACCTCTCTAAGAAATTATTTTCCATGCTACTAGCTAGGATCATAGATCCAAAGGCAATTTCTTTATACCAATGTTTGACAGCAAATTGCCGAGGCAAAATCTAGGAGTTTGTTCAAGGCCTTGTATGTCAAGCAATTTTTTAACTGGGAAATTTTTTTACCACCAAATATGACTATTCAGATGGCCTTGACCAAGGGAGCTGGAGAAAGCTCAAGAAAACCACAAGTAGTTTCTTTATCATTGAATTGTAAAGAGACAAAGGTTGAAGTACAAGCAAAGGGTGGAAAACCAAAAGACACTGCAACCAAGCTACCAATAACAAAAAAGGGTAAGAAGATGCACAAGGGGGTCAAAAGACCATTATCTCAAGCAAAACCCGGTTCATCAAGAAAGAATCCTAAAATCGTTGGATTGCTTAAGAAATTTCAAGCAAGGATGCAAAAGCTAGTTTGCACATTTGTTCCGCTGGTTGATATTGTTGAAGGTAAAACTAGCACACAAGAAGTTCCCAAGGAGAGAGCTAGCCAAGATATAGCTCAGACATCCAATACTTCTCAATCCCAAACCAATCCCAAGCTAGTTAAAGTCAAAGATGAGGCATCAAGAAGCACCAGAGTGGAGGACACAAAAAACACATTACCAATCATTAGACTAGACTGGCTCCAACACCTTCAAAAACAACCTTTGAAGGGGTGGCTGGTGATGAAGAAGCCCAACAAAGATTTATTACCTTCTGTGTTCCCAATGATAGTCTATGAGACTGATAAGACAGACCTTGAGATCATCACAGAAGGATGTGCAACTACCAGTTAGTTTGGTTGGAATACAATAGTCAATTCTATAAGCTAGATGATGGAAGGTCATGTAGCTGTCTCTAGCAGAGAGCTATAAAATCTCAAGAAGGGCCTAGATAACTAGGTCAAACAATTCTTGCATTATCAGCTTGAACAACAAGAACACAGTAGGGAGGTAGCCACCCTCCAGAAGAAAATTTATAAATTGACCAATGAAAATTAGGTCATGGATGAAGAGAAGACGATTTCTCAAGAGGAGACTAAACACTTCAAATCCATGTTGACTGCAAAGTGAGGGGAGTATAAGATACTTCATAAAAAACATCATGTAATGAGAATAGAAATTCTCAAGAAATACATATATCATTCTCTAATTTTGGTAGTAGATAAATATGGGAATCTAACTTTGATTCTGAACAACTCGGAATCATTCATTGAATCCATCCACAAAGACTTTCAAGAGAAATCCATTGAGTACACAAATGAGTTGATTAATGAAGCTATATTTTATTATTTAAATAACCTAAAAATTGAGGATGATGATTATGATAAGGAGGGTGATGAGCAAAAGGATGAAGGAGAAGGCCATCATTAGTAGAAGGACAATGATGATGGTGCTCCAGGTTCAGTATCAAGAGGTTTACCACCCACTAGAGGCTAGAGCTCTGATAAGACGAAGGATGGTCGCAATGAGGATCAAGAGCCACCTAAAGGTGTTGACTGCCAAATCCACCAGCCAACAAGGAGTAATCTAGACAACAGATGGGTAGGAGTTAGCAACAAAGGAAAGAATATTGTTCCAAACTATGACTCTAAGTCAAACCACACAAATTCTATTGAGCTCATGATGCTGAATAAAAGACTAAGGAAGCAAAATCATCTCAAGATCTAGGAATTCTTACATGATGACAAAGTCTATTCAAACTTGGAGAGGTTTCATTAGGTGAAATTTGGACTCACAAAAAGGGGCCCTTTAAGCAGTTTGACTTTACCTCTCTCTACCAAAATGGGTGCATGGATAAGTTTTTGCAAACAAACTCCAAAGTTGGTGGAGGTTTGACAGTTACAATGTCCTCTTGAAGCTCTATCTATTGATATATAGCATGCCATGAGATTCCTAATAGTTTAGAAGATTATTTTTTTATTCACTTAGATTCCGACAGCATTGTCACATCATAGGTGAATCAAAAAAAGAATCTTCTAAAATATAAGGAATCTCATGGCGTGCTATGTATCAGTAGAAAGAGCTTGAAGAGGACATTTTAACTATCAACCCTCCGCCAACTTTGGAGTTTTTTTGTAAAAATTTATCCATGCACCCATTTTGGTAGAGAGAGTGACGGGAGCAAAGCGAACCCCGAACCCCGACGGCCTCTAAAACACCGGGGACCGAATGGCGTGCCTCGAGCCTGTCATGGTAAAGCAAACAGGGGGCACCACCTAGCTTCAGCGGCTAGGACGCAAACAACACGCCACCATAACAAAGTTTTCATCCAAGAGAGATGGATGCTTGGGAGTAATGATGAAAAGGAAAGGGAATGAGATCAAGTGAGAGAGAGAGAGAGAGAGAGAGAGAGAGAGAGAGAGAGAGAGTGAGGGAGGGGGTATAGCGTCTTAGTACTTAGGCATCACAAAAGGATGGCAAATCCGCACACCCTTCACATATACACAAACTCACTCCAAAACACAAGACTAGGTAGCGATTCCGCACACCTCACACGGGCAACACATTGCAAGAAAACATACTCACAAAACCTCAAGCTTTATTTAGAGAATTAGGCAATGAAATGGGGAGCATAGGGTAGGGGAATGAGAAGGGAGAGAGTGGTAGAGCACATGGCGGATAGGTGGGAGTTGATGGTGAAGACTCGCACGAGGATTATGGCCATCATCCTTCATTTAGTTGCCCTTCATCTTCCATAGCCAAGGGTGTAGAGGTCATGCTCAAGACAAGCATGGTGATTGCGGTGATGGTGATGGTGTGTGTGTAAGTGTGTGCACTAGGCACACACAGTGCATAGTGTGTTCTTTGGTGATGTTGTGTGTGTTTAGTGTGATGGTGACCCCTATTTATATAGGGGAGGAGGGGGGAGAAATTCTAGAATTTAGAAATGAAGAAATCATTATCTACATTGGCCATGTGATTGTGAGCCCCACTTGTCTGGCTCTGTGTATATGTGCCAGAACAGTAGTCTCATGAGAGAGAGACTAAGAGAGAGAGATGGGTTGATGAAAAAAGTGAGAGGTGACATGGAGAATAAAGTAATTACAAGAGGGGAGAGAGGGGAGTGTGTTCAGAGGTGAATCTGTGTGTAGATGTGTGTGAACACAAGAAAAATCAGGTAACCACCGGGTAGGGATGGGTCTGTGGACACCTTTTTCAGTGAAACTGAGTGTGTGTGAGTGTGGGGGAGGTTATTTAGCTACAAGACAAGAGACATGGCGCCCTTTAGAGAGAGGGGGGTATTTGGGTCATGGGATATGATAGGAGAGAGAAAGAGGGGGTGGGGTATACTATTTTGGAAGATAGGGTAAGTTGCATGTGAGTTAGGGTGCATTATTGGTGAGAGGTGGGGTAGCTTGAGGGGAGAGAGAAAGGAGAAAGGACAAGGGGAAGAGAGAGCGGTTTGACCTTTTGAGTGGAGGAGAGGAAAAGGGACACCCGGCGGGGCAACAGCGAAGAAAAAGGAGGCAAGGTGGGGATGGGCTACCCCGCAGGCATGAGGTGGCCTTTTTTACCTTTCTTATATATTTACATAATCATACTTTATTTATTTTTCTTACTTTTTCCAATGCTTTTTTATCACTCCCTCCCTAAGAGGGGGTTTTCATGGGGTGGGGACGAGAGAAGAGGGGTATGGGAGCTTGGCTTGTGAAAAGCCCCCATCATTAGCCCTCCCCTTTTGGCTAGAGGCATTCATGTCTCTAGCTCATCTGTTTGATCATTATCGTCGGAGGTGGTGGCTGGTGGGGTGTTCTCATCTGGAATGTCAATTGGTGGAGCCTGGTCAAATCGAAGAAAATAAGGTTTAAGTCGCCAACCATTTACCCTGGTTTTATGAAGTTTTCCATTAGCCTCCATAAGCTGGTAGCTTCCATTGGCATACTTTTTCTTGATGATGAAAGGGCCTTCCCATCGGAGTAGGAGTATCTTATCCTTGCGCGTGTCGAAGCGATTGTTGTAGCGGAGCACCAACATTCCTTTCTTCAATTCTTTTTTCCAGCGATGCTCGTTAAAGCTAAGCCGTCTATGCTCTGCTTGTTCTGCATAATAATTTATTGCTTCTTCTCTGTCCAGCTGCAGTCTTTCCAAGTTGATGATGTGATCTCTCAAATGCATGTTGGGTTGTTGAAGTTGGCTTGCCATTACTCTGAGACTTTGTAGTTTCACTTCAATGGGCAAGATTGCTTCCTTACCAAATACTAGATGATACGGTGTGAATCCCAAGGATGTAAGAAATGAAGTTCTGTAGGCCCATAAAGCTGGTAGTAGATACTTATCCCAGTCTCCAGGATGATTGTTTACCTGCTTGGTAATAATTTTAGAAACCATTCCATTTACCTTTTCAACTAGGCCATTACATTGAGGGTAATATGGTGAAGAGTGCCTCCTTGTAATGCCCACTTTCTGCATTAATTCTCCTACCAAGTCTGCTTTGAAACCTGGCCCTCTATCAGAGATGATCTCTAAAGGTGTGCCAAACCTACAGCATATGTGCTCGTAGATAAATTTAGCTACCTCTACCGCTGTGATTCTAGTGGTGGCTGTAGCCTCTGTCCATCTAGTCATGTAGTCGACCCCCATGATAATGTAGAATTTTCTTGAGTTGGCCCTAGGTAATGGCCCAATGGCATCGATCCCCCATTTTTCAAATGGGCCATATGAGAGAATAGGTGTCTGTGGTTCACGCATAAGTGATCTAGTGCCGGCCTTTTGACACAACTTACATGTTTTGCACCAGTGGTGTACATCACGGTTGAGGCTAGGCCATATGAAGCCTGCTTGCAAGATTTTCCTACTTGTTATGTCTAGGGCAAAGTGACCACCACAAACCCCGTCGTGACAGCTAGCAATTACTCCCATGATTTCGTGAGAGAGAGGGACCTTCCTAAGTATTGGGTCCTTACCCTTACAGTACAAACCATCATTGATGAGTCGATACCTTGTGGCCTTCCGCGTCAGCCATTGCTTCTGTCCCTTTGTTAAATCTAATGGGCATTCCCCTATTTCCAAAAAATGCATGATGTCAGGCAAGGCATCACTGCCTTGAAATAGAGGGAGTTCTAGTTTTATTGCTCCAACCACCACTTCCTGTAGTCTTTCACTTGCTAGGGCATCTGCTTCTTGGTTTTGAGCCCTTGGGATATGGTGTATTTGAACTTCTTCAAACTTATCCAACAAGGTTTTTACACCACTTAAGTGAGTCCTTAAACTAGGATTCTTGCATGTCCATGCTCCATTTACTTGCCTTATCAAAAGTAGAGCATCCCCAAATACATTAAGGCGTTGTACACCTTGCGAGACGCACCATTGTAGACCCTTGGTTAGTGCTCAATACTCAGCTTCATTGTTAGAATGTGAATCTAACAATTGGCCCAAAGAAAATATCTTTGTCCCTTTGTCATCAAAGACCACTGTGCCTGCAGCTGCTTTGTCGGACGCTCGCTTGTAGGCTCCATCAAAGTAGAGAGAGTATGCTCCTTCTACCATCGGTGGTACTGGAGGTAATCGGACTTCTCCTTCCTTAGATTGCTTCTCCTTCCTTTCAAAGACTTGGTAGGTCATGAGTCCCCCCAAACTTGCCCTTGTCGTGCTTTCTACCTGTACCGTGTAGTCAAACTCTTGCAGACGAACTAGCCATTTAGTAATTCTAGCAGACACATCCATGTGTTGTACAACATAGGGAAATATTTCATCCATGGTTAGAATCACAAATGGCATAGGCAGCAAATATGACCTAAACTTTGTAGTTGCAAATCTAAGAGCTAGGACTAAGTGTTCCACATGGGTGAAACCTTTCTCTCCTGCTGTCATCATTCGACTAGAGAAGTAGATTGGCCTCATGAAAGGTGTCGTCGTATCCTTTTCGAGTAGCACAGCCCCCAATGAGTCATCACCAACACTTGAGGTGACATAGAATTTTTCATCCCACTTAGGTGGTGAGATAGTTGGCAGAGTGGCTAAGACCTCCTTTACCTTGTTGTAGTGATGTTCGCTTTCCTCGTCCCAAGTGAAAGTTGATCTTTGAGTGAGTTTTTGCAGTGGTAGAACAAGTTGTGATAGTAGATGTATGAATCTACTTAAGTACCTCACCTTCTGTAGAAAAGAGACCAGTTGACGTGCGGTCGTTGGTGAAGGTAGGGCTATGAGTGCGGACACCTTACTTGGGTCGGCGTTGATACCTTCTGCTGAAATTTCATGGCCTAGTAGAATGACTTTACTCTCCCCAATGTGGCATTTATCCACATTTAATTGCCCACCTAGGCTCTGTAACCTGTCCAAACCTTCAGTTACCTTTTCTAAATGTGAAATACGGGAGCTATATATACAAAAATCATCAACGAACACTCTTATGGATGTTCCAAAGAACGGTTGAAAAACATATGTGCCATATCTTTGGAATGTGGCAGGTGCATTTGTGAGACCAAATGGCATAACCCTGTATGCAAAACGACCCCATGGCGTGATAAAAGTGGTTTTTAGCTGATCTTCCAAGGCTATGCGTATTTGAAAGTATCCAGAATAACCATCACAGACGGTATAGCATTCAAAACCCGCTACTTCATTCAGAATTTCATCCAAGAAAGGGAGAGGAAAGTGGTCTCTCTTTGTAGCTGCATTTAGTGGTTTGTAGTCAACACAGACTCTCCACTTACCATTCTTTTTAGGCGTCACCACTACAGGTGACACCCATTCTGAGTTTTGTACAGGATAGATGAATCCCGCCTCCAGCAGTTTCCTTACCTCGGCCAAGAGTGCCTTTTCTTGTATGACCTTTAATCGTCGTAGCTTTTGCACAACTGGTTTTACCCCTTCCTTCAGCTTAATATGATGTTCCACCACTGTAATGCCTCTGATTCTTTCATATTTGTCAACGAACAGGTTAGAAAATCCCATCAACATTTGCAAAAAACTATCTTTCTCCTCAAGTGTTAATTCCGTAGACAACATACCCTTCAACCTACTTCCTCCTAGGCCAGGTGATTTGCTCTCCTCTTCGTTGGGTTGCCCTTTTGGTGATGGATCACCAATTGTGCTTACCCTTTGTGGATCCTTCATAATGATACCCATCACATCAATGGAGATGTCACTTTCGTCGGTGGATGTGGTCTCCTCCTCAGAACTCGAAGATTCGCTAGTGGTTTCATCTGCCGATGTTTCCAGATTCATTTTCTTCTGCTTGCCAATCCTCATTTCATAGTAGATTGTCTCGCCTTTCTTACCGGTCATGCGTAGAAGGCCAGTCTGTTTTGCCTTCATGGCCATCAACCATGGCCTTCCCAAAATTAGTGGATAGCCCTCCCCCTTAGTAGGCATTACAAAAACATCTACCTCTACCTCAGCGTTGAAAGCTTTGATTTTCACGGCACTTACCACACCCACACACTTTACTTTTGCGTTGTTTGCCATCTTTGCCTTGCATGGAGAAGGCCTGTCAACCTTGAGCCCTAATCGAAGCATCATAGCTTCTCTCATTACACAGATTTGTGCACCTCCATAAATATAGGTGTTTCCAACCCTCTTTCCTTTTATGTTTACATCGACAATTGGAAGGATGTCATCCATGTTGCATCCCGAAATTTCTCCGGCTACCTTTGTTTTGGAGCATCTTGTACTTACCATTTTAGACCATTGTCGCCGTACTTTTGGTGCAAGATGTAGCAGCTGTGGCCATGTAATCTTCGGTCCTTGCTCTGCCACATCCAATGTTAGATCATAGGGCTTAGAACTTTCCCCTAGCTGGAAGTCGGTGATGCCCAATTTCCGTCGTGGCCTGGATGGTCTCTTGCTAGTTTCTCCTCTCATGCTTCTCTCATCATCTGATTGTATAGCTTTCTCCCTCCTAGCTCTTTTCACAGTCATGGCTTCAAGTGGTTCTAAAACTGTTACCTTCTCCTTACCCTTGTCCCTCTCCTTTACTCTGGGTGGATCCACTACTATGACTTTTCCTTTCTCTTGTAGCCTTATGATGTTTACAGGGCGATCAGGTGGTGGGGCTGGTGGAAGAGGTGGGATGGATGCTCGTAGTGGTGTCTGGGATGGACGTAGAATTTGTGTTTGGTGGGGGTGGTGCTCGGGGTGGGGGTGTTGTTTCTCTAGGGGGTGACAATTGGTTCCTCCTACCTCCTCTATTACAGTTTTGTCGTGGTTTGGGACAGTAGTACATACCGTGACCGTCTTCTCCGCAGTTGTAGCAATGATACTCCCTATTTTGTCATCGTGCTCTTCCAGGGTCTTGATCTCTTTATTGACTCCTCCCTTGTTGTATTAAGTGGACATACAAATTCTGCAGTTGGTCACTAATATGGGCCAACATATCTTGTTGGTCATCTCTTACCCCAAGAGCTGGTGGTGGTGGTGGAATGGTGGTTGTCATAGTTGTTGGTCGACGTGATGTTGTTGTCTCTAGTGACTCGATTTCTTTGTCTTTCATTAGCAGCTTCTTGTCCTTAAGGCGAGCAATCTCAATGGCTAACTCGTACGTAGCCGGGAATCTACCTTTCACCTTCTCCTTGAGAAGCGGCCATAAGCCATGCGTGAACCGATCTTTTTTTAGGAAATCGGGTGCAGCTTCCCCCCTTGCCAGTGACTCAACCCACCGTTCCCACAAATCCACAAATTTGGACTCATAGGTGGCATATTCTAAAAGACCCTCCTGCTTCAAGTCTCTCAACTTGTCCCACAACTTTTTTGAAGTGGTACCTCCCCCAAAGCGCCTCTTAAAAGCGGTTTTTAAGGGTTCCCAGTCATCCTTGGTTGCTTGTGGAAGTGCATTGTACCATGAGCTAGCTTCTAGCTTCATGAGATGCTTAAAGATTCTAACCCGGGATTCATCCGTATCTTTGTTGCTCACTACACATGCTACTTCAAAGTCATCTAGGAAGTCTGTTACCAAATCCTCCCCCTTCTTTCCTTTAAATGTTGGAAATGCTACACTTGCCATGATTAGTGAGAGAGAGCTAGAAAGACACACTGCTTAACTTGCAAAAGTTTTTTTCTTCTTTACAAGGAGGCGTGTATACCCTCTTATACTAGGACATAGATTAAAACTTCAAACGGTACATTGCCTTGTACCAAAGGTAAGACAAATGGTTGATCTGATGCCAAAACCTCCAGAAACCGCTCCCCACCCGGCATGGTGTCAATGACGTGCTGGTAGTGAGCCTTCAAATCCAGTATTACCTTGATTGAGCGTACATGTGTTGGTATGTGTGATCTGTCTTGAGGTAGGTTGCACTGATTCATGTGAAGCTGAGAGGTGCTTAGTCACTGTCCAAGCTTGTGGGAGAGGGTGGTGTTCTTTCCTGAAACAAACTCAGTAGATCCCTAGTTTCTCTAGTGAGAGTGTGAGCCAATGCTTCCGTTATCTATGCTGCAGCATCAGGTGCGACTTGAAAACTGACTGTGATAATTACCTTGGTGACTTGAGTTACCCGATTCTCAAATTAGAATGGTGTTGATTCTCTATTGTGTAGAGCTCCTTCCATTTTGTTGTTGTGGGTTGGTTGTAGGTTGCGGACATGGTTTCGAGCTTCTCCTTCTTCTTCTTGGCACTTGGCCTATGTATATCCACTGGGTTTGGCATGTTGGTTGACTCTCCCACTGCAAATCGATTACCGTTACGCCTGGCACTCGAGCTTCGATGGAGATGCGGAGTTCGTCTAGTTGTGCTTGGAGCTCTTCTTCTTCTGTCGTCCAATTAGCAAATCCTGCTAGCCATTCATCCATTCACAATAGTTTAAGGGTTTCAGTCTTGTAAACTAAAGGGTTTCATGAAAAGATCCTTAGTGGGGGCACCAAATGACGGGAGCAAAGCAAACCCCGAACCCCGACGGCCTCTAAAACACCGGGGACCGAATGGCGCGCCTCGAGCCTGTCATGGTAAAGCAAACAGGGGGCACCACCTAGCTTCAGCGGCTAGGTCGCAAACAACACGCCACCATAACAAAGTTTTCATCCAAGAGAGATGGATGCTTGGGAGTAATGATGAAAAGGAAAGGGAATGAGATCAAGTGAGAGAGAGAGAGAGAGAGAGAGTGAGGGAGGGGGTATAGCGGCTTAGTACTTAGGCATCACAAAAGGATGGCGAATCCGCACACCCTTCACATATACACAAACTCACTCCAAAACACAAGACTAGGTGGCGATTCCGCACACCTCACACGGGAAAAACATTGCAAGAAAACATACTCACAAAACCTCAAGCTTTATTTAGAGAATTAGGCAATGAAATGGGGAGCATAGGGTAGGGGAAGGAGAAGGGAGAGAGTGGTAGAGCACATGGCGGATAGGTGGGAGTTGATGGTGAAGACTCGCACGAGGATTATGGCCATCATCCTTCATTTAGTTGCCCTTCATCTTCCATAGCCAAGGGTGTAGAGGTCATGCTCAAGACAAGCATGGTGATTGCGGTGATGGTGATGGTGTGTGTGTAAGTGTGTGCACTAGGCACACACAATGCATAGTGTGTTCTTTGGTGATGTTGTGTGTGTTTAGTGTGATGGTGACCCCTATTTATATAGGGGAGGAGGGGGGAGAAATTCTAGAATTTAGAAATGAAGAAATCATTATCTACATAGGCCATGTGATTGTGGGCCCCACTTGTCTGGCTCTGTGTATATGTGCCAGAACAGTAGTCTCATGAGAGAGCGACTAAGAGAGAGAGATGGGTTGATGAAAAAAGTGAGAGGTGACATGGAGAATAAAGTAATTACAAGAGGGGAGAGAGGGGAGTGTGTTCAGAGGTGAATCTGTGTGTAGATGTGTGTGAACACAAGAAAAATCAGGTAACCACCGGGTAGGGATGGGTCTGTGGACACCTTTTTCAGTGAAACTGAGTGTGTGTGAGTGTGGGGGAGGTTATTTAGCTACAAGACAAGAGACATGGCGCCCTTTAGAGAGAGGGGGGTATTTGGGTCATGGGATATGATAGGAGAGAGAAAGAGGGGGTGGGGTATACTATTTTGGAAGATAGGGTAAGTTGCATGTGAGTTAGGGTGCATTATTGGTGAGTTATAATGCATTATTGGTGAGAGGTGGGGTAGCTTGAGGGGAGAGAGAAAGGAGAAAGGACAAGGGGAAGAGAGAGGGGTTTGACCTTTTGAGTGGAGGAGAGGAAAAGGGACACCCTGCGGGGCAACAGTGAAGAAAAAGGAGGCAAGGTGGGGATGGGCTACCCCGCAGGCATGAGGTGGCCTATTTTACCTTTCTTATATATTTACATAATCATACTTTATTTTTTTTTCTTACTTTTTCCAATGCTTTTTTATCACTCCCTCCCTAAGAGGGGGTTTTCATGGGGTGGGGACGAGAGAAGAGGGGTATGGGAGCTTGGCTTGTGAAAAGCCCCCATCAAGAGGTTAAGTCAAATTCCTTAAAGGGCCGCTTTGTGAGTCCAAATTTCAACTAATGCAAATGTTGTACGTAGGGGCCATGTGGATGATATTAGACTAGAAAGCAATGAGTTATCATAGTTTGTCAGTATGTAAATGGCCTCCACATCCAAGCTATATATAGGTACTAGAAACAGTCCTAGAGTGGTGTATAACACATGACAATGTAGCGATAAATCCACTTCTAAAGATCTTTGCCCTATACAGCTTGAAGTTGTTGGAGTCGAAAATGGTTGTTGACACTAAAACCCACATACCATTGCATGAAGGACATTAAAATTTAGATCAAAGAGATGTTAATTTAAATGCAAAGTTCTACATGAGTACTAGATCAAAGTATTAAGACTCTCCTAGAGTTTGTTAAAGACTCACTCGTACTGGTGTAGGCCATTCCTACAAAATAGGTAGAGCTTCCATGATTTTGTCTATCTCTCTATCCCACACACTCTTAGGTAGTAGACCAACAATAATATTTCAAGATAGTGGATGGGCTCAGTGAATTGGTATGAAGAAGCCACTATTGAGTGGCCAGCCTAGAATCAAGTGCTACAAGATGCTTTGAATAAAAACCAGGTCATGAGAAAATCAACAATCTTCACAGTTTTGAATTAAGGATGGTTCAGTCCAAAGTGTAGATTATAAGGCTAATGAAGATTGCAAATCAGCTACTACACCTCATCGTCAAAACCTCTAAGTGCTATTGAGTGGCCAGCCTAGAATCAAGTGCTACAAGATGCTTTGAATAAAAACCAGGTCATGAGAAAATCAACAATCTTCACAGTTCTGAATTAAGGATGGGTCAATCCAAAGTGTAGATTATAAGTCTAATGAAGATTGCAAATCAGCTACTACACCTCATCATCAAAACCTCTAAGTTTTGTGAGAAAGAATTAGCCAATAGAGCTAGAGTAAAATGCAACCAGCCAATATCTCAAGGATGGATGCACTTTGTATCCTACTATCACAAGCTGGCTAGAGAACCGCTAACTAGAGGGAAACAAATGTTGTATGATCTCTGACAAAAAGACCTAGAATTCTCTCACTTCATGTGATTTTTAGATCACTACAAGAGGTTGTGTGCTCTTGTGACGCTGTTAGCGACGGAATTACACTAGGTTTTTATAACCCCCGGCGTCGCTAAAACCATCGCTAATAGCGTCGCTACGAGAGCGTCGCTATATGCGACACTATAACCGTCGCTATGACCGTCTCTATGAGCGTCTCTATATAGCGACACTCATAGCGACGTTTACACACAAATCTATAGCGACGCTACAGAGACATAAATAGCGACGGTTATAGCGACGCCCGAGAGAAATTTTTTTTGCTGACAGGGCATTGAATGCCCTTCCACACATCAACCATATTGTACTTGATTCACTTTTTAAGAAAAGTGCAAGGGTAGATAATAGACCCAAAATAGTCACCCACAAGACGCATTGTTTGCAAAATTGACAAGCGTAAAATTGACAATTGTACACATCATAGGCAAAATGAATTGATTGGCAAATGTAATAATGACAATTGTACAACATCATAGGCATAAAGAATTGATTGGCAAAATGAACTGCGGTGACAAATGTAATAATATGCATGGTTCAAAAAGACGTATAAAATCCGTCTCATGATACATAAGCTATGAGAAACCCTAAACTAATGCTATCTAGCTACGGCTAAACTGACGTCGTCTAGTCAGACGTCTCATCGCGTCCAAGCGGCGTATCTGTCGGATTCTGCAAAAAAAGACAATAAGACAGCTTTCAGTAAGTATAAACATATAACGACATTTATAAAACAATACAAAAAATAGAAAAGAGTAAACCCTAATACTAACCATGCCGCCGCGAGAACTAAGAATGTCCATCAGGGGCGTTTAAGCCCTTCCTGCCTGCGTACTAGTGCTCGTACGGTGTGGGATCACGTCCTGTCATCGACCACTGTCAAAACATACAAAGAATTCATTATGTTAGAATTAAAAAAACTCATAAACCCTAAACTATCGAACATAAAGAGCAATGCGAAAACACTTACAAAATCGGTCTCAAATGATGCCCATCCACCGCTCCCCAAGTTGTGTGAGCTCCCTGCCTCTACTCTCGCTCTGGCTGCATCCTTTTGTTGCTTCCACTTGTCGGGATTCTCGCGCACTGCTTTCTTCGCATTCTTCCAATCTTCTTTGGCCAGCCAATCTGGCCTGCTCCACCCATGCTTGATTGCTTTTTGCACTTCGGAACGCTTGTGTTTGCAGTATTCACGCATTCGAATGAGTTGGTAAAGAGCTTCTTGCTCCAATGTATCCTTTTTTATAGTCTTCATCGATGAAGACTATCAGAAAGGATACATTGGAGAAGGAAGCTCTTTACCAACTCATTCAAAAGCACAACCATGGTCCAAGCGCCTCTGTCTCACACAAACCTCACAAGAAAAAGGTTCCAAACAAGAAGAGGACCAGATGGACTGACACTAGATAAATGGTGAAGATAGGTGAAACTTTTGGTATACACCAAAATTCAGCAAAGGGGAGGAGGAATGTAGATGGAAAAAATGGCCCTTAGCGACTAGTGGATGATTGGGCTAGAAGCCTCTAGAGATAATAATTACAGATTGTTATTAGGTGCATCATACACACAATCAAAGCTGACTCAAAGGCCTTTAAATAGGGGCCATACTTGATTTTGAGCATCTAATATTAACTTATATAGTCTTGAGCGATTCCAAATCTCTTAGATCCGAGTCAAGATATATTCTCTTGTAATCCAAACACATACTAAGCTTATGCCTCAACATTGTATTTGTTTCCAACTGAATGTACAATCCAAGTTCTAGTGTTCATTTCTAGTTTCCATTTTTAGTATTCATTTCTAGTTATCTATCTTAGTGTTCATTTCCATTTTCAGCTTTAGTCTAGTCTTTCAGTCACTATCTGGTTTGATCTGAAGTCTCACACATGGTCTAAACTAACTCTAATAGCTAACCTGCAATAGTTGATTGAAAGTGTCTAGCTCATTCTAGTGATAAAACTCAAGTATGGCATACTCACTGTAAGACCTAGGGAATTGAGACCTGGGATCCTCCTCCTTACTGCCCCTTATATAGGCTTACCTCCTAGCTCTTGCCCTAAGCGGATCCTCGGTCCACACTAGTCCAGTCCAGTACCTTCGCCTAGGTCCTTGACCCCCTAGGTTGGGCCTTGCCCCGTAGGACCCTTGTCCTGACATTACTCCCCGCTTGAGGAAGAGTTTTCGTCCTCGAAAGCACAAGTTGTAATATCTTCTTAAGGATACTGATGTTTTCTTTATTGACGTCCCATACGTGAGTCAGTTGTCTGTATGGCCGATAATTGGTGCAGTGAGGAGGTTCAATGAAACCAAGAGCAACATCTTGATTTTCAACATTGTTGTCCTTTTGCAACCACTTGGGTCTAAATGGCAACTCCATTTATAACTCACTTGAGTACTGTAAAGGAGTAACCACAACTAAGAGTTGTTCAAAGGCATAACCAATTTTCAGGTCTTCTGAAGGTACTGGGATAATGCAAGGAAACCTTGGTGTAGCTTTCCATGCAGTATTGAGCCAGATTTCCTACTCGCGTGAGTATCTTGAAAAGTTTATAGGTAGGGAGTGTCCTCTTGTAAGAATTCTGAATAGTTTGGAACACAAAGAACTACATGTTCATCCCTAATGAAGGTTACTTGCCAACATACTTTGTCACCACACCTGGTAAGTCCTTGACGTATGAAATGATTGAAACAATCTCCAACCCCACCACAATAGGTGTTCAAAGTTGAAAACCGTACTTAAGCAAATTCTAGAATAGGGAGAAAATCATCTATTCAGAAATGCGTTGTGCTAACGTATGCTCTTAGCAGATCCTTTAGAAAAAGACATATTTGTAAGTTTCCCATCCAACACGAGATGAATAGCATCAGTAAGAGTAAGGTGTTGTTCCCAAACCACTTATAGACAATGTTGCCTAACTGTTGAGAAACTAGGACTCAATCATTGAGTATCTAGCCATATATTTTATATGGAGTGAAGACAACAAACTAGGTTGAAAGCAAGTGGACTGGAGTAAGCTCCTAGAGTTTAAACCATCCAACCATAGACACCCATCCTAAGCTAGTGCCTTGTATGGCAGGGTGTAAACTCGTAATAAATCTACAGGAGAGATTGCACATGCAGTGCAAAAAGGTGCAAAGAGAATAAAAGTCCATGAATTGTCATGCCGCTCCAAATAAATCAGTGTTAAACACTAGGGCCCATAACACCTAGTGTGCATGCATTTAACACAAATTTATCCAAACTGCAATTCCATGACGAGACTTTCCACGGTACGTAAGAGAAAGCCTTTCAACAAGAGTTGGACCATAACAGAATGTGAAAGATCAATCACACATAGGTACCAACCATGAGACATTCTCAGTAACTTAGTATACTTGGGTCTATGTAGAAACGACCCTCCATTAAGGCGGTTTCATAGCACTTGTCATCGCAACAAATCTGTATTGAGTACCCGACAATTTCTGGCCCCACTGAAATTGTTCCTGATACTGTGTGCTCCAAATGGTCTAATAAACGGATGCAACCAGCACGTAGGGACTTCGTCGCGACACATCATTAAGAATTAGACGCCAGTGTCAGTCCGAGAGACTCGTATTCACCACATGTGGAATATGTCGCAAAGAAGGATGGCCGAAAAAGCGACATCCATCAGGTACAAGATGTACTTGTCTGTGGAGGAACTGCAAAACACTCCATGATAAGAGTGAGAGGGACCCTCATTATCTTGATCCACACTGGCTAAACTGAACTCCTTGAGTTCCTAGACCATGTTGTATCCCATGTGACAACATGTGCCAAATTGAACCCTTTAAGTAGGTTTGTAACAGCATAAGACAGAAAGATAGATTGGACACTTGGCCCAAGATACTTTGTGCCGACATGCCCTTGGCATGGCTCTGTAACATTCAATCGTACTTAGACGTCTTGAAAAACCAAGCAAAGCATACTAAAAATGGAATAACACCAAATCAATAGATGTGTACCTGGAGATTTGAACGTAATGTATACTTACCTGTATTCAAATGGAGAGGAGCACGTCCCCTACCTGAGAAAACAAACAGCATTACACTGGGAACCCTGGGTGTTGCCTTTGCAATCCAAAATCTTGGATTAGAATCCACGTAGTCAAACCCCTTGGTAAGACTCTTTGTAGAAACTGCTCAACTAGCAGATAACGATAACCAACATAGTCAACCGTGTACAGAATGATTGGATTGAATGTGAAAAGTGTGTTTGTCCGCTACCGCATGGTAGATTGCGGAATTCTTTCCTTGAAAGTATAACTAGGAGAGATCAACTGTGATCCTCAATGCAGATCAAATTGTGATCCTTAATGCCTATGGGGTGATGTAGCAACCACCCGATGGGTCTTACCCCAAAACAGAATGTCAATAGACAATCCGTAGTGCTAGAGAGGGAGCCGGATATCCACACAAGTGAAATGGCTGGACATCTATGCTATCTCAACCTATTGCTGCATCTATACTCCGTGGTAGAGATCAACTGATGGGTGTTTAAGGTTATCTAAAACTCAACTCGAGCACCGCATTGAAAACATGTAGTGCAAAATGATACTCTAAACATCCATAATGACAAGATGCTTGCTTGTCAATTAACATCAATGTGTACTCCACGAGGTAGAGCTATTCGATCTTGAGAACAATCATCCAAGGAATACCAACAAGTGGATCTTACCCTAGATTTAACAATGGCTCTTAGCCAATGTGTGTGGCTCATATCCCTCGGAAATTAGTGTTCAATCGTTGTACAGATGAAGACTAATGTGGATGGCATCTTGCCCAATTTCTAGCTGAGAGTTAGAGCATCGTGGCTCAGGAGGACTCACTAGTGAAACATGTAGCAAAATCTTCTTAGAAAGTATGCAGTATTCTTTGAGAGAAATAAGAAAGAGAGATAAGAAGAGCATGCTGGACTGAGGAACTTTCCTTAAATTTCTAGAGTGTGTGCTCAATCTGTGTGTTACGCATCTTATGCCTGACTTGTAGGTTATCCTATAAGCATTCCACAGTTTTTTGGTATGACTCTCTCACCTAGAGAGGGTGAAAAACACACACACATTTTGACCTACCTACCGTGCAGGGGTCGTGATTATATGAGAATGACTTAGCATTGGCACTTTGCCTAGGAATGCAGTCCAAATTTTAGGTTCCTTTATTGTGTGTTGACAACAATTAACAAGCATATTAAACAATCCAAAACTTATCTTGGTCTTGACAAAGTGTCTGGTGTTATAGCGAAAGCATAAACCAAGAAGTGATGGAGTTCATTTCACCGGGCTAGCATACCTTGCATGCAGAGTTGTAAGCCTTTGGCAAGAGTGATGGCTTCAAACGGGAGAGCCAAAACCATAAGTGCCTTGCACAGATGTAATGGTAGGGATTCTGTGAGTGATATTCCCATTTTGCCAGTTCCCCAAACTTGTGTGCTGCTGCGCGTGATGCCAAGTGATTGGGCAGTACCTTGGCACAAGGGAGAAGCCTTGCTTCATGTAAAATTGGCAAACCCCTGTGCTTTTCACAACGGCATTAGCTTCTAATGGAAATGTATGAGCATGGAGAAATAAACAATATTGAACATTGTCTAACCTAGTCATCCTACTGAAATCAGTTGTTTGGAGATGTCGAAAGAAAAGCTCGCGCAAATGTAGATCATCACCATCTCTGTTGTGCAAGAGAAAGTTGGCCCGAAATATCCTGCAGGCATATAAGACCATATTAGGTAAAGTGGGAAAATCCCAATTCCCAGGTTGGACAACTTTCAATATATCATGTACAAAATATAGAGATTTTGTCAAAAATTTGATTTTTCTTAAGGTCTCATTCCACTTTATGCACATACAATACACAATGAAAACAACTAAAATACCATTGTTTCAATCAATTGGATTATTGTGAGACGAGTATATTGCATCCATTATCGTTGTCTATGTTCTACTGTCCTACCTACAACCTATCTATTGTTCTATTGTCCTACCTACAACTTATCTCAACATGGAGAGCTTGGTTTCTAGGTCCACCACTTGTCCAAGTTAATGTAAAAGTGACTCAAGGTTCACAACTTGTGAAAGCAAGGATACATTGATGAATACAATCCACTTGGCTATTTTTCCTTAATTTATTGCATGTGACATTCAAGCAAGGTCCACTTCTAATCTCTAACTTCTTAATTTGAGGCATGGGGCATACATAAATTATGTAGCATATGCTCTATTGCCTCATAGGAAGGTTGGTTTCAAGGTGCACTTATCCAGGCTACCCTATCTTGGAGAAATGATGGAGCTTGCTTCTCTCCTTGTTTCAATGGAGACTAGCTTGGACAAGTGGTGACCTTGGAACAAAACCCCTATGTAAAACATATCATGGGTATTCCAAGTGATTAGAAAGATTACCATTTAAGATATAACCTTATAGGTTGGACAACTGGAGCCTGGCTTGGAGAAATGGTGGACCTTTGATTCTCTCCATGTTTCAATGGAGCCTATCTTGGAGAAATGGTGGAGCTTGCTTCTGTCCATGTTTCAATGGAGCCTAGCTTGGACAATTGGTGGACCTTTTCTTCTCTCTATGTTTCAATAGAGTTAGCTTAGACACGTGGTGGATCTTCAAACTAAACCAACTACTATCAATGTTTCCTAGCTTGGACAAGTGGTGGAGTGTTTCTCCTCTCCATGTTTCAATGGATCTTAGCTTGGACAAGTGTTGGACCTTAAAACAAAAACCCCATGTACAACATAGCATGGATTTTCTAGATTTCAATGGAGTCTAGCTTTAACAAATGGTGGAGCTTGCCTTCATCCATGTTTCAATGAAACTAGCTTGGACAAGTGGTGGACCTTTTAAAAAAATCCCCCATGTACAACATATCATTGGTTTTCTAAGTGATGGGAAGGAATACCATTCAAGATATAAAATTATAGCTTGGATAAGTAGTTGACTTTAAAACCAAATTCATCATAATACAATGAAATACAGGTCAGCCAATTCCTAAATCTTGAGACCAAACCTCCCATGCTATTAGAGATAATATATTGGATAAGTGGTGGACCTTCTATTATTTTCCCATGCCTAGTTTAGACAACCGGTACACTTTGTAGCTATAAAGGTTGGACGAGTGGTGGAGCCTTGTTTCTATCCATGTTTTAATGGATCCTAGCTTGGACAAGTGGTGGACCTTGGAAAAAATCTTCCATGTACAATATATATGAGGTTTTCCATGTTTTAATGGAACCTATCTTGGACAAATGGTGAAGCTTGCTTCTCTCCATGTTGATTTTGGAACTACCTTAGACAAGTGGTGGAGCTTTGCTTTTCTAATCTTCATAATACAATGAACTATAGGTTGGTTACATGGTGAATCTTAAGGCCAAACCTCTCATTTTACTAGAGATGATAGGTTGGAAAAGTGGATCAACCTTCTATCATTTCTCCATGACTATATTGGAAAATTAGTAGACCTAACATCTCTCTATGTTGTCTAGAGATGAGCTTGGACAAGTGATGGACCCTGCTTCTCTCTTCCCTTGGTTTACTAGTTTGAAGACTCGGTATATATACTTTCTTAGATCTATCTTGAACAAGTGGTGGACCTTGTATCCACAATCTTAATTCATTACAAAAAAGTATATGAAAAAATAACATAGGAATCTTGATTTGAAGGTCAAGCAATTAGGTTCCAAATGCACATAATAATATATTTTCCACCCATAAGAAAATAAAGTTAAATATGTTATTACCAAATTGACAAAGGTAACGTCTAAGAATTCTAGCTTTGCATCTTGTCAGATCTAAATCTTCATCAAGGTGACATGCATGTATACATCAACTTTCAAGCCATTCAAGAATACATGCACTTAGATTCCATAGTTTTTTTTTCAAAGTCTTTTAGGTTCTAAAACTCTTTCACATAAAGTATGTAATGTCAAAATTCTTGAAGCAAACATTTGTGCCCAAGAAAAAGATCCCTCTCACATATTTAAACTCCATGAATTCTCTGATCCACACTTACAAGTTTTATCTTGACATCAAACATCAATTCTCTCATAGTTACAAATAAATGCAACCTCGATATGAATTGACAAAAAATGAATTTCTTTTACTATATGACCCAACATAGGCCCCAATCAAATAAAAAGTGAGTCCCCAAAAATTTGGGTACACTCTAGCAATACATCAGAGTCCCCTTACAATAGGATGCACTCCAATAGTACATTGAAGTCCCCTTAGAGTAGGGTGCACTCCATTGAAGTGTTCATAAAATTGACACACCTTTGTTTTTTTTATAAAAAGACTATATCAAATTATACAAATGTTGAAAGATACACACTAGAATAAAAAAAGCATCTTATGGCCATATTTATTCAATGCTTTCGTATTGACAAGTACACACCAAGGACATAATTTGTCTCAGAATCTGTCTCAGAATCTGTCTCAGAATCAGTATACTGATTTACAATTGTGTTTTATGTATAGACTCTCTTATCTCTTGCATACAACCATCCTACCAACCATGGAATTATGGTTCTCTACAAGAAGTTTTGAAGTTGCTCGGAAGTTTGCCTCCACATCTTTGGAAATATAAGATATGTCCCTGACATGTTCCACATCACCCTATATGGAGTGTCATCAAAAATTAAGGTATTGTTTGCATCCAAATCCTCAAATATCTTCCAAATATCACTCAAATTTTTGTGATAAACCCTTGTAAATCCTAACATGATATTTGGATTTTGGCAATTTTTGTTACTCATAAACACCTTGAACTTGGTATACTGCTCAGGAAAACATTTTTGTGTGATGCGTTGCACCCTTGTTAAGTTATAGCAACTCCATATCCATAGCTCAAAGTATTCAGCACAAAAATCCAAAAAACTTTGTGCGTCTGGTCGCACCACATGATAAACTTCATCTTTATTCTCCACAAGTCGCATGTGTTGAGCCTAAGCTAGCATACAATCTCCATGTTTCATTTCAATTGTCTTAAGAAGTAACCCCTCTAGATCCAAGATAAGTACTCTTTTGATGTCCTTGAAAGCAAGTGGTAGGTGATAAGGAGGTGATTCATTCCTTGGACAAAGTCTTGGA
This sequence comes from Adiantum capillus-veneris, assembly GCF_014529385.1. NCBI lineage: Eukaryota > Viridiplantae > Streptophyta > Polypodiopsida > Polypodiales > Pteridaceae > Adiantum > Adiantum capillus-veneris. The sequence goes on from NC_140934.1 coordinate 141,609,283, forward strand.
GGAGGTTGGATGGGTAATTCAATAGTTTTCTTCAATTTATGCCAGCATATAGCCAATCCATTTTTCTGTAATGATTCTGAAATTAAAGAACAAGAACACTTAATGCAAACACAACAATAGACATGAGTTTTACATTGTCTACCCTAAGGTTTTATTAGATACCAAAATCCATCTATGATCTACTCATTAATAGAAAGAAAGTCAAATTAAAATCCTGACTCTTTTTTATGATACACTCTCTCTTAGTCTCAATACCATGGAGTTCAACTAGACTTAAGTCAACTAATAACTACTACTTGTTGTTAAAGGTATGCTTGAAGTGCATAAGGCTTAACCAATGCTCTAGTGTAGAATGAGTATTTAGGTCTCAAGGTCTACCACTTATCCAAGCAAAGATCCATTTAGATATGGAAACCCAATTTTTCTTAATATAATGATATATAGTGGACAAGTGGTGAATCTCGATACCAAACCACTCATGCTACTAGGGATAATAGGTTGGACAAGTGGTGGACCTTGAATGTAAACCGCCATGTACAAAGTATCATGGGTTTTGGGTATTTCAATGGACTCTAGCATCTTGGAGACATGGTGGAGCTTACTTCTCTCCATGGTTCAATGGAGTCTATCTTGGATAAATGGTGGAGCATCATTATCTCCATGTTTCAATGGAGCCTAGCTTGGACAAGTGGTGGACGTTTGTTTCTCTCTATGTTTGAACAGATTTAGCTTGGACAAGTGGTGGACCTTGGAACAAAACCCCCATGTAAATCATGTCATGGTCATTACAAGTGGTGAGAAAAAATACCATTCAAGGTATAACCTTATATGCTAGAGCTTAGCACCCAATTCCTCTTAATATAATGACATAGAGTGGAAAAGTGGTGACTCGTGAGACCAAACCTACTAGAGATAATAGGTTGGACAAGTAGTTGACCTTGAATGTAAATCCCCCATGTACAAAATATCATGGGTTTTGCGTATTTCAATGGAGCCTAGCATCTCAGAGACATGGTGGAACTTACTTCTCTCCATGTTTTAATGGAGCCTATCTATGAGAAATGGTGGAGGTTCCTTCTCTCCATGTTTTAATGGAGCCTAGCTTGGACAAGTCTTGGACCTCTGTTTCTCTATATGTTTGAATATGGTTAGCTTAGACAAGTGGTGGATCTTGGAATGAAACTCCCATGTAAAACATATCATGGGCATTTCAAGTGGCGAGAATTGATACCATTTAAGATATAACCTTATCGGTTGGACAAGTGGTGGACCTTAACACATTGTTCTTCTTAATATAATGACATAGAGTGTACAAGTGGTGAATCTTGAAACCAAACCACTCATGCTACTAGGGATAATAGGTTAAACAAGTGGTGGGCCTCGAAATAAAACCCCCTAGAGTGTTTCAATGGAGCTTAGCTTGGAAACATGGTAAAGCTTGCTTCTCTCCATGTTTCAATGCAGCCTATCTTGGATAAATGGTGGAGTATCATTCTCTCCATGTTTCAATGGAGCCTATCTTGGACAAGTGGTGGACCTTTGTTTCTCTCTATGTTTGAATAGAGTTATCTTGGAAAAGTGGTGGACCTTGGAACAAAACCCCCATGTAAAACATATCATGGGCATTACAAGTGGTGAGAAAAAATACCATTCAATATATAACCTTATAAGTTGGACAAGTGGTGGACCTTAACACCCAATTATTCTTAAGATAATGACATAGAGTGGATAAGTGGTGAACTTGGGACCAAACCTACTAGGGAAAATAGGTTGGACAAGTGGTGGACCTTGAATGGAAACCCCCCATGTACAAAATATCACTCATGCTACTAGAAATAATTTGGTATCAAGGTCCATGTTTCAATGCAACCTAGCTTGGAAAAGTGGTGGACCTTTGTTTCTCTCTATGTTTCAATAGAGTTAGCTTGGACAAGTGGTGGACCTTGGAACAAAACCCCCATGTAAATCATGTCATAGGCATTACAAGTGGTGAGAAAAAATACCATTCAAGCTATAACATTATAGGTTGGACAAGTGGTGGACCTTAACACCCAATTCCTCTTAATATAATGACATACAGTGGACAACTTGTGAATCATGAGACCAAACCTACTAGCGATAATAGGTTGGACAAGTGGTGGACTTTGAATGTAAACCCCCCATGTACAAAATATCATGGGTATTGGGTATTTCAATGGAGCCTAACAACTTGGAGACATGGTGGAGCTTACTTCTCTCCATGTTTCAATGGAGCCTATCTAGGAGAAATAGTGGAGGTTTCTTCTCTCCATGTTTCAATGAGCCTAGCTTGGACAAGTGGTGGACCTTTCTTTCTCTATATGTTTTAATAGAGTTAGCTTGGACAAGTGGTGGACCTTGGAAGAATGAAACCCCCATGTAAAGCATATCATGGGCATTTCAAATGGTGAGAAAGGATACCATTTAAAATATAACCTTATAGGTTGGACAAGTGGTGGACCTTAACACATAGTTCTTATTAATATAATGACATAGAGTGTACAAGTGGTGAATCTTGAGACCAAACAACTCATGTTACTAGGGATAATAGGTTGGACAAGTGGTGGACCTTGAATGTAAACCCCTCATGTACAAAATTATGGGTTTAGGGTATTTCAATGGAGCCTAGCTTGGAGACATGGTGGAGATTGCTTCTCTCAATGTTTCAATGGAACCTATCTTGGAGAAATGGTGGAGCATCTTTCTCTCCATGTTTCAATGTATCCTATCTTGGAAAAGTGGTGGACCTTTGCTTCTTTCTATGTTTCAATAGAGGTAGCTTGGACAAGTGGTGGATCTTGGAACAAAACCTCTTTCTAAAACAAAGGATGGGCATTACAAGTGATGAGAAAAAATATCATTCAAGATATAACCTTATAGGTTGGAAAAGTAGTGATGGACCTTGACAAGTGGTGAAGGATACCATTTAAGATATACCCTTATAGGTTGGACAAGTGGTGGACCTTAACACCCAGTTCTTCTTAATATAATGACATAGAGTGGATAAGTGGTGAATCTTAAGACCAAACCACTCATGCTACTAGGTATAATACGTTAGAGAAGTGGTAGACCTTGAATGTAAACACCCCATGTACAAAATATCATGGTTTTAGGGTGTTTGAATGGAGCCTAGCATCTTGGAGACATGGTAGATCTTGATTCTTTCCATGTTTAAATGGCACCTATCTTGGAAAAATGATGGAGGTTACTTCTCTCCATGTTTCAACGGAGCGTAGCTTTGACAAGTGGTGAACCTTTGCTTCTCTCTATGTTTGAATAGAGTTAGCTTAGACAAGTGGTGGACCTTTGCTTCTCTTTATGTTTGAATAGAGTTAGCTTGGACAAGTGGTGGACCTTGGAATGAAACCCCCGTGTAAAACATATCATGGGCATTTCAAGTGGTGAGAAAGGATACCATTTAAGATATAACCTGATAGGTTGGACAAGTGGTGCACCTTAATACATAGTTCTTCTTAATATAATGACATAGAGTGTACAAGTGGTGTATCTTGATACCAAACCACTCGTGCTACTAGGGATAATAGGTTAGACAAGTTGTGGGCCTTGAAATAAAACCCCCCATGTACAAAATAAAATGGGTTTAGGGTATTTAAATTGATCCTAGCTTGGAGACATGGTGGAGATTGCTTCTCTCCATGTATCAATGAAGCCTATCTTGGAGAAATGGTGGAGCATCCTTCTCTCCATGTTTCAATATAGCTTAGCTTGGACAAGTGGTGGACCTTTGGTTCTCTCTATGTTTCAATAGAGTTAGCTTGGACTAGTGGCGGACATTGAAACAAAACTCCCATGTAAAACATATCATGGGTAGTTCAAGTTGTGAGAAAAAAAACCATTTAAAATATAACATTATAGGTTGGACAAGTGGTGGACCTTAACACCCAATCCTTTTTAATACAATGACATAGAGTGGACAAGTGGTGAATCTTGAGACCAAACCTATCAAGCTACTAGGGATACTAGGTTGGACAAGTGGTGGACCTTGAATGTAAATCCCCTATGTACAAAATATCATGGGTTTAGGGTGTTTGAATGGAGTCTAGCATATTGGAGACATGGTGGAGCTTGCTTCGCTCCATGTTTCAAGTGGTGGACCTTCAATTATTTTCCCATACCTAGTTTAAACAACCCATACACTTTGCAACTCTAAAGGTTGGACGAGTGGTGGAGCTTTGTTTATTTCCATGTTTTAATGGATCCTAGCTTGGACAAGTGATGGACCTTGGAAAAAGTCCCCTGTACAACATAGCTGAGTTTTTTCATGTTTTAATGGAAGAGAGATTCCACAAATGGTGGAGCTTGCTTATCTCCATGTGGATTTTAGAACTATCTTGGACAAGTGGCGGAGCTTTAATGCTTTTCTACTCTTCATAATACAATGATGTATAGGTTGGTTACATGGTGAATCTTAAGTCCAAACCTCCCATCTTACTAGAGATAATAGGTTGGACAAGTGGTCAACCTTCTATCATTTCTCCATGCCTATAATTAGAGAATTAGTAGAACTAGCATCTTTCTATGTTGTCTAGAGCTGAGCTTGGACAAGTAGAGGACCTTTCTACTCTCTTCCCTTGGTTTATTAGTTTGAAGACTCATTATATATACTTGATTAGATCTATATAATTACACATTCGTTAGGTTACAAGTAGGTATGTAATTTGTTAGCCTCAAGGGACTTTGAATATTGAATAGTAAGAAAGTCAAGTGCTGGTTTGAAGATCTTTTGCTTATCTAAACTAGACTCTAACTCAATAATAAGTTTCTTAAGTTCCACGAATTGTCCTATCTAGGCTCCAAAAGAGTCTTAATTGGTTTGTGCTAGATTCTAACTTCCTTGATGGGGTAGAATCCTTGAAAAATGAGGCGCTATAAGTTTTACCTTAGCTCAAATGGATTTTCACTTAAACTAGACTGCAATTTGGCACTCTAGTATCTTTGTCGCGATGGAGTTTAACACTAGATACATAGTAGTGATATTTAAGCTTCATGTCTCTTCACTTGATTGAGATATGAGACCATACTTTCAAGGTCACCACTTGTCTTACCTAAAGACCAATGTGAGACATGGGAGCAAGAAAGCCATCCGATATTGTTTTAAGGACTATTACATAGACAATCATTAACTTAAGTAAAGCAAAAAGACTTGGATCTTTCACAATTAATAACTTAAGTAAATCCAAAAAGACTTGGATCTTTGACAGTTTTTTTCAAACTAAAAAAGCACAATCTCATGCTAACAAAACTATAAATCACAATTGAAAGTTTTGAACAAGAAAAAGATCAGCAATCTTAATAAGAAGGATACTTTTCATTTCATTTGATGATTACAAATCAAAAGAAAGTCTCTCAAGAAATTGATAAACAAAAAATGTAGGTGACTGCTTCATTATTTTGAGCAAAAATATCAAAATCTCTAGTGATTGAGCTCCATCTAGTAGTATCGTTTGCAAGATCCTGCAGGAAGGAATAAAAAGAAAGATTTGTTAGATACCATGCACATGAGTGTTCAAGCATGTGTATCAAGAATATATAACATGTCACTGGTACCTTAGGGTTGGTTTATATCCAGCCTTAGAAGATTGTTCTCAGCTTTCACCTTATTTAGATAAACCTTTGCTATGGTTGCCTTCAAAAATCCTTTTGTGTTACAACCCAATTGCCTAGCTAAAGTGGTCAGTTGTGATGACTTCATGATTTCAATGGGTGTACGCTCCTTTGCCAAGATCTATTGTATTTGGGCTCTTCTCATTTCATTACGGTGGCTTGTGTCACTTGCGTCTTCAATGATAGTTTCATCTCTGTCACCTTTTGTAGGTGGTATTCTTCTTGTAAAGAACACCTTAGCTGACCAAACATCATTTTTTTGCTTCCAATACTCCATGATTTGTTTGTATTCACTATAGGTTGTCTATAACAATTAGAAGCAATTAAATCACGCACATCCCTTTCCTCATCAAGCTGAATCAAGTATGGCAGTAGCTCCTCCAAGAGCATATTGTCAACCATCTTCTCAGCATCAAATTGTGGTGGAAAAATGCAATTGTTTGCTGGTGAAATATATCCCTTGTAAGGAGAGTCATCAATAAGCACTGCTCTTTGTGGATCACATTCAAACCCCATGGCAATTTTGGCTAGAGGCTTGAACATTTCCTCAACGTTTGGATTGTTGGGTCTAAACAATTTTTGAGTTTGAGTGGTGTAGCAAACATCTTGCGACCAAATTGCAAAGAAAGACAATGTATCCTCAGCTAAGTTGTTTAGTTCTACAAGGATTTGATACACATTATTCCTAGTAGCTGTCGATCAAATTGCAACATTAAACCTCTGTAAAATAGTCTTCAAGAATTGGATGCAACCTGGCCTGATTATAATATATCTTTTTGAATCCATTTGCACTGAGTTGTGGTGTGAGGATGGTTGAGGGGAACGTTTCAACAATAGACCATTTAAATCCAATATAATTGTAAGCATGGATTTCTCAACATCTACACTACATGACGTAGTAGCGATTAGCAATAGCTCCTGAGTGGACTTTTCAGTCTCTTTTGATGTATATTGCATTTTTGAAGCATCGATTTATTGGTTCTCATTATTGGAAGCTTGCTCAAGTTGCACAACACTAGACTCTAGTATAGAAATATCATCCATCTTGGGCACTTTAGAAACCATAGAATCTATGGATTCTATAGTTGTTGACTGAACCATAAGAGCATTATCCATCCCAGTTTGTGAATCCAAGAAAACACACACACAAATGGTATCTCAAAACCACTAGAATTTTATTCACCATATTTATATGTAGAACTCCTAGTAAGAAATTTATTTAAGGTAACGTCGATGTTAGAATCCTTGCAACCATTTTCAGCATTCGTACACAAAACACCACTTGTCTAAAATACAATCTACTAACTCAACATTTTCCATCCTACACTTTATTAAAGATGAGTACTTAAAGTGAAAACTAAAAGCCACATCTTGTTGAGGAAACATGTATACAAGGTCCACCAAATGTCCAACCTAGACTACAAGCAAACAATTAGAGATTTGGCTTAGATTTGGATTCAAAGGCCACCACTTATTCAAGTAAGATAACTCCACTTGTTTAAGACAGTAATGTTTGAAGCCCCACCACTTGTACAATCTAGACATTGATTAAATTTTGGTAAGATTTATCACAAATATAGAGTAGAATCAAGATTCTATGGCCAAGGTAGTCAAATAAGTTAGACAACACACAAAGCATAAGAGCACTCTAGATTCTCATTGAGCATAAACTAAACAATAATCAAATGTTATGTTTACTCTAGATTTCATCCATGAAAAATGAAAATGATGCGTGTACTTGAGATTTACATCCATGTACAATACTTTACAATGTCAAGTAAAGTTATAGTCAGCAAACAACTCTTCTCCTGCTTCAACGTGACAAATAGTCTCAATGCATACATGGCCATATTCTTCTGACTTGATGTGTGAAGAGGTGCATTTATGCCAAGGTGGAAAATTTGGATCAAATGTATAGCGTACGTTGGGACATACATTTGTACTGTGAGAACTATTTATATAGCCCGACATGTTTCCTTCTTCTACACAACCAATAATGTATGATTGATCTTCCTCTTCTTCTATGTTTGGATCCTCTAGAAGAGAATATTTATAAGCTCTTGGAAATATTTCGCATATCTTTTTCCAGTCTTGAAATCTATACTTAGTCCCTCTATAGTTTAGAATAGTCAAACCACTTTCTATGGTAGTATGCACAAATAGCCCATAACCAGCTCCTTGAATACATGAGTATCACACTTTAAAATCCACACCGTTAATATGGAAAATTACATCTTTGGGAATAGGAAAATTTGGTGTCCCAAAAGGATCTTCATGCCAATCATAGTGTGAAATACATATAGTTTTTATATCACTTAACTCCTTTGTGTCTGCAAAAAGAAGAAAATATTATGCATAAAATATTATCACTTAACTCCTTTGTGTCTGCAAAAAGAAGAAAATATTATGCATAAAATAATGACAAGATCAAAGAAAGATATCATTATTTTATAGTCCAATAGGTCCATTGTATGGAAGACTTAGAGTGCCTCTTACATGGTGCCTCCAAGGTTTCCAAAAAATAAAATCATTGAAAAAAAAGGCCACTATGTCTCCAATCTATTGCCCATTTGAAACATAGAGAGAACCAAGGTCCACCACTTGTCCAAGCTAGACATGGAGCATTGACACAAGATCCAACACTTATCCAAGAACCCTATAGTATATGTGGTAACATGGGATGTGTTGATGCAACAAAAGTAGTCTAGCCTCCTCATCCATCTCTTTTTTCTTGTAGCCTAGAGGGATTAGTTTCAAGGTCTATCACTAGTCAAAAACTACACACATAGAACATTGATACAAGGTTCCACCACATGTGAAACCTATCATCTCTAGTAGCATGGATGGTTTGATATCAAGGTTCACCACGTGTCCTACCTATACTCTATTGTAGCATAGAGATTCTTGTTTGGTGGTACTACACTTGTCCAAACTTGGCTTGTTGTTGATATCTGGAGGTAATCAAGGGTCCTCCACTTGTCCAAGTTAGGCATATAAAACAATTGCAAGGTCCACCATGTGTACAACATATGATTGATTATAGCATTCATGGTCTTATTTTATGGGCAACCATCTTCTCTCCAACATGTGTCCAACCTCGGCTCCATTGAAGCGTGGAGAGAAGCAAGGTCCACCACTTATCAAAGCTATTATTTTCTCCCAGTGCTTTCAAAACCCATAATACGTTGTACCCGGGGGGGGGGGGGGGTTCTTGTTTCAAGGTCCACCACTTGGCTAAGATTGGATCCATTGAAACATAAAGAGAAGCAAGCTCTACCATTTGTCCAAGCTAGGTGCCATTGAAACATGAAAACCCCATAATATGTTGTATACGGGGGGTGTTTTTCAAGGCCTACCACTTGTCTAAGCTATGGTCCATTGGAACATGGAGAGAAGCAAAGCTCCACTACTTTTCTAATCTAGGATCCATTGAAACATGGAGATAAGCAAGCTCCATTGTTTGTCTAAGCTAGGCTCCATTGGAACATGGAGAAAACAAGCTCCACCACTTGCCTATTATTGCATAGAGATTCTGGAGATAATCAAGAGTGCAATGCTTCTCTAAGCTAGGGACATAAAAGAGTTTCAAGGTCCACTACATATATGATCTATGATGGGTTGTAGCATGGGAGGTTTCATTTTAAGGTTGACCACTTCTCCAGCTCCGCTTGTCCAACCTCAGATCCATTGAAGAATGGAGAAGAAAGGTCTACCAACTCTCCAAAATAGGCAAGAAAATCTCTATAAAACCCATGAATTGTTAATATATGCTATGCTGCGGAGTTTTATTTGAAGGTCCACTCCTTATCCAAGCTACAATCCATTGAAGCATGGAAATAAGTAAGATATATCTCTAGTCCAAGATAGGATCCATTGAAACATAGAGAGAATCAACGTCCACCACTTGTCCAAGCTATGCATGGGTAATTGATATAAGGACGACTATGTTTTCACCTATACTATGCTCTATCATGGATGGTTTCATATCCCACCAATTTTCCAACCTATTTAATAGGTTGTATTATGGGGGTTTGGTTTCAAGGTACTTCACTTGTCTAAGGTGGGTTCCATTGAACCATGGAGAGAAACAATCTCTACCACTTGTCCAAAATATGCTCCTTTAAAACATTAAAGCAAGGTCCACCACTTGTCCAAGCTAATGCTCCTTTCCATTGAAGCATGGAGAGAAACAAGGTCTACCACAAGTCCAAAATATGCTCCATTGAAACATAAAAGCAAGGTCCACCACATGTCCAAGCTAGTATAACAAATGGGTGTTGGTTACAAGGTGTACTACACTTGTCTAAACTAGTCTCCAAGCAAGGTCCACCACATGTCCAAGCTATATGAGCTTGGTTTGAAGGTCTACCACACCTCTTGAAATTAGGATCCATGTAAGGTCCACAGTACTTAAATACCTTTCCAAGCTCATTAAGATTTTGGTCTCTAAGGCCACCACCACATGTCTAATCTATGCTCTAATTGATTACTTATGCTAGTTCTCAAAGTCCAAACATAAGCTCCCTTCTAGCAAGATTAGTTTAAATTTAGGCTCCAGCACTTGTCTAAGTTAGGTTCAATTTATGAAGCATAACCATTTAACCATGCTACAATCTAATGTATCATATCAAGGGGGTATTGATAAAAGTTCCAAAACTTATTGAGTTCAAGCTCTTCAGTAATTAAGTCTTTGTGAGTATTCAATGTTATAGTTTTAGTCTAAAGATCCACCATTCAAAAACTCAAGTATATTTACATTCAAACCTTGAATGCTTGAGATAAAAAATACAAACTCAATCAATACTATATAAAGAAAATTCTAACATTAAGAGTATCAAATCAGTAACAAGAAACACTAACATGCACAAGAAACTCAAAACATACGTGTCTCCATTTCCAAAAAGTCCTCCATTGACAGAGGATGTTGTTGTTGTTCTTATTCTTCTCTTCGTGGAGAGCACTCCTCTGTAACAAGCACAGTGTCGTCTCATTGCGAAGTGGATTGTTGAAGCCCAGCCCATTTTTCTATATCTTCATGAGACTTAACAAAGTCTAGCAGCATGGTCTCCACGTTTTTTGCCTCCTCCACACTATCAACTAAGCATATAACTTCTTTTTTCTACTGTATTCATTCTTGTGCAACCAAGGAACCATCACCAAAAACATGGACAAGCTTGCGGTCTTCAAAACAATATGTACGAATGTAGTGCTTGACCAAAGCTCTTTTTTTGGCCTCCAAATATTGCAAATATGACATATCGTTATCTGCTACTTGAAGAAGAGAACAATCAATTGGCATGGGATGTTCCTCTGATCTTCTTCTCAGGTCTTCAAATGCATTTCCTTGTCCCAAGAAGGCAATAACTGTTAGGAATTGAATTGCTCCTTTGCAAGGAGCTGATGGAAAGTGATGCAATGCTCCACAACAATGGTAGCTCAGATTATCTCCCGTGGCGTGAAAGGCACATTGCAATTTTGTGAAGTTAGTGAAATCCACAAATGCAAGAAAGACAAATCCAGGATCTGTTGAACCTCTAGCAATAGCCAAGATCCCATCCAAAGCATTGTTAAATGTCTGCTCACTCCACTTCAAATTGCCTCCAACGTTTTTTGTCATATCTAAAACACATAAGCCAATAGGCACTTTATTATTGAAGTGGCGCATCAAGTAGAGATTGCCTTCCATTTGTAGGATCACCACATAGATTGACCATGGAAAATCTCTAGGCTCAATTTTCTCCTTTTGAAGGTGAACCACCCATTGCATGTATTTTATTGCTCCATCTGGAAAATACATTTTCTTTGTTCCACGCGTCAAACTAGATCTGATCCATTCCTCGCATAGCATTAAAAGTGTTTTATAAACAACATCATTGATGTTATACATTTTGACCACCTCCTCCTAGTCTTTACACGGTGAAGACTCATTCAAATTGTTGAAGCCTTCAACAAGTGCATCTTGAATCAATTTGTCTTGCTTCAACTGCTTGATTCGATCATACATGTCAGTTGCATCACCATCCTTTGCACTCTTTGACAGTAAAATCTTCTCATCTCTAATCTCTTCTTGAATAGTCTTTACCTCTAATTCCTCAAGGCCACAAAGGTATCTAAATACAGTTGTTGGGGGTTTCTTATTCTCCTCTTCTAGCCTTTCAATGATTTCTATCCAGCAATCATAAATTAAATCAGAGTACGTGACCATGTGTGCCTGTTTAGCAATCCAACTTGTTGTTGCACTCATTCTTGCTAATCGAAGAAAAGCCTGGTGCAAAAGGAAGGTGAGCCAGTAGATGCGTACATACGTAAGTTTTCATTGGCATGGGAGCGAATGTGCAAGGCTTTAGCACCACAGGTACCCCCGCCTGACATGATGAAGAAGGACAGGTTCTTGGCTGGTCTTTGGGAGAATATACGTTGGAGGGTGGAGCTAAAGAAGCCTAGGACATATGAGGATGCACTAGAGGTAGCAAGGAACAAAGAGTGGAAGCTGTGGAAAATGAGCCAGTTAGGGATGGAGTCTTTGCCAATGAGGTCTGAATTTCAGCCTATAGAGTCTTTACAAGGGCGCATGTCAGGGGTTCATCATGAACCAGTAGTTCCTGTTACTACTCAGGTTATGCCAGCAGTGGTCACTACAGCAGTGCAAGATGATGGGCTAAGGCAAGACATGAGGCAAATGGTAGATTTGATGAAGAATCTCAGCCTAAACATGCTAGGTCAAGTGGGAAATAATCGAGGTCGAGGGAGGTTTGCAAATCAGCAAGGAGGTGAAGAAAGGCCTAGGAATGGTGTTGGACAAAGCAATGGTAGGTTTTGGAGGCAGACGCCCACATGTTATAATTGTGGAGAGTTGGGCCACATGAGCCCGCAATGTGATAAGCCACCAAGGATGGGGGGAGACATGTATCCATTGCCAAAACAGGTGCTAACTAGGTCGCATGATTATGGCATCGAAATAAAGGGAGATGAAGGAACCAGTGGATTAACCCAAGAGGAAAAGGGAAAGACAAAAGTGCTAAGTGTAGTCACCTTGGAGAAGGCATCAAAGCTAGAGGATACATTAGTGATGCCTATTGGGAAGAGGACGACAAAGGAAAAGGAAGGAAGAAGTGTCCCAGGTCCTAGCAAGAAGAAGGGAAAGAGCCATGAAGGCGAGGATGTCAAGGCCAAGAGGAAAAGGAGAGCTCGTCGAAAGTTTCATGTTTCAGATTTTCCACTAGGGGATGGGCAATTAAGCTATGACTTGAAGGAGGATCTGACGAGCAGGAAGGCAGATGTTGCTTTTGGGCAGCTTATAGAGATGGTGCCTAAGCTAAAGCGACAGTGGAGAAGGATGGTTAACCCAATGGAGAAAGAGCCAGAGAGAGGTTCAGTAAAGGTGTTGGCAATGGATGAGCTACCAGACATTTGTCCAATAGTAGATGTGTGGCATAAAAGGCAAAATTTGGGATAAGGTTATGTGGATGGCGGAGCCCAAATATGTGTCATAGCACACTCATGCGTTGAGAACATGGGTCTCACAGTGGCTGGGGTGTCAGGTTTCCGGATCAGATTGGCAAACCATCAGAAAGTAAAATGTTTGGGTGTTGTAAAGAGCTTAGAAGAGGAATCATATGATACAAAGGCAGTGGTTGATTTTCATGTGATGCCAGCAGGGTTGGGGGCATATCCTATTATACTGGGTAGACCATGGTTACGTGCAGTGGGAGCTGTTCAAGATTGGCGACATGGTACGATTAGCCTCTATGGAAAGACAGGTACCAAGAAGCTTTATAATATGGACACAAGGAAACGATTAGAGGAGCTTTATGAAGATGAGGATGAGTCTAGTGATGAAGACTCTTCCACGGTGACAGATGAGGACAGTGATAGCACTACCAGCAGTGATGAGGATGCTGATGTTGCATTTCTTTTGATGGACAAAGAAATCCAGGAGTTTGGTTTAGTTGCATTTGCAAATGAGGTTGAAGATGAAAGTGAAGGGCCTTATGAAGTGATTGAAGGGCTGATGCAAACTAAGGTTGAGTTGTCAAAGAAGCAAGAATTAATGACGCAAATGATTAGTGGAGACCTCTCAGCTATGGAGAAGGATATATTTTTGCATATGCTGGCTAGTTTTCCTGATTTGTTCATTACTTCATATGAAGAGATCAGAGGGTTCAAGGGTGAAGAGATGCATATAGAGCTGAAAGAAGGTGCTAAGCCACTGCGGCAAAGGCTAAGAAGGATGGGTCAAGAGCAAATGGAAGCCTTGCGGGTAGAGGTGGACAAGTTATTGAAGGCAGGGTTCATATTTCCAATGGAGACCACAGAATGGGTGAGTCCAGTTGTAGTCAGTCCAAAGAAGGATGGGAAGTGGAGAATTTGTGTGGATTTTAAACCCTTAAACGCAGCCACTAAGAAGAACCCATATCCTCTTCCATTCATTGATCAGATCTTGGATTCAGTGGCAGGTTATGAGAGGTACAGTGTGTGTGATGGTTTTTTAGGCTATTTTCAATTGAAGATTGCTCTTAAAGACCGCACAAAGATAACTTTTATTACACCATGGGGCTTCTATTGCTACACAGTATTGCCATTTGGGTTGTCAAATGGACCTTCCTTCTATCAAGAGAGAGCAAATTGGGTGTTGGAACCATTCATTGGTAGTTGTGTTAAAGCTTTTATGGATGACTTCTGTGTCTATAGCAGTAGGGCTGATCACCATGAGAAGCTGCAGATGGTATTGGCTCGATATGATGAATGTGGAGGACAACTAAATCCAAAGAAATGTCATCTAACACAGCCAAGGGTGAAGTTATTGGGCCACATGGTGTCAGAAAATGGCATTGAGGCTGATCCAGACAAGGTTAAGTCTATTATTCTTCTTCCATCACCTATGAGTACGAAGCAATTGGCAACCTTTATACACAAACTGAAGTACATGGCACGGTTTATTCCATTGTCTTCGCAGCTTCTTTATCCATTACAGCAAGTGGCAAAGCATGATCCATTGCAATGGGATGACAAGTGTGAAGAAGTGTTTCAAGAGGTGAAAGAGGTGTTAGGGGGGTTGTCAGCCATGCAGGCTCCTGATTGGGAGAAAGTTTTTTATGTAAATCCATCAATAGGGGATGATGCCATTAGAGCTACTTTCAGATTTGGAGCTAAACTACTGGACTTCTTATGCACAAAGATGAAGATTAGGCACCAACATACCACTCCTTATTACCCACAGTGTAATGGCTTAAATGAAAGATTCAATGGTGAGTTGGTACAGATTCTTCCGAAAGTGACAGAGCACCAAGGAAAGAATTGGGATTTGGAATTGCCTAGTGCATTATGGGCTTACCGTACGTCGGTGAAGACAGGTACAAGGTTTACTCCATTTCATCTGGTGTATGGAAAAGAAGCACTATTGCCTGTGGAAGTAGAGTTGCCTGCGGTCAAGATGTTAGAGAAGTTGCTTGGGCCGCCTAGTGATGCATTCAAAGAGAGGCTCTTGCAGTTACAAGAGGTCCAGTTGGATAGGATGAGCGCATTGGAGCATTATGGGCAGATGCAGGATAAGGCTTTGGCAAAGATAAATGAAAAGGTCAAAAGTAAGGGTATCAAGAAACATGACTTGGTTTTGCGCTACAACAGTAAGCTGGACAACACCTTCCAAAAGAAGTTTCAAATTAAGTGGGAAGGCCCTTTCAAGGTAGTGGAGTGTTTTCCAAATGGCACATATCAGCTGGCTAACCTGGATAATGTTCTACATAAGTCAAGGGTAAATGGATTGCGTCTTAAATTGTATCATGCTAGATTGATGATGGTGGAGCAAGATGAGCTGTCTGTGGAGCAAGCAATGTTGGTGAAGGATGAGGACACCTGTGATGCGGCGAGTCTCATATCTCTCTTTGCTGCTGCTGATCATGAATGATCTAGCAGGCTAGGGGATGGGCAAATTATGTCAGGAGTTTTTTTGAGCAAGGGATTGCGCATATGTACATACACATGCATGGTGCATCGAATAAAGGATTACCTAATTTCCATAGCCAGGTGGTTACGTGGGGCCCACATGTGTACAGGTAGGACAGCATGTACATAGTGCAGCGATTTTCACTATTATCAATACTAGTGTGTTTTTTCTACAATAAGGAGGAGTTGGTAGTGCGTAAAACTTCTCGAGGAAGCTATCCGCGGGCCGACGACGTGAGGTCAGCAGGTGCGTCAGATGGCATCTAGTGGCGTCAGGAGGGCGAACGAGGTCAATATTTGCACGCGGATGAGGACGGACACAACGTGGGTGTTTTCTTGTGAGAGTTATGCAGAAA
Source organism: Adiantum capillus-veneris (assembly GCF_014529385.1). Lineage (NCBI taxonomy): Eukaryota > Viridiplantae > Streptophyta > Polypodiopsida > Polypodiales > Pteridaceae > Adiantum > Adiantum capillus-veneris. The sequence goes on from NC_140934.1 coordinate 141,625,227, forward strand.
GGTCATCATTAGGACCAATTTTTGGGGCCACTTCACATGGTGGCGAGATGCATTATTGGAAAAAAGTTGAGTGCCAGGTGTGCGAATGATGCAAAAAGGTGACAACTATGCACTGCGAGGTCAGTTTTTGGCCTGTTCGGGGTCCGTTTGAGGTCATCTAAAACGCCAAGGGTGCCCAAGTAATAAATCTAAGTGTGGGAACTGAAAAAACAGAGAGAAGACCAGAAAAAACGTGGAGAAGAGAGGAGGAACAGCCGCAGGTGTGTTTTTGCTCATTTTGGAGCCTGTTTTGGCCGTAAACTGCTCATCCGAGGTCGGATTTGAGCACTTTGACATTGTAGATTAGGGTTTTGGGCCGTTCCGGACGCGATGGCGCTGTTCATTTTGCCAAATTCCTCACTCTTTTTTTGCTATTTTTCTGTGTAAGTTTCTCCTATGAGCGAAGTTTCTGCTCCAGTTTGTGATTGTATCTGGTATCTTTTACCCATATTGTGTGAGCTGTTTGCCCCATTGGTATTGGCCCAAGCTCATTTGTATCTAAACATCAGAAATTCTCCTCTTTTGAGCTGAGTTTTTTGGGTGTGTGTGTGTGTGTGTGTGTGTGTGTGTCTGTGTGGAGTGGGCAAGTGGATAGTCTCTCTCCTCTCACTCCAAAGGTGTGTTCCCTGTCTCGGCCAGGTGTGTTGTGAAAGCCGAGTGGTGCCCCATAGTGTGTGTGTGTGTGTGTGTATCTTCCCAAGAGTGTGTGCCAGGTCATTATAGAGGCGCTGTGTGTGTTTTCATCCCGCTCACAACGTGTGAATTCTTGTTATTGAAGAGTAAAATGCCCTTAGAGCAATCAAAAGAGGGATATGTAATATGATTCCTAGGTGTGTCTGTAACTAGTATAAATATCACCAAAAAACCAAAAAAATATTACACTTTTACACTTTTTGCATGTTTTATGGCCAAAAAGTGATAAAAAAGAGAGCAATCCACAAAAGATAGGGCCAAGTATTAAAATTAGAAGTTTTTTCATAATTTTTTAACATGGAAGGAAAATTTTATGATTAGTTTTGGATAGTTTTGTTTAACTTTTGTTCATAAAAACTAATAAAATCTAGAATGAATAATTAGATAAACAAGAATGTCGAAATTGGAATCCAAATTCAAACACCAAAGCTTGAAGTTCAATGGAACGGCCAAAAAATATTTGGGGCAGCTCAAATCAAATTGTTCAATGGCCACTTCGACTCACCAACCACAGAGGACACCTTTTCGCAAAAAGGTCTTCATGTGTCTGTTTTCAAAACTTCTCAATCCGAGGGTACATTGTGAGGGCTACTTGGCTCAATGGGTAGGTACAGGATTGGGGGTCCAAGTGTGTAGAGTCCTTTAAGAAATTTCTACTCTCAATTGTATTCTAGCCCTTCGAGAGAGAGCTCCAGCTAGTAACGTTTTGTGCTCTTTTGCGAGCTTCTACGTGCGATCTATCAATCCTTACTTGCTCCATTCATGAGGATAAGTTCCTAACTATAGCAATGAGCATTTTGATAACCACTTTTTCCACTACCAAGGTCATAGGGGGCACGATAACAAAGAGCAATCTTGGAGTTTTTGAGAACGTGTTCACCGGCCACATTGGGCACCCAAATCACACAAAACTTGAACCATAGGCTCATCTCAAGTAAGAAAACACAATAGTGGGCTCCAGAGTGCAAAAGCTAACCAAAACATTGACCTAGTATCTTCAGCATGTCGAAGGTAAAAGTTTCATCAAAAGAGGTGCTCCATGGATTCTATGCAAGGGTTATGTTCTTACCCTCGTACTATATGCAAACATTTGAAGAAGCATTCTACACCAGATTCTTCACTTATAGAAGCAAGATCTTTGGGCCAATCATCACAAATTTGAGAGCTTGCTTTCTGAGCTATTTGGCCTTTGAGAAAAATAACAAGATTACCATGTAGTTCATATTTATAGATGACAAGGAACTCTATCTCAAGTATCAACAAGGATTGTAGCAACACGTAAGGCGTCTTGAAGCAAGGAATCTTGAGCTCTACCACCCTAAGTAGTTGTGTTTTGGATGACACAGTCAAGGAGGGGGGGGATGTTACACTACAAGAGGTTCTTTAGTGTAGCACGCTCATAGTGTGCGCTCAAATGTGGAAACGTTTTGGCATCACTATGAGCATTGCTATAGTCTTTGTTACATAACGATACTCGTAGCAACACATATAACGACCCCAACCCTGTAAAATTAATTTGAGAGTGCCAAAAACTCAGATATGTAGATCTGAGTTTCGGGGCTCTCTGCAAAAGAGGGATACCCTCCTCCGTCGATGCAACACTCGTTTGATCCGCTAATTTTAGGTGTCTGGTGTTGATTTGTTTTCCCGATCTCAAAAACATGAAGAAAGTGGGATTTACTGACTGAATCCAAACCTCTTACCTGGAGATGGAAAGATCTTTCAATTCCTTCGACTGCATGGGTTGTTACTTGATCGGTCTATGCACATGATTACACTGGATGGCTATGAGATCACTGTATCATTCCAACTGTCAGCAAATTCAATGCTCCAAAATGTTCTCAACACAATTTTTCCAATTTGAGTTTGAAAACTCCTGGTATCTTGTATAACCTAGGTCTATGAACAGGTCAAAAATGAGCTGGATCTGGGCCAGAGGTACACCGATCGCGATGGTACTTCTGAGCCCAAATCAGATGAAACTTCACCAACCTGTTCACTAGGCTATTTTAAGACTACCTGCCAGACACTTTTGTATTTGGACTCAAAAAAGTCAAGTTTTTACCATTTCTTGGTTGTAAGTGCATGTTTTCCCAAATTTATCTTTTTGACTGGATTTTGATGTTTGATTTGGGATTTGAGAGATACGTGGGATTGTCCTGTGTACAAGCTATCCCTCTGTGTAGTTCCTTCCCAGTTTGGATGTGTTTTGGTCTACTGAAAGTGACTTTCTAAGCCAGTTTGGCAATTTTTGACTTGGATCTTTATTCAAATGGTTTGACAGGTATTTTGAGGTTTCTGGCTCTAGGTCCTTTAGACTTTTATGTCTATATACACCTGGGGATCCCACAGATGAAATCTGCTCCAATTCTGGCACTTAGGTACACCGATCGCGATCGTACTTCTGAGCCCAAATCAGACCAAACTTGGCATGCTTGTAGACACTGATGTTTTAAGGCTATCCCCAAAGTCTTTTTGCATTTGGATCATCAAAAGTCAAGATTTTGCAGTTTCTGGGTCTGTCAGGCTAGTATTACCCAAGTGGCCTGATTTTCTTGGTTTTTGATGTTTTTGGGTGAGGTTGCTTTAGAAAAAGTTGTTTAGAGTCTTATCAGGAAGGCACATGTCAATTCTGGTCCAAATCAAACACTGAGGTACACCGATCGCGATCGTAGTACCTGGGCCAAATCTGATGAAATTTTGTCTACTCCCTCTTACAAGTGTTTCCTAGTGTTTTGTGCTACCTCTTTGTGATTTGAATCAATATCAATCCTGTTTGGTCAGATTTTCAGAATTTCAGAGTCTTATGGATTTTTTGGCCAAAGTTATGGTTTTCTGGTTTCTCAACTCTAACTTTTGCCTCAAATCTGATTGGAATGTGATTTGCTTATACTACTCCTAAGTACAGAATTGAAAAAACATAAGAAATTGAAACAAACAAAACAAACACGACGGATTTTGGGTGAGATTTCAGTACTCAATCGAATTAGAGAAATTGAAGAGCAAAAATGCTTTAACACATTCACTCACAGCTCCCTAAATCTCCTAAGAGAGGATCTAGTCGGTCCACTGGCTCTAGACTCCACTAGGCTCTAAACCCTTGTCTAGCAGCCTAAGGTGTAAAATGGATTTGTGGATTGATCTTCTTTTTAAGAGTCTAACTGCGCACTCGGTCACTCATCACCTAAGGTGCATTCCCCGACAGCGGCGCCAATGTTTGCGGGTCGCCGCGACGGACGTCCATAGCATAGCTCTCAAGCATCAACATATTTATCAATACAGGGGAAGCGACTCGAATGAGGCATGGGAAGGGTGTCAATCCTAATGAAGTGAACTCGAAGAGATGCAACTTACTAACTCTACAAGCAAATCAAACGCGTTACCGCCAAATAATCTACCTATGTCCTCCTACACCGTTCTTCAGTCATCATGCCCGTTTACCATGCAAATCATATCGGAATTGCACGAAACTTGAAGGGGAGCTACAGGGGATTATCAGGAACATGTCCTATCGCTGTCAAAGCATTCTAGAGAGGTACAACGATTGCGATCGTTTGTCCCAAAGTCAGTAAAAACAGCGAACAGATGATCCTAATGGGTCGTTTTAGGGTCCCTAAAGCCTCTCCTAGGGTCAAAACAACGTAAAACACGCATATAGACACTCAAAATAGCGATTTAAGGCCTCAAACTCGTAGTCGAAAACCTTCACCCAATCTTGAATGATTACACTTGAATGAAAGAGCAAGAGGAGAGGAACACAATGCAATACTCAAATCTAAATTTGGATTACCGTAGCCGCAATGGCGAAGATTACAAGCTTGAACAAGAAGGAGCTCTCAACCGTACGCTGTCTTCTCAGTTCTCCATTCAAAAGATTATCCTCCAACTTAGAAAAAATGACCTTTATAGATTAAGTCTTTACAAAATGGCTTGTCCGGCCATAAGCCCCTAATCCTAAAACTGGCTCTCTAATATACAATTGCTCCCATAAGAATAATCATACATCCTTGACAATTTCCCGGCTTAGAGATGCTTCTTTACAAAAGAATTTTACAATGGTTTCTCAAAAAATTATGGTCCTTTTGGCTACGGCCGCTTGTTACTTCGTCCACCAAACACTCCCCCCTTCCTTATCCTTGCACGCCCTTGTGTATGTTCAGTGCTTTGGCCGTTGATGTGGCTCTAATGAAGCGAGTGTCGCTGAAAAGCTTCTGGTTCGCAAGACGGCTTTGAGGGCTTCTTGATGCTGTCTAAATGGATTTTCAGATAAGGTGTGTTGGTATACCACATACCGTGTCTTAATGTCCTTCGCCATGGGATGGAAAATCCTTGAATCCATTTCGAAGAATCATGTGAGACGAAGGCCTCTTCAAATGTCTGCAAGTAGTGTGATGGCAGGTACATTAGCCTGGAGTACATGGCCATCAATATGTGTCGTGGCGGTGAATCCTGTAGATTCGAGCAGATGCCTCTGTGTCCTTCCAAGAACAGATTCCATGGATGATCGTCGCCTTCAGTGTCTTTAAACACCTGTATGCAGGTGACGATCATCCGGGCTATCTTTACTAACATCTGGCATGCCAAATCAGGGACATTTCGCAGCAAGGTGACTGTTGAGTTTAGTGTGCTGACAATGTAAGCCACCGTAGGGGGTTTCTGCGCTGTCAGAACCGGGTAATTTGGCTTGGACTGCCTCGACCCCTTCCATGTGGTGAAATCTTTCCAAGTGCGCTTCGAGGGACAGGGCAGAATGTAGGATCTATTTGTATATGTTGAGGAGCGTTGTGGTAATTTGTTAGATCCTGTGGCCTTTTGTCCAACCACTTCTGCCTCCACTTGGGGTGGCCATCGGACAAGAACCTGAGCTTCTTCCACTGTGAGTGCAATGCCTTTGTAACCCCCTTCTTTGTTTTGTGGCAAGGCAGGCCGCATCTTTTCTTTCCACAAATTTTCTTCATGGCATAGCAGAGGAAACGGGAGGTATTCGTGGCCAAATCCTTCCACCTGCTCTTTTGGTTGTAAGTATGCCAAGGCTGCTGACTCGAGTATCTTATTTTCATAGAGCATATACTCCTTGGCTAGCCCCTCTGGCATGTCCTGAATGCTTTCACTGAGTTCATCTCTTATGTCTAGATCGGGCCCTTCAAATTCCTGCTCATGTTGCCCTTGGTGTGATGTTCTAGGCAAATCTGGCGCTTGTTGTCCAGGCAGTAGTTGTGGTTGAGTCTGGGCCTTATCTGCTTTGATCTGCTGTTGAAAACGCAGATCTTCTTTTTCCTTTAGCAGCGTGTCACCGATCTATTTTTGAATCTATAGTTCAACGCTTTCTTGAGCCAATTGCTGCTCCATTTCTTTTAACTTTAGCTCATTTGCCGTCGTCTGGGCCACCATCCCTGATACGAGCAGCTGTCTTTGAAGCTTTTCTTGCTCTAGCTTTGCTTTTAGTGCTGCTATAGTGTTCACTGATGTGGCATTGTCAGATGTGGAGACCAATGCCCCAGCAGGTTCCTAATTCGCCATTAAAGTCGTCAGAGTGCCCTTGACCGTGTTGTAGGAGCTGTTAAGCCTTTGGAATCTTGCACTCTCGTAGGCGAGCTGCTCTGTTGCTTTCTGGACTCTTGCCGTCAACTCTTGGCACTCTTTCTCTTTGGCGGTCAAGTCTATCCTGACATCCACCAAATTTTTTATCAGAGACTGGGCGTGCTGTCGCTCAAGGTCCCTTTCCTCCGTTATGCGTTCTAATTGCGTCCCCAGGCTCTCTAACTCTTCTTGCCCTAATGCTTGCTTTCGTTGGGCTTCATGTACCTGTCTTTCCATCTCAATCTGCACCACATTCTGACAGTGGAATTGCCGTTCTAAATCCCATAGAGTTTTCCTGTAATCAAATCCAGCCACTGCTTGGCAGGCTTCTTGGTATCCGATGGATTCTGTAGGTGGTATAATTTCCTTTTGCGAGGTTGAAGGGGGAGGAGTTGGCTATTTTTTGTTCGATGGGAAGGGGGAGGAGAAGGAGATTTTGGTGAATGAGGAGGCGATTTTCTAGGCAAGGGAGGAGATGATTTGGGTGAGGGAGGAGGCGGACTTGATTCTTCTCGCACACGTCTCTTCTTGGAAGTCTCCTCTCCTTGTTGCGAAGCAGATGCTTCCGCTTTTCTTTTCTTTAAAATCCTGATTATTCTTTGGCGGGTAAGGTCCGCCGCCCGTCGCGCTTCAAAATTCCTATCTCTCTGGATCTTCTTAAGCTGTTCCGCTTGATTTTTCTCATCAGCCGCGTCGTTCTCCTTCGTTCCTTCAGTGGACTGCGAAGAAATGTCCACCTCCGCAGCCTTTTGTTCTGCTTCTAACCTTTGCTTCTCAGCCCGTAGGCAGGTTGCATTTTCTATCCTTTCTTGCCTTTCCCTTTCGAGTCTTCTTTTTTGTGCCTGTTGTGTTTCAACCGCTCGAGCCTGTCTGTCAACCCGGAATTTGGTTCGTCTTTCTTCGACTCTTTTCTGAGCTTCTGCATATGCTTTTTGCAGGTCCGACTGCAGTACTGCACTTCTCTCTCCTCTTTTTCTCTCGAGCGGCTTTGTTGAATCTTCCTCCTCACTTTCCTCAAACTCTGAAGGCACTTTGTCTTTAGATTCTTGAGACTTTCCTTCGTCATATGTCTCCGTTTTCTCTTCATCACTCGAACTTTTATTGGTGGCCTTTACTGAGTGCGATGATGTCGCACTAGGGGTCGTCCTTACGGAATGTGCAACCAGCTTAGCTTTTTGGATCAAGGCCGTTTGTGAGCTGGCAGTAGCAGCAGCTGGCAAATCTTCGATCGTTCCCAAAGCCTGGTATGCTATTCTGGTTAGCATCGGCCCTGCACTCATGTAGGTTTTGTTTTTTGCCGAGCTTTTCAAATTTGCTTCAATCGGAATATAAGAACCGTAGCCGCAGCGAATGGATCTATTTTCTGCTGTTGCTAGAGCCATGACTACCGCAATGTGCAGGATTGGCTCTGTATAGCGAGGAGGCTTTTGAACTCTGAAATGCTGATATATCAATCTCATCGGCAATTCCAGCTCTCCGTAGATCATGTCACTTTATTTGTATTTGTTTTCCTTTACTTTGACGAATGCCTTCTCATTGTCCAGTGACTTTGTCTTTGCTAGCAAATCGTGTTGCCCTGGGAGGAAATGCAAGGCTTCATTGATGATTTCCTTCGTGATCTTTACTTTCACCTTCGACCCATCCTTGTCTGTGAGCATTGCCTGCCCATCATATTGTATCGAGCTCATGAGCTCATGTGCCCTCATGTAATCTGTCCCCCATGGCTAAAATCTGAGAAATTGTTCCAAGTGTACAACTCGCACTGCCTCTATTACCTCCAGCCTTTGGTGGAGATTCCATATCTCTTGTGGCATGATAGTTGTCTTCACCAAGTCACCATCCGCATCCTTAAACTTTGAGATGAATATGTGGGCAGGGATTTAAGCCAGTATCTCATCCAAGATGTGAGCATTTTCATTTGTGGCGAGCTCCTCCACTTCATATGGTGTTGCTGTCCACTGCCTTTCTTTCTTTTGGCGAGGCATTCTGTGTGAGGAGAATCACAAGCTGTCAGGATTTTCCCTTCGCAATCAATTGCATTGAGACTTTTAGTAAAAAATAGTTCAAAAGTTAAAACTGATCATAACTTGAACAAATTTCATCCATTCTTGTTCATATTTCACCAGTGGGACTAGGAAGACTAGAGCTATGACTGATAAAAATCTGAGTCAGTTCTGGGTCTGAGTACACCGATCGCGATCGTAGAACAGAGGCCAAATTTTGATTTGATCATATGAGTGGGTTGCTGATAGTTGGAGGGTCATTTTGGGCCACTATGTGTGTCATTTGAACCACTTTTGAGTTTACAAGTCCCATTTTTGGATTACAAGGGAGTTTTGGACTAGACTCTGACTTTTCATGAGTTTTTGATGTCCAAATGGCTTGAAACTTGGTTGGTGACTTGAACAAGATGTATACGGGGGATCTGATGGGTTTTTGTCAAAATCTGAAGCTGAGGTACACCGATCGCGATCGTAGTACAGAGGCCAAATTTGGTGGAAATTAGATGTTCATGAACTCCTATTCTTGCCTAGCCCACTAATGATTTATTTCCAAGTTTGGACTTAAAATGAACAACTTAGAGAAATTTTTCATTGTTTGACTATATTTTACTAAGGCTAACCATATTTGGTTTTCCTAATGAATTTAGGTTGGATCTTGGAGTTAATTGAAGTTAGTTTTAGAGCTCCCACTGCTTCCATGATGTTCTGCTACCATCAGCCTATTCCATTGTCTGATTTTGACCTTATCAGGCACTTTATACCCTGTCTTAGGAGGTTTTCCAGATTTGTGCATTTTTTAGGCATTCCTTGGATCTCCATGTGATATTTGAGCAGCCCTAAGTAACCTTTTGGTCTTTGGCATTGGCTCGGCTCCAATTCTATCTTTATGTGATCATTCGAGACTGAAACGACTATATCTACACTTGTAGGAGATTCTGAGACCCATTCGAGGGTTTCTACAACTGTTCTGACTCTTAGTCGGCCAAGTGTACCTTTCAAACCATCCATCAATATTTTTAACAGGATTTTGGCATTTGTAGGTCAAATTTTTCCCTTTTGGTTGTGTTTGACAAATTGGGCGCATTCCCTAAGAAAAATTTGTGCATTTTCCTTGAAAATTCAAGAGAGAGTACTTTTAACTGAGTTCCAAACATGGACCAAGTCAAAAGTTGCAAAATCTGCATCCGGAGGCACCGATCGCGATCGTACCATGGAGGCCAAATTTGGTTTTGACACCAGCAGGTTGTAGGCGAGGCTGAGGGGGAGTGTTTTACATTTTCTGTCCCAGTTCTTGTCAGTGAGGTACACCGATCGCGATCGGTGTACCACCACCAAATTTGGTTTTGACCACATGGCTTTGTTCCTAACCTTATGGGGAGCACATTGATGTGTTCTGTGGCTGAAAAAATTTTTGTATGGATGCCTCTAAGGGCCCTCGACCTCTTTCACCCGATCCGACTTTGATTCGATCCCTTCGCCCGTTTGTGCAATGATTCGCGCTTGCATGCATAATAGACTTGATCTTTACTTGATAGGGAACATACCTGTGAAATCTGGTGTGAAATGCTGGCTCCAACCGTCCGTACGGGGTAGAAATATGGCAGCTCGCTCTAGGTCAAAAAAGCTCTCTCCTTCTCTCTCAACAGGTGAAAATGAACAATGAGCTAGAATTTGGCCTATCTGACCTATATCTTCCCGAGATTTTCGTGACACTGGGTTGATTTTTCTCACCTTTGATCCCGATGTAATTTGCATACCACTTGTGGATCGAACCGTTTGTCATTCTGGTGTCGTATGACCATTTGATGCGATTTTGGCGAAATGTAGTCATGATCATTGAGGTCGAAATTTGACATCTTCAGATTAGCTTCATATCTTCCATGCTTGATAACCATATCATGATACTTCGGTGTTTGCTTCCAGAACTTGATTCCGACACTTGTGAGCGAGATTTTTTAATTTTTGATGTTTTATGAGCGAAAATCAAACACAATAAAATGAAAATACTTATTAACTGGCGAAACTTAGCCAAAATTATTATACTCACCCCTAAGCATATATTTTCTCTAGAAGCATCCCAATGCTCCGAATTTGTCATTACAGCTCATTATTATGCTAGTCGGATGATACAAAAATACGCAAAAAAAAGTCAGGTTTTGATCGAATATGTTCAAAATTGAACTCTAAATAATGAAAAAACACACGCATTATGTACATATATACACATTGGACCCCTTAATGGCCTTGATTGTTTCTAGATTCATCAATTACTCCCCCCTTCCTTGTCTGAGTCGTCCCGGACGAAGGGTTGGTGCATGTGCATGGGTTTTGAACTCTGTGTCTATGCATGGCCGTGTAATGTGGCCCTATTCTGATGTTTGAGACAATGGGGTGGGTAACAATATGCTGTGCAAGATGTGGGAACTGAATATAGTTTTCAGTGGCTTTTAATGGTGAGGGTAGCTATTTATGAAACATGAGAGCTTGCAGTTGAATTGCTCTTTCCTTGATTGTGGGTGTTGTCTTGGCAACTATTTTTGGAACCTATTTATATGTATTTTGTTGCATCTTTACAGGATTTGCTTTAGTTTTCACAGGTTTCCATTGCCATTTGGGTTTCCTCGAGCTCTGGCGTTGCAACTTTAGTGTTTTTTGGTTGCCATTTCCACTTTGGAGTAACTTCTGAAGGTTTTGGAGAGGATGCTGCTTCCGTCTGGAGTTTGTCCTCAGGTAGCCATATCTTGCTTGGTTTGTTGGTCAGCAATGTTTTCTTTATCTAGACCTTCCGAATAACCTTTGGTGGTGTTTTTTGTTGATTAATCGGTTGCTTATTGGCGAGGGGGATACTTGGCCATGAGTTATTTATTTTGGAGAATGGAGTCATGTACACGTTAGAGTCATGTGTGTACCTTAACGCATGTTCTGACCATTCAGTGACTGCATTGTACGTTCTCATCCATGGAACTTCCAAGCATATTGATTCTCTGATTTCGTCGTCTTTCATGACGAAAAATTGATGAGGACAACTATTTCCATCAAGATTGATTGGTAAGTTTACTATCCCCAATGTTGTCATTGTTGCACGTTTGCTACTTGTACATCACGTGTGGATTGCACGAGGGGTTCATCTGTAAGCATCCTGTAAGTGGAGAAGTTGACCGCATTGACTCTTTCTCCTGTGTTAATCAATGCTCGCTGATACCTGCCCTGCGGGAGTCTGACATTGATGCGAACATCGATTCCTGGCTCATCAGTTTGAATCATAGACAAAGGAATTTGATCCCTGTCTGCTGGTGGAGGAATTCTTTGTTTTTGTAAGGTTTGTTTTCTTTTTAAAATCCTGACTTTGGCCTCCTCCTGCGCTTGAGCTTTTGTTTCTTTTGCTTTGTCCTTACGCTCCTTCGCATTTTGGCAAGCATCTCTGTGGTTAGTGGTAAGTTGTATTTCTTTAGTCTGCAACCACTAATCAAGCTAGGCATTTCCTCTCCCTCTAGTGTCGCAAGTTTGATGGAACCGCTAGATGATATGTCATGAATCACATAGGGTCCATTTCCTCGCTTTTTGAGTTTTTGAGAATGTTGTTTCAGGGTATACATTAAGACGTAATCCCCAGTATAGCAAATTCCTTGCTGATAACATGTTGATCAAAGAATGATTTCATGTTTCGTTTTTGCGCGTAGATAGATGCAACGGCTCTCAATCTAGTTTCATCCAGTTTTTTCAGGACATCTATCTGATTGGATAATGCATGACCCGTCCATTCTAATTGTTTAGCGACTCGAAGCGTGGGAATAAGGAATTCAAGTGGAAAGATCGCTTGAATTCCATATACCATGTTGAATGGATTCATCCCGATGGATGTTTTGTAAGCTACTCGATATGCCCATAAAGCTGAATGCAGCTTTGATCCCAGTCAGCTCTCGATTCGCCGACAATTTTGGTGAGAATTGTCACCAAAATTTTATTCGTACTTTCTGCTTGGCCGTTCGCTTGTGGGTGATAGGGGGTGGACTTCCTGTGAATTACCATGAATTCGGCCAATAGGAATTCGATCACTTCATTGATGAAGTGAGTGCCTCTATCGCTCACGAGATCAATTGGTAAGCCATATCTGGTGAAAATGTTCTCATACAAAAACTGTGCTGTCGTTTTTGCATCATTTCTGGCTGTTGCTTTAGCTTCCACCCATTTTGTTAGATAATCTGTTGCCACAATAATGTATTGAGCGTGCGTTTTATATCCCGGAGGCGCTATCGGTCCTACAAAATCTATTCCCCATTTCGCAAACGCTCTTGCCCCCCATCATTGGCCTTAAGGGCATATCATCTCGCACTCTAGGAATTTTTGTTTTCTGGCAATCGTCACATCGTTTCACAAACTCTTCCGCGTCCATGAATAGTGTAGGCCACCATATGCCTGCAAAGAATTGCTTTGGCTGTTTTATCAGTTGAGAAATGTCCACCAGCTTGTCCGTTGTGTACTTGCTCTAAGATAGGAATGTATTCCTCTTCAGTCGCGCACATTCTCAATTGATTGTCTTTTCCCCTCTTATAAAGAGTGTCCTCAATCAGTACATAGTTTTCTGCCTTTTTCATGATCGTTTTGATTCGTGATCTACTCATCCCCTCAGGCAGTATCCTGGTGGTGATGTATTCAACAATGTAGTTACTCCATCGGGGTGCTACAGATAATCTGAATAGAGTCGCGTGCTCTATTGTCTTTTGAAGTATGCATTTAACACAAGATTTGACATGCATATGAACACTATGTCTCATTTTCGGCCAATACATACCCATTCTCATCAATCTCTAATACATCTGTGCATGCCCATTGTGAATTCCCTTTGTTTGTACATGAGCTTGGTTTAGGTATAATTCCCGTTCACTCGATTCAACACAAAGCCTAAGGATTTGATCCGATCCTTGTTTGTATAGCCTGCCCGCCAACATTACCAATGATCTGGATGCTGCAATGGTAGATGGTTGTCTTGTCACATTCATTGACCCAATAGTCAGCAAAGGAATTACATCCTCGCTCCATCTTGGAACCATTTCTATGTTGAAAAGATATGCATCTGGCAAGTCATCATCAACTCCTACAGGGTTTTCTCCATGCATCATTCTAGATAAATGATCCGCTCTTTGGTGTGTAGTTCCTTTCTTGACCACTACTGTGAAGTCAAACTCGAGCAGTATGATGAACCATTGAACAATTCTCCCCGTACTGCAAGGTTTGTTTACTAAGTACAGCAGTGCTTGGTGATCAACGAAGAATACAAATTTATTAAAAAGTAAGTAGTGTCTAAACTTTTTCACCGCATAGACCATACCCAATCCCTCCCTCTCAGTTTTCGTGTAATTCTTCTCTGCATTGTTCAATTGTCTACTAGAGTAACTTATTGGAAAATCCATGTTGTTCTCCCCAGGTTGTGCAAGTATGCATCCTATTGCACACGCTGATGCATCTACGTGGATGTGAAAGATCCTCTCCCAATCCGGAGCCTTCAAAATTGGAGCGGAAATTAATCTCTGTTTCAAATTTTGAAAAGCTTCCTCGCACTCCTTTGTCCACTCAAATTTATTTATCAGTGCGTAAAGTGGTTTTGCAATTATAGCATATGAGTAGATAAATCTGCGATAATATCCACAATGGCCTATAAATGCCTGAATCTCCTTTACCTTTACTGGTCGTGGTAGATCAACAATGACGCTAATCTTCTCCATGTCTGCCAAAATACCGTTTTTGGACACTATATGTCCCAATATTTTGCCTTGTCTTACCATGAAGACACATTTCTCTGGATTCAGGCAAATCCAATACAGTCTGCATTTTTCGAACACCTTTGTCCAGTGCTCTAAGTGCTCTACTCTTACAAGGGAGTGAACACACAGGTCATCCATGTAAATTTCTAAGAATTGTCTTAGATATTCTTTAAAGGCATGACCCATGAGCCTTTGAAACATGGCTCGTGCATTTGTGAGGCCAAAAGCCATTACCCGGAATGCAAAAATATCCCATTCGGTTGCGAAAGCCATTTTGTGCTGATCCTCAAGCTTTATTGCGAGTTGTTTATAACCCGAAAAGCCATCTAAGAAGCTATAAGCCTCTTTACCTACCACCCTTTCTATTACATGATCAGTAATGGGTAGGGGATAGTTGTCTCGAATTGTAGCAGCGTTTACTTTCTTGAGATTGACGCACACTCTCAACTTTTCATTTTTCTTCGGGACCACCACAATCGATGAAACCCAATCGGTGTGCTCAATTTCATAAATAAACTCTGCCTCCTTAAGTTTATCTATCTCCTCCTTGATCTTTTTCACAAACGTTTCATTGTAAGTATAGGGACGTTGTCTGCTGGGTTTGGTGTCGTTCTTAAGGGTTATTGTGTGTTGACAGATACTTGGATCCACACCCTTAAGATCTTTATATGACCATACAAATACATCTCTATACTGTTTAAGAGTAGCTACCAAAATCTTTTCCTCTTCTTCAGTAAGATCAGTGGCAATATATGCAAGTTTTGGATCTTCTCCTGGCTCCGCTAGATCTATTTGTTTGGCTTTCTCAGGACCGTCATATGATGTACCCGGTTCCTTCAGTTCTCTCATTGGTTGTTGTACTATGATTTTTCTATCTTGTATGGTATATTTCTTATAATGGGACGGTGCATCCATCTTGTCAGAATTGGTGTCCTCATTTGTTTCAAAGTCAGTCGTCCATATATCTTTGAGTGTTCGCTTAAGCTTATTGTACTCTATTTTCCTCTCTGTTTTGGTCATTCCAGACTGTGTTTTCCCCCCTTTTTGCGACTTAGTCATTTGCTTCTCGTTTCTGTTCTTCTTGTTGTTTTTCCGCGGTTTAGTCTTGATAAACCGGCCAGTGACCTTGTCTTTGACACAATCATCAGCTTTGACAAGCTTTAGATATCTCGTTCTGTCATCGACAAGAGGCATCGGATTATGCTTTTTCATCCTTGATTTTTTAGTTCTCTTGGATTTTTACCGCTCTTGTCGACTAGGTTTTTGGTTAAGAAACTCGTAAAACTTGTCCTGTCTTGACCTGTGTTTCCTATTCGTCTCTGATGCGCTTGATCTTTCATCATCAGCCTCTATCAGTTGGATTTCATCGTCCAGTGATGGAAGGTCACAGCATAATGAATCCGTGAATTCCTCCTCTGTTTGATTTCTATCGATCACCACAGATATCTCATCAATGATTCTTTTACACTCGGTCTCACGTGGTAGTTCTTCTTTTTCCTCGCTCTTTAATCCTGACTCAAGGATGACGCTAGCCATTTGCAACGTTACTAGGTCGTATCCTTCTTCGTCACAAAATTTCATGGGTGTACATTCATTAACACATATGTCCAAGGTTGACAATATTGAGTCCACCCGAATGGCTCAAATAAATGTTATGGGAAAGGTTCTGGGAAATAAGCTTCATCTTCTACGGATCTTTCCAAAACGCATTCCTCTTTGATTATCTCCCCACAATCAGATGCTCCACACATCCAGACATGCTCTTTTGTTTGTATCCATGCAGGCATTTCTTTTTCATTTACACTGGTCGAATTAAACACTTGCACTGGTGTTTTTTCCACGTCTCTATAGCTGTGATCCTTCATGTTGAATTTCATTATTAGCTCTTCGTGCCTTAGGTAGATTTGGTCCTACCCCCAATCTTGTATCATTTTGAGTTGACGGATAAAAGGTCGTCCCAAAATAATGTCAAAGTTGTTCGTTTTCCCGAAATCCACAACAGCAAAGGTGTGCTCATAGTTAATTCCACACGAAGTTACAACTATTTGGTCCAAGATTCCCAATGGTCTCTCTACATACCTATCTACGAGTTGTAGTTTCATTCTCGTTTTCCTGAGAGCTGGATGGCCCCACTTCTCCCAGATTTTCTTTGTAGCAATCGCCACTCCCGCTCCACTGTCTAGGATAGCTATCGTTTTCATGTCCTGGTATTCCACAGGTAGGGTCGTATTCCCCTCCTCACCTTCACAGTAATCTCCGACCTTGTTTATGGGCACTGGTTGAGCTTTGGGTTGACTTTTCTGTTTGTTTTATTCTCCCGTAGGGTTTGTCAGAAGAGGAATCTTTACTCCCTTGTGCTCCAAATGTTTCCCCATGTCTTGCCATAAGTGTGGTCTGACTCTCAAGAGTTCGGACAATGTGATTGTGCATGTTATAGGTGTCGACAGCATATCTTGAAGACTCTTTAAGTCAACCATATGTGGAATAGATCTTATCTGGGATGGAACTAACCTTATGTCCGATTGTGCCTCATGTTCACCTATAAATGACGGGAGGGTTTTCAAGGATTGGGCTTTGCTTTCCACCGAAATCTCCGTTCCCGCATCCCCATACAGCAATTGTATATCGGCTGGACAAAATCCGTTATCCAGGTTAATCTCAGGAATTGGAGCAGACTGAAACGTCGCGCTCCCGTTCTTTCTGTTTCTAATGGTTTCCCATAAGTGTTGTGGCCATTGTTCTTCAACTTTTGGAGTTGGCATCATCGTCATTGACTTAGCGTCATCAGTCGTTTTTGGCACCACTCGATGATTCAGCGACAATATTATTTCAGGCATGGGTTCGTTTACTTGTTTTGGTTCATCAGTTTTTAGTTTTTCTCGCTCTTTATGAATCAAAACTTCTTATTCTGGGGTTGTAACCATCTTAGGTTCCATCAACGCCTGGGCTGTTTCAATGAGGTGTTTACACATTTCTAAACGCTTCGTTTCCACTTCTGGTTGAGGATGAGTTAACCATCTTTGCTCTAAAGTTTGGTTTGTTTTTAGCCTTGCTTCGTACGCTTGTAATAGAGCATCTAACGGCTCTAGCACTTTGTCAACCAAGACCGATCCTCCCGAGGACTTTTTTTTTTGGCTTGCTGTTATCCTCAGTAGTCCTACTCTCTCTCTCTTGTTTGAGTTGCTCCTTCGTTTCATGAAATTCGTTTTGCATGGCAATTTGGCTATTCACCCTTCTTGTTTTCATCCTGTCTCATTTCGCCTTCCAGGATTTTCTCTGGGTTCTCATGGATAAGCTTTCATTTTCTGTGGGTATAGGCAACTCTACCCTTTCCTCCATGGGCTCGTTTTTCCTTAAGTCCTTGGCTTGGGCTCTGGTTATCGCATTGATTTGGATCATTGGATCGGTTTCTGATCCGCTGCTTGCATTTGGTATCACCCCCACTATATTCATAGTCGCTTTTCCCTTGTTGTCCGGATTTTTTGGGCAATCTGGCAATATGTGATTCACACCACATCCATCACAAAACCCAAAAAATTTCACTCTTTCGTATTTGAAAGGACAGTTACACTCCCAATGATCTGTACTTCCACAGCTATAGCGCTGTCCAATTGGTGTTCGATTTTGAGGAGGTGGTCCCATAGGTTGTCGCGCTCTATTAGGATACCCTCTTGGTTTGTAAGTCTGGTTCGCAATGAACATTAACGTTCTTTTGTCTATCAAATATTGATCTCTCGAAGGTTGTGCTACATACGTTGGTGGTGCCATACCCTCGCTACTTTCCCATGGTTGATATGCTTTGTCTACGTACATTTGTGATTCAGGTTTTGTTGTGTAAGGCTCATTCGGCTCCTCATAATAAGAAACTTGAAGTGTACTATTTGTTCCTGGTGATGCTTCACATGGTTGAGCATACCTAATCATGGCCCTATTTTCCTCTGGTAATGGAGGTTCTTGACCCAATACAAGTTGAGGTATATCTGCTCCTGCTTCCAAATTCATATTTGGTCCCACTTGATATCTTGGAGGAGGTGGTTGGGATGGTCTTGCTGGAGGCCCATACGGTCTTTCCCTCACATAGTTTTTGTTATAAAAACATTCTTCCGTGCTATGATTCGTCCATTTTTGTTCTATGGCGCACCATTTTAGTACTCGTCCATTCGCAACTAGTACTTTCGGCTGCTGAGTGCACCACGTTGTCGGATGATCCCCCCCACATGTGTCACACTTCCTCGTCTGAGGCTATCTCATCACCGGATTCGATCTCATATGTTGCAGCATTCTCTTCGTTACCTCCTCTATCAATTGATCAGCTGTCGGCATCAAGGATGCCTGGGCATATTTCTTGGTAGAGGGTTCTCTTTTAATCGATGAAGAGCCACTGGTTACTGAATCAGTATCCTCTGACACTTCCCCATATGCTTTGCAGTGATCGACAAGATATAACGCTTCCCTTGTAACCTGTTGAAACGTGCTACAGGCTTTCAAGTGAAGGTCCTTTTTCAAGGTTTCATTCCTAAGTCCTTCGACAAAGAGCATAGACAATCTCTCGTCCTGCGGTAATTCTCTCCTCAGGCACCTCTCAATGTATTGCTTGAATCTCAAGGTTGCTTCCTTCACTTTTTCATTCTCCCTTTGTTTAAAAGCGTATATCTGCGATACAGTATTATGCTTTATACCCCGTTTTGAGAGTTCTTCTGCGAACTCGCACAATACATGTTCAATATTCGGACAAGTTTCAGGGTTTAAAGGTTGAAACCACGTTAAGGCCGTCCCTTCCAAGGTCAGCCCGAATCCCTCATATTGAGTATGGAAGTCAGTGATCTGTTCTGCTCTTAAGACTTGCTTAAAGAGCGATACATGGGCATATGGATCCCCCGATCCGCTATACTTCTTTGGCATGCACTTCGCTACTTGGGATGGTCTGATCCGTCTATGGTCTGCGGTCAATCTCATTGCTCCCATGTCTCGACTTAATCGTTCTCATGCATCAGGGAGGTCGTAGGTTGCTCTCGTTGGCTCTCCCGCCCCAAATCTACTACTAGGAGGAAAATGTGATGGGGTGGCTGCAAATGTCGGACCTACACCCGTATGTGTAGAGATGGGAACCGCACCACCTCGATTCGTAGCCATTGATTCTCTGGAATGTAATGTCCCCATGGGGCTTGGCATCGAATAATGAGGTCGACTGAAACAATCAACTACATGACTCCTCCCTCCTCCTGCGGTGGTCAACGTTTCTGGCATGACAGTTATAGAGGCTGGTCTTAGAGGGCTTGGAGTGACATAGTACTGGTGAAGTGGTCCCCCAAAGTACTTATATCCTTCCAATTCTCTTTTATCGATTGTTGCTGCATATCGTCTTCCATACTTGTCGTATGATGCAATTTTCGTTTCCGCTCCCTCTGTGTAGGTGAAGACATAAAGTCTTTTCCGCTCAGTCATCTCCCCGACGTAGGGTTCCTCGCATCTATAATAGAGATCTTGCTCTCCATTATTATACTTGTATAACCCCAAGTAGACATTATCTGTGTTGATTCTCAACGTTTCGTTTTCTCGCCTTAATCTCGCATTAGGTAAGCTCATTGTTGGAGCCCTTCCCTCATGTTCCTCGTCTATTTAGGCTTTTGTGCCCATCAATCCCCACTTGTCTACAATGTTAGGATTCAGGACTACCAAGTACATGATACCCTCGTCATCTAGGTACATGTCTCCGCTATAGCTCACAGGCACTAAGTCCCTGAACTCACTTGGTCTCTCTTCTATTTTCACACAGTAGCCGTCCATACCATCTTTGTATATCTAGGCACTATATATACTTAATGAACAATAGCTTTAGTGCGGCCGAGGGGTCCAATGGTCCTGCTGCCATGTTTCCTCTCCCGTTTAGTTTTATTTGTCCCAAGTGTTCTGCGAAATACTCGGAAGATCTCTCTGAAGAAGTGTCGAAAATGACTTCTTCAAGGATCGTCTCTAACGGTTGCACTATCCCTTGGTTTACACTATCCTCCGTCGATGCAACACTCGTTTGATCCGCTAATTTTAGGTGTCTGGTGTTGATTTGTTTCCCGATCTCAAAAACATGAAGAAAGTGGGATTTACTGACTAAATCCAAACCTCTTACCTAGAGATGGAAAGATATTTCAATTCCTTCGACTGCATGGGTTGTTACTTCATTGGTCTCTGCAAATGATTACACTAGATGGCTATGAGATCACTGTATCATTCCAACTGTCAGCAGATTCAACGCTTCAAAATGTTCTCAACACAATTTTGCTTGCAGATTATTGACAGTATGTCCAATTTGAGTTTTGAAAACTCCTGGTATCTTGTATAACCTAGGTCTATGAACAGGTCAAAAATGAGCTGGATATGGGCTAGAGGTACACCAATCGCGATCGTACTTCTGAGCCCAAATCAGATGAAACTTCACCAGCTTGTTCACTAGACTATTTTGAGACTACCTGCCAGACACTTTTGTATCTGGACTCAAAAAAGTCAAGTTTTTATCATTTCTTGGTTGTAAGTGCCTGTTTTTTCAACTTTATCTGTTTGACTGGATTTTGATGTTTGATTTGGGATTTGAGAGATACCTGGGATTGTCCTGTGTACAAGCTATCCCTCTGTGTAGTTCCTTCCCAGTTTGGATGTGTTTTGGTCTACTGAAAGTCACTTTCTAAGCCAGTTTAGCAATTTTTGACTTGGATCTGTATTCAAATTGTTTGACAGGTATTTTGAGGTTTCTGGCTCTAGGTCCTTTAGACTTTTATGTTTATATACACGTGGGGATCCCACAGATGAAATTTGGTCCAATTTTGGCATTTACGTACATCGATGGCGATCGTACTTCTGAGCCCAAATCAGAACAAACTTGGCATGCTTGTAGACACTGATGTTTTAAGGCTATCCCCAAAGTCTTTTGCATTTGGATCATCAAAAGTCAAGATTTTACAGTTTCTGGGTCTGTCAGGCTAGTATTGCCCAAGTGGCCTGATTTTCTTGGTTTTTGATGTTTTCGGGTGTGGTTGCTTTAGACAAAGTTGTTTAGAATCTTATCAGGAAGGCACATGTCAATTCTGGTCCAAATCAGACACTGAGGTACACCGATCGCGATCGTAGTACCTAGGCCAAATCTGATGAAATTTTGTCTGCTCCCTCTGAAAAGTGTTTCCTAGTGTTTTGTGCTACCACTTTGTGATTTGAATCAATATCAATCCTGTTTGGTCAGAATTTCAAAATTTCAGAGTCTTATGGCTTTTTTGGCCAAAGTTATGGTTTTCTGGTTTCTCGACTCTAACTTTTGTCCCAAATCTGATTGGAATGTGATTTGCTTATCCTACTCCTAAGTACAGAACTGAAAAACATAAGAAATTGAAACAAACAAAACAAACACGACGGATTTTGGGTGAGATTTCAGTACTCAATCGAATTAGAGAAATTAAAGAGCAAAAATGCTTTAACACATTCACTCACAGCTCCCTAAATCTCCTAAGAGAGGATCTAGCCGGTCCACTGGCTCTAGACTCCACTAGGCTCTAAACCCTTGTCTAGCAGCCTAAGGTGTAAAATGGATTCGTGGATTGATCTTTTTTTAAGGAGTCTAATTGCACACTCGGTCACTCATCACCTAAGGTGCATTCCCCGGCAGCGGCGCCAATGTTTGTGGGTCGCCGCGACAGACGTCCATAGCATAGCTCTCAAGAATCAACATATTTATCAATATAGCGGAAGCGACTCGGATGAGGCATGGGAAGGGTGTCAATCCTAATGAAGTGAACTCGAAGAGATGCAACTTACTAACTCTACAAGCAAATCAAACGCGTTACCGCCAAGTAATCTGCCTATGTCCTCCTACACCGTTCTTCAGTCATCATGCCCGTTTACCATGCAAATCATATCGGAATTGCATGAAACTTGAAGGGGAGCCACAGGGGATTATGAGGAACATGTCCTATAGTTGTCACAGCACTCTAGAGAGGTACAACGATTGCGATCGTTAGTCTCGAAGTCAGCAAAAACAGCGAACAGATGATCCTAATGGGTCGTTTTAGGGTCCCTAAAGCCTCTCCTAGGGTCAAAACAACATAAAACACGCATATAGACACTCAAAATAGCGATTTAAGGCCTCAAACTCGTAGTCGAAAACCTTCACCCAATCTTGAATGATTACACTTGAATGAAAGAGCAAGAGGAGAGGAACACAATGCAATACTCAAATCTGAATTTGGATTATCGTAGCCGCAATGGCGAAGATTACAAGCTTGAACAAGAAGGAGCTCTCAACCGTACGTTGTCTTCTCAGTTCTCCATTCAAAAGATTATCCTCCAGCTTACAAAAAATGACCTTTATAGATTAGGTCTTTCCAAAATGGCTTGTCCGGCCATAAGCCCCTAATCCTAAAACTGGCTCTCTAATATACAATTGCTCCCAGAAGAATAATCATACATCCTTGACAATTTCCCGGCTTAGAGATGCTTCTTTACAAAATAATTTTACAATGGTTTCTCAAAAAATTATGGTCCTTCTGGCTACAGCCGCTTGTTGCTTCGTCCACCAAACTCTCTCTCTCTCTCTCTCTCTCTCTCTCTCTCTCTCTCTCTCTCTCTCTCTCTCTCTCTCTCTCTCTCACTCTCACACACACACACACACACACACACACACACACACACACGACGAGAGGAAGGAGAGCTAGATATGCTACCTCCCTCTCATCTCTCTCATGTTCCCTTCCCCTCTTTCTTTCTCTTCCCCCCCCCGCCCCCCCCCCCCTTGTGTGTGTGTGTGTGTGTGTGTGTGTGTGTGTGTGTGTGTGTGTGTGTGTGTGTTTGAATTTAATATCTCATCATCATTCAAAATCATATACTGAGAGACTTAAATATTGTGTGTAAAACATATTTTGTAAAGAACAAAAAATGGAGGATTTCTTGATACATATAAATTTAACCTCTGCGTATCGTGTGTGTGAGACTTCAATTATCGAAGCCCTATATGTTCTACTTGCTTTTGCGCAGGCACTTGAACAAAAGATGAAAAACTAGTTGATTATGTATGCAAAAAATCAAAACACTGATTACCTATGTGCTGGTTCGTTTGCTAAGTATTTGAAGGTAGCCGGGTAGGTGTTTCCACCCTTTGCAATGGTGGAGAGTTTACGCAGCAGGAAACCAACCTTTTGTATGATGTAGATGCACTACTAGGATATTTGTGCCTCTCTATTGAGAGCAAGCACAATAATCGTTGAATATGTAGATGTGATATTGGGACTCTCTATTGCGGTTATAAACAGTAATATGTGCTAGATGTGAGAGCATGCGCTACAGGGGTTGTAGATAATATGCACAAACTTGTGAGATTTTTGCATGTGCTACAAAGTTGTGGCTTGTATTTTTATAGCCCGCTCTGTATTTGGTGCGTTGATTATTTGCGTTTTTTCTTTTCAAGCAAGTGGCATTACCTACTGCAGCTAAGCCTTACTTACTGGCTTGACCTTGCCAAAGTATCTCTTTAAAGGATTTTTTAGGGATGATCCTTACCTTTTCACCCAGCTTCTTGTAAAAGATATCTTAGTGAAATGTTTTTTTTTTAAAAACCCGTATTTGGGCACTTTATGTAAAAAAGGCTTGCCACTAATAATTTTGTTTGGCTTCCACTCTACACCGTTTATGCTATGCTTGCGATGTATAGTTTGTGCATGCTTTTCTTTTAAAAAAAACAATGTCGGGTATGATTTACGTTATGCATTGCATACTCAGCTCATATGTCAAAAGTCTATATTATTTTGACCTCGGTGTCTTAACAGGCAATGTGCTCATACCTTCCTTAGTGTAAGCATGGACAATCTTAGCCAAATAATAACACCTTTATTATTTTAGGGGCATCCCCTTTGCACCAATTCAAGGACCAATGCAATAATATCTCTAATATTGAGATTTTGCTTTCTTAGTTAAAAGGTTTGTACATGTTTTCCCTAGAGCCTTGCTCCATGTGAGGGTTTGTTATACAAAAAAACCATGGCTTTTATTAGCACACTTGATGTATTTCTTGGAGTCCCCATCTTCTTCCAGTTACTCCTTGTCATTCGTCTGCCAATGAAGTAGTTGCATGTTGCCAAGTTAACTAATTTAATAAAATTGTGATGTCCCGTCCTCAACTTATGTGCCATTTTATTTCATATATTTTAGTGGTATATTATGTATGCATACGTGTGTGTGTGTGTGTGTGTGTGTGTGTGTGTGTGTGTGTGTGTGTGTGTGTGTGTGTGTGTGTGTGTGTGTGTGTGTGTGTGTGTGTGTGTGTGAGAGAGAGAGAGAGAGAGAGAGAGAGATTGAGTACTACATGTACACTATTTTGTGTGTGTGTGTGTTTGAATTTAATATCCCATCATTCAAAATCATATGCTGAGAGACATAAATATTGTTTGCAAAACATATTGTGCAAAGAACAAAAAATGGAGGATTTCTTGATACATATAAAATTCATTACAAGATACTTTGATACATGACAAAGTAGGGGCTTTAGCCGGAACTCCTATCAAATCAAATCGGGGATCATTGCCAACCAGCCACAAGTACAATTAATTAGAACTAATTTGTACTAAATGGGTGACAGGTATCCAAGCAAACCCCATTTCTTGTTATCGATGTCACATACCAGACCCCAACCACACTCCTAAATATATATTATGTTTTCTTTATCTCATCTATTTAAGTAGGGTCTATTACGGTGTCAAGAAATGTGCGGTCTTGCCAGGAAAGCACCGGGCTTATGGCTATGAGAGTTTGTGAGAGAACTCAACAAAAACTATATGAAGGAGTTAAACCATAGATGCCATGAAGACTAGGGTTTGGAAAGAAGTGCAATCAAAGAAGACCCACTCTTTCTCTCTTGCACTCACACACACAAAGAAAGAACACAAAAGAGAATGTCAAAACAACACAAAGATGAAAACATCAAGGCTATGGTCATATCGTATCATGGGTAGTATTAAAGGGTTAATAGATGAGTTAATGGCATTCAATATTGGCTAACCAAATAGGCTACGAATTGTTCTTTGGAATTGTAGTTTTGTGCTTACCATAATATATATATTTTGTCTAGTGATTGCGATTAATTGTATACAAATCCTCTTGGTTCATAGCAAGATAACTACGCTTACGTCAAAAGAAAAGTTATAGTCTATGAGAGGTAGTATAATGGGATCCAGTGATAGAAGTATTTCATTGAGCCTTTCAGGGCCAAAGAGAAACACTATACGTTGTTGAAAGTGTATTTTACGGCTAATCCATACGTTAATTCTAATAGATCGTACAGAGTGAAAGCGATAGAAATTATCATCATGTGGATTATTCATTTAGGATAACTCTAGGATGTGCAAAATGTAGATATGAGAGAAGAGAAGGGAAGAGAAGAGAAGAGAGTTTCCCTCCCAAGCCCTATTCTTGCCCGTAGGCAATAAGGATACTACGGGGAGAGATATACCTGTAGCAAGGAGAACCTAAAATGTGTAGAGATGATGAATTACTAAGAGTGAGAGAGATAGGTTTGGTTAAGGAGATGAGATTAGAGATATATATATATATATATGCCAGACTAGAGATGAAAAAGAAAACAACAAGAAATCAAGAAAACATCGATGTAGAACACATCTTACTTGACAAACCCTTCGGCAAGATTATTGATGGAGAGAGAAGAAGAAGGGAGAATTCAACTTTGATTGATATTCCAAGTCCACGACCTTCTTTGATTAGATTTGATCTTCCAAGGATAGCATGCAAGAATGGCTAGTCTTCCTCTAGGAGAAAGTGTAGGCTTAGGCATATGTTAATGGCTAAGTACAATTAAGCATTACTACACACTCCCTCATGAATTCCTCTCATCAATGGCTTGAATACTTGAGTTCCTTTTCAAGGAAGAAGTGATCCCCGTTTATAGGTGAAGGGAACCCCCAAGGGTTTACACAAGAAGAGAAGAGCCAGTGTGAACAGAAACTGGAAAAGTTGGAAATGAGTTGTCCCTTGATGATGTGGGCAGACTGGGGTCCAGTATTTTGATCATATCTCCTCAACCATGGCTCCAAATAAAAAAGTAAAAATATGGGCAAAAAATTCAGCTCATTATCTACGATTTAAATTTTAAAATCTTTCTCCAATTCGGATTGGAACCTTGTGTAAAAAAATCATCAAAATAGGGTCCATTTCTGGCAGCAAAAGTCTTCCTGTGGTCCCCTTAGCTTAGACTTTCATTTGATTCCAAAGGACACCTCATGCCATATGAAAGCATGACATCACTCCTTGACAAGGTTTTGTAATCATGCTTGCGATAATTCATTAAAATAAGTGTATCTTTGAAATCATGCCACCTAGTGTCCCACTAGGATTTGATTCCCTCCTAGTAGCTATTTAAAAGGAAATATAAGAAAAATATGAAAAATACATAGAATATATATATATATATATATATTGGAGTTTACCCTAGATATAGGATCTAGCTAGGGTGTGAAATGATAATGAGATAGTAGAGTAGGTATACTTAGAGAGATTAGAGAGAGTAGGTATACTTAGAGAGTAGGTATACTTAGAGAGATTAGAGTAAGAGAAAACATACACTCACATCTTTTCTAAAGTTAATTGAATCTTACTAATCTATTAGGGAAATTAGAGTAAGAGATAGCACGTACACACACATATCCTTCTTAAAGCTAATTGAATCTTACTAATCTATTAGAGAAATTAGAGTAAGAGATAGCACACATACACGCATATCCTTCTTAAAACTAATTGAATGTTACTATCTATTAGAGAGATTAGAGTAAAAGATAGCACGCACACACACATATCCTTGTTAAAACTAATTGAATCTTACTAATCTATTAGAGAGATTAAATTAAGAGATAGCACACACACACACACACACACACATAGCTAATTGAATCTTACTCATGTATTAGAGAGATTAGAGTAAGAGATAGCACACACACACACATATCCTTCTTAAAACTAATTGAATCTTACTAATCTAGTAGAGAGATTAGAGTAAGAGACAGCACACACACACACACATAGCTAATTGTATCTTACTAATCTATTAGAGAGATAGAGTAAGAGATAGCACACATACATCATTCCTAAAGTTAATTGAATGCTTAATTAAAATGCACCTTATTAGTCCACTAGATTTTTTGTTCTCTTAGTGGTTTGTGGACGCCTTCTCTCTAAGAGAAGTGGCAGCACTTCGTGAGCGCTATAGAGGCAATCTCTAGAGACATTCTTGACCATAAAGAGCATTAAAAGGTGTCATTCCAATAATTCTATGAGTAGAGGAATTGTATGCAAACTCTAGCAAGGGTAGGTATTGAATCCACTTGCGAGGTTCTCTATTGCAGTAGGCTTTGAGGATGTCTTCAATTACTTGATTAACTCTTTCAGTTTGGCCATCAATTTGAGGATGATAAGCAGTACTAAAACATAATTGGGTTCCAATAGCTTGAAACAATGATACCCAAAACTTTGAAGTAAACTTGGCATCACGATCGCTGACAATCCTCTTGGGTAAACCATGAATTCTGAAAACCTCCTTCACAAACAGACGAGCAATATCTGAAGCTATAAAGGTTGTCTTGACTGGGATTAAGTGAGCCACTTTAGTAAGCAAGTCGACTATGACCATGATTGAATCATATCCAGCTTGAACAGAAGAAAACCCGGTGATAAAGTCCATGCTAATACATTCCCATTTCATTTGGGGAATATCTAAAGGATGTAATTTACCTTGCATCTTTAGTCTCTTTGCCTTAATCTTTTGACAAGACAAACACTGGTTGACATAGAGAAGGAAATCACCCTTATTACCTTGCCAATAGTAACTTCTGCGAATTGCATTGAGGTTTTGGCATAACCTGGATGTCCTGAAGTGGGGCCATCATGTGCTTCATACAGGATAGCATTCCTTAGGGTAGAATCCTTAGGTATGCATAGTCGATTCCTATAGTAAATTTCCCCATCTTCTATGGAGTAATGTAGAGGTTAGGCTGATTTGATGATACCCTCTCTTCACGTAGCATACTAGCAAGCATCTGGTAATCTGCATCTCTAACAGCAGCATCCGAGCCCTTTTCTAAAATAGGGTTGTTAGCCATGGAAATAGCCCCCATAAAAGCTTTACGGCTTAGGGCATCTCCAACAACATTATCCTTACCTGGTCTAAATTTAATATCAAAATCATATTCGAGCATGAGCTCTATCCATCTCCTCTCTCTCATGTTAAGGTTAGGTTGCGTAAAAATCCATTTAAGACTCTTGTGATCTGTTACTAATTGGAATTTTCGTCCCAATAGATAATGTCTCCATAGCTTGAGAGCGTGAATAACTGCTAGCAATTCTAAATCATGTGTAGCATAATTCACTTCATGAATCCTAAGCTTCCGAGAAGTAGAAGCTACAGGCCTTCCTTCTTGAGTAAGGACTCCTCCTAATGCAAGGTTACTAGCATCTGTGATCACCTCAAATTCTTGGGTGAAGTCTGGAAGTTTTAAGAGAGGTTCTGAAGCAAGATACTCCTTAAGCTGTTTCAAGCAAGATTCATGTTTTTCTTCCCAAAGTATCGTAGCTCCTTTCTTTAGCAAGTCGGTTAGTGGTGCAGCTTTAAGAGCATAGTCCTTTACAAAGATCCTGTACCATCCTGTGATACCTAAGAACCCTCTGACTTTGATTTGTGAAGTGGGTTGAGGCCATTCCATAATATCTTTGACTTTGTTAGGGTCAACAGAGACTCCTTCAGGTGAAATGATAAACCCTAAGTAACAGACCTTAGGGGTAAAGAAGGTACATTTGCTTTTCTTTGAATACAGCTTATTTTGGCGTAAAAGCTCTAACACTTTCATAACATGTCCTTCATGCTCTTCTTCTGATTTGGAATAAATTAAGATATCGTCAAAGAATACTAGGACAAAATCATCCAAGAATTCTCTAGAGATTTTGTGCATCAGACGATTGAAAGTTGCAGGAGCATTCGTAAGTCCGAAATCCATCACTGTAAATTTTTAATGACCATAACGAGTGTTGAAAGCTGTTTTGGAGATATCAGCCTCCTGGATTCGAATTTGATGATAGCCATATCGAAGATCGATCTTTGTGAATATTTTGGCTCCATGTAATGTGTCCAGCATCTCATCAATACGAGGAATTGGATATTTATTCTTGACGGTAACCTAATTTAAGCCCTATAATCTATGCAAAGTCGAAGAGAGCCATCCTTTTTCTTTTGGAAGAGAGCAGGTGCACCCCATGGAGATGTACTAGGTCGGATAAACCCTTGCTCAATCAACTACTTGAGCTGCTCCTTGAGTTCTATAGCCTCTGGAAGTGACATCTTGTATGGCGCTCTTGCAAATGGTTCACTACCTGGAAAAATTTTGATTTCATGGTCTACCTCCCTAGGTGGTGGTGGTTCAGAAAGTTCAGTGGGGAAAACATCCAAAAATTCTTCTAGCCACATTGGTTCAGGGTTGGAAGAAGATTTTTCTACTTTGTTTAGCTTCACTACAAAAATTTGTTGACCCTTGCGTAACCCTTTCAAAAGACGATTAGCTTTGACCAAGTAAGCTTTTGGTCGTCCACTCTGGCCTTGAATAGTGACTTCTTCACCTTGGTTGTCCACAAAAGTAACACTTTCTTGGGCACAATGGATATTGGCATTTTGACTGGCTAACCAATCCATTCCAAGAATTCCACATCATAGGCCGTCCTCTTCTTCCAACATTCCTTATATTTCCATTTCGCACACTTTGAGAGTTTGACATCTCTTTAGCTAAGGGTTTAGCTCTTAAAAGAGCATCTTGCAAATTTATAGGCCTCATGGATTCTAGACGTTGTCATGAGTTTTTTGGAGCAAGGGATTGCGCATATGTACATACACATGCATGGTGCATCGAATAAAGGATTGCCCATTTTCCAGAGCCACATGGTTACGTGGGTCCCACATGTGTACAGGTAGGACAATGTGTACATAGTGCATCGATTTTCATCGTTACTAGTACCAGTGTGTTTTTTCTACAATAATGAGGAGTTGGTAGCGCGTAAAACTTCTTGAGGAATCTATCCGCGGGCCGACGACATGAAGTAAGCAGGTGCGTCAGATGGCATCTAGTGGCGTCAGGAGGGCGAATGGGGTCAATACTTGCACGCGGAGAAGTACGGACACAACGGGGATGTTTTCTTATGATAGTTATGCAGAAAGGTCATCATGAGGACCACTGTTTGGGGCCACTTCACGTGGTGGCGATACGCATTATTGAAAAAAGTTGAGTGCCAGGTGTGCGGATGATGCAAAAAAGGTGACAACTATGCACTGTGAGGTCAGTTTTTGGCATGTTCGGGGTCCGTTTGAGGTCAACTAAAAGGCCAAGGGTGCCCAAGTAATAAAGCTAAGTGTGGGAACTGAAAAAACAGAGAGAAGACCAGAAAAAACGTGGAGAAGAGAGGAGGAACAGCCGCAGGTGTGTTTTTGGGGTTTTTGGAGCCTGTTTTGGCCGTAAACTGCTCATCCGAGGTCGGATTTGAGCACTTTAACATTGAAGACTGGGGTTTTGGGCCGTTCCAGACGCGATGGCGCTGTCCATTTTGTCAAATTCCTCACTTTTTTCTGTTTTTTTGGCTGTGTAAGTTTCTCCTATGAGCGAAGCTTCTGCTCCAATTTGTGATTGTATCTGGCATATTTTACTCATATTGTGTTATTTGTTTGCCCCATTGGTGTTGGCCCAAGCTCAATTGTATCTAAACATCAGAAATTCTTCTCTTTTGAGCTGAGTTTTTTGGGGAGGTGTGTGTGTGTGTGTCTGTGTGGAGTGGGCAAGTGGATAGTCTCTCTCCTCTCACTCCAGAAGTGTGTTCCCTGTCTCGGCCAGGTGTGTTGTGTAAGCCGAGTGGTGCCCCATAGTGTGTGTGTGTGTGTGTGTGTGTGTGTGTGTGTGTGTGTGTGTGTGTGTGTGTGTGTATCTTCCCAAGAGTGTGTGTTGGGTCGTTATAGAGGCGCAGTGTGTGTTTTCCTCCCGCTCACAACATGTATTTAAAGGAGCATTTAGCCCTTGGCAGAAACGGGCTACTTGTTGATCTGCGGTCATTGGCGGAGCATAGCGCCTAAGAGTTACAAATTTGGAGTAGTATTCTTCCACTATAAGATGAAACTGACATAAGTTGAAGAATTCATTCATCTTAAGGAATTCGTGTGCAGGTGGAAGATAACGTCCTTAGACAGCACACTTAATGTCTTCCCAAGTTTGAGTGTTTTGAGCTACTTGATTATCTTTGGAGTGTTGTTTCCACCAAAGCTTGGCATCCCCCGTGAGACGAAACATAGCCAACATTGCTTGGTTATCGGGAGTAGTACCAGTAAGTAGCAAAATAATCCTCCATCTCTTCGAGCCACACTTCTACATCACGCTCAGGGCTCCTTCCCCTTTGAAAGAGGGAAGTTTAGCTTGCTTGAGAAGTAGCTTTTTCTCTTGAAGAGATGTGTACACCGCACTCTGTTCAATACAGATTAAATGAAACTTTATTGGATACTCTAACTTTAATCCACTTTAAGGCAAGACTTGATCAGACAATAATACAAACAAAAGATAATATTAATCCAAACTTTATTTATATACACATTATTTGCTACCAAGGTTGGTAGTCTTTAGGTACAAGGATTGTAATGTCTCTATATTTTGAGTTTAGTGACTACAAAAGGATAGGCTAAAGGATCAAAATAATAAGTTTCCTTTGACCCTTGAAAGCTACGAGATACACATATGGGTCGAATCCTACCACCATGGATAACTTTTGTAACTTGGTTATAGACCCATTGAGTCTGAGATATCTTTTCTCCTCCCAAGGTAATGGTAGCATCCGGATTCTTAGTACCAATGAAAAGATAAACTTCGATGACTTTTAATTCCTCTGCCCATCGAAGTTTCTTGAGGTTGGTATCCATGCACCATATCTTATCAGCATCAATGGTATAGATTCCTCCAGATGGACTCCAGTTGATGCCCCATCCTCTATCCACCCTTGGGATAGGTGGTGCAAACACCCTATCCAAAATCATCATCACCCTTTTTCGAAACTGATAATTTGGTGATTGGCATGCATTTTCAAACATGATGGTGAACACCTGGAGTTTCTGGTAGGCTGAATGAACATTTTCCTGTACCAGGAAACTTCAGTCTTCAATACCATATAAAAACTCAAAACAATTTTTCTAGGTTCTTCTATTATTTCAAACATTTGCATCCTTCAATATCCAAACATCAATCTAAAAATCTCCCCAAGCTTTAACCTAGGCTCTAATACCAGTATGAGGTCCCTGCCCCTTTTTGAGAGGAGCGGAGTACCTTTGATAGGTCTCTAATCCTGAAAAAGAAAAACCAACGGACATTGCCTTAGCTACTACGTAGCCACGGGCATGAACTGTTAGTGAAGGATTACTCCTATCTCGCTATGGGGGAGCGTGACCACCATAACCCTATCTAAAAACTATCTATAATCAATTATACCTAAAAGTATAAATCTTAGAGTGACCAACCTATGCGCTTTTTTTCCCATGTTTCAGAAGCACAGCCGCCAAGGTTTGTCTCTTTTAAGATTTATGACTTTAAAAAAAAACAATTTCTAGCGTTGGAAAGTTACCCGACGCATCGGGTCCACCCGTCCATAGAATGATACTGTCGGGGTATCATTCTCCCACTTTCCACACCACACTCACCCTTCTTTTTTTATCTAATTACTACCACACTGTTTAAACATACATGTTCCTTTACTTTATTTATGATACTGGTTCGTTAAAACAACCCTTCAAACAGTATTACAAACAATAGTCAAACAAGAAGTCATCCAATTTTAAACCAACAACCCTTGGATTAAGTTCACTCAAGAATCTCTAGTGGCGCTATTATGTCCGATCGGTATGTACATTATTTATAAAAACTCTTGTCCTCATGAGCGTCCCATACCTCTCGACAAGTACTCGTTGTGCTAATCTGGACGTACTCCTGCCACAGCAACAACGGTGTCGATCTGGGCGTCGTCCTCATGCCACGGCAAAACACAACTGCAGTATCCATCTGGGCTAATCTGGGTGTACTCCCACCACAGCATCAGCGGTGCCATCCTGGGCGTCATCTCACGCCTCGGCAACTGCCACATAATACTAGCGCTAATAAGTAGAGAGACTTGAGAGAAACCATGCCGAAGGTTTTGGACAAACATTCTTTCCTATAGCAACCAGTTTAACCAGACATTCTGTAGATAAGTTGGAATATATGTGTGTGTATGTGTGTGTGTGCTATCTCTGTAGATGAAATTCTCATTCACCAATTTTATTGTCAATCAGATTAAGTAGAATTTTGAATAATACTAAAAATTGATTTAGTTGAAGTATAAAAATTGAAGTTAGTATTGGATTAGAACTGTGAAGCATAAAAGTAATGCATTCCTAAACTTTTACTCATAGTTTACACACTTAATTTTTGATTAATTACGATTATAGCAAATATTTGATGTATAGAAATTAGATGTAGAACAACAACACTAAGTGTGAATCCGAGTTGGCGAGGGTTCAAATTACAGAATCTCTTTGGAAACAAGGAGATTACTAGGAAAATTGACCAATTTAAAGTTCTAAGTGTATAATATAAGTGTAGTACAAAAAATGGCTCCAAAGCGTGCTCGAACCCAAGGCGCTAATGATCATGATAATATAACTGTAGTCAGAGGGTTCTTAGGTATCACAAGGTGGTACAAGATCTTTGTAAAGGACTATGCTCTTAAAGCTGCACCCAAGAATTCGAGGTGATCACATATGCTAGTAACCTTGCATTAGGAGGAGTCCTTACTCAAGAAGGAAGGCCTATAGCTTATAATACTCGGAAGCCTGATGCTAGTAACCTTGCATTAAGAGGATTCCTTACTCCAGAAGGAAGGCATGTAGCTTATACTACTCGGAAGCTTAGGATTCATGAAGTGAATTATGCTACACATGATTTAGAATTGCTAGAAGTTATTCACACTCTCAAGCTATGGAGACATTATCTATTGGGACAAAAATTCCAATTGGTAACAGATCACAAGAGTCTTAAGTGGATTTTTACCCAACCTAACCTTAACATGAGACAGAGGAGATGGATAGAGCTCATGCACGAATATGATTTTGATATTAAATTTAGACTAGGTAAGGATAATGTTGTGGCAGATGCCGGAAGCCGTAAAGCTTTTCTGGGGGCAATTTCCATGGCTAACAACCCTATTTTAGACAAGGTCTCGGATGCTACTGTTAGAGATACAGATTACCAGATGCTTGCTAGTATCCTACGTGAAGAGAGGGTATCATCAAATCAGCCTAAACCTCTACATTACTCCCTAGAAGATGGGAAAATTTACTATAGGAATCGACTATGCATACCTAAGGATTCTACCCTAAGGAATGCTATCCTATATGAAGCACATGATGGCCCAACTTCAGGACATCCAGGTTATCCCAAAACCATCAATGCAATTCGCAAAAGTTATTATTGGCAAGGTATGAAGGGTGATGTCCTTTGCTATGTCAAGCAGTGTTTGTCTTGTCAAAGGAATAAGGCAGAGAGACTAAAGATGCCAGGTAAATTACATCCTTTAGATATTCCCCAAATGAAATGGGAATGTATTAGCATGGACTTTAT
This sequence comes from Adiantum capillus-veneris, assembly GCF_014529385.1. Lineage (NCBI taxonomy): Eukaryota > Viridiplantae > Streptophyta > Polypodiopsida > Polypodiales > Pteridaceae > Adiantum > Adiantum capillus-veneris. Next base: position 141,660,000 of record NC_140934.1, read on the forward strand.
CACCGGGTTTCCTTCTGTTCAAGCTGGCTATTATTCAATCATGGTCATAGTCGACTTGCTTACTAAAGTGGCTCACTTAATCCCAGTCAAGACAACCTTTACAGCTTCAGATATTGCTCTTCTGTTTGTGAAGGAGGTTTTCAGAATTCATGGTTTACCCAAGAGGATTGTCAGCGATCGTGATGCCAAGTTTACTTCAAAGTTTTGGGTATCATTGTTTCAAGCTATTGGAACCCAATTATGTTTTAGTACTGCTTTATCATCCTCAAACTGATGGCCAAACTGAAAGAGTTAATCAAGTAATTGAAGACATCCTCAGAGCCTACTGCAATAGAGAACCTCGCAAGTGGATTCAATACCTACCCTTGGTAGAGTATGCATACAATTCCTCTACTCATAGAAGTATTGGAATGACACCTTTTAATACTCTTTATGGTAAAGAATGTTTATCACCTCTTAACTTTTCTGACCCCACTATACGGGATTCAAGCGGCTCAAGATCGACAAAAGAAGTACGCTGAATTAAAAAGATCTGATCGGATTTTCAAAGAAGGTGACAAAGTTTTCTTACGAGTAAAGCTCAAAAAGAGTCTCTCGGAAGGTATAAGAAGCCTAGCTACCGATATTGTGGACCTTACGAAATAACCAAGGTTGTAAGCGATCAAGCTTATAGACTAAAACTCCCTTCTCATCTCAAAGTGCATGATGTATTTCATGTAAGTCTGTTAAAACCTTATGTATATAACCCTGACCATATCCTTGATGATGAGCAAATCATTTTACCTACTCAAGATGTTCTACAACTCCAACCTGATACTATTTTAGAAACTCGGGAGAGAAAGCTTAGGAATAGATCCATCAAAGAACATCTTATCTTATGGTTTTCCCTATAAAAGATGCTACTTGGGAAGATGAGACATCCCTTCTTAAGGATTACCCTTCACTGTTCTTGAGATGAGGGCATCTCAAATTCTAAGTTGGGGAGATTGTAAGGTCTCTACTTTCAAATTTCACACAAGTTCTATTACCCATTTGATTCTTTTTTAACCATCACTCATTATTTAAGATATTCGAGTTCAAATTATGAATCGCAGGTTCAGAAAACCTAGAATTTAAAATTTACGCTACAAAATTCTGACATGTTTAGCTATATGAATCACTAACTAACTTATTGCAAGACTTATTTACTGATTGTAGAATTTTCTTTTACTACTGTAAAGTTAATATAAGACTGTAAAGTTGAACTTAAAAATTTAAAGTAAATTATTATTAAGAAAATAAATAAAATAATTATAAAGACAAAAGAATACACAGGGATGACAAATGAAGGCACATAGACTCACCTAGACTCACATAGGAGGGGACGAAGTGGGACACACTGTCACATGAAAAGGAGAGGCTAGTCTTGACTAATCTTAATGAGGGGGGGCTATGTGGCCTTATCTTTTGATGATAATGACAAAGTGGTCAAGCTGATGGGTACCACAGCCTGACAAGGGTACCAAAAACGCGGGTATGATTTTTTGGGGAAAATTAAAAAATTAAAAAAAAATATTTTTATTAAAAAATAAATAAAAAAATATCTTTTTTTGGAAAAAAAGTTAGACGTTTTCTTTTCTGCTATAAATAGAGCATCCATGCTCACACTTTAAACATAGAGATTGCCTCTATAGCGCTCACGAAGTGTTGCCACTTCTCTTAGAGAGAAGGCGTCCACAAACCACTAAGAGAGCAAAAACTCTAGTGGACTAATAAAGTGCATATTAATGAAGCATTCAATTAACTTTAGGAATGATGTATGTGTGCTATCTCTTACTCTAATCTCTCTAATAGATTAGTAAGATTCAATTAGCTATGTGTGTGTGTGTGCTATCTCTTACTCTAATCTCTCTATTAGATTAGTAAGATTCAATTAGTTTTAAGAACGATATGTGTGTGTGTGCTATCTCTTACTCTAATCTCTCTAATAGATTAGTAAGATTCAATTAGCTATGTGTGTGTGTGTGTGTGTGTGTGCTATCTCTTACTCTAATCTCTCTAATAGATTAGTAAGATTCAATTAGCTATGTGTGTGTGTGTGCTATCTCTTACTCTAATCTCTCTAATAGATTAGTAAGATTCAATTAGTTTTAAGAAGGATATGTGTGTGTGTGTGCTATCTTTTACTCTAATCTCTCTAATAGATAGTAACATTCAATTAGTTTTAAGAAGGATATGTGTGTATGTGTGCTATCTCTTAGTCTAATTTCTCTAATAGATTAGTAAGATTCAATTAGCTTTAAGAAGGATATGTGTGTGTGCGTGCTATCTCTTACTCTAATTTTCCTAATAGATTAGTAAGATTCAATTAACTTTAGAGAAGATGTGAGTGTATGTTTTCTCTTACTCTAATCTCTCTAAGTATACCTACTCTGTACTAGCACACACACTTACTCTAATTTTCCTAATAGATTAGTAAGATTCAATTAACTTTAGAAAAGATGTGAGTGTATGTTTTCTCTTACTCTAATCTCTCTAAGTATACCTACTCTGTACTAGCACACACACACACACATATTCTTTTTAAAACTAATTGAATCTTACTAATCTATTAGAGAGATTAGAGTAAAAGATAGCACACACACACACACATATCCTTCTTAAAGCTAATTGTATCTTACTAATCTGTTAGAGAGATTAGAGTAAGAGATAGCACACATACACACACATATCCTTCTTTAAGCTAATTGAATCTTACTAATCTATTAGAGAGATTAGAGTAAAAGATATCACACATACACACATATCCTTCTTAAAACTAATTGAATCTTACTAATCTATTAGAGAGATTAGAGTAAGAGATAGCACACATATACACACATATCCTTCTTAAAGCTAATTGAATCTTACTAATCTATTAGAGAGATTAGAGTAAGAGATAGCACACATACACACATATCCTTCTTAAAGCTAATTGAATCTTACTAATCTATTAGAGAGATTAGAGTAAAAGATAGCACACATACACACATATCCTTCGTAAAACTAATTGAATCTTACTAATCTATTAGAGAGATTAGAGTAAGAGATAGCGCGCACACACACACATAGCTAATTGAATCTTACTAATCTATTTGAGATATTAGAGTAGGAGATAGCACACATACATCATTCCTAAAGTTAATTGAATGCTCAATTAATACGCACCTTATTAGTCCACTAGAGTTTTTGCTCTCTTAGTGGTTTGTGGACGCCTTCTCTCTAAGAGAAGTGGCAGCACTTCGTGAGCACTATAGAGGCAATGTCTATGTCTAAAGTGTGAGCATGGATTCTCTATTTATAGCAAAAAAGAAAACGTCCAACTTTTTTTTTCAAATAAAATTAATTTTATTTTAAATTTGTTTTTGGGGGCAATTTTAATGGCTAACAACCCTATTTTAGACAAGGTCTCGGATGCTGCTGTCAGAGATGCAGATTAATAGATGCTTGCTAGTATCCTAGGTGAAGAGAGGGTATCATCAAATCAGCTTAAACCACTTTGTCATTATCATCAAACCATAAGGCCACACAGCCTCCCCTCATTAAGATTAGTCAAGACTAGCCTCTCCTTTTCATGTGACAATGTGTCCCACTTTGTCCCCTCCTATGTGAGTCCAGGTGAGTCCATGTGCCTTCATTTGTCATCCTTGTGTATTCTTTTGTTTTTATAATTATTTTATTTATTTCCTTAATGATAATTTACTTTACATTTTTAAGTTAAACTTTACAGTAGTAAAAGAAAATTCTACAATCAGTAAATAAGTCTTGCAATAAGTTAGTTAGTGATTCATATAGCTAAACATGTCAGAATTTTGTAGCATAAATTTTAAATTCTAGGTTTTCTCAACCTACGATTCATAATTTGAACTCAAATATATTAAATAAAGAGTGATGGTTTTAAAAAAAAATCAAATGCGTAATAGAACTTGTGTGAAATTTCAAAGTAGAGACCTTACAATCTCCCCAACTTAGAATTTGAGATGCCCTCATCTCAAGAACAATGAAGGGTAATCGTTAAGAAGGGATGTCTCATCTTCCCAAGTAGCATCTTCTATAGGGAAATCCTTCCATAAGATATTATATTCTTTGATGGATCTATTCCTAAGCTTTCTCTCCCGAGTTTCTAGGATAGTATCATGTTGGAGTTGTAGAACATCTTGAGCAGGTAAAATGATTTGCTCATCATCAAGGATATGGTTAGGGTTATATACATAAGTTTTTAACAGACTTACATGAAATACATCATGCACTTTGAGATGAGAAGGGAGTTTTAGTCTATAAGCTTGATAACTTACAACCTTGGTTATTTCGTAAAGTCCACAATATCGGTAGCTAAGCTTCTTATACCTTCCGAGAAACAGATTGCTCTTTTTGGGCTTTACTCATAAGAAACCTTTGTCACCTTCTTTGAAAATCCGATCATATCTTTTTAAGTCGGCGTACTTCTTTTGTCGATCTTGATCCGCTTGAATATCCCTTCGAATAGCTTTGGTTTGAGCTTCCATTTCTTCAAGCATTTTCTTTGAGGCTTCTACCCTTATAGTGGGGTCAGAAAAGTTAAGAGGTGATAAACATCCTTGACCATAAAGAACATTAAAAGGTGTCATTCCAATACTTTTATGAGTAGAGGAATTGTATGCGTACTCTACCAAGGGTAGGTATTGAATCCACTTGCGAGGTTCTCTATTGCAGTAGGCTCTGAGGATGTCTTCAATTACTTGATTAACTCTTTCAGTTTGGCCATCAGTTTGAGGATGATAAGCAGTACTAAAACATAATTGGGTTCCAATAGCTTGAAACAATGATACCCAAAACTTTGAAGTAAACTTGGCATCACGATCGCTGACAATCCTCTTGGGTAAACCATGAATTCTTAATTTGAACTCGAATAATTTTTATTTCCTTGTGCGGAACCTCTTGACCAAGTTAATTCAAAATTATTTTCTCACACTTATTAGTCTCATGTTAAGGTTAGGTTGGGTAAAAATCCACTTAAGACTCTTGTGATCTGTTACCAATTGGAATTTGCATCCCAATAGATAATGTCTCCATAGCTTGAGAGCATGAATAACTGCTAGCAATTCTAAATCATGTGTAGCGTAATTCACTTCATGAATCCTAAGCTTTCGAGAAGTATAAGCTATAGGCCTTCCTTCTTGAGTAAGGACTCCTCCTAATGCAAGGTTACTAGCATCTGTGATCACCTCGAATTCTTGGGTGAAGTCTAGAAGTTTTAAGAGAGGTTCTGAAGCAAGATACTCCTTAAGCTGTTTCAAGCAAGATTCATGTTTTTCTTCCCAAAGTATCATAGCTCCTTTCTTTAGCAAGTCGGTTAGTGGTGTAGCTTTAAGAGCATAGTCCTTTACAAAGATCCTGTACCACCTTGTGATACCTAAGAACCATCTGACTTCAGTTTGTGAAGTGGGTTGAGGCCATTCCACAATATCTTGGACTTTGTCGGGGTCAACAGAGACTATTTAGGTGAAATGATAAACCCTAAGTAACAGACCTTAGGGGTAAAGAAGGTACATTTTCTTTTCTTTAAATACAGCTTATTTCGGCATAAAAGCTCTAACACTTTCCTAACATGTCCTTCATGCTCTTCTTCTGATTTGAAATAAATTAAGATATCGTTAAAGAATACTAGGACAAAATCGTCCACAAATAATTCTCTAAAGATATCGTGCATCAGACGATTGAAAGTCTTCTATTATTGAAACTTTTACCTGCTCAAGATGTTCTACAACTCCAACCTGATACTATCCTAGAAACTCGGGAGAGAAAGCTTAGGAATAGATCCATCAAAGAACATCTTATCTTATGGAAGGATTTCCCTATAGAAGATGCTACTTGGGAAGATGAGACATCCCTTCTTAAGGATTACCCTTCACTGTTCTTGAGATGAGGGCATCTCAAATTCTAAGTTGGGGAGATTGTAAGGTCTCTACTTTCAAATTTCACACAAGTTCTATTACGCATTTGATTTTTTTTTAACCATCACTCATTATTTAATATATTCAAGTTCAAATTATAAATTGTAGGTTGAGAAAACCTAGAATTTAAAATTTACGCTACAAAATTCTGACATGTTTAGCTATATGAATCACTAACTAACTTATTGCAAGACTTATTTACTGATTGTAGAATTTTCTTTTACTACTGTAAAGTTAATATAAGACTGTAAAGTTTAACTTAAAAATGTAAAGTAAATTATCATTAAGGAAATAAATAAAATAATTATAAAGACAAAAGAATACACAGGGATGACAAATGAAGGCACATGGACTCACCTGGACTCACATAGGAGGAGACAAAGTGGGACACACTCTCACATGAAAAGGAGAGCCTAGTCTTTACTAATCTTAATGAGGGGGGGCTGTGTGGCCTTATCTTTTGATGATAATGACAAAGTGGTCAAGCTGATGGGTACCACAAGGGTACCAAAAACGCGGGTATGATTTTTTGGGGAAAATAAAAAATAAAAAATAATTTAAAAATATTTTTTTTGAAAAAAACAAGTTGGACGTTTTCTTTTTTGCTATAAATAGAGCATCCATGCTCACACTTTAGATATAGAGATTGCCTCTATAGCGCTCACGAAGTGCCGCCACTTCTCTTAGAGAGAAGACGTCCATAAACCACTAAGAGAGCAAAAACTCTAGTGGACTAATAAGGTGCGTATTAATTAAGCATTCAAAAAACTTTAGGAATGATGTATGTGTGCTATCTCTTACTCTAATCTCTCTAATAGATTAGTAAGATTCAATTAGCTATGTGTGTGTGTGTGTTATCTCTTAGTCTAATCTCTCTACTAGATTAGTAAGATTCAATTAATTTTAAGAAGGATATGTGTGTGTGTGCTATCTCTTACTCTAATCTCTCTAATAGATTAGTAAGATTCAATTAGCTATGTGTGTGTGTGTGTGTGTGCTATCTCTTACTTTAATCTCTCTAATAGATTAGTAAGATTCAATTAGTTTTAAGAAGGATATGTGTGTGTGTGTGTGCTATCTTTTACTCTAATCTCTCTAACAGATAGTAACATTCAATTATTTTTAAGAAGGATATGTGTGTATGTGTGCTATCTCTTACTCTAATTTCTCTTATAGATTAGTAAGATTCAATTAGCTTTAAGAAGGATATGTATGTGTGCGTGCTATCTCTTACTCTAATTTCCCTAATAGATTAGTAAGATTCAATTAACTTTAGAAAAGATGTGAGTGTATGTTTTCTCTTACTCTAATCTCTCTAAGTATACCTACTCTCTCTAGTTAGTACATCTTCACTATTAACTTATGTATATATAGTTAATTGAAAGTTAATACATAAGAGAACTAATCATATTCTTATTATACATGATGAAATTCTCATTCACCAATTTTATTGTCAACAATCAGATTAAGTAGAATTTTGAATAATACTAAAAATTGATTTAGTTGAAGTATAGAAATTGAAGTTAGAATTGGATTAGAAATGTGAAGCATAAAAGTAATGCATTCCTAAACTTTCACTCACAGTTTACACACTTAATTTTTGATTAATTACGATTAGCAAATATTTGATGTATAGAAATTAGATGTAGAACAACAACACTAAGTGTGAATCCGAGTTGGCGAGGGTTCAAATTAAAGACTCTCTTTGGAAACAAGGAGATTACTAGGAAAATTGACCAATTTAAAGTTCTTAGTGTATAATATAAGTGTAGTACAAAAAAATGGCTCCAAAGCGTGCTCGAACCCAAGGCGCTAATGATCATGAAGCTGGTACAAGTAACAGTGGAACTCCTGCGGAACATGTTATGTCTCGACCAAATGAACCAATCGGAGCTATGGTATAGGTTAGTATTGCAGTTCAAGTTATGCATCATTGCATATGCGAGACCATAGGAATATATTATTTACCTTATAAAAAGAAAACACGAACCGAAACCAAGGGGCTTAACCCCAAGAAATTCGGCATATGTTTGACAAGTAGGAAAGAATGTCTAGTTAAACATGTTGCTATAGGAAAGAATGTTTGTCCAAAACCTTCGGTATGGTTTCTCTCAAGTCTCTCTACTTATAAGCGCTGGCATTATGTGGCAGTCTTGTAAGTCTGTAATAACCTTATGTATATAACCCTGACCATGTCCTTGATGATGAGCAAATCATTTTACCTGCTCAAGATGTTCTACAACTCCAACCTGATACTATCCTAGAAACTCGGGAGAGAAAGCTTAGGAATAGAGCCATCAAAGAACATCTTATCTTATGGAAGGATTTCCCTATAGAAGATGCTACCTGGGAAGATCAAAAATGTGCGGTCTTGCCAGGAAAGCGCCGGGCTTATGGCTGTGAGAGTTTGTGAGAGAACTCAACAAAAACTATATGAAGGAGTTAAACCATAGATGCCATGAAGACTAGGGTTTGGAAAGAAGTGCAATCAAAGAAGACCCACTCTTTCTCTCTTGCACTCACACACACAAAGAAAGAACACAAAAGAGATTGTCAAAACAACACAAAGATGAAAACATCAAGGCTATGGTCATATCGTATCATGGGTAGTATGAAAGGGTTAATAGATGAGTTAATGGCATTCAATCTTGGCTACCCAAATAGGCTATGAATTGTTCTTTGGAATTGTAGTTTTGTGCTTACCATAATATATATATTTTGTCTAGTGATTGGGATTAATTGTGTACAAATCCTCTTCGTTCATAGCAAGATAACTACGCTTACGTCAAAAGAAAAGTTATAGTCTATGAGAGGTAGTATAATGGGATCCGGTGATAGAAGTATTTCATTGAGCCTTTCAGGGCCAAAGAGAAACACTATACATTGTTGAAAGTGTATTTTACGGCTAATCCATACGTTAATTATAATAGATCGTACAGAGTGAAAGCGATAGAAATTATCATCATGTGGATTATTCATTTAGGATAACTCTAGTATGTGCAAAATGTAGATATGAGAGAAGAGAAGGGAAGAGAAGAGAAGAGAGTTTCCCTCCCAAGCCCTATTCTTGCCCGTAGGCAATAAGGATACTACGGGGAGAGATGTACATGTAGCAAGGAGAACCTAAAATGTGTAGAGAGGATGAATTACTAAGAGTGAGAAAGATAGGTTTGGTTAAGGAGATGAGATTAGAGATATATACATATGCCGGACTAGAGATGAAAAAGAAAACAACGAGAAATCAAGAAAACATCAATGTAGAACACATCTTACTTGACAAACCCTTCGGCATGATTATTGATGGAGAGAGAAGAAGAAGGGAGAATTCAACTTTGATTGATACGCCAAGTCCATGACCTTCTTTGATTAGAGTTGATCTTGCAACGATAGCATGCAAGAATGGCTAGTCTTACTCTAGGAGAAAGTGTAGACTTAGGCTTATATTAATGGCTAAGTACAATTTGGCATTACTACTCCCTTAGTTGACCCTTGCGTAACCCTTTCAAAAGACGATTAGCTTTGACCAAGTAAGCTTTTCGTCGTCCATTCTGGCCTTGAATAGTGACTTCTTGACCTTGGTTGTCCACAAAAGTAACACTTCCTTGGGCACAATGGATATTGGCATTATGATTGGCTAACCAATCCATTCCAAGAATTCCGTCATAGATTCTTATGGGTAAGGTTCTAATAGATAGTAACATTCAATTAGTTTTAAGAAGGATATGTGTGTATGTGTGCTATCTCTTACTCTAATTTCTCTAATAGATTAGTAAGATTCAATTAGCTTTAAGAAGGATATGTGTGTGTGCGTGCTATCTCTTACTGTAATTTTCCTAATAGATTAGTAAGATTCAATTAACTTTAGAAAAGATGTGAGTGTATGTTTTCTCTTACTCTAATCTCTCTAAGTATACCTACTCTCTCTAGTTAGTACATGTTCACTATTAACTTATGTATAGTTAATTGAAAGTTAATACATAAGAGAACTCATCATATTCTTATTATACATGATGAAATTCTCATTCACCAATTTTATTGTCAATCAGATTAAGTAGAATTTTGAATAATACTAAAAATTGATTTAGTTGAAGTATAGAAATTGAAGTTAGAATTGGATTAGAAATGTGAAGCATAAAAGTAATGCATTCCTAAACTTTCACTCATAGTTTACACACTTAATTTTTGATTAATTACGATTAGCAAATATTTGATGTATAGAAATTAGATGTAGAACAACAACACTAAGTGTGAATCCGAGTTGGCGAGGGTTCAAATTACAGAATCTCTTTGGAAACAAGGAGATTACTAGGGAAATTGACCAATTTAAAGTTCTAAGTGTATAATATAAGTGTAGTCAGAGGGTTCTTAGGTATCACAGGGTGGTACAGGATCTTCGTAAAGGACTATGCTCTTAAAGCTGCACCACTAACCGACTTGCTAAAGAAAGGAGCTACGATACTTTGGGAAGAAAAACATGAATCTTGCTTTAAACAGCTTAAGGAGTATCTTGCTTCAGAACCTCTCTTAAAACTTCCAGACTTCACCCAAGATATCGAGTTGATCACAGATGCTAGTAACCTTGCATTATGAGGAGTCCTTACTCAAGAAGGAAGGCCTGTAGCTTATAATTCTCGGAAGCTTAGGATTCATGAAGTGAATTATGCTACACATGATTTAGAATTGCTAGCAGTTGTGCACGCTCTCAAGCTATGGAGACATTATCTATTGGGACGAAAATTCCAATTGGTAATAGATCACAAGAGTCTTAAGTGGATTTTTACCCAACCTAACCTTAACATGAGATAGAGGAGATGGATAGAACTCATGCACGAATATGATTTTGATATTAAATTTAGACCAGGTAAGGATAATGTTGTGGCAGATGCCCTAATCCGTAAAGCTTTTCTGGGGGCAATTTCCATGGCTAACAACCCTATTTTAGACAAGGTTTCGGATGTTGCTGTTAGAGATGCAGATTACCAGATGCTTGCTAGTATCCTACGTGAAGAGAGGCATCTACCACAAGATTATCCTTACCTGGTCTAATTTTAATATCAAAATCATATTCGTGCATGAGCTCTATCCATCTCCTCTGTCTCATGTTAAGGTTAGGTTGGGTAAAAATCCACTTAAGACTCTTGTGATCTGTTACCAATTGGAATTTTCGTCCCAATAGATAATGTCTCCATAGCTTGAGAGCGTGCACAACTGCTAGCAATTCTAAATCATGTGTAGCATAATTCACTTCATGAATCCTAAGCTTTCGAGAAGTATAAGCTACAGGCCATCCTTCTTGAGTAAGGACTCCTCCTAATGCAAGGTTACTAGCATCTGTGATCACCTCGAATTCTTGGGTGAAGTCTGGAAGTTTTTAGAGAGGTTCTGAAGCAAGATACTCCTTAAGCTGTTTGAAGCAAGATTTATGTTTTTCTTCCCAAAGTATCGTAGCTCCTTTCTTTAGCAAGTTGGTTAGTGGTGAAGCTTTAAGAGCATAGTCCTTTACGAAGATCCTGTACCACCCTGTGATACCTAAGAACCCTGTGACTTTGGTTTGTGAAGTGGGTTGAGGCCATTCCACAATAGCTTTGACTTTGCCAGGGTCAACAGAGACTCCTTCAGGTGAAATGATAGGCAACAACACTCAGGAAATTAACTTATGTATATAACCCTGACCATGTCCTTGATGATACCACACACACATATCCTTCTTGTTGGAGCTATATATGGCTCACTCTACTCGACTTGGTCTCACCTATATATTTATATCTTGTCCTCAATATGAATCAGTCTTTGGGAGCGTATATGGTGTGTCTCTTGTCTTGTCTCTCTCTCTTTCTCTCTACATCTCAACATGGTATCAGTGCGGTAACGATCATGCGCCGATTCAATTCATGGTGACAAAACAGTATGTGTATGCGATTTACATGTAAGATTCAAAATTGCTACAAATTCTATTTTTGAGCATTGATTCTTGTTAACTGTGGTTGTTTTGTGTTAAGAAGAATATGATTAGTGTTTTGTGTGGCGTTTATTGCTAATCAATCTAATCGTTGATTACGTTTTCTTGTTGATGACACCCTGAACTTCATCTCAATTGTTCGGGGTGTTTTGCTCAAAATTTGGAGAAATAGGAAAAGCACTATGGAGCATAGCGCAATGGCACTTTTCATCCAAAACTTGTTCGTCTCCTCGAGTTCTTCGATTTGAGTTCTAGGTTTGCGTCAATCGAAGTTCGCAGCAGAAAGTTATGTTGTTTTTACTGCAATTGAGCTTGACGCAGCTTTCTTCGTCCTACTTCTTCGTGAAGCGTCCGCGATCGTTTTTCTTATTTTGGCGTTAACTTTTTCTAGAAGATTTAGCTTTTTGCTATTCGTATTGTGGCCGTCAATCTTGCGTCTCACGCCACTCTATTTTGAGGACTCTTTTATTATTAACGTCTCCTTTACCCTGCCTTTTTTGGGTGACATCTCTCACATCTTTGGACGTTGCTTGAGCATCCTTCTTACGTTTATCGTTGACAGAACATAGTCCTCATATCTCTCTCATTCTCCATTGCGGCCTTCACCATATATGGTGTGCAGATTCTGCGATCTTATCTTATACGTCTTCTCGCAACAAGATATGGCTATGAATATTCTCGTCAACGGCTTTCCTTCTGGCCAGCGTTCTGTTCCTCCTTTCCAAAGTCAAGGTTTTCCAGGCTGGAAAGCAAAGATATTGTTAATTTTTGAAGGCGATGAACTCTCCGATGTTGTTCTTGGAAATCGTGTTTGTCCACCTCAGCCTGTTGATACGGATAATGATAGCATGCTTATCACTGAAGGACCTAGATTTGAAGATTGAAATGTTGCCTATACGGATTGGCAACAACATGATAAAGCAGCTCGTCGGTATATTCTTTCTGCTCTTACTGATTCCCTTTTGCTTGATAAGTATGAACTGCCTACTTCTCACGACGTATGGAAGTATCTTATTGCAAACTTTTAGAAGAAATCTGTCACAGAAATACTTTATTTGAGAGGGTTGCTTAACACGTTACAATATGAAGTTGGTAATGCCATGACGGGACATATTGAATCTTTAAAATCTATTATTAATCAACTTGCTGCTGTCGATGATCCTGTTCCACAAAAGCAACTGATTACACTTCTCCTTGATACGGTGAAGGACTCTTCTTATGATAACATTGTTACTATTCTCTCTAATAAAGATGGTCTTGATTTCGACCAAGCCTGCATGTCTTTAATTGAATACTCTCAACGTCAAGAACGTCGTAATGCTGGTCATGATACAGCTATGATTTCACAAGAGGAGACTGAGTCACAACAGATGGAACGTGCTTTTCATGCTCGAAGGCATCCATTTCAACGAGGAAACCGCTGAGGTGGCCGTCGCGGTAATATTTTCTCTCGTCTCAAATTTCCTAATAAGCAATGTTCTTACTGCAACAGAAATGGCCATACTGAAGATAATTGTTGAGCACATCAATATGATGAAGAACACAATATTACCACAAAACAACCATGTGTATCTAGAAACTCTTCTTCTTCTTCTTGTGAATATTGTGGACGATCTTATCATCCCACTCATATGTGCTATAAGCGTCGATTCGACACAGATCGGAATAGAGCATATGCTACTGAACATCGAAACAACATTGTACCAGAAACAAGTTGCATCCTATGTTCAGTTGCTCCAGACAGAATACTTCGTGTACGTGATGGATCACCTTTTACTGTCAATTCTGGTGCTACAGGAAATATGACATATCAGTCTAAGTGGCTCCATAACTATCATCCACTGCAAGTTCAACGTGTTGTTTATCTTGCTGCTGATGATACTACTTGTCAAGTAAAGAGTATTGGAGACTTATATCTTGGTACCTTATCTTCTTTCACTCGAATTTTGCGAGGAGTATTACATGTACCAAATCTTCAACGTAATCTTCTTTCAGTTGCTAGACTTGTTGATCTTGGTCTGTTTGTTGGATTTGATCATACCAAATGCCAAATTGAGAAACATGGATAGACTATAGCCACTGCTCCTCGAAACGGTAATTTGTCTGAACTCTCTCTCAACGATGTTGTAGCAAATGTTGTCACTACTCCAGGTGATCATGATTGCAAAGTATGGCATCACCATTTTGTTCATGCTGATTTCTCAAAACTCCTTGATCTTCAACGTCGTGATCTTGTTCATGGCATGGATCTTAAAGCCCATCCCCATATGGGAATTTGTGAATTTTGTGCTCTTGGGAAATACAATCGTAAACCCTTTCCTCTTTCAAATACAACTCATTCTCATGACATATTGGATCTTGTTCATACTGATATATGTGGACCTCTACCTTCTTCGAGATCACAATATCGCTACTTCATTACTTTCATTCATGATTTCTCAAGGTATATGACTGTATTTCTACTTAGACAAAAATCTGAAGCCTTATCTGTTTTCAAACAATTCCACAAGGTTGCGGAACTTCAAACTGGTCGTCACCTTAAGAAGCTTCGTAGTGACAATGGAGGCGAATATGTTTCTCGAGAGTTTGTGAGTTATTGTGCTGACAGTGGAATTCATCATGAACACACTATTCCATATTCGCCTCAACAGAACGGTGTTGCTGAACGAAAGAATCGCACTATTCTCAATGTTGCAAGATGTATGCTGATTCATTCTGGCTTATCTCGTGTTTTTTGGGCTGAAGTTACTTTGACAGCAGTATTTATTCAGAATCATCTTCCTACTACTGTACCCTCTAGTAAGATACCCATCACAGCATGGACAGGTGACATTCTTTCTGTATCTCATTTTTGAACTTTTGGATGTATTGCTTATATTCATGTTCTCAAAGAAACACGAACAAAGCTTGATGCTCCTGGTCTTAAAGTTATTTTTATTGGATATTCTGACACTTCCAAAGGCTACAAATTCTATGACCCTTCCTCCAAGAAAGTAATTGTGAATCGTGATGCTACTTTTAACGAACAGCTTATGGGAGGCTCATGGTCCATGGATGATTCTGATGATACTAAATCATTGCTTCAGGCTTTTCCATTTCTTTCAGAAGATGAAACTCTTCCTATAGAGCAACTTTCCTCTTCACAACCATCCATTTCGAATGTTGCCAATGATGACATTGATATTTTTGTTGATCTGCCTATTGATTTTGAACATGGCTCATGTCATGTTTATGATGACGATATTGCTGATAATGCTTTTTCTACTTCCGAAGATCCCATTAATTATGATAAAGCTATCTCTTCACCACAAAAGGATCAATGGCAAGAGGCTATGGAAGCAGAGTACGATTCTCTTATCTCTAAAGGTACATGGATACTAACTGAATTATCTCCTGGTCGTACATCTATTAAATGTAAGTGGGTGTATAAGACAAAAGTAAAAGCAGATGGATCTTTTAGTTCAAGGCGCGTTTAGTTGCAAAAGGTTACTCCCAAGTAGATGGTGTTGATTATCAAGAGACTTTTTCACCAGTTGTTCGCATTACAAGTGTTCGAGTTTTATTGGCATTTGCTGTTCAATTTGATTTAGAAGCTCATCAAATGGATGTGCGAAATGCTTTTCTTAATGGTGACTTGGAAGAGGAAATTTATATGGAACAACCAGAAGGGTTTGTTATTCCAGGTAAAGAAGACCTTGTTGCTCAACTCCATAAGGCACTATATGGTCTCAAACAAGCTTCGCGAGCCTGGTATACAAAATTTGATCTTTTTCTCACCTCTAAAGGATTCATCTCTTGCTCGTCAGACCCCAACTTATACATAAAACTCCAAGGTAGCAGTTTTGTGATTCTTGCTCTTTATGTGGATGATACCATCCTTGTTTCCAATGATTTGGAAAATAGTCTTTTGCATTTGATATGGTGGATCTTGGAGAGATTCACTCGTGTCTTGGCATTCAAATCCAACGGAACCATACAAAAGGTATTTTATTCCTTCGACAGTCAAAGTTTATTGTAGATACTATTCAAAAATTTGGTATGGAATCTGCACATTCAGCCAACACACCTTGTCTTGCGAGCTCTACGAAGAACACTTCTGACAATTGCGGTCAACTTGTCACAAATCAACCTTATGCTAACTTGATTGGATGTCTTCAGTTTGTTGGCATGAACACTCGTCCTGATATTCTGTTGTTTGCTGCTAATTATCTTGGACAATATCTTGCATGTCCTTCTCTTAAGCATTGGTCTGCTGCAAAGCGTGTATTGAAATATTTGAAAGGCACTACAAATTTTGGTTTAGTCTATCGACGACAACTCACATCGGATTCTATGCAATCTCTTTCTCTTTTGGGTTACACAGATGCAGACTGGGCAAGCTCACATTTATCTATGTGATCTACTAGTGGAAATTGCTTCTTTATAAATGGTTGTCTTGTATCTTGGACCAGCAAGAAACAACGTTGTGTTGCAGTTTCTACGACTGAGTCAGAATATGTTGCGACATCATTTGCAGCTCGTGAGTTGATTTGGCTTCGACAAATGCTGGTTGATATTGATTACTCTCCTCTTTCTAGCACACCCTTGCGGTGTGACAACCAAAGTGCTATTAGTCTTGCAAAAGACTATGTTCAACATAATAAGTCAAAGCACATTGCTGTCCATTATCATTATGTCAGGTATGAAGTACGCAAAGGAACCATTATGGTTGAACACTGTCCAAGTGACCAGGTGATTGCAGACATTTTGACCAAAGGCCTCAACGACTCACGTTTCATTCTCTTGCGCTCGGAGCTTGGAGTTGCTTCGGCCTCACTCTTTCTAGATTAGCTTATTTGCTATTGTAATAGCTTTGTACATATGACATTGTAATCTTTTAAGTACCATGCACTATGCACACTCCACATTTGCACATTGTGATCTCTAAGTCACTTGAATATTTGTACATAGATACACAATTCACTTTCACATCATCATCGTTGGTTCATATTTTCACATTGTATAGGGGCTTGGGTTTTTCCCTTGAACTCCCCAAGGGTTTTTTCATCCAAAGCTACAGACCTTTGTTTGAGTGGGGGTGTTGGAGCTATATATGGCTCACTCTACTCAACTTTGTCTCACCTATATATTTGTATCTTGTCCTCAATATGAATCAGTCTTTGGGAGCGTATATGGTGTGTCTCTTGTCTCGTCTCTCTCTCTTTCTCTCTACATCTCAACACTTCTTAAAACTAATTGACTTCTTGTAGATAACCCTGACCATGTCCTTGTGTGTAGATGAATACTTATGTATATTCAAGTCTCTTAAAACCTTATGTATATAACCCTGACCATGTCCTTGATGATGAGCAAATCATTTTACCTGCTCAAGATGTTCTACAACTCCAACCTGATACTATCCTAGAAACTCGGGAGAGAAATCTTAGTAATAGATCCATCAAAGAACATCTTATCTTATGGAAGGATTTCCCTATAGAAGATGCTACTTGGGAAGATGAGACATCCCTTCTTATGGATTACCCTTCACTGTTCTTGAGATGAGATTCTATGGTCTCGCATATGCAATGATGCATAACTTGAACTGCAATACTAACCTGTACCATAGCTCTGATTGGTCCGATTGGTGGAGATATAACATGTTCCGCAGGAGTTCCATCGTTACCTGTACAAGCTTCATGATCATTAGCGCCTTGCGTTCGAGCATGCTTTGGAGCCATTTTTTTGTACTACACTTATATTATACACTTAGAAATTTAAATTGGTCAATTTTCCTAGTAATCTCCTTGTTTCCAAAGAGAGTCTGTAATTTGAACCCTCGCCAACTCGGATTCACACTTAGTGTTGTTGTTCTACATCTAATTTCTATACATCAAATATTTGCTATAATCGTAATTAATCAAAAATTAAGTGTGTAAACTGTGAGTGAAAGTTTAGGAATGCATTACTTTTATGCTTCACATTTCTAATCCAATTCTAACTTCAATTTCTATACTTCAACTAAATCAATTTTTAGTATTATTCAAAATTCTACTTAATCTGATTGTTGACAATAACATTGGTGAATGAGAATTTCATCTACAGAGATAGCACACACACACACATATATTCCAACTTATCTACAGAATCTCTGGTTAAACTGGTTGCTATAGGAAAGAATGTTTGTCCAAAACCTTCTGTATGGTTTCTCTCACGTCTCTCTACTTATTAGCGCTGGTATTACGTGGCAGTTGCCGAGGCATGAGATGACGCCCAGGATGGCACCGCTGATGTTGTGGTGGGAGTACACCCAGATTAGCCAACCTGGATACTGCAGTTTTGTTTTGCCGTGGCGTGAGGATGACGCCCAGATTGGCATCGTTGTTGCTGTGGCGGGAGTACGTCCAAATCAGCACAACGAGTACTTGTCGAACGATATGGGACGCTCATGAGGACAAGGGTTTTTATAAATAATGTATATACCGATCGGACATAATAGCGCCAGTAGAGATTTTTGAGTGAACCTAATCCAAGGGTTGTTGGTTTAAAATTGGATGACTTCTTGTTTGACTATTGTTTGTAATACTGTTTGAAGGGCTGTTTTAACGAACCAGTATCATAAATAAAGTAAAGGAACATGTATGTTTAAACAGTGTGGTAGTAACTAGATAACAAAAGAAGGGTGAGTGTGGTGTGGAAAGTGGGAGAATGATACCCCGACGGTATCATTCTATGGACGGGTGGACCCGATGAGTCGGGTAACTTTCCAATGCTAGAAATTCTTTTTTTAAAAAGTCATAAATCTTAAAAGAGACAAACCTTGGCTGGTGTGCTTCTGAAACATGGGGAAAAAAGCGCAGAGGTTGGTCACTCTAAGATTTATACTTTTAGGTATAATTGATTATAAATAGTTTTTAGATAGGGTTATGGTGGTAACGCTCCGCCATAGCGAGATAGGACCAATCCTTCACTAATGGTTCATGCCCGTGGCTACGTAGTAGCTAAGGCAATGTCCGTTGGTTTTTCTTTTTCAGGATTGGAGACCTATCAAAGATACTCCGCTCCTCTCAAAAAGGGGTAGGGACCTCACACTGGTATCAGAGCCTAGGTTAAAGCTTGGGGATATTTTTAGATTGATGTTTGGATATTGAAGGATGTGAATGTTTGAAATAATAGAAGAACCTAGAAAAATTGTTTTGAGTTTTTATATGGTATTGAAGACTGAACTTTGCTGGTACAGGAAAATGTTCATTCAGCCTAACAGAAACTCCAAGTGTTCACCATCATGTTTGAAAATGCATGCCAATCACCAAATTATCAGTTTCGAAAAAGGGTGATGATGATTTTGAATAGGGTGTTTGCACCACCTATCCCAAGGGTGCATAGAGGATGGGGCATCAACTGGAGTCCATCTGGAGGAATCTATACCATCGATGCTGACAAGATATGGTGCATGGATACCAACCTCAAGAAACTTCGATAGGCAGAGGAATTAAAAGTCATCGAAGTTTATCTTTTCTTTGGTACCAAGAATCCGGATGCTACCATTCCCTTGGGAGGAGAAAAGATATCTCAGACTCAATGGGTCTATAACCAAGTTACAAAAGTTATCCATGGTGGTAGGATTCAACCCATATGTGTATCTCGTAGCTTTCAAGGGTCAAAAGAAACTTATTATTTTGATCCTTTTTTTATCCTTTTGTAGTCACTAAACTCAAAATATAGAGACATTACAATCCTTGTACCTAAAGACTACCATCCTTGGTAGCAAATAATGTGTATATAAATAAAGTCTGGATTAATATTATCTTTTGTTTGTATTATTGTCTGATCAATCTTGCCTTAAAGTGGATTAAAGTTAGAGTATCCAATAAATTTTCACTTAATCTATATTGCACAAAGTGTGGTGTACACATCTCTTCAAGAGAAAAAGCTACTTCTCAAGCAAGCTAAACTTCCCTCTTTCAAAGGGGAAGGAGCCCTAGTTGAGCGTGATGCAGAAGTGTGGCTTGAAGAGATGGAGGATTATTTTGCTTCTGCGGGTACTACTCGCGATAACCAAGCAATGCTGGCTATGTTTCGTCTCACGGGGGATGCCAAGCTTTGGTGGAAACAACATTGCAAAGATAATCAAGTAGCTCAAAACACTCAAACTTGGGAAGATATTAAGTATGCTGTCAAAGGACGTTATCTTCCACCTGCACACGAATCCCTTAAGATGAATGAATTCTTCAACTTACATCAGTTTCATCTTACAGTGGAAGAATACTACTCCAAATTTGTAACTCTTAGCCGCTATGCTCCGCCAATGACCGCAGATCAACAAGTAGCCCGTTTCTGCCAAGGGCTAAATGCTCCTTTAAATACACGTCTAGAAGCCATGAGGCCTGTAAAT
This sequence comes from Adiantum capillus-veneris, assembly GCF_014529385.1. Classification (NCBI taxonomy): domain Eukaryota; kingdom Viridiplantae; phylum Streptophyta; class Polypodiopsida; order Polypodiales; family Pteridaceae; genus Adiantum; species Adiantum capillus-veneris. The sequence continues at coordinate 141,680,281 of NC_140934.1, forward strand.
TTGCAAGATGCTCTTTTAAGAGCTAAAGCCTTAGCTAAAGAGATGTCAAACTCTCAAAGGGTGCGAAATGGAAATATAAGGAATGCTGGAAGAAGAGGACAGCCTATGATGTGGAACCAAAAGCAAGTTCACCCAGTTCACCAAACTCATCCAATAGTTGCAGCTTTAGCAAATGGAGCTCAAAATGCAGATCTTAGATGTTATGAATGCAACGAGCTAGGACATTTCAGGAATGTATGTCCTAGGCGAGTCTCCGCAACAAATACACCTAATCGAGCTTGAGGACGAGGCCAAATAATAAATCGTGGAGGAAGAAATGGAGGACGAGGACGAGGGCGCGGAATGGATGCCAGAGTCAATGCTATCATAGGAGAACCAACATTTGGAGAAGAACAAGAGGAAAGAGCAGCTCTACATGCAGCAATTGATAACCCAAGAGCAAGAACACAATATGCTGTCATTCAAACACCTGCAAATCACCAAGGTGAAAAATTTGAGCTTCTTATTGATTGTGGTAGTACTCATTCTTTCTTGTCACCTAAATGTTTAAGGAGGTTAGGACTTAATCAAAACCCTACAAGAAAGATGAGAGTTGAATTAGCCAATGGAAAGGAGGTATTATCTCAGTACACTGTGGGAAAAATATATTTCAAGTTGGGAGAATACTCTACTTCTACTACTTTTCGAACCTTACCCATAGGAATCTATGATGGAATTCTTGGAATGGATTGGTTAGCCACTCATAATGCCAATATCCATTGTGCCCAAGGAAGTGTTACTTTTGTGGACAACCAAGGTCGAGAAGTCACTATTCAAGGCTAGAATGGACGACCAAAAGCTTACTTGGTCAAAGCTAATCGTCTTTTGAAAGGGTTACGCAAGGGTCAACAAATTTTTGTAGTCAAGCTAAACAAAGTAGAAAAATCTTCTTCCAACCCTGAACCAATGTGGCTAGAAGAATTTTTGGATGTTTTCCCCACTGAACTTTCTGAACTACCACCACCTACGGAGGTAGACCATGAAATCAAAATTTTTCAAGGTAGTGAACCAGTCTCAAGAGCGCCATACAAGATGTCACTTCCAAAGGCTATATAACTCAAGGAGTAGCTCAAGAAGTTGATTGAACAAGGGCTTATCCGACATAGTACATCTCCATGGGGTGCACCTGTTCTCTTCCAAAAGTAAAAGCGTGGCTCTCTTCGACTTTGCATAGATTATAGGGGCTTAAATCTGGTTACCATCAAGAAAAAATATACAATTCCTCGTATTGATGAGATGCTGGACATATTACATGGAGCCAAAAAATTCGCGAAGATCGATCTTCGATCTGGTTATCATCAAATTCGAATCCAGGAGGCTGATATCTCCAAAACAGCTTTCAACACTCGTTATGGTCATTACGAATTTACAGTGATGGCTTTCGGACTTACGAATGCTCCTGCAACTTTCAATCGTCTGATACACGATATCTTTAGAGAATTCTTGGACGATTTTGTCCCAATATTCTTTAACGATATCTTAATTTATTCCAAATCAAAGAAAGAGCATGAAGGACATGTTAGGAAAGTGTTAGAGCTTTTACGCCGAAATAAGCTGTATGCAAAGAAAAGCAAATGTACCTTCTTTACCCCTAAGGTCTGTTACTTAGGGTTTATCATTTCACCTGAAGGAGTCTCTCTTGACCCGGACAAAGTCAAGGATATTGTGGAATGGCCTCAACCCAGTTCACAAACCGAAGTCAGAGGGTTCTTAGGTATCACAGGGTGGTACAGGATCTTTGTAAAGGACTATGCTCTTAAAGATGCACCAGTAACCGACTTGCTAAAGAAAGGAGCTACGATACTTTGGGAAGAAAAACATGAATCTTGCTTCAAACAGCTTAAGGAGTATCTTGCTTCAGAACCTCCTTAAAACTTCCAGACTTCACCCAAGAATTCGAGGTGATCACAGATACTAGTAACCTTGAATTAGGAGGAGTCCTTACTCAAGAAGGAAAGCCTGTAGCTTATATTTCTCAGAAGCTTAGGGATCATGAAGTGAATTATGCTACACATGATTTAGAATTGCTAGTAGTTATTCACGCTCTCAAGCTATGGAGACATTATCTATTGGGACAAAAATTCCAATTGGTAACAGATCACAAGAGTCTTAAGTGGATTTTTACACAACCTAACCTTAACATGAGACAGAGGAGATGGATAGAGCTCATGCAAGAATATGATTTTGATATTAAATTTAGACTAGGTAAGGATAATGTTGTGGCAGATGCCCTAAGCCGTAAAGCTTTTTAGGGGGCAATTTCCATGGCTAACAACCCTATTTTAGACAAGGTCTCAGATGCTGTTGTCAGAGATACAGATTACCAGATGCTTGCTAGTATCCTACGTGAAGAAAGGGTATCATCAAATCGGCCTAAACCTCTGCATTACTTCTTAGAAGATGGGAAAACTTCCTATAGGAATCGACTCTGCATACCTAAGGATTCTACCCTAAGGAATGCTATCCTATATGAAGCACATGATGGCCCAACTTCAGGACATCTAGGTTATGCCAAAACCATCAATCCAATTCGCAGAAGTTACTATTGGCAAGGTATGAAGGGTGATGTCCTTTGCTATGTCAAGCAGTGTTTGTCTTGTCAAAGGACTAAGGCAGAGAGACTAAAGATGCCAGGTAAATTACATCCTTTAGATATTCCCCAAATGAAATGGGAATGTATTAGCATGGGCTTTATCCCTGGGTTTCCTTCTATTCAAGCTGGCTATGATTCAGTCATGGTCATAGGCGACTTGCTTACTAAAGTGGCTCACTTAATCCCAATCAAGACAACCTTTACAGCTTCAGATATTGCTCGTCTGTTTGTGAAGGAGGTTTTCAAAATTCATGGTTTACCCAAGAGGATTGTCAGCGATCGTGATGCCAAGTTTACTTCAAAGTTTTGGGTATCATTGTTTCAAGATATTGGAAGCCAGTTATGTTTTAGTAGAGCTTATCATCCTCAAACTGATGGCCAAACTGAAAGAGTTAATCAAGTAATTGAAGACATCCTTAGAGCCTACTGCAATAGAGAACCTCGCAAGTAGATTCAATACCTACCCTTGGTAGAGTATGCATACAATTCCTCTACTCTTGGAATGACACCTTTCAATGCTCTTTATGGTCAAGAATGTTTATCACCTCTTAACTTTTCTGACCCCACTATAAGGGTAGAAGCCTCAAAGAAAATCCTTGAAGAAATGGAAGCTCAAACCAAAGCTATTCGAAGGGATATTCAAGCGGCTCAAGATCAAAAAAAGAAGTACGCCGACTTAAAAAGATAGGATCGGATTTTCAAAGAAGGTGACAAAGTTTTCTTACGAGTAAATCCGAAAAAGAGCAATATGTCTCTCGGAAGGTAAAAGAAGCTTAGCTACCGATATTGTGGACCTTACGAAATAACCAAGGTTGTAAGTGATCAAGCTTATAAACTAAAACTCCCTTCTCATCTCAAAGTGCATGATGTATTTCATGTAAGTCTGTAATTAAAACCTTATGTATATAACCCTAACCATGTCCTTGATGATGAGCAAATCATTTTACCTGCTCAAGATGTTCTACAACTCCAACGTGATACTATCCTAGAAACTCGAGAAAGAAAGCTTAGGAATAGATCCATCAAAGAACATCTTATCTTATGGAAGCATTTCCCTATAGAAGATGCTACTTGGGAAGATGAGACATCCCTTCTTAAGGATTACCCTTCAATGTTCTTCAGATGAGGACATCTCAATTTCTAAGTTGGGGAGATTGTAAGGTCTCTACTTTCAAATTTCACACAAGTTCTATTACGCATTTGAATTTTTTTTAACCATCACTCATTATTTAAGATATTCGAGTTCAAATTATGAATCGTAGGTTGAGAAAACCTAGAATTTAAAATTTACGCTATAAAATTCTGACATGTTTAGCTATATGAATCACTAACTAACTTATTGCAAGACTTAGTTACTGATTGTAGAATTTTCTTTTACTAGTGTAAAGTTAATATAAAACTGTAAAGTTTAACTTAAAAATATAAAGTAAATTATCATTAAGGAAATAAATAAGGCAGAGAAGCGCTTTCGTGACCTGCCTCCGCAAGCCTGTCCACACAACACGAAGGCATCAGTTAACAGAGTACTAGCGGGAATGCTCGTCATACTCTAGCGAAAACCTGGGTGGTTGGAAGCTTGCCACGCAGGATTGAGGTAGCACATCGTGACACTCTTCCGAGGGGGGAGCTTTCCCAATTTGTGGTGGGTCAGCAGAGAAATGCATTTCCTTTTGCCCAATCGGTGTGCGCCATAGAGGATGCCACACCTTCCCCTCACTTTGACACAATTCCGTCTAAACCTAGCCTTAAGAGGGCTTAAAGGAGGGACTCTCTTTGTTGCATCCACCACCTTATATGTCTCCCTTCATAGACAAACCCCACTATCTAACCTAGTCACTCCAAGCTTGAGAGGTTGTGTTAAGACAGAAACTGTGCCTTGCAAATTAACATAGAGGAAGTTGGGGGGAAAGAGAGAGAAAGGGAGAATTTCCCTTCTAAGCGATAACATCCCTTCTCCCCTCCTCCTTATCGGTTGTCCGTGTCCTCTCCCCCACCGCTATCAAAGTGGGAAAAAATCCTTCAATTCATCTTCTTGGAGGGGAAAAAAGAGAGAAAGCATGGCCACCACTTATTCATTTTCTGATTTCATTTAAAACAATCCATTCCCTAACATTGAACATCGATTATTTTTTGTTAAACGATGTGTGTACACAGTGTAGGAGCATGTGTGTGCATATGCAATGAGAAAGGAGATGAGAAGAGGGAGACACTTGCTTGGTGGAGAAATATGGGGGGAGGGGGGGTTTTCAGAATACTTGGCGCAAAGCCTAGAGGCATCATTGTAGGTGCAAGCCATCCTTGGATTTGTGTCATACAAGGATAGTGTAATTGTAGAAATTTTGAGGTGCTACTCTACACTATGTATACACACATATAGACTCACACCATTTTGTCAACTAAACGGACTCAGATATGCACAAAACTTTAAGGGAATCTATACTAGGTCTAAAGAAACAAGTTTACCAAGTTTGACAGCATTCTGACAAGGTACATGGATCATGATCTATCATGACTCAAGTCACAAAAACTGCAACAAAATAGCCCAAACAAGTCTCTCTAAGGTCTAACAAACTCTCTTGCGGTCAAAACATCAAAAATTAGTGATTTATGCACTCAAATCTGAAGATTAGGCTCGTAGATGCGTAGTTGCAAACCACAACAGAATTTTCAATGCTCACACTTAACTGAAAGAGCATGGAAAGAGGAACATAATGCAAGTTTTGGAATTGAAAAATTACCCAATCATTGGAAAAGTTGATTACAAGTTGTATATGCTTGATCGCTTGAGCGTACAACAAAGCTCTATTCTTTTTCCAAAAGATAAGCCTCCTTTCACATTATGGTTATTGTCTTTTATACCTAGGGTTTTCTAAATGGCTAGTGGCCATCTCACGTGGACCTTTTCACATATCATGACAAAACTACAACTCAAGGAATAGATCTTCTACTCTAGAATCAAGATTTGCACACAATGTAGCTACACTAGCTTGGAAAAATAAATACAAATACATTAAAAATGTGGGCTAGAGCTAGTGTCCGGCTCGGTGGGCGCTCATATACTATTTCCGCCAAACATTCCCCCCATCCTAACTTGTGTTGTACCTTGACATGACCATGTGCAAGATAATTGTTAGGGTTGTCTTCATGTTGTCTCTAAAGCTTGCCTTTAGCTTTGAAATTGCTCTTTAGTTTATGATGCTCCTTCCTTCCTTGAGTGATTCATATATGCTATGTTCTACATTTACCTTTTGTTGCCTCTTTTGGTAGTGAAGATGGATATTGGTGGTGGCTGCCTTTTTGGGAGTTGAGCTTCTTTGGTCGTTGACTTTATGATGGATCTTGCACTCTGTCCTTTCTTATAAATTATTGTTATATGCCCTTCTATGACTTGCCATTGTTTAATGGAGCATTTTTGTTGCTCTTGAAGATAAGGCTTTTGACAAGTAGTGGGGACATGTAGCATTGTTGCTTTGATTCTCTGATGATTGAAGTGGGTAGAAATTTCCTTATTGCTGATGTAGAAGGAATATATATAAGAGGATAGTGATGAGTGTTTCTAAATTAAGGTCTAAAACCTGGATGACCAAAGGGAAAAGACCCGGTGGAAAAAAGTGCGGTGTATACACTCTTATTGGACTTGAGCAATTGGACTTTAAGTACCTGTTCATGCAAGGTGAATGCTTGGGAGAAACAAAGAAAGAGTGTCTAATGCAAGTCAAGTATGGGAAGCTTATATGCATACAAGAAATTTGTCAAACAAAAGAAGCGATAGTGTGAAAGATGGAGCTGATGGGTGCTTCAAGGAACAAATGTAGCACATGCGACATCAAAGGATGTCACAATAGCTTCCACATTTCCAAGAACGGTTTTTGATGTAGAAGCTTCTCCACTCATACCTCACTGTGCTCTATGTGTGAGTGTCTTTTGGACCTCCTCCTTCACTTCACTAGACTTAAAATACGTACACTTTGACTCTTACGCTCACATATACTAGCATGAGCACCACAATGTAAATATGCTCAACTCTTCCATTTTGATCAGTACCTAGAATAATTAAGACTGTTAGACCACAAAGAATATTTTTTGAAGCTTTGGGACTAACGCCTCGATCATTTAATGGCTTCGCTACCCAATTGTGACTATTATGCCATGTATTTAAAATGGCGACTTTGACGTACTTGTTCAAGGCCACAATCCCAATCCCATGGGTTCTTAAAATTTATATATCTTTCACTATTTTGGTATGTGGATGCTCCCATTTTTTCCAGTAGGTTGTCATACTTTTGCTTCTCTTAAATTATTTCCATATGTTGATATTGCTTTGTGAACCAGCTTGTACGATTGTAGTAGAGACTAATGGAGCCTTTGCTTTATCTGTCATGATAAGCGGTTGTAGATGTTTGTGGGCTCTCTCCAATTGAGTTTCCAATAGAAATTTTGGAATCCACATTGTTGTTGGTTTGTTTGTGACTGTCTTTTGCATTTGCTCCTTTTGCTCTATGACTTGATGGACACTAGACTTTGGGATCCATATCTGACTATTACCATGGTAAAAGCCTTGCGTCTATAGTAGAAGATGAGGTATCCATCTAGAGGCTGTAGCACCCTTGATTGTGGCTTTGTTGGCTCTTGTTTGTGGCTTCTTGCCTTTGGGTGGAGACTTGTGCTACATGAATGATCTTAATTGCTCCAGGTGGAGCTACTACTTTCGGTAACCATATTTGAGAGTTACCTTCAAGAAATCCTTGTGCTTCAAGTAGCTTGACTGGAATTATCCATTACTTCACTTGTCTTTGTTAGGTAGCCTGGTTGGAGTTTGACTTTGGTACCCATACTTTTCGTATTGCTTGCTTTGTTAAAGGTCTTTTCTTTTTCCTTTTGTGGTAGTTCTTTCTCCTTATTGAGGTGGTTGTCTTCTATTGGATAGCTCAGATTTCTCCTTGTAGAGCTTTTGCTTGAGGTGAGTAGGTCTAGGCTGTTACTTTAGGCTTTTCCCCCAAACATTAGTGTTTCCCTATCCGCTTTGTTGTGGATTTTCTCATTGTAGAAGAGGAACTACTAATCGTGTTGTTTGCATCGTTCGTCACCTCTTTGTAGGTCTTACAATTTTCAACTAGATATAGAGATTCTCTAGTGACTTGCTTGAAGTTTTAGGTGTAGATCTTTTTTTAGAGTTTCATTTTTTAAGCCCTCTATAAAGAGACCTGATAACCTCTCATCTTGTGATAACTATCATACGGGACACTTCTCAAGGTATTGTTTGAAGCGAAGCAAAGCTTCCTTTACTTTCTTGTTCTCTTTTTGTTTGAAAGTTTAGATCTGGGATACAGTATTGTGCTTGATTCCCCTTTTAAAGAAATCCTATGCAAATTCTTGCAAGAGTTGTCCTTGAGGTTGTCCTATATTTGGAGAATCATCTCTAGTCACTATTTGGAACCACATCAAGGCCGTTCCTTCCAATGTCATCCCAAACGTCTCGTACTGGGTGTGAAAATCCACCACTTATTTAGCTCTCAAAACTTCAATCTGGCCAATTTACGGTCTCTTACAAAGCCTTCTCTCATTCTCTCTTCACGTCTTGGAAAAAATCGTCGTGGAATCCTCTCTAATATATGCTCTGGCATCGTTTTGAAAATTTGTGTCCAATGCTCACACTCAACTAAAAGTAAGTAGGGATCGGAGTACCCTTGTATGTATATCTTCTTAGGTCAATTGGATCAACAAGTTTGTACTCTCTTCCATCCTTATCTACCATCAAAACTTGCACTTCTTGGGCATCTCTATATGTGAATGCATAGAGGTTCTTATGGTTTGTCAACTCTCTAGCATTGGATTCTACACACTTATAGAAGTTATATTGATCTCCATGTGTGAATACCTATACAAGCCCTCATTAGCATAATCTTTTAGAAGAACTCACATTGATTCATTGATTTTGATGAATCTCACATTAGGTTTGTTGATTAGTGGATGCACTCCTCTAGATGCATACCTCAAAGCTGAGTAGAAACTCTCAAGATCGTCTTTGATAGGCTCACCTTCGCTTAGTGCAACTTATCCTCGGGGGGTTCACTATAGGTACATCCTCTATATCACGTGTGTTCATGACCTATTTTAAAACTCCCTAATTTGTAGATTTTTCTCGGATAAAACGGACCCCTTGCCTATTCAATCTGTGTAAGTCTCCTTTGTTAGATACCCTTTTGTATGTTAAATAAGGGTAAAATTAAAGGTTTAAAAACCCCTTATGTTGAACTCACGTGCTATGTTCATATATTTATAGGTGAACCCCCCCCCCCCCCCCCCCCCCCTCCCCCCCCCCAAGAACTTATCTCTTTACGTCCCTGGTTAGGTCTCTCAAAGGTCGGGTCTTTATGACCCTGTGGTCTTTAAAAATCGTTTTTGGGTACCCAACAAGTTTGGACTTAAAGGCTTTAAAAAATTTGGCTTTTAAAAACATGTGTCCTGTTGCTTGCAAGATTTCTTCCTGGCTATATCTGACTCAATTTTTAGTTGTGTATCAAAAGTTATTGCAATTTTGGTGAACTACACTTGAAACAACACTCAAAACAGTCTCAGGACTAGAACACGAAAATTTTTGTTATATCTTGATCTCCATAGGGTATTTTTAGCTCAAACTTGAGATTTGAGATGTACTTAAGTATATCTACAAGCTCATCAAGTCAAATGCTCCCACTATGAAGAGGTACTTGGATCGGGATCCATGTTTCTTTATAAAAAATTCTACGGTAGCTAAACAAGATCATGCACATGCTCTTTACCAATTTTCACCAATTTTTGGCATTGGGATACATAGATTAAGATCCATGTTCCAACACATATGGACTTGATCTTTGGGGAGCTTGTCACACTCTATGTATACAGGTTATATCTCAAATCTTTTTGAAATTTGGCTTTGTTTGATAGGTCAAATTTCAAACCCTAGGTCTCCTGTGTGGTTTTGCATAACTTCTGTTTTGATGCCTTTTGACCCAAATTTGCTCAAGTTTCTCCCAAATTGGAATTGGGGATATGTTTCCTTATATATGCACTATAGTTTGGGAAAAGTTTCAGGACAAGCTATCACCATAGGTACACAGATTGCAATACATGTTTAGAGGCCAAATCAGCTTTTATTGGTACTATTAGAATCATAATGACTAGAAGATGCTATGGTATCAAACATTTTGGGTTTGGACCTCTGGATTGGAGATTAGGTCAATTTTTGTACTTGCTCAAAGTACTTGGGCAATTTCGGCATTTTGACTTGGGTTGTGATGTCCAAATGAGATGAAACTTTGGGCTTAGGCTAGAAATAGCATGTACACTACAATGGCTAGGTTCTAACTCAAAAATCTGAGAAAGGTGCATGGATCATGATCCATGTTTGGAGATCTTTTGACCCCAAATTTGAACCACTTATAAATGAGCGTATTCTAGGCTATCCCCAAAATCTTTTTGAATTTGGACAAGTTTTGGTCAACCAAAAGTGAAACTTTGGGTCCGTCTTAGTGGCTTTTCACTTTGAAGTATTTTTGTCCCTTTTGACCCACTTTTTGAACTCTTTTGACTACCTTCCTTTGAGAAGTATTGCTCACAATGGTCTCTGCCATAGGCTATAATAGTTTATGTCCCAAAAGTGAGAGGGCACGATCCATGTTTGGTCACTTATGGACTTCATGATCCATGTTCCTCCACAAAATCTGTTAAAAGTTGCCATATTGTTTCTGATTAGTATTCTAAAGCCCTTGATCACCAAATTTTTGATTTGTCTCTACCATCAAATTTTCAGAATTTCAGAGTTATGTCCATTTTGGCTAAAATATGGCTTTCAGCCCTTTTTGCCTTCATTCTTTCAGCCCAATTTGATGTTGATGGTTTCTACTTACCCTATTCCTATGTGTTGGAAAGAAACTAGGAACAAAAACAAACAAAACGGTACAAAACGATACAACACTATGAAAATCAAAGAATGAAACATGCTTTTGGCTATCTCACTCACAAATCTCTTTCATTACTCAAGAAAGTGACTTAGATGGGGCACGAAGACTCTTTAAGATTGTCAGTCCTCAAGAAGTGAACCTAACAAGAAAACACATAAACTCAACAAATCAAATCACCACTTAATGATCAAGAAATGCCTATGTTCTTTCTTACCATTCTCAGTCATCATGCCATTTTGTCGGCTAAACGAAGTGGGATTGTCACGTAACTTTAAAGGAAGCTATATTAGGTCTACGGGGACAAGTTTACAACGTTGTCATGCCGCTTTGCGTGCACAAGTTGAAAAACAGAGTTTTGCTTGTTTCTATGAACCTTGATAAATCTATTCACTATGTTAGAATTGTTTATGGCATCAGATTAGCAAAAATGTATGTATCATGTGGGTTTTTGTAGACCAAAGTAAACTAAGTGGGCTGACAGGTGAAGATTGAACGAAGGGCTAGTTTTCTGCTTAGAAATACAGAGCTTGAAGTGCTGAAGGAGCAGGTACACACGGCTCGTCAAACAGAGCTATGGAGCCCAAGATATTGAAGGTTAAAGGTTCAGTGTGTTGCAAATTCTTGCCGGACAGGGCGGCTGGGGACAGGAGACCCAAGTGGATATCAGGGTATAAGCACGTAGAGCTCAATTTATGGAGCCTACCTGTCTTTTCACATTGCAAATCCGAGCTACGGATTGCAAGATATGGCCAATTGAAGTTTTGCCGAGGGCTAGGTTGATGCCCACCTGACCACATGGGAAGTCGTGCTACCTGACATTTTTTTGACCGCGACAGAGTGCGAGGAGGTGTTGTGCAATGTATGGAGCTAACAGGAATTGACTGCACATCAAACGGAGCCCGAAGCAGAAAGATATAGAAGTCTGAAGATTGGATGCGTTTGTCCAGAGTTGGCCATAGATGACTTTCTCGGTTTTTACGGCCTCGATTCGGGGGCTCAAGAAATTGCGGAGTGCAACAAGGTCAGTGGTAGTCGTAGTCGGCTCGGTGGGTTTTCAGCACAGCTTTACGGTGTGAGCGGGATGACAACACACACAGCGCCTCTATAACTACCCGATACACACTCTTGGAATGATACACACACACACTATGGGGCACCACTCGGCTTAGACAACACACCTGGCCGAGACAGGGAACACACCTCTGGAGTGAGAGGAGAGAGACTATCCACTTGCCCACTCCACACAGACACACACACACACACACAAAAAAAAACTTAGCTCAAAAGAGGAGAATTTCTGATGTTTAGATACAATTGAGCTTCGGCCAACACCAATGGGGCAAATAGCTCACACAATATGGGTAAAATAAGCCAGATACAATCACAAACTAGAGCAGAAACTTCGCTCATAGGAGAAACTTACACAGAAAAACAGCAGGAAAAGAGTGAGAAATTTGGCAAAATGGACAGCGCCATCGCGTCCGGAACGGCCCAAAACCCCAGTCTACAATGTCAAAGTGCTCAAATCCGACCTCGGATGAGCAGTTTATGGCCAAAACAGGCTCCAAAATGAGCAAAAACACACCTGCGGCTGTTCCTCCTCTCTTCTCCACGTTTTTTCTGGTCTTCTCTCTGCTTTTCCAGTTCCCACACTTAGCTTTATTACTTGGGCACCCTTGGCCTTTTAGATGACCTCAAACGGACCCCGAACAGGCCAAAAACTGACCTCGCAGTGCATAGTTGTCACCTTTTTGCATCATTCGCACACCTGGCACTCAGCTTTTTTCCAATAATGCATCTTGCCACCACGTGAAGTGGCCCCAAAAAGTGTTCCTAATGATGACCTTTCTGCATAACTCTCACAAGAAAATACCCACGTTGTGTCCGTCCTCATCGGCGTGCAAATATTGACCTCGTTCGCCCTCCTGACGCCACTAGATGCCATCTGACGCACCTGCTGACCTCATGTCGTCGGCCCGCAGATAGCTTCCTCGAGAAGTTTTACGCGCTACCAACTCCTCCTTATTGTAGAAAAAACACAGTGGTACTGGTAATAGTGAAAATCGATGCACTATGTACACCCTGTCCTACCTGTACACATGTGGGCCCCACATAACCACCTGGATAAGGAAAATGGGCAATCCTTTATTTGATGCACCATGCATGTATATGTACATATGCGCAATCCCTTGCTCCAAAAAACTCCTGACATAATTTGCCCATCCCCTAGCCTGCTAGATCATTCATGATCAGCAGTAGCAAAGAGAGATATGAGACTCGCCGCATCACAGGTCTCCTCATCCCTCACCAACACTGCTTGACCCACAGACAACTCATCTTGCTCCACCATCATCAATCTAGCATGATACAATTTAAGACGCAACCCATTTACCCTTGACTTATGTAGAACACCATCCAGGTTAGCCAGCTGATATGTGCCATTTGGAAAACACTCCACTACCTTGAAAGGGCCTTCCCACTTAATTTAAAACTTCTTTTGGAAGGTGTTGTCCAGCTTACTGTTGTAGCGCAAAACCAAGTCATGTTTCTTGATACCCTTACTTTTGACCTTTTCATTTATCTTTGCCAAAGCCTTATCCTGCATCTGCCCATAATGCTCCAATGCGCTCATCCTATCCAACTGGACCTCTTGTAACTGCAAGAGCCTCTCTTTGAATGCATCACTAGGCGGCCCAAGCAACTTCTCTAACATCTTGACCGTAGGCAACTCTACTTCCACAGGCAATAGTGCTTCTTTTCCATACACCATATGAAATGGAGTAAACCCTGTACCTGTCTTCACTGACGTACGGTAAGCCCATAATGCACTAGGCAATTCCAAATCCCAATTCTTTCCTTGGTGCTCTGTCACTTTCGAAAGAATCTGTACCAACTCACCATTGAATCTTTCATTTAAGCCATTACACTGTGGGTAATAAGGAGTGGTATGCTGGTGCCTAATCTTCATCTTTGTGCATAAGAAGTCTAGCAGTTTAGCTCTAAATCCTGGCCCCTTATCTGAAAGTAGCTCTAATGGCACCCCAAACTTGCAACATATTTCATCATACACAAATTTTGCCACATCCTTTGCAGTGATTTGTTTTACTGCTATAGCCTCTGCCCATCTAGAGAGATAGTCCACTGCCGTCAAGATATAGCTTTTGCCCCTGCTTGTGATAGGTAACAGGCCTATTGCATCAATCCCCCACTTTTCAAACACATCAAACGCCATAATGGTTTTTCGTAGCTCTGGCTTCAACACTCTCTTCCCAAATTCTTGACACCTATTGCAAGACCTACACCAATGGTGAACATCCTTGTGCAAACTAGGCCATACATACCCCTCTTGCAAAATCTTATCCAAGGTGATCTTTAGAGCAAAATGGCCACCACATGCGCCTTCATGATTCTCTTCCAACACTCTGTAAAGCTCCTCCCGCCAAGGTACACGTCTCAACACGAGATCAGCCCCTTTCATGTATAAGACATCACCAATCAATTTGTACCTGTATGCTCTACGCACAAAGCCATACTTCTTAGACTTCTGAATCTCCTTTGGAATGATTCCTGTTAGCAAAAACTCCTCTTCTTGAGCCAAACTTTCCCGGCCATGATAAAGAGGTAAATTGGTCCTCAACACGAATAGCTCCCCAATCATGCCTTGAGCTGCTTCATGTGCCTCTCCATTTAGAACACGTTCAATGTGTGTGATGCTCCATGCTTCAAACTTTTTTAACAGGCCTTTAATTCTAAAGCACATTTCCTTCAATGAGGTGTTCTTGCTCTTCCACACACCCAGCACTTGCTTCACCACTAACAAGGCATCACCTTTTATGCTCAACCTTCGAACCCCATGCTTCAAACAAATGTGTAATCCGGCTTCCAATGTAGCATATTCAGCCTCATTGTTACTATGCGCATCCAATTTGAACCCTCTCTTGCATACTAGCTTCCCCTCTGGATCATAAAGTGCTATACCCCTTGAAGCTGCATCGTGGCTCTTTCTGTATGAACCATCAAAGAACAACACATGTGCATTGCTGATCTGTGGCACTTATTCAACTACCTTTCTCACCACCTCTTCCTTAACAATAAGGGGATTCTCCTTGTAGGTCAAAAAATCAGCTAGGGTAGCCCTTGTACTATCTTCCACTAGAAAAGAGAACTCAAACTCTTGCAGCTCAATTACCCATTTCTTCACCACATTTGACATGTTAGTACCATTAATGAAATGTGGCAAAAAGGCATAACTCGTCAAGAAAACAAAAGGCCGTGGTAGCAAGTAATGACGAAATCGTCGACAAGCAAATATTACACTGGCCATCACTAGCTTTACTTCCGATAACTTTCTCTCCGCTACCAACTTCACTTGGCTTGCACAATACACTGGCCTCATATAATGGCTTCCCTTCCCCTTTTGCAATAGCATGGCTCCAATGGCATCATCCCCTACTGATGGATTTAAATAAACAACTTTCTCCCAATCAGGAGCCTGCATGGCTGACAACCCCCCTAACACCTCTTTCACCTCTTGAAACACTTCTTCACACTTGTCATCCCATTGCAATGGATCATGCTTTGCCACTTGCTGTAATGGATAAAGAAGCTGCAAAGACAATGGAATAAACCGTGCCATGTACTTCACTTTGTGTATAAAGGTTGCCAATTGCTTCGTACTCATAGGTGATGGAAGAAGAATAATAGACTTCACCTTATCTGGATCAGCCTCAATGCCATTTTCTGACACCATATGGCCCAATAACTTCACCCTTGGCTGTGCTAGATGACATTTCTTTGGATGTAGTTGTCCTCCACATTCATCATATCGAGCCAATACCATATGCAGCTTCTCATGGTGATCAGCCCTACTGCTATAGACACAGAAGTCATCCATAAAAGCTTTAACACAACTACCAATGAATGGTTCCAACACCCAATTTTCTCTCTCTTGATAGAAGGAAGGTCCATTTGACAACCCAAATGGCAATACTGTGTAGCAATAGCAGCCCCATGGCGTAATAAAAGTTGTCTTTGTGCGCTCTTTAAGAGAAATCTTCAATTGAAAATAGCCTGAAAAACCATCACACACACTGTACCTCTCATAACCTGCCACTGAATCCAAGATCTGATCGATGAATGGAAGAGGATATGGGTTCTTCTTAGTGGCTGCGTTTAAGGGTTTAAAATCCACACAAATTCTCCACTTCCCATCCTTCTTTGGACTGACTACAACTGGACTCACCCATTCTGTGGTCTCCACTGGAACTATGAACCCTGCCTTCAATAACTTGTCCACCTCTACCCGCAAGGCTTCCATTTGCTCTTGACCCATCCTTCTTAGCCTTTGCCGCACTGGCTTAGCACCTTCTTTCAGCTCTATATGCATCTCTTCACCCTTGAACCCTCTGATCTCTTCATATGAAGTAATGAACAAATTAGGAAAACTAGCCAGCATATGCAAAAATATATCCTTCTCCATAGTTGAGAGGTCTCCACTAATCATTCGCGTCATTAATTCTTTCTTCTTTGACAACTCAACCTTAGTTTGCATCAGCCCTTCAATCACTTCATAAGGCCCTTCACTTTCATCTTCAACCTCATTCACAAATGCAACTAAACCAAACTCCTGGATTTCTTTGTCCATCAAAAGAAATGCAACATCAGCATCCTCATCACTGCTGGTAGTGCTATCATTGTCCTCCTCTGTCACCGTGGAAGAGTCTTCATCACTAGACTCATCCTCATCTTCATAAAGCTCCTCTAATCGTTTCCTTGTGTCCATGTTATAAAGCTTCTTGGTACCTGTCTTTCCATAGAGGCTAATCGTACCATGTCGCCAATCTTGAACAGCTCCCACTGCACGTAACCATGGTCTGCCCAGTATAATAGGATATGTCCCCAACCCTGCTGGCATCACATGAAAATCAACCACTGCCTTTGCATCATATGCTTCCACTTCTAAGCTCTTTGCAACACCCAAACATTTTACTTTCTGATGGTTTGCCAATCTGATCCGGAAACCTGACACCCCAGCCACTGTGAGACTCATCTTCTCAACGCATGAGAGTGTTATGACGCATATTTGGGCTCCGCCATCCACATAACCTTGTCCCAAATTTTTCTTTTTATGCCACACATCTACTATTGGACAAATGTCTGGTAGCTCATCCATTGCCAACACCTTTACTGAACCTCTCTCTGGCTCTTTCTCCATTGGGTTAACCATCGTTTTCCACTGTCGCTTTAGCTTAGGCACCATCTCTATAAGCAGCCCAAAAGTAACATCTGCCTTCCTGCTCGTTAGATCCTCCTTCAAGTCATAGCTTAATTGCCCATCCCCTAGTGAAAAATCTGAAACATGAAACTTTCGACGAGCTCTCCTTTTCCTCTTGGCCTTGACATCCTCGCCTTCATGGCTCTTTCCCTTCTTCTTGCTAGGACCTGGGACACTTCTTCCTTCCTTTTCCTCTGTCGTCCTCTTCCCAATAGGCATCACTAATGTATCCTCTAGCTTTGATGCCTTCTCCAAGGTGACTACACTTAGCACTTTTGTCTTTCCCTTTTCCTCTTGGGTTAATCCGTTGGTTCCTTCATCTCCCTTTATTTCGATGCCATAATCATGCGACCTAGTTAGCACCTGTTTTGGCAATGGATACATGTCTCCCCCCATCCTTGGTGGCTTATCACATTGCGGGCTCATGTGGCCCAACTCTCCACAATTATAACATGTGGGCGTCTGCCTCCAAAACCTACCATTGCTTTGTCCAACACCATTCCTAGGCCTTTCTTCATCTCCTTGCTGATTTGCAAACCTCCCTCGACCTCGATTATTTCCCACTTGACCTAGCATGTTTAGGCTGAGATTCTTCATCAAATCTACCATTTGCCTCATGTCTTGCCTTAGCCCATCATCTTGCACTGCTGTAGTGACCACTGCTGGCATAACCTGAGTAGTAACAGGAACTACTAGCTCATGATGAACCCCTGACATGCGCCCTTGTAAAGACTCTATAGGCTGAAATTCAGACCTCATTGGCAAAGACTCCACCCCTAACTGGCTCATTTTCCTCAGCTTCCACTCTTTGTTCCTTGCTACCTCTAGTGCATCCTCATATGTCCTAGGCTTCTTTAGCTCCACTCTCCAACGTATATTCTCCCAAAGACCAGCCAAGACCCTGTCCTTCTTCATCATGTCAGGCGGGGGTACCTGTGGTGCTAAAGCCTTGCACATTCGCTCCCATGCCAATGAAAACTTACGTATGTACGCATCTACTGGCTCACCTTCCTTTTGCACCAAAGCCTGTACTTCTTGCCACACTTTGTCAGGATCTTCTATTTTCACAAACTCCACTTCCAACCCATGTCGTAGATTGTCCCAACTCAACCTTACAGGTGGATCAGCCACACGCAACTCCTCTTCAAATGCTTTAGACCAAACTCGTGCATCACTCTTCAAACAAATTTGGAGAAGGCGTAACATTTGCGTAGGGTCATGAATCTGGTTGCTAATGCAGGCAACCTCCATCTTTTCCAAAAATTCTTCCACATCTTCATCACTTCTTCCATGAAACTCCGGATAAGAGAAAGCCATGGCTACCCAAATTATGATGCTTTGAGAATCCCTTCGAACACACGTGCAAGAACCCAAAACTTTTCACTACCCAATCCCCAGAAACTTCAATGGAGCTCAACTTTAGATAAGGACAAACACATGCACATCAAATGAGTTTTCATAGTTAATCATCGGAATGACAACAGGCAAAGGACATTCCAGGATCTCTCTCAATCTTCTTGGCCCAAACATAAAGACTATGCGCTGCTGGAAAAAGATCTTCCTGGACACATGAACATTAATCTGAATTCTTTGAGTTAAATGAAAAGGAGTGAACTGAGGGCCATTTTGATCATCCATTAAAGCCAACCATGAAGCTCCCAAGAAGGCACACCTGACTCAACCTTTGATTTTGCCAAAATTTCAGCAGCATAACAGCATAAATGGCTCAAAATACCAAAAACCTAGCCATCATAACTTGGGAAAATTTCGACAGAGTTTCCCCAGAAGTAGAGCAGTAGGCACCCAAAATATAGACTGTCTATGTATGCATAAACTGTCAACAATAGAACCCGAGCATCAAGTAGGACTCACTAGTACATAGCCTATGGTGAGGTCACAAAAAGGGTGCTCCAGCTACCTGTATCACCGAAAGGATCTCCACATTTGAGAATCCCCCAGCTCAATAAAAACCTCACGCTATCGACCCTCACACGAAGGCTAATGCAAATCGCATATAGTCAAGTCTCAGAAATGACTATCTTCCAGACCAAGTCTCAGAAATGGCTGGGACTGCCAAATACAACCAAGTATGGCTCCACAAATGCGTACAATGGTAGTTTTCACAAGTAACGTACAATCCAACAGACAATGCGCTCAAACAGGCGCCAAGTGATGCATACCCACAACAACTGCAAGTGACATCACTGCTAGTATATCACTGTACTCCAGCTACCTGTACCTGTGTGAATCACCTGTACCTGTACCTGTAACCTGTAACCTGTAATCTGCAACCTGTAATCTGCAACCTGCAACCTGTAATCCCGAAGCGCGAAGCTCGAAGCAGAAGGTACTCGAAGAAGATCCTCAGTGGGGGCGCCAAAAGAATGTGAGCGGGATGAAAACACACACAGCGCCTCTATAACTACCCAATACACACTCTTGGAATGATACACACACACACTATGGGGCACCACTCGGCTTAGACAACACACCTGGCCGAGACAGGGAACACACCTCTGGAGTGAGAGGAGAGAGACTATCCACTTGCCCACTCCACACAGACACACACACACACACAAAAACTCAGCTCAAAAGAGGAGAATTTCTGATTTTTAGATACAATTGAGCTTGGGCCAACACCAATGGGGCAAATAGCTCACACAATATGGGTAAAATAAGCCAGATACAATCACAAACTAGAGCAGAAACTTCGCTCATAGGAGAAACTTACACAGAAAAACAGCAGGAAAAGAGTGAGAAATTTGGCAAAATGGACAGCACCATCGCGTCCGGAACGGCCCAAAACCCCAGTCTACAATGTCAAAGTGCTCAAATCCGACCTCGGATGAGCAGTTTACGGCCAAAACAGGCTCCAAAATGAGCAAAAACACACCTGCGGCTGTTCCTCCTCTCTTCTCCACGTTTTTTCTGGTCTTCTCTCTGCTTTTCCAGTTCCCACACTTAGCTTTATTACTTGGGCACCCTTGGCCTTTTAGATGACCTCAAACGGACCCCGAACAGGCCAAAAACTGACCTCGCAGTGCATAGTTGTCACCTTTTTGCATCATTCGCACACCTGGCACTCAGCTTTTTTCCAATAATGCATCTTGCCACCACGTGAAGTGGCCCCAAAAAGTGGTCCTAATGATGACCTTTCTGCATAACTCTCACAAGAAAATACCCACGTTGTGTCCGTCCTCATCGGCGTGCAAATATTGACCTCGTTCGCCCTCCTGACGCCACTAGATGCCATCTGACGCACCTGCTGACCTCATGTCGTCGGCCCGCAGATAGCTTCCTCGAGAAGTTTTACGCGCTACCAACTCCTCCTTATTGTAGAAAAAACACAGTGGTACTGGTAATAGTGAAAATCGATGCACTATGTACACCCTGTCCTACCTGTACACATGTGGGCCCCACATAACCACCTGGATAAGGAAAATGGGCAATCCTTTATTTGATGCACCATGCATGTATATGTACATATGCGCAATCCCTTGCTCCAAAAAACTCCTGACAACGGCACGAGAAATGGCTCACCAAGTTCCAATTGGCAGGCAATGCAAATTGGGGAGCACAAAAAGGTTTTTTTGTTGTTTTTGAGGTCACCTCAAGTGAGGGTGCCTCAAATGCTGCCATGTGGGTGCCGACTAAACCCACATGAGGGGGGGCTGCCACGAGATTTGGGATACATATACTGGGCCGTGAGCCCATTTGGGTATGAGGTGGGAGAGAGGCCTAGGCTATGCGCTCCAAAGTGGGCGCTGCGAGTTGGCGGCTTTGGTTATGCACAGGCGCGTCCGGTGGCAGATGCGGCGGTTTGGGCAAGCTGAGGCGGCGAAGGCCGATGGGCTGGAGCGCTGTGCTGACATGGCTTGTTCGACTGGGGCTTGTGCCCGCGCCTAAAAGGCCAAACAATTTTTGAAAAGGGAAAGTTTTGCACTAAAGGGGGGTTGGGATTTTTAGGTTTGGGGGGATTTTTGGGCAAGATTTTGGAGAGGAAGAACCAGCTGGAGTGCTTCTGCCTGGGAGCAATTAGAGAAGCCAAAGCACGAGGAAACGAGACGATGGGCAGCCTAGGAAAGAATTCTGAGGCAAGGAATACAATTTGAAAGGCATACCAATCGAGCGTATGTAACTGGATTGTAAAAGTGCAGCTAGAATTCTTATAGTGTTTCTGTTGTACCACAGTACTTGAATTTGAAATCTTTGTTTCTTCATCGTATCAATACTTATTGTTCTTAATTGCAATCTTCTCTCTCTAATCTCATGAATCTACAGTACTATGTGTATTAACCTATTGAATACGTCGACCTGCACTCGATTATCCTAGTTTGAACACCTGCTAAGCTCCTGTCTATAGCCAGAGGCCCGGTGCTTTCCCGGTCAACCCTGGAGAACCACAAACTCCGACAAATTTGGTGAACCCGACGTGAAACTGATCGGGGTAGACGGAGCCAGTCATGTCGGCAGGCCAAGATAATGGGATGCAACAATTTGCTGCGCTTATGCATCAACAACATCTGCACCATCAGCAGATGATGACTCAAAGCTCAACAAGAGAAATGGAAGCACGGATTCATGAAGCTAGGCAAACAGTGACTGATAAAGTGCGGCAGTTTGAAGGTCGTGATGTTACTAAATTTTGTCAATGGTATGAGCAAGCAATGGAAGACAAGGGAGCAGATGAACAAGCTACAGTGGATAATTTTGTGTTGGTAGTCATGCTTGAACTGCGAACACGGGTTGAGGAGCTTCGGATTGCCCATGGGGAAACCTGGGCGGGGTTCAAACAAGCTCTCAAAGACGACTACTTTCTAGAAGATAAGGAGCGTGTTACAAAAAAAAGATTTCTGAAATGGGTGCAACACCACAATAAGGGGCTTTCGACACCTGAGCTGCTACGGGAATTTGAGAAAAGATTTGGGCAGTTATCTGCTACCGAACGTGCCACTTTGAATTCTGAAAAGGTAGAATTGTTTGTGCAGGCTGCAGACTTGAAACTGCAAAAGAGCTTAGTGGATCTCCTTGAGGATCCAGCAGGGGAATTAGGGCTAAAATCAGATTGGAAAGAAGTAATTGAAGCTATCAACATGGTGGTAAAGTGACAGAAAAGGGTGGACAAATTAGTCGGGATGACTACCGACGTGGAAGATAAAGTGGGAGAGGTCCCTGTGCTATTAAAGGAAAAGACCGTGAAGCTAGAGGAGTCTTTTATGGACGAGCTTGTGAAGGGAATCCAGGAGTTAAATATTAATTTGAAGGCAGTTAAGCTGGAAGGAAAAGGTTTAGCATCTCGATTAAAACAAGGCGGCAGGCAGTAGAGAGGAAGTGGTAATCAAAATTGCATGTGGTGTGACAGTCTCGATCATATCAGGAGTGACTGTGATGAATTTGCAGAAGCCAAACGTAAAGACGTGGTTTTCTGGAAGGATGGGTTAATACATCTTTGGGAGACAAGTTTGCCCTTAAAGACCAAATATGGGAAAGGAGGGATGAAGAAGAGTATGGAAGAAATGCTGGATGGACATCATGTCAATGTAGCTGAGGCATTGACTTATGGAGTGCAAATTGAAAGTAGTTTACAGGAAAAACCAATTGAAGTTTCCCACAAAAAGGGAGTTTTTTGGCCATATGCTATGACAACAGTAAGAAAGGGAAAGGTTGGATATCAACAGTTATGTCAAGTGGGGAATTGCATTAGGAAGACTACTGGATGGGAGGATCCTATTGACTCCCTCTCGATATACGCATATATAGCAAAATCTCAAAATAATGAGGCTTTTGTCGAAGAAAAGCGAAAAAGGGAAGAGGATTCGGTAGGAACTTCAAAGAAGACGACTAGATCAACAGCACAAAAAGAAAAGGAATCTAACTCAGGTGTGGCTCCTACTCCACCTGATGTTCCGATGGATGAAGCCGAGAAGGAGAAGAAAGTAGGGAAAGCTCGAAGCCCGTCATATAAACTAAGGTCTGATATTGAACAAGCAATTGATGTTAAGAGGGTACTGGAAGAGCGGATTCTAAGCAGCCAAGTGGTGTTTACCCTAGGAGAGATCCTAGGTATTGCAAAGCGGGAATTTCATGATAGCGTCATTGAACTTACGAAGAGAAAGCGTCAAGTACTATACGGGCCCGAGAATGATCCAACCAGAACACAGGGAGTGCAGAGTATTAATGAACAAATTGAAGCCATATTGAGCAGTGTGAATGAAGAAGAATTTGGGGATGATGAATGGGGAAGCATAGTTGACAACAACGAGTTTTCAAGGCAGGTCAAGCATATCATATTTCAAGAGGATGAGTATTGTGAAGAAGTACCTCTAAGTCATTTTACGTGGAATCATTGGGCCAGAGCTACTATTGAAACTTTGGTAAAGATAGGCGATTTGGACGAGCCAGTTGTTGCATTGGTAGACCATGGTTCAGAAGTTAACCTTATGTCAAAAATCTTATATTCAAATGGAAAGTGGCCCGTTGATGTCGAACATGGGTGGCGTATTCGAGCTGCTAATGAACAATCAGGTGATTTGTATGGTGCATGTCCTAATGTTAAAGTAACTATAGGAGATGTGAGTGATGAACATAATTTATTTGTGCAAGAGCACTCAACCTATCCAATTATATTGGGATAGCCTTATATTACTGTGGTGCGAATGGAAACTAAGGTTTTGGATGATGGATCTACGTATGCCAGGATCCGAAGTCATAATGGGAAGAAAGTAGTACAATTTTTAAATGTTTGCGTATATCATGCTAGGAACAGGGACACCTTAAGGGATCATCCATTGCTAAGTTAACAAAGGAATTTAAGGAGAACAGGGGATTCTCAGATTTTTCCAAAGTGCCATTGTAAAGTGAGACTATGATGGTGCTTTGAAGGAGAAGTTCTCGCTAACGGGGCAGGTGTTTCCGGAGAGGCTTTTTCTTCAAGATTTCTGGGTTTATCTTCAGAAGGATCAGTATCATACAGGAAATTCAACGACTTATGAAAATGGGAGAAGAAACATGTTTGCAATGCCCAAGGTATGTTACAGGAATGTGAGTTATTGGATCCAAATGAAGCAATTTCAGGAATTTTTGAAGAATATGCATTTGTGGACACAATGGGAGAATTGGATGCAGCTATGCAATCCAAAGATCAAGCTATGAGCGAGATTGTCAAGGTAAACTCTCTGGATATGTATGATGTCCTTTTTCAATTCAAAGCAGAGTTGGATGCGGAGGAAATATAGGTGAATACAAAATACAAAACAGTGGCAAAGAGGTCAGACATGTGGCTACTCCGTTGCCAAAAGAGAGTGACACGGTTATGGAGAAAGCATCTCGACAACCTATTCTCTGAGATCCACATAAAATTGGGCACTCATTTACTGAAGAAACTTTACAAGAATTACAAATCGATGATGCAAATTTTTTAAATCAAGAAGAAATAGCATGTTTTCAAGAAATGTTAAAAAAGCATGGGAAGGATTTTGCTTTCAAAACAGGAGATTGGATGTGTGGATCCTAGTGTTGTGGCTCCCATGGTAATCTTCACTGTGCCACATCTCCCTTGGAATCTATGACCTATACCTACTCCGAAAGCTCATCTTCCTAAGTTGGTCGATCTGTTAAATGAGAAGATAAAGATGGGCAATTTGGAGCCCTCTTGTGCTCCTTACTCTAACATGTGGTTTACGTTCCCAAGAAGAATGATACGTTAAGGTTTATACAAGATATGCAGCCATTAAACAAGGTAACTATTAGAAATGTAGGTACAGGTCCAGTGGTTGATGAATTTGTTGAGGCTTTCGCAGGAAGAGACATTTATTCTATGGGAGACTTGTATTCAGGTTATGATCAATTTCAACTGGCTAGACAAAGCAAGGATTTGACAACTATGTGTACTCTTTTGGGGTTAGTAAGAATGTGTACATTGCCACAGGATGCAACTAACTCAGTTGCACACATGATGAACGGAATGAACAAAGTGCTACGGGATTTCATTCCCCAGATCACTATGCCATTTATTGACGACGTGCCGATAAAAGGGTGTGACGAGGGTGAAAAAGACGAAGCCAAAGATCAGAGGGGGTGCAAACCTTTTGTGGCTAACCATATTGTTGATTGTGACAGGATATTATCTAGGCTTGAAGAGGTCAACCTTACACTCTCAGGTCAAAAGTCTATGTTTGGGGTCAAGGAAGTTTTGATTGTGGGACACTTATGTGGACCATCTAGTAGAAGACCGAGCCCTGCCAAAGTGGAGGCTATACAAAAGATGAAGGAGACATGCAGTTCAGTTTACAGAAGTGCGAATATTTTTAGGTGCATGTGTTTTCTACTTGATATGGTTACCCCATTTTTCACATGTTGCAGATGTTTTATACCAGTTACTCAGGAAAGGACAAAATTTGTTTGGCAAGAAGTACACTCGAGAGCTGTGCGAAAACTAAAAAAGATGTTACAAGAGGCTCCTACATTAACAAAGGCGGACTATAAAAGTGGAAAGCCAATTATTGTGATGGTTGACACGAGTCCTACAGGTATTGGATGGGCTATTGGACAGGATGATGAGCAAAGACAAAGGTATGCTATCAGATTTGGTGCTAAAGTGTTAAGTGCTCGACAGAGAGCATATCCGCAGGTTAAAAGGGAACTTTGGCGTGCAGCAACTACACTAAGGTGTGACAAAGAGTACTTTATCGGTGCTTCTGTAGTAGTAGAGACATATTGCTTACCATTGCTTGGAATGATGAGAAGTTGTTCTACACCAGATATAGCCATGCTACGTTGGATAGCATATGTTAAGTCATTAAACCATGAGTTTCAACATATTGCAGGAAAAGATAATCCGGTGGCTGATATGCTATCCAGGGCTAGGTTTGAAGATGAAGAGACGATGATTTCTGAAGCTGATGATGTGGGACTGAAGTTCTTTACCTCTTCGAAACTGCATGTAGAATGTAGAAACACGGTTTTTGCATTACAGTCTTTTGCCTAGGACAAGTACAAAGGTGAATGGTTGCTGATTGGGAGATATTTGAGTACAATAAAGAAGCAGGAGGATTGGACCGAACAAGAGTTTATGGGTATTTCTTGCAGGATGGGTTTCTATGGCGGCATCCAAAGAAGCGTAGAGGAACCCCTCAACGAGTTGTTTGTGATAAGGTAACACAACTTCAAGTACTTAAAGAATTTCATGAGTCGCTATGGGCAGGACACAAGGGAGTTTGGGACACTTTTGCTAAAACAAAGAACGATTTTGGTGGAAGGGTATGTATAAAGATCTGGAGCACTTTGTTGAAACTTGTTCTGTATGTCAAACGTACTCAAATGTTAAGCATCGAGATGGATGACACCCAACATATCCATTGTGCATGCATTTCAAATGGGTAGTTGACTTGATTACAATGCCCACAGGATTATGGCAAATGAGATACATCGTGCTTTCTAGGGAAGATTTGACGAACCAGGTTGAAGGGAGGGCTTTGCGAACCAAAGCTACAAGTATGGTATGCAAATTTTTGTAGAAGATGTGATATGTAGATATGGTTGTGTTGGGAAAATTGTTGCATATAGAGGAGAGGTGGATGCTGACGAAGCCACAAATGCCTATTGGAGGGGGGACCGGCTCCACATAAATCTGGTCCTCAATTGTTGTCATGTTCTCTAAATTCTCTCTCTTGCAAAAGTATTGTTCATGACAAGTTAACTAATTGCTATGATTATGCTGCTATATTCAATTATGTTCACCAGCTATGCTCACAAAGTCATTTCTCAAAAGTACTCTCATTAATTTCCGCTACTCTCAAATTAAATAGGCCAATTCCATTACATCGTGTTTGGAGAAAAATATACACGTGGGTTGTACCCCACTTTCCTCACTATTCTTGGAACCCCCACATCATGAAAACATAGCGGAACTGGATCAATCACCCCTAAGTGTGGAAAAGCAGGGGAGCACTAGGTGAAGTGCGTGAGCGAGAGAGTGTGTGAGTGTGTGCAACAGTGGAGAGGAGAGGAGAAGAGGAGACCTTATGTTTGCAGGGGCTAAAACTCACTCTCTACATGTGAGCCTCCTTATTCGATTATGTACAAAATGAATAAGTATAGTAGGCAAGCACCTGGACTAACCGGCCACATGGGGCTTTACGCCAACAACCTCCCACGTAAAGGCCAATGTGGCCGTGAGAGAGAAAAAAAAAACCGTACAAAACCTGTATAAGGCCATCACAAGTATGACCTGAGCCAACACCCACTGGCTCACTGAATCTGTGTGCATCTAGCTCTAATCATAGAGAAAGTATAGAGTGATTGACTCCATCCTCCTCACCAAAGCCGCACACATCCTGCAGGTATCTCACCATACGCTGCAAAGTGCCCCTATGCTCAAGGCCAACGTCAGTCATCACTGCACGACTGATTGCTTCCACTGCAAATGCACCTACTACAAATGCAATCTCGGGTCTCAAGATCAATATCTTGTACATGAGACTCCCAAATGCTGATGCAATCCTAGCAATATCTGCCAATCTGATCATCTCAGTCAAATCTAGCTCAGAATTCCACTCATGGAAATCACTGTGACACCCGAACTCCGATCCCTGGAATCCATCCTCGTGTTCATCGCTTGTCACATGCACACCAAGAGCATCTGTCTATCCTAAACCCTGTGTTGTTCCATGACTGACTGAATCACAACTAAATCCTCAGCACTCAAGCCATCCATATCCATCATCGTATCCACGAATGACATGCCTTGCTGCACAATTGTCTGCACAACTGGCTCAGCATGCTCACAAACTGGAGTATCATGCAACCTATCTGCAAAGGAGACATGCCTCATCTCTCTGAATGGTTGCGTGATTACAAAGACTATGTCGTCTCATACGTGATGTACTCACATCGCATGAATCATGTTGAGGGCCGGTTTTAAAATTGCGGCTACAAGAACCAACCCCAAGTGGGCCGCCTCTCCGCTTTTGGCCACACTCCTCCATTAGCACCAGAGGACGAGCTATCTCTCTCCTGCTTGGCTCCGCCAACCCACTATCTCTCTCCCTCTCCCTTGTTCCTGTGTCACCAAGCCCAATGGGCGCATATAATGATTTCTCTCTCTCTCAAGGGCCACCATACAAAAGGACAAGAGTCTCCCTCTCTCTCTTTCATTATTCACACACACTAACACTCTCACATTCTTCTCTCTCTCTCTCTCTCTCTCTCTCTCTCTCTCTCTCTCTCTCTCTCTCTCTCTCTCTCTCTCTCTCTCTCTCTCTCTCTCTCTCTCTCTCTCTCTCTCTCTCTCTCTCTCCCTCCCCCCTCTCGTTCACACTCTCTCATCCTCACCAAGCCCGCTCTCTCCCTCTTGTTTGTCAACCAATGCGAGCCGCTTCCCTACTCTCTCATTCCCTCATCCACTCCCCCCTCTCTCTCCATCACCCACTCTCCCAGCCTCAGCTAGCCTTTCTCTCTCTCTCTCTCTCTCTCTCTCTCTCTCTCTCTCTCTCTCTCTCTCTCTCTCTCTCTCATCTCTACCCCCCACCTTTTCTCTCTCTTCCCTCGTCACTTTTGCCTCCATCTCTCTCTCTCCCCCTCATTCAAGGCCATGCGGATGCGTGCAGAGAGTTTCTCTCTCTCTCTCTCTCTCTCTCTCTCTCTCTCTCTCTCTCTCTCTCTCTCTCTCTCTCTCTCTCTCGTAACACACACACACACACACACACACCATCTCCCCCTTCCTCAAACACACAACTCGCTCTCACTCTCCTCACTCACACCATCTCTCCCTCGTTCTCTGTGGTCGGCCGAACTAGCATGAAATTATTACAATATATATATATAATAAAATCACTCGTTCCCACACACATACACTCTTGATACTTACACACAAACGCTCTCCCACACGCCTACTCTAGCCGACACACACACATACACACAGAACCCCATATACTATAAACACACACCCATTTACGCACTCACAAGCACGCACATTCAAACACTCACGTACACACACAATACACGCACGCCATACGCACCCACAAAAGCTGGTAAAAAAAGCAAAGGAATTTGACCTCAACGCCCAATACCAAAGAAGAAGGACGGCCAAGTCACGTAGTGGAAACATCAAATCAAGAAGTGACGTCGAAGGCATGCCCTGACCGACCTCGAAACTGGCAAATAGCTACACCGACACACCAGCAAAGCCCGCCATTCATCAACATGTCGTCCATGACGCATCTCCACAGTAACATCTGTAGGGTATTATTATTTTTTGGTTTCAAGGCAAAAATCTTGTATATAAAAAACCCATCGTAAATTGCCATTTCTCTCTAGGTAATGGTCACAAAGGTCCACCTAGGAGATATCATTTTAAAATTCTCCTAAAACAAAGCAAGGGTCAACCATTTGGGAACCAACTAATCTTGTTCTTCAAAACCTTACAAAAATACCTTTTATACCATGGCTAAGGGTTTTATATATACAAGGGCGGTTACTTCAAAATGAAGTAACCTATCCGGGAAAATTGTCTAGCGTATGATATAGCTTGGAAGCTAATAGCCCCGGATTTTGCACGAATGAAAAGTAAACAAAGATTTAATGGTTTTTTTAATGGTAAATTTACATTCAACTTTGTGTTACTCATGTTCAAAAGACCTTTCGAGCATCTTCTTCTCTTGAAAAAGCATTTGTAGTCGGAGTTTTCTAAGAAGAAGTAGAATGTGTTTAGAGAAAGAGATAAGGAGAGATTTTCATCCCTTGCAAGCACACACACACACATGGATGGAAGCAAAACCTTGTTCTTCTTCATCTTCCCAAAGTCGAGATAAGAGGTATACATAACATGTAGGGGAAAATTACAATATAAAAGGGAGCTGATACAACGGTCTAGTATGAACTTCGTGTAAGTGAGGCAAATGGACAAGTTTACCATCACTTTGGTAGGTAGACCAACTCATTGTAGTACAACTATAATATCACTAGCAAAGATATGTGTATCCACCAAGGCACACTAGTGATGGTGACTGTTTGAGCTTGACATCTCAACACTCCCCCTCAAGCTCAGCACAATCTCTTATATGCCAAGCATTGATCAAAATTGTTGTAGCCTCTCTGCTCCATGGCCTTCATGAAGATATTTGCAACCTTCTCATCCGTCACCATATACTCAAGATTGATGTCACTTGGTAAGACCCTCTCTCTGATAAAGTGGTAATGCACATCAATGTGCTTCATTTTGGCATGAAACATTGGGTTTTATGTTGTTGAGGTTGTCACAATAGATGAAAACCGGCCTCTATATATGGACTACAAAGTCTTGAAGTAGCAATCCCAACCATGCAACCTCACATACCTCTAGTGCAACATCCCTATACTCTACCTCTATACTTCAAAGAGCAATTGTAGGTTGCTTCTTGCAGATACATGTAATAGCAACAATCCAAAGTGAAAACATGAACCCGTTGGTAGATCTATGATTGTATGTTCTACCAATCCAATCTGCATTTGTGCAATCAGAGAGTTGAAACTCTATATCAGCCCTATAAAAGAGTGCATAATCCAAAGCACTTACATAGTGGAATGTGTGTATCTAAGTGTGGTTTCTTGGGAGACTACATAAACTGGCTCACCAATCCAATTGTGTAGCTCAATCACAATCATATCACGCTCTAGGTGCTTGCTTCAACTTATACAATGCTTTCTTTAACCTACTTACAAGTTCACATAGATTCATGTTTGCATAACCTTGTGGTTGTTCCATATACATAACTTCCTCCAAGTCTCCATTCAAAAAGTCATTCTTTACATCTATTTGTCTCAACACCCGTCCTAATGTTGCAACCATTATGAACGAGTACCTAGAGTAGTGTGAACAAAGTCGAGTTGACAGAGTTACCTTAGATAGACTAGTTATATATGGTAGAGTAGAAGTGGAGATCGAGGCATCCTTGGTCTATGTGTTTTTAGGGGAGAGTTTCTTGCCATAAGAGTATTTAGAAGATAGAATAAAGTGTTGAGAATAATTTTAGAGCTAATTCGTGTGTGGCTTTAGAGAAATGAAGTTCGTACTAGGTTAAAAAAACACACAAATTTCAAAGTTTTTGTAGTTGTTGCTTTTGAGAGTTTTTTTCTTTTGTTTTAGGAGTAGGATAGGTAGATGCATTTCTGGATGATGTTGTATCCACATTTTGGTTGAAATTTGTGTTAGTTTTTGCTTCTTGTGAAAATCAATAAAAAGGAGTAAAGGAAGAGAAAAATTCACCCAACGAGTTCAATTTTTGTAAAAACTTTGATTTCTTGCAACCCATTAGACCTAAAGTGATAGCAAGAAGTTGTGGAAAAGTGGAATCTGGAAAAAACTATGCTTCTGCTGACTGGTAAGCAAAAATCAAAATTTTTGCACTAGCTACATGCTTGAAGAAGAAATTTTTGCCAAGCTTTGGACTAGAGGGGGATCTTGATACAAGGATCAGAATCATCAAGAGAAAATTGAGATTGGACATTTTCACGTGATGTTAGACGAAACCCTACTCAGAAAGTGCAAGTGGGGCACTTATAAGAGCCATATATTGGACTCGTAGATCATGGGTCAAAGATTAACTTCATGTCAAAGAGTTTATATCAAAAAGGAAAATGGCCAATTAATATTAATCAAGGATGAATGATTCGTGCAACACAAACTCAT
Source organism: Adiantum capillus-veneris (assembly GCF_014529385.1). Taxonomy (NCBI): domain Eukaryota; kingdom Viridiplantae; phylum Streptophyta; class Polypodiopsida; order Polypodiales; family Pteridaceae; genus Adiantum; species Adiantum capillus-veneris. The sequence continues at coordinate 141,711,795 of NC_140934.1, forward strand.
CAGGGGACCTGTATTGGATACGAAGCATGTGGTCCATTTCCTTACTGTTTGTGTGGACCATGAAAGGAAGCATGAAAGTTTTAGAGAGCAGCCCTTTCTTGCCAAAGAAGAACAAAGAATTCAAACACTACATGGGTATGAGGGGTTTTGTCCATGCACCATTGTAGAGAAATATTAGAGTGGTATAAGAAGAGAAAATTTCTTGCATAATGTATATGCAAAGAAGATGTTTTCTACAAGTTTTGTAGGAATAACTGACTATGGATCTATCACTTTTACAAAGAGTGATGACTTGAAGTGGGAAAAAAGACAACATGTAAATAGTGTATAGAAAGGTGTGAGGACCAATGGTTTAATAGAAGATGAGGAATGCACAACAAGAGTGTTTGATGAGTGTTCGTTTGTGGATACCATGCAAGACTTGGAGTCTTTAGTGGATTTCATTTGTGTGTTGGAGATGAGCTTGTGAAAGTATGCTCCATAGAAATATACAAAGTTATTGAGGATTTTGAAAATGCTCAATGTATTGATGTGTGAGTGGATACTAAGCATAAGTCTGTAGCAAAGAAAATGAAACCAATGGCATAACCTCTACCAAAAGAATGCACAAATAAGATGGAACAAGCTGCTTTGAAACCTAGTCTTCGTGACCCGAGCAATATTGGGCATAAGTTAACAAAGGATTCTTTAAAGGAGTTAAAGGCTTGTTGTGTGGACAATTTGATCGAAGTTGAAAAGATATGCTTTGACAAAATTCTCGCCAAGCACGCAAAGGATTTTGAATTTGAGCCACATGAGATAGGGTGTGTTGATCCTTCCACTGTTGCTCCTATGGTAATATTCACTATCCCTTATGTACCTTGGGACTTGCGGCCCATTCTTGTTCTAAAGGCTCGTTTATTAAAACTCATTGAGTTACTCAATAAAAAGATAAAGATGGGTTTTCTGGAGCCTTATTGTGCTCCATATTCAAACAAATGGTTCACATTTCAAAAGAAAAACAATTACTTATGCTTTATCCAAGATATACGACCTGTGAACAAGGTCGCAATTATAAATGTGGGTACATGGACAATTGTAGATGAGTTTGCAGAGGCATTTGAGGAAGGAAAATATATTCTATGGGGGATTTTCACTCCGGGTTTGATCAGTTCCAACAAGCAATGGAGCACATGGACTTGACTGCCATGAGAACACCTTTGAGTTTGGTGAGGATGTGCACCTTACCTCAGGGAGCAACTACTTTAGTTGCATAAGATGAATGATATGAACAAAGTCCTACGTGATTTCATATATCAAGCTATGATGCCATTTCTTGATGATGTGCCAATCAATGGATGTGATGTGGTTCAAGTATATGTAAAATCATATCAATGATTGTGATAAGATCTTGTCAAGGTTGGAAGAAGTTAACCTTATGTTGTCTAGGAAAAAGTCATTTTTTGATGTGAATCAAGTTCTTATTGTAGGACATATGTGCGAGCCATATGATAGAAGGCCTTGTCCTGCAAAGATTGATGTAACTCAGAGAATGAAAGAGAAATGTATAAATGTGACTGAGGCTCAAAGGTTCATGGGTGCATGTGTGTTTTATGTAATCTGGATTCCGCATTATGCACATGTAGCAAAAGCTTTGTATCAACTCTTGAGAAAGAACCAAAAATTCCAATGGGAAGAAATACATACACATGCCATGAATAAATTAAAGAAGTTGTTGCTTATGTCTCCAACTTTGAGAAAGGAAAACTACGGATATGGAAGGCATGTGAATATTGTGACAATGGATACTAGCCCCATAGGAATTGGATGGGCGATTAGGCAAGATGATGATGATGACAAGAAATATGTGGTGAGATTTGGAGAAAAAGTTATAAGTGCTTGTCATTGCAATTATCCATAGGTAAAAAGGGAACTATGTGTAGCAATCACATCACTGAAGTTTGATAAAGAGTATCTAATATTAGCAAATGTGATAGTGGAGACTGACTGCTTACCCTTCTTGTAATGATCACAAGCTGCTCAACTCTTGACATTGCTATGTTGAGATGGATTGCCTACATAAACTCCTTAAATCTAGAATTTAAGCATATTGCAAGTAAAGACAATCTAGTTTTTTATATTCTTTCTAGAGCAAGATATGAAAATGAAGAAGAAATGGTTGTGGAGGGTGATGATGTAGGCAGGAGGTTTTGTTGAATCTCTCATGCTAAAGGTGATCAGTGCCTATTGAACACACTTGAGTAAATCAACAAAGACGTATATCAAGGTGATTGGTTGCTCATTGGATGCTATTTGAGCACTTTGCCAAGGCAAGAAGGGTGGACTGATCAACAGTTCAAAAGAATATGTAGAAAAGCCTATGGATATTTTTTAAAAGATGGGTACTTGTGGAAGCATCCAAGAAAAAGAAATGGAATGCCATTGAAAGTTGTGAATGATAAGGACACTCAAAATGAGCTGATGAAAAAGTTTTATGAGAGTCTTTATACTAGGCATAGAGGTGTATGGGTCACCTTTACTAAAATAAAAGAGACTTATTGGTGGAAAGGAATGTATAAAGATGTATCTCACTTTGTGGAATCTTGTGAAACCTATCAAATATATTCAAATGTGTGTCATCGTGATGGCTATGCACTATACGTGGGTAGTAGATCTAGTTACAATACCATTGGGCTTAAGTCAAATGAGATACATAATACTTGCATGATAAGATTAAAGTAACCAAGTTAACGTTCGTGCTCTAAGAAAAAAAAGCATGGAAGGGATATGTAAGTTTCTGTTGGATGATGTGATTAACCATTATGGCTATGTTGGGAAAATATTAGCAGACAAGGGTGAGTTGGGTGCCAACAACAAATCCTGGGAATTTTCCTCCAGGTTGGGCATTGAACTTGTTCTCACTATTGGATACAATCTTGAAGGGAATGGTAAATCAAAATGTGGGAATCCTATTATAATGAAAGCTTTGGAAAAGTCTTGCAAAGGTAAACTGGGAGGATGGCCTAGGTTATTACCTTAAGCCTTATGAGTTGATTGTACAACTCATGGCTCAATTATAGGTTATATGCCTTTTGAGTTGATGTATGGTCAAAAACCTGTAATGCCAATTGAGGATGTAATTCCCACATGGAATGTATTGCCTTGGGAAGGTGGAACTAGTAGTGAAGACCTTATTGCTTTTTGCATATAGCAACTGGAAAGAAGGCCTTAAGATATTGAGATTGAAGTAGCACGATTGAAAGATGCAAGGTTAAAGAACAAAGAAAGGTTTGATAAAAGGCACAGGCTCAGCTCTAAAACTATTAAGGAAGGTCAAGGGGTGTTGTTGTATGACAATAGTCTTGACAATCAACATTCAACAATAAGAAAGCTTTCAAAAAGTTGGTTTGGTCCTCATGTGGCTAAACATGTACATGGGAATGCGACTTACAATTTGCATGAGTTGGATGGGACACAAATGAAAATTCCCATCATAGGTAAAATAACCAAGTTGTTTAAAAGAAGAGTTGATACATATCCCTTTGAATCACAAGAGAGTCAAATTGAAGGTTTTGATGATTATGTTATGGATGAGGATGAAGAAAAAGAGGAAAATGCATTGGATTTCATTGAGAGTGCTAATGAAATTGACATGTATGTTGACTTAAATGAAGACTCGACCTGCAAATGATATTTGTGGCACATGTTGGAGGATGTGTAGGCTTAGAGGGGGTGGAAGTGGCGCTTTTCATGTGCATAATGTAAAACCAAAAATTTCTACCTCAATCATAATGCTTTTGTTATGTGGGACCAAGTACTATAATGTACATAGTGTGATATATGCGAAGATGAAGCCATAGTTGGAGTTTTCTACATACCTTGTTGGATCGGCAGGGCCTTGGATGTGGAATATTTGCGTGTTTCATCACATCAAAATGTTGATTGTTAAGCTTTGACCAAAATGTACTAGTTACAACACAATTTTCATTATTGGAAAAATACATTGTTGGACAATAGTTACAAAATTGACGTACACACGTCATCTCCTAATACATGGTGTGAAAAAAAAAACTAGATCTAGCTACGACTAGTTTGACATCAACTAATCTGACGTCTCATTGCATCCCAATGACGTATCTGTCGGATTTTGCGAAAAAAAAAACAATAAGACTTTCTATAAGTTTAAACATATAATTACAAAACAATCTAATTTTTAGCTTCTTATTAAAATACAACAAATGTACGAGAGTAAATACTAACCATGCTAGAGCGAGAACTCAGAATGTCCATAAAGGCGTTTAAGACCTTTTTGCCCTCATACTCGCTCTTTTATGGTGTGGGGTCATGTCCAATCATCGACCACTATTCAAAACATACAAAGAAAATGTTATGTTAGAATTTTAGGATTACAAATACCCATAACTACCAAGCCAAAGGGCCATGCAAAAACACTTACAAAATCGGCCTCAAATGATGCCTATCCACCGCTCCCCAAGTGGTGCGAGCTCCCTACTTCTACTTGCGCTCTGCATGCCTCCTTTTGTTGCTTCCACTTATCGAGATTATCGCGTGCTGCTTGCTTTGCATTATTCCAATCTTCTTTGGCCAACCAATTTGGCCTGGTCCACCCATGCTTTATTGCTTTTTTCATTTTAGAGTGCTTGTGCTTGCAGTACTAGCACATCCGCACCTTCATCAAATCTTCATTGAAGCTCTCATTCCGATTTGACACTCGATACTTGTCATCCAGTATGTTGATGACTCTGTCTTTTAATTCATTCGGCACTTCACTCCAGGTGTTTAGTATGTAGTTCCGAAACACCTGAGAGCAAAGGCCGCACATGCACGAGATCACCTTCTTGCCGTTGTCATCTAAGATGATGCTGCTGCTAATGTCAACCAAGTACGACAAGACCTCTCGCCTGTGACGCATGAAACTGGGTGTCGCTACAGGGATCTCAATAAGGGTCTTGAGTGGCGTTTGGATGGGGGTACGGGTTGCAAGTGTCTCCACTGGAGTCTATGCCCGGAAGCGAGGAGTATCAAGTGGGGTGAGTCCAGGAGGAGTAGCGAGTGGTGTGTAGTCGGGAACTGCCCATAGCCATGCAAAATTTGGAGCATAGCGAAATGCCGTGGCTGATGTGGGGGCGAGAAAAGAAGGGGGAGGTAAGGAGCCTTGACGTCTACAAGACAATGTGGAAGCATTAGCGACGCCTCCTCCACAACAACCGTTGCCACTACTTGAGTGTCGTGCCTAGAGAAGTGTGTAGATTGTTTAGTCAGCAATGAACTCTCAAAGGGTGATGATCGCTCTGAAGTAGACGAAGACTTTGAAGGAGTGGAACGATGCAATTGTGAGTTGGAGACGTGGTAGCCATCGTATCACCTCCTCTAATGAAGATCCAAGGAAACAAGAAACTGATCATCATCCATACCTACATTAAATACAGGAGCACATCTCAATGATGAATGGAGAAGAAGATTTGAATAATTTAAACTTTGATTCACGATTTAACTTTCACAAGTTTAGCATAGAGACAAGAATGGACAAAAATGCACGTGAATACAATATATATGACAAAAGGGAGCAAAATTACTTAGATACAATGTCTATGGCTTTAATAGGTCTCTGTCTTACCTCGCATAATGCAGCATAACTCCAAGTATGTCTATATAGATCTCTCCGTCTAAGCAAATGTCCTTCGTCTCATTTCGTAGATCCTCTACCTCCGGGGGTTCACTATGTGTAAAACTACCATATCACGTGCGTTCAAGACATGTTTGTAAAACCCCTTATCTATGAATTTGTTAATAAAATCATGTACCCTTTTCTTTTAAAATCTGTAAGTTTTTGTCAAATTTGAAAAAATAATACCCTCTTGTATATATAATGCTGTAAGTTTCAAGAATTTTAAATGCCCTTCTATTGAACTCACGTGATAGGTTACATTTTTATTAGGTGACCTACCCGGGTCCTCTACATGCATCCCATAGAGAGTAGCAGCACCAGGCTCGTATGGCACCACATCAGCGCTTTCGAATCAGCACCCTCTCCGATCTCCTCCATAGATGCCAAGATGATTGGCAAATTGTAGCCCTCATACATCAGTGCACTCCGAGGGGCTACCTCTATGACATACCACCAGTTTGGTGCAAACTTTGTAGGATGGAATACAACCTGCAAAAGCCACATAAATTAATCACAAGAGTGCTTCCATACCACCAATCCCCAAATTTGGATGTTAAAATATTTATAGAATTACTTGTTCACAATGCTCATGTAATATAAAAGTGTCTCGAAGTTCGGTCCACTTTCTGGTTGAGTCCACCTCAAGGAAACTTGACTCTCCTCTGTACACAGTAGCATTGTGATCCTCCATGTTTATCTTGAACCATGAATGTCGAACAAGTTCACAAAAAATCATCAATAGTCTATCCTCAAAATTTCTTGTAGCGTGCCAAAGTGAGTGAGTTCCACAACCACATGATTTGCATCAGAGGCCTGTCGTCGACTAGATTGTTTGAATTTAGTTATAAGTCCACAATCTTGTATAAAACACTTTTTTCAATCCGTTCCACCCAAAAATATCAACCTTTACACCATGCTACCGTGTATGACTTAAACTACAACCAACAAGGATTATTAGTGACTGTCCTAACATCTAGAAAAACACATTGCAAACATACCTTGGGGTTGCAATCCCACGAGTACTCCCACTCCTCCTGAGTTACCTGTTCGTCATGCTATTGTGCTCTTTTCAATTGGTTGTGCAACCATCTTAAGCTCATGAATGTTGATAGGCTCTCAAGACCCATTAGATAATGCATCGGTGGTGGGCTTCCCCTTCTCCACTAGATTCGCGCCCTTTGTCGCTCTTGCTTTGCATCCTCGTATTGTGAAATTCACTTTTGCATCATTAAGCATGCAAAATCGATTGATCTAAGCGTCTAGATATTCCGTCATTTTCTTTTCAACACTGAGATTGCACATCAAAATCCCAGATATGCGCTCATCATCTATGGTGCACCAAAACGTATCTCAGGAACAATCAACTCCAAAAAGCCACTCTCCATTGTAAACAAGGGACTCTGAAACCAACCAACCCTCTACCATGATACCCTTTGGACGTGTTTTTTGATGGACATATCCCTTGAGTGTTTTTATAAAACATTCTAAAAAGAACATCCATTTGGAATGCACTGTGTCTGCTATTTCCATCTCATCAAGTATGTGAACAAGAAGATGCACTTGAATAGTTAGCATGGTAGTAGGAAAGTGTTTCTCAAACATGCAAACAACCTCCACAACATTTAGTTTGGCGGATGGTATGGAGCCTAGATCAATCTCCTTCTGGGAGATCCATTGCACCAACTTCACGAGTTTGTAGATTGTGGTCCGGATGCTAGGGGACAAACAACCCTCAATGGCCACCGATAAAATAAACTGCAAAACAAGTGCAGCAATGGTATTAAATTCCACACACAGATATGCTAAGAAATTCCCACTATGATCTATTTTACTTCAAACATACCTGATACATTTTATGCCAGTCGCCTGACTTCAAACTAGTAAGCTTCCCTTCTTTATTGCAACATATTTGAAGCGAGTGTATTACGTATAGACATGGATTGAATGATCTCTTTTACTTTGCATCCTAGCATCCTTTCAAAATCCATGGTGCTTCAGGGAGATTTATCAATCCATAAAGTGCTGTGTGTGGCTAGTATTGCTCCATATGATCCGCATTTTTAAGGTCAAATCTAGCACTCAAAGTTTCTATCTTGCCGATGAGATGGTCCCATAGAAGATTACCCACATTCTTGAATATGTGCATTGGATCGAGCAATTGATTGATAATGTGTGATTTTGAGTATCACCTGAGCATTCTGCTAGTTTGGGATAGTCATGCATGGTCCACATCAGAATGCCTCTCATCAAGGCATTGCATTGACCTGTGTGTTGGCTCATATCCACCACTTCTATGCCAATCCACAATTGTTATAGCTCTTCCAATACTTGACAAAGATACACATCCATATTATTTACCTTATACCGCCGTGTTTGAGGATTAATCAAACGGGCGCCCAACTGGTCGGACACGTAGCCGGACACCACATTTGTAGTCTATTATTTTGTCTGAGCTAGTGTAGTGATACTCTGTGTAAATCCTGATTCCAGAGTAATGAATCAATTCCCTGAGTTGTAATGCTGTAATGATATTTGTAAAGGTGCATGTAAACCGGCCCACTGGCCATTTAGAATGCCCTAGGTATAAAGGTCAATAACTTTAATGTGAAAGGAGGCTTATTTTTAGAAGGAAAAGAGCTCTGTTGTACGTACGTTCAAGCTACGAGCTGCTCCAACTTGTAATCGACTTTTCTAATGATTGGGTAATCCATTTTCAAATCTGAAAGTTGCATTGTGTTCCGCTCTCTTTGCTCTTTAATTTAAGTGTAAGCATTGTCGGTTTTGCTGTGGTTCACAACTACACGTTTTCAGGCATTTTTGGGTGGAAATGAAGTTGCCAATCCATGCTAAAAAGCTTGCTCACTAGCCCCGAGTACATAGATGTACATAATGCTTTGAGTTTTTGGAGTGCTCTTGTAGAATTTATGTACAAAGGCTTTGTTTTGGTCAAGCTGTTGGTTGAGTTTTGGGTTGGTCGAGCTTTCAAAAAATAGTTTTTAATGATCATTCCTAGCCGTGCTTGATAGCTTGCAAATCGGACTCCGACATCATGAATTACACGCACTCGAAGTGGATGGTTTTTCACTTAACAAGTGGCAACGGATGCACGTGGGAAGACGGCAAGTGGGCCGACTTGATGGTTTTTTTTAGAAATGGTATGTTTAGAAATTTTTGGAGTTATCCGGGGTAATAAGCTCCAAGCCATGCTTTACGGCGCTATATTTGGTGGTCAGGGTCACCCGCAACGCCTCCGAGAAAATGGCTCAGGTCGGGGGCAAAACAGAAATTTCAGGTTTGGACATGGGGAAGTTGGGGAGAGCATGCCAAGTGGCAATGGAATAACCCCACATGGGGGGGAGCATGTGAAAATTGGAGGGTATAAGGAGGGGAGTGGGTGCCCCCTAAGGGTGTATCAAAGGAGTTAATGGAGCTTCTTGGCCTTGCTTGAGAGGGCTCATGGGCTTTGGGGAGAGGAGGGGGCACCCAATTTGTGTTCTCACTACCTGGACAGGTGCCCTGCCCATTTTTTGGTCCCCGGACACTGTCCCCCTCCACTTGCCTTGGTCAAAAAGTGGCCGACAGCCCATTTTTTACCCAAAAAAGGCTCAAAATGGACCAATAAAAAGGCGCCTAAAGGGGGAAATTAAGTCGGCTAAGAGGGGAGAGAAACTTCCTTGGGATAAGAGCCCAAAAATACCCCTTTAATAGCTGCATTTCTCTGCACACCTGCAGACACTTTCCAGAGACCTCCTTTTTGGAGCTTTTTCAAAACCCCCGAACTTCAAATGCTTGTAATTTGCTCAATGGACAACCACCTATGTATGTGCTATTTGTGGATAGTATTTGAGGCGGTCGTTTAATTTGGATTGCAGCCTTTGTGAGGGTCGTGAGGTTTTGTGAACCCGAGCACTGGGGGCCGGGTTACCCAATGTGAGGTGGATTAGGTACTGGAGCGATCCATCGACATCCCTTGAGTTTTCGACGTCACATGTAAGTGTTTTTGTGGCAATCAAACATGGCGGACGAGTTCCCACAGTTTCATGGATTGCCTAATGAAAATGCATAGACGTTTATTGAAAAGTTGGAAGTCAATTGCTTATTGTGCAATGTACTAGACCAAGCTATATTGTTGCAGCTGCGGCAATATAGTTTACAGGATGAGGCAAAAGTTTGGTTACACAATTTTGAGGAGTTGATGCAGGCACAAAACCCAGGGGTAATTTTGGACTACAATCGTGTGAAGCAAGCTTTCTTGGCACAATACCGATCCATTGAAGCACCTGACGAAGTTTGGCATGAAATTCTGCGGTACACTCAGAAAGCTAATCAAAGTGTGGATGATTTGGTCATGCAGTTTACCCGTTTATGGGATAAATGGGCTCGAGCTTTGGGAAATGAAATTCCGCCGGCCATGTTAAAGAAGGACCGTTTTGTAGCCAATCTCAAGGAAGGTATGAAGTTCAAAGTTGAGCTAAAAAGTCCCGTTACTTTTGAAGAGGCAGTCACAATTGCCAGGGAGAAAGAATGGAAGGCTCAACGACTCCATGAGTACGGCAAGGCGGTTCCTGGGCAAGCTAATGGTGGCCAAGGTGAAGGAAATCAGGCAGAGACTGGAGTCCCACCCACTCAAAGGGTAGACCCTGAGCAATTACAACATAATATGCATGACATGATGAACATGATACAGGAATTACGGCTCAGTGTCCTTGGAGGCGGAGGTGGAGGTGGTCGTGGTCACAATCGGGGCCGTGGTAGAGGAATGGCCCAACCATATGAAGCTCAACCTAATGCTAATGCAGGTCTTGGACAGGGTGGCTTTGAGCCACGAGGAAGGTTCATTCCAACTTGTTATAATTGTGGGGAACTTGGTCATATCAGCACTCATTGTCCAGGACCAATAAGGATGGGAGGTGATATGTTTCCACTTTCTCAACAGATCCCTAATAGGGCCAATGATTATGCATTGGATATACGAGGAGATCAAGGTACTGGACAGGAAAATCAAGCCTCAACCTCTAGTGGTTATGTGGGTATTATACGGGTGGAAAAGAAAGACGCAGATGTGTTGCCAGTAGGCAAAAGAGAAAGGGAAGGCTATGCAGCACCACGGCCTAGTCAAAAGAAAGGGAATGACAAGGAGGGTGAAGATGCGAAAGCCAAGAGAAAGAGAAAGCCTCGTAGACGATTTGAAGTGGCAGATTTGCCTTTGGGAGAAGGCCAAACAACTTACAATTTAAATGAAGACTTGATTGGGAGGAAAGTAGATTGTACTTTTAGACAGTTGATGAATATGGTGCCCAAACTTAAAAGGCAGTGGAAGTCATTAGTGAATCCAGAAAAAGAGCCGAAGCATGGACAAGTCAGAGTGTTGTCCGTGGGAGAGTTACCCGACATCTGTCCTATGGGGTGAACGCTTGGCACAAAGGTGTGGGCATGGGAGAAGCCTACATTGATGGAGGTGCTCAAGTTTGTGTGATCACACAGTCATGTGTCGAGAGACTGGGTCTCATCACATGCGGAAGCTCTGGGTTTCGGATTCGACTAGCTAACCATGGCAAGGTGAAATGTTTGGGGATGATCAAGAATTTGGAAGTTGAAGTCTTTAACGTGAAAGTTATGGTGAACTTTCATGTTATGCCAGCCGATCTAGGAGCCTTTCCTCTCATTTTGGGACAACCTTGGTTGAGAGCCGTTGGTGCCATGCAAGATTGGGGCAAGGGCACAATCGGTGTGCATGGCAAGAAGGGTGAAAAGAGGGTGTTTGATATGATTACCAAACAACCTATGGCACTTGAAGATGTGAGTGAGAATGATGAGTCCGGAACTACCAGTGATGATAGTTCTGAAGACTCAGAAAGTAGCACTACTTCAAGTTCCAGTGATGAGGGTGAAGTGTCATTCTTGTTGTTGGACGAGGAACAGAGAGAAGTTAGTGAAGTGCTACAATTATCAGGGAATATAAATGCTTCAAGCCGTTTAGAGCAACTTGAAGAGTTGATGCAACCTAAACAGGAATTGCCAGTGAAGAAAGAGTTGATTCAAAATATGTTGAGTACTGATCTGACACAAGGAGAAAGAAGGGAGTACTTAGCAATGTTGGGCATGTTTCCACATCTTTTTATTACCTCATATCAGGAAATAAAGGGTTTTGTTGGGAATCCTGTGAAGATAGAGCTAGTTGAAGAGGCAAAACCAATCAAACAGAAGTTAAGGAGGATGGGCAAGGAGCAGATGAATGCTTTAAAGGAAGAAGTGGATAAGCTTTTGGATGCAGGGTTCATTGTGCCAGTGGATAATGCTAAATGGGTAATCCATGTAGTAGTCACCCCAAAGAAAGATGGGCGTTGGAGAGTATGTGTTGATTAAAAGCCACTCAATGCGATGACCAAGAAAGACCCTTACCCTTTGCCTTTTATTGATCAATTGCTAGATGCAGTGGTTGGTTTTGAGAGATACAGTGTCTGTGATGGGTATTCAGGATACTTTCAGCTTATACTTGCTCCTGAAGATAGGAAAAAGACTACTTTTATCACGCTGTCAGGAGTTTTTTGGAGCAAGGGATTGCGCATATGTACATACACATGCATGGTGCATCGAATAAAGGATTGCCCATTTTCCATAGCCAGGTGGTTACGTGGGGCCCACATGTGTACAGGTACATAGTGCATCGATTTTCACTATTACCAGTACCATTGTGTTTTTTCTACAATAAGGAGGAGTTGGTAGCGCGTAAAAATTCTCGAGGAAGCTATCCACGGGCCGACGACATGAGGTAAGCACGTGCGTCAGATGGCATCGAGTGGCGTCAGGAGGCCGAACGAGGTCAATATTTGCACGTGGATGAATACGGACACAAATTGGTGTTTTCTTGTGGAAGTTATGCAGAAAGGTCATCATTAGGACCACTTTTTGGGGCCACTTCACGTGGTTGCGAGACGCATTATTGAAAAGAAATGAGTGCCAGGTGTGCACATGGATGCAGCACGGTGACAACTATGCAATGCGAGGTCAGCTTTTGGCCTGTTCGGGGTCCGTTTGAGGTCATCTAAAAGGCCAAGGGTGCCCAACTAAAAAAGCTAAGTGTGGGAACTGAAAAAACTGAGAGAAGACCAGAAAAAAAGTGGAGAAGAGACGAGGAACAGCCGCAGGTGTGTTTTTGGGGTTTTCGGAGCCTGTTTTGGCCGTAAACTGCTCATCCGAGGTCGGATTTGAGCACTTTGACATTGTAAACTGGGGTTTTGGGCCGTTCCGGAGGCGATGGCATTGTCCATTTTTCCAAATTACTCACTCTTTTTCTAATGCTTTTCTGTGTAATCTTCTCCGATGAGTGAAGCCTCTGCTTAACTTTGGTGTTGTATCTGGTGTATTTCTTCAATATTGTGTGAGCTATTTGCCCCATTGGTGTTGGCCCAAGCTCAATTGTATCTAAAAATCAGAAATTCTCCTCTTTTGAGCTGAGTTTTTTGGGTGTGTGTGTGTGTGTCTGTGTGGAGTGGGCAACTGGATAGTCTCTCTCCTCTCACTCCAGAGGTGTGTTCCGTGTCTCGGCCAAGTGTGTTGTGTAAGCCGAGTGGTGCCCCATAGTGTGTGTGTGTATTATTCCAAGAGTGTGTGTCGGGTTGTTATAGAGGCGCTGTGTGTGTTTTCATCCCGCTCACATTCTTTTGGCGCCCCCACGGAGGATCTTCTTCGAGTACCTTCTGCTTCGAGCTTCAAGCTTCGAGATTCGGGATTACAGGTTGCAGGTTGCAGATTACATGTAACAGGTTACATGTTATAGGGATAGGTACAGGTACAGGTACAGGTGATTCACACAGGTACAGGTAGCTGGAGTACAGTAATATATTAGCAGTGGTGTCACTTGCAGTGGTTGTGGGTATGCATCACTTGGCGCCTATTTGAGCGCATTGTCTGCTGGATTGTACGTTACTTGTGGAAACTGCCATTGTGCGCATTTGTGGAGCCATACTTGGTTGTATTTGGCAGTCCCAGTCATTTCTGAGACTTGGTCTGGAAGATAGTCATTTCTGAGACTTAACTATATGCAATTTGCATTAGCCTTCGTGTGAGAGTCGATAGCGTGAGGTTTTTATTGAGCTGGGGGATTCTCAAATGTAGAGATCCTTTCGGTGATACAGGTAGCTGGAGCACCCTTTTTGTGACCTCGCCATAGGCTATGTACTAGTGAGTCCTACTTGATGCTCGGGTTCTATTGTTGACAGTTTATGCATACATATACAGTCTATATTTTGGGTTCCTACTGCTCTATTTCTGGGGAAACTCTGCCAAAAATTTTCCAAGTTATGATGGCTGGTTTTTTGGTCTTTTGAGCCATTTATGCTGTTATGCTGCTGAAATTTTGGCAAAATCAGAGGATAAGACAGGTGTGCTTTCTTGGGAGCTGCATGGTTGACTTTAATGGATGATCAAAATGGCCCTCAATTCACTCCTTTTCATTTAACTCAGAGAATCCAGATAAATGTTCATGTGTCCAGGAAGATTTTTTTCCAACAGCGCATAGTCTTTATGTTCGGGCCAAGAAGATTAAGAGAGATCCTGGAATGTCCTTTGCCTGTTGTAATTCCAATGATCAACTATGAAAACTCATTTGATGTGCATGTGTTTGTCCTTATCTAAAGCTAAGATCCATTGAAGTTTTTGGGAATTGGGTAGTGAAAAGTTTTGGGTTCTTGCATGTGTGCTCGAAGAGGTTCTTAAAGCATTAAACTTGGGTAGCCATGGATTTCTCTTATCCGGAATTTCATGGAAAAAGTGGTGAAGATGCGGTAGACTTTCTGGAGCAAGTCGAGGTGGCATGCATAAGCAACAATATGTGTGATGAGGAGAAGATTTTGAGGCTATTTGGATTGCTTTTGAAAGATGAGGCCCGTGTTTGGTTCATGGATTTGGAAGCTAAAGAAGCAGTGGCTTCTTCTTATGGTTTGAGTCTTGACAAGTTTATAGAAGCTTTTTTAGAGCGTTTCCAGGTTGTGGAAGATGCAAATGCAATATGGAATGAGCTCAATGCTCTTAAGCAAGGTTCTTGTCAAGGTGTTGATGCCTGTGTACAAGGTTTTACAGATTTATGGACTCGTTGGTGTGTTGCTCTTAAGGATGAGATCCCCCCTTGTTCATTGAAGAAAAGTTCTTTTGTTGATGGTTTGTCATCTTGGTTGCGGTTCGAGGTTGAGTTGAAGATGCCCGAGTCTTTTGAAGATGCGTTATGCATTGCAAAGCACAAGGAATGGAAGTTTAAGCGTCTTGAGGAACATGGTATCAGTACAGGTATGCATGTGCAAAATGGATTTGACATGGAAGATGAAGTTAAGCTTAAGCAGGTGAAAAGTAGCCTATCCTATGATGTTTCTCGTTTCTTCCCAAGGTCTATTGTGAAGCGTAAAGTGGTCTTGCAGGTTGATAGGTTTATGGAAGAGCCTAAAGAGGTGAGTAATGCTTTGGATACAGGATTGACAAGTCTTGAAGAGGATGCATTGGCTGCTTGTGTACCTTGTGATTCTGGGTGTGAGTGTGAGGTTGAGGTTATTGATAATGAGCACGTATCTTTGGATACTCGTTCCTTGGAAATTAGGGAAGAGGGCAAGGTTGAGAGCCATTTTGTGGATTTGTTGGATGTGGAACCTGTGTTGAAGCCATATTTGATGTATGTGCAGTGATTGAACCAATTTTTGAGCATGATTGTGGTTTAGAGCAAGGATCTGTATTCTTGGAGACTGATGAACCCATGCTAGAAGCTATGGATAGTGGTGCTAGCCATGATTATGATGTGGATAAAGTGATGTGTGATGATGAGTATGCTTATGATGATGAGAAGGGGTTTGGCATATATGAGTCCAATCTCAGCTATGTGGATCCCTATGCTAGGGATATGTGTGCTGCGAGGATACTTTTGTGCTTTGGATATCAACAACTTTACCTTCACACAATGCTTTTAGCTACTTGGGTGCATGATTTGCAGGTTGTTGCTATGGCTGGTGAAGCCAAGATGCCAGGCGATGAATCACTTGAGTTATCTATATCGGTTGGGTTGAATGTGGCATGCAATATTTATGATTTTGGAACTCCAGGCAAGGCGGATGTGTTAGTTGAATATGCCTATGGTGCATTCTGGTTGATTGTTGAAAAATGTAGGTGTGGTGTTATGATGCTTCTTGTGAATCAGGCAATATGCCTTTGGCCTTTTGATCCATGTGGAATGAGCATCTACTAGTGCTGCTGCTGAGCATGAATGCTCTAGCAGGCTAGGGGGTGGGCAAATTATGTCATGAGTTTTTTGGAGCAAGGGATTGCGCATATGTACATACACATGCATGGTGCATCGAATAAAGGATTGCCCATTTTCCATAGCCAGGTGGTTACGTGGGGCCCACATGTGTACAGGTAGGACAGGGTGTACATAGTGCATCGATTTTCACTATTACCAGTACCATTGTGTTTTTTCTACAATAAGGAGGAGTTGGTAGCGCGTAAAACTTCTCGAGGAAGCTATCCGCGGGCCGACGACATGAGGTAAGCAGGTGCGTCAGACCCGCTCACAACGCCATGGGGTTGTTTTTGCATTTTTTGCCTTCCTTTTGGGTTGAAAAATGGGCCAGGAGCCTTTGAAAGAAAAGTAGACTGGGTCCAGCCCCATTTCTCAGAAGTTTGTCAAAGGGTTCATACATGATTTTTGTGTATACGGTTCAAGGAAAGAGCATGTTCAGAAGCTTGAAATGACTTTTGCAAGGTATGATGAAATGCGGGGGTCAATTAAACCCCAAAAAATGTCATTTGGCGCAGCCAAGGGTGAAGCTTCTTGGACATGTGATTTTAGAAAATGGGATTGAGGCAGATCCAAAGAAAGTGGAAGCCCTATTATTGCTGTCATCCCCAAAGGATACAAGACAATTGGCTACTTTCATTCAGAAGGTTAAATATCTGTCTCGATTCATACCTTTGGCATCACAGTTATTGTACCCACTACAGCAAGTGGTTAAAAATGATCCATTGGAGTGGACACAAGACCTATTGCAAAAGTCGTTCACTTTTCTCACCAGCTATTATTGCTGTCTCATTTGTTTAATAACTCAAATATATCAAAGATAGTGATGAAATGGGTTATAGAACTGTACGAATTTCAATTCACTGTTTTGGTGGAAGAGAGTTCTCGGGCTACCCTGGCAGATTTACTCACTTACAAAGAGACTCCTGTTTTGGTTCAGGAAGAGGTGGTGCAAAGGAAGAAGGTCGAAACTCTTGCTATATCCAATGCTTCACTGCTATATTTTGATGGCTCTTATCGAAGAAGTCATGAAGCTGCTTCTGGAGGGATTGTTGTCTATGATGCGCAAGGAAATCTTGTGAGGAAACAAGGGTTAAAGCTTGATGCTAAAAGTAATAATGAAGCAGCGTACATGGCCCTTGAGGGCGGTCTGCACATTTGCTTACAATTGGGAATTAAACACGTGCAAGTCAAAGGAGATGCCTTGTTGGTTGCGAAGCAGGTATCGGGGGTGTGGAAGAATAAGAACCCTAAGTTGAAAGATTTGTGTTTCCAAGTGAAATCTTTGCTTAAAAAGTTTGAGGCATGGAGTTTACAGCATATTGAGAGGTCTCAGAATGAAGAAGCCCATGATGCTGCCCAAGAAATGATCACTTGTGTGTTTGTGTTGAAGGCGGATGCCCCTCTATATCATGGAAGAGAAGTGCTATCAAAGGAAGCGGATTTTCTGCTTACAGGTGTTTTACCTGAAGATTTGCCATCATCCAAAAAGTATGCTTTTATGAGAAGAGTCAAAAAGTACAAAATGCTTGATGATGTGCTTTACATGAAAGGAAGTGATTTGATATTGCGACGTGTGCCCTGGAAAAAAGAAATCTATAAGATTTTGGAAAAGAACCATGAAGGATCCTGTGGAGGACATTTTTCCATGAAATTTATGCTACATAATATTTTACAAGAAGGCTATGTGTGGCCGAGTGTCCAGCTGGATGTGAACCATTGGTGCAAGTCTTGTTTGTCTTGCCAGAAGACGGGGAAGAAAATTTTGAAGCCTGAATTGAGAAAGACAATTTTAGCTTTTGATGTATTTGAAAAATGGGGTCTTGATGCTATTGGACCCTTACCCATGACTGGTAAAAGAAATGTTTACATTCTGACAGCAGTTGATTATTTGTCACATTGGGCAGAAGCTGAGGCTGTCAAACAGATTAGCAGTAAAGAAATGGGGAAGTTTGTGTACAAAGATATATGCTGCAAGTTTGGTGTGCCTTTGGAACTACTTTCTGATCTTGGACTAGGATTAAGAGGAGAGTTGTTTGCTTTCCTTTGTGGAAAGCTTAATATACAACATAGGTAAAGTTCTCCTTATTATCCACAATGAAATGGTCTTAATGAGAGATTCAATGGAGAGTTAGTGAATATCTTGACAAAAATGACTCAGACACATGGGAAGACTTGGGATGTAGAGTTGCCTTGTGCACTATGGGCTTATAGAACCGCTATCAAAACAAGCACATGGTTTTCTCCTTATCGCTTGATTTATGGCAAGGAAGCTTTATTGCCTATTGAAGTGGAAATCCCTACACTTAATTGGTTGTCACTGGAAGGTGAAGAGCAGCGAGATGCTTGGCGGAAAAGGTTGTTGGATTTACAATGCTTGCAGTTAGATAGAATTTTGGCCTTGAGTCATTATGAAGAAGTGTCAAAGAAGGCTCAGATAAAGGACAATGAATGCGTCAAGGATAAAAGAATTGAAAAGGGTGATCTTGTGTTGCGGTACAATAGTAAATTGGACAATACTTTCCAGAAAAAGTTTCAGATTAAGTGGGAAGGTCCTTTTACTATTGTAAATAAATTTGAAAATGGCACATATCAATTGGCAAACTTAAATGGTGCAGAGCATAAATACCATGTTAATGGTTACAGATTGCAGAAGTATCTGGCACGTTTGATGACAATTATGATTAATGAAATGCTATCAATAGAAGGAGACAATGCGGAAACATCTGAAAATGTGGACGAGGTTTCTGGGGATGAAATGCATCAGTTATTCACCCTAGGGACCTCTGCTTGTCATGAATGACTAAGCAGGCAAGGGGGGGTTGGCCAGCTATGTCAGGCATTTTTTGGATGGAAATGAAGTTGCCAATCCATGCTAAAAAGCTTGCTCACTAGCCCTGAGTACATAAATGTACATAATGCTTTGAGTTTTTGGAGTGCTCTTGTAGAATTTATGTACAAAGGCTTGGTTTTGGTCAAGTTGTTGGTTGAGTTTTGGGTTGGTCGAGCTTTCAAAAAATAGTTTTTAATGAGCATTCCTAGCCGTGCTTGATAGCTTGCAAATCGGACTCCGACATCATGACTTACACGCACTTGAAGTGGATGGTTTTTCACTTAAAAAGTGGCAGCGGATGCACGTGGGAAGACGGCAAGTGGGCGGACTTGATGGTTTTTTTTAGCAATGATATATTTAGAAATTTCTGGAGTTATCCGGGGTAATAAGCTCCAAGCCATGCTTTACAACGCTATATTTGGTGGTCGGGGTCACCCGCTACGCCTCCGAGAAAATGGCTCAGGTTGGGGACAAAACAGAAATTTCAGGTTTGGACATGGGGAAGTGGGGAGAGCATGCCAAGTGGCAATGGAATAACCCCACATGGGGGGGAGCATGTGAAAATTGGAGGGTATAAGGAGGGGATTGGGTACCCCCTAAGGGTGTATCAAAGGAGTTAATGGAGCTTCTTGGCCTTGCTTGAGAGGGCTCATGGGCTTTGGGGAGAGGAGGGGGTGCCCAATTTTTGTTCATTGCCTGGACGGGCACCTTGCCCATTTTTTGGTCCCCGGACACTGTCCCCCCCACTTGCCTTGGTCAAAAAGTGGCTGACAGTCCATTGTTTGCCCAAAAAAGGCTCAAAATGGACCAATAAAAAGGCGCCTAAAAGGGGAAATGAAGTCGGCTAAGAGGGGAGAGAAAATCCCTTGGGATAAGAGCCAAGAAAATCCCCCTTTAATAGCTGCATTTCTCTGCACACCTACAGACACTTTCCAGAGACCTCCTTTTTGGAGCTTTTTCAAAACCCCCGAACTTCAAATGCTTGTAATTTGCTCATTCCTTATCGGAATCAAGCATATGGATGCTCTACGAACATCTACACAATCCAATCTATACACTCATATTCTCTGATTCTTCTAATTCCAAGTGTGGATTCCACTAGAGCTGTTCTTCTCCAAGCTTTACAAGTGTTTAACACATGTGAATTCGACGGTGCAGCTATTGTTCTTTCCACGACGGTGTAATCGATGCAAGGCTATAGGGGCATTCATTTTCATTGTCGTTTGCATCCACAATGTCTGTGAGCTATAATTGTAGATTTGAGTGCTTAAATCGTTGTGTTTAGTCATTTTGACCATAGGAGAGTGTTCTTAGACCATAGGATGACAGTTCTGGATAGTTCTGTTGTAGTTTTTAGGACCTTTTTCATGATGGATCGTGATTTTGGTACCTTGTTGGATTGCAACGAGACTTGCTAGGATAGTGCCTCTAGGTGTCCTATACCTCCTCCTAAAGTTTCATTGCATTTTGAATCCGTTCGAGTGTCGAAATGGCGTGATGACCTAGAGCTGTGAGAAAGGACATTGACAGATTTCCCTGATCATTGAGTGTTGGTTTGCTTGTAGAGTTGTTGTGTTTGCTTGTTTAGGTTCACTTCATGAGATTGATGATCTCATAGAGTCTCCGTACCCCATCCGAGTCACTTTCCCTGAGTATTGACATTATGTTAGTGCCAGAAAGCTATGTTGCAGACGTTCGTTGTGGCGACCCGCTAACATTGGTGCTGCTGCCGAGGATATGATCCTTAGATGGTGAGTGAAGTAGTGCGTTTTTAGAGAGTTCTTTTTCTAAGATTTGTCTCTCCATTCCATTTACACTTTAGCAGACAGTGAAGCAACTAGACACGGGGTTTAGTGCTTGATAGAGTCTGGAAGTCGAGGACTTGCTAGATCTATTCTTGAGAAGTAAAGAGGATTGTGAGTGAGATAGCCAAAAGCATTTCATTCTTTGATTTTCTCTATGCTTTCAGAGTGCTGTTTCATTTTTCATTTTGACTTTATTTTGTACTGTTCTGTTTGTTTTTGTTGGGTGAAAACCATATTTGGCAAAAACGACCATAACTCCGAAATTATGAAAATTGGATGGTAGAGACCTCAAAAGTGATCCAAATTCAAAAATTTGTGGATCAAAGGCATCAACATACTCTCTAGAAGCAATCTGGAAAGTCTAGCAAGAATCTGTGGAGGAACATGGATCGTGATCCATGTACCCCAAAAACCCCTTTTTTGGTGAAAAGTGACCAGTTACAATGAGCATTAGTGGATAACTGCTCTGATCAAGTTTGCTTGAAAGAAAAACTCAAAAATCTCTTCAGAATTGGCTGTTAGGGCAAAAATAGTAAAACAGGCATTGCAAACAAAAAATTGAGCAAATCTTGAGATTTTGGGATCCAAATTCAAAAAGAGGTGAGATTTGGCTTCTAGAGGGCATAAAGAAAAAACATAACAAAATTCATGAAAAAATGTTGCCATACATGGATCGCGATCCATGTACCTTTTTGGCATTTGAGGCTAATATTTGACAAGTACATTCCTGATATCATTTGGAACAACTTTGCCAAAAGAGACCATGTCAAAAAATTTAAAAAAGTTGGTCAAAATAGCCAAATACAAAAACTAGTCAAAAACCGCAGGGCAGACAGAAGAACTCACTTTTGATTAGAAAAAAGTCGGCCAAATTCAAAAAGATTTGGAGAAGAGTATCACCATAACATGGACTACAAGCTGACCAAGTTTCATGTCAAAATGTGGTCAAACATGGATCGCGATCCATGTACCTCATGAAAAAATTTTGAAATTTTTTTGGCTGAGATTTGGACAGTGGATAGCTGACACATAGACAAACAATTTTCCCAAAAGAACCAAATGCAAAAAAAGTTGCAAAAAGTGGTCAAAAGAGCTAAAAACAGCTCATTGTTAAAACTGTCACAGCAGACTATAGAAGTCAGTTTTGGTTGGGCAAATTTGATCCAAATTCAAAAAGATTTGTGGAGCAAAACATCATAAGCTATTAGCACACCAAAAATTCAGATCCAAAAGTGGTGGAACATGGATCGCGATCCATGTACCTCTGAGAAATTTTTGGACATGAACTTTTCCAGCCTGTAGCAGAGACCATTGTGAACAAAAGTCTTCAAAGAAATTTGGTCAAAAAAGTCTAAAAAAGTCATCAAAAGTTCCATAAACTGTTCAAGGTGAAAACTCTAAAATAGACTTAGGGATTGACTTTTGCCTAGCCTAAACAAGTCCAAATCACACAAAAACCACATATCTAGCATCAGGAGACCAATGACAAGCTGTGTGCCAAGTTTCAGTGCAATCTAACACATAGGTACATGGATCGTGATCCATGTTCCTTTGTCACAGATTGATACCATATTTTCACCATAGCTAGAGCCCATCACAAGGAGTCGAGTGGTCTTTTCAAAAGTGAATTTGGATATAAAAAACTTGTCCAAAAGCCCAGAACTGCCAAGTACTCTGAGCAAGTGCCATAACTGACCTAATTTTCAATCCAGAGGTCCATTTTCAAAATTTTTGATACCATAGGGTCTCCTAATCATGCTGATTCTGATGGTACCAAAAAAAGTCAATTTGGGCTCCAAACATGGATAGCGATCCATGTACCCATAGTGACAACTTGACCTGAAACTTTCTAGATCAGTAGTGTTTACACAAGAAAACATATCCCCAAGTCCATGTTTGAAAAAAATTGAGCAAAATTGGGTCAAAAGAGAGAAAAATAGGTGACAAACAGAAAACCACTGTGCAGACCTAGTATTGACCATTTGGCCTGTCAAAACAAGTCCAAATTCAAAAAGATTTGAGATTTAGCTTGTGGACATAGTTAGGAAAGTCAGGAACAAACCCCTAATAGGACAAGTCCAGATGTGGTTAAACATGGATTGCGATCCATGTACCTCAACCTCAGAATTTGCTAAAAATTGGTAGATAGCCTGCTTATGACCTTGTCTACACACAATAAAAATTTGGAAAAATTTGCAGAAAAAATTTGACAGGGAACATGGATCGCGATCATGTACCTCTCAACATAGTAGGGGTATCTGACTTGGTGATCTTGTACACATACTTAAGGACATTCCAAATCTCAAGTTTGAGCTAAAAATACCTTTGGGAGGCCAAGATACAAGCCAAAGTTCTTGTGTTCTGGTCCTGAGACTGTTTTGAGTGCTGTTTCAAGTGCAATTCACTAAAAGTGCTCCTAACTTTTGATAGACAACTCCAAATTGAGTCAAGTATAGCTAGGAAGAAAGCTTGCGGGCAAGAGTTGAATTTTACTAGGTTTCCTAGATCCAAACTTTTAAGATACCCCAAGAGTAGTTTCTAGAGACCAAAAAGTAACAAATTTTTTACTTTTGAGAGACCGGACCAAGGGCAAAAGGGGATAGGTTGCACTAAGCCAAAGTGGGACTCTCAAGGACTATCTTGAGACTTTTGAGTAAGTCTTGACCATGACAAATCATCCACCACTAGGGTTCTCTACTCCACTCGGAGACATGAAAAATGCAAGAAACACTGCAATGCCTTCAACAGAGGGATTAGGAGAATACCTAGAGGAGAGGCATCCTCTAATCAACAAACCAAACGTGAGATGCATCAAAGCCAATGAATCCAGGAGAGTGTTTACATATTACAATCATGAGGGCTTGTATAGATTCACAAACGGGGATCCATATATCGTTTACAAGTGTGTAGAGCCCTATGCTAGAGAGTTGACCACCCATAAGAACCTCTATGCATTCACATATACAAATGCCAACGGAGTGCAAGTTTTGATGGTAGATAAGTATGGACGTGAGTACAAACGTGTTGATCCAATTGACTCAAAACAATACACATACAAGGGTAATCCGATCTCTACTTACTTTCAGCCAGAAACGATGCCAGAGTACACATCAGAGAGAATTCCACCAGGATTCTCTCCAAGACGAGAGGAGAGAGTGAGAGACATTTTTCCAAGAGACCACGAATTGGTGAACCACAATGATTGAGACCATATGAAGTGGCTCAATGTGTCGAGAGAAAATGCAATGGGTTGAAGGACCCATATGCTCATGTCTCACTCTTCAAACAAGTTTTGAGAGCTCAACAAATTGCGAATTTCCATACTCAGTATAAGGGATTTGGGTTAACATTGGAAGGAACGGCTTTGACGTGGTTCCAACCTCTAAATAGAGATGATTTTCCAAACATAGCAAAACTCTTACAAGAGTTTGTAGAGGAATTCTCAAAAAGGGGAATCAAACATAACACAGAGTGCCAAATCTACGCTTTCAAACAAAAAGCGAACGAAAGAGTGAAGGAAGCTTTGCTTCGCTTCAAACAATACATTGATAGATGTCCTGTGAGAGAGTTACCGCAAGATGAGAGATTGTCAGTTCTCTTCATAGAGGGCTTGAGGAATGAAACTCTAAAAAAGGACCTACATTTGAAAGGATGCACAACGTTAAACCAAGTCACTAGGGAAGCTCTATATCTAGTTGACAATTGCAAGGCCTACGGAGAGGTGACTGAAGATACAGACAACACGGCTAGTAGTGCCTCATCTCCAGAGCGAACCCACCACAAAGCAAGATGTTCAAACTCCTTGGGAACCAATCATTGAACAAGTGGTTGAGGGGGTGAGTAGAAGAATAAACCAAGGCTACACCTGAATGTACGACAATCTCAATTGAGGAGATGTAATACTTGTGGAGGGGATCACCCCACTCCATGGTGTAACACTCAGCCAAGCCACAACGTGTGCTAGGGCAACAACCACCACTTCTGGATGATGAGAGAGTGATAGTTAACTACACGCAGCCAACGTATGTGCCACAACCCATGAAAAACCAATACTCCATGGATGCGAGTACGCTCATGTTCATAGCCAATCATCAGGAGTATGGTTTAAAGAACATCCTCAAAAGGCAAGAAAAACCATTGGCTAGATCTCCAACTATGAAACAAGAAGGTCCATGCTATGAGTGTGGAGGTGATCATTGGGCACAAAGTTGTCCAAACAAGGGTTCACAAATTGAATTATTTGTATTTTGTGAACGTTGTGGTAAAGACAATCTACGCCAACATTGTGCTAAAAATCTAGACTACAAAGGGAAAGCAACAATGAATGTTGTAGGTGTGATGCCTTCTTCAAGCGGATCCAAGGTAGAACCCGCCATTCCTTTAAACGTGATGACTCGAGCTCAAGCTCAAGAAGCTGCCAAAAACAAACAAGCTAAAAAAGCCACATTGCCTGTTCAAACAGAATTTGAGAACCAACCGGTGAGAAGCTTCGGAAGAAGATCATGGAAAGGCAGACGGGACAAAATGAAATTGAAGAGGCTGAAGGAGAGAGCGGCTTTTGAAACTGAACTGAATCAAATAAGAGAGCAGTTTAGACAAGATCAAGAAAGGAACAAAAACACAAAGGGACCTAAAGAGTCAAAGACTAACTCGGGAGGTTCATGCTTGGTCGACAAAGTGGTTGAACCTTTGGAAGCAATCTTGAAAGCTTATGAAGCTAGGCTAAAACCCAACCAAACCCAAGAGGATAGATGGCTAACGTACCCTCATCCAGGGTATGAAAAAGAGAGGTTGCAAATGTGCAAAGAGCTCATCCAGAAGGCCCAAGCTCTTATGGAACCACATGTTCCAGATGCTCCAAAAACGGAGGTGCTAATCCGCAATAAAGTCCAAGAATTGGAGAGGCAGGGTATTGTAAACAAAGACCAAGGAGGTTCGAGAGTTGAGGCACCTTTAGATACAAGGGAAGTAGCCAATACCACAGATGGGGTGGGCTCACAAGCAGTGACGCCTATTCCAGAGCAAGAAGAACCGTGGCCATAATCCTTGTGGGAATCAATCAGAAACTGAAAACATGGTAGTGCTACCTTACAATTAGCACCTATCCCTGGCTTCTAGATGGATCATGAATTTTTCCCAGGAGATATACGATCTCTATACGGGGATGTCGGGTCTGTTGCATATGAAGAGAGTAAACCACACTCTCTAAAGACGTTGCCATCTTTCATAGGAGGACACAAAACCAAATTGGAGGTTAAAAGGGTACCTGCTCAGTGGAAAGCCACACCAAAAATGGATACCAAGATCTTGCATGAATTGATGTCTTCTCCTATACAATGCACACTTTACCTCTCAGAGCTACTAAAAATTAGACTGCATCTATGGAGCCAAATGGGCAAGCACCTGGAAAAGATGGGGCTGAAAATTCCTTCACGTGACCAACTTGTGTACAAAAACATGGATGACACCTCGATGATCAAATTCAGCATATGCGGAGAAACATGACTCAAATTCACATGTTCATCTATGATAGATCCAGAAGCAACAAAGAATCTAATGACTTATGGAACATGGATCATGATGGGAAAGCCACCAATCATCGAGCTAGAGGACATCATGTGCACAAGTTCAAAAATGTCGATTCCTAGCTTCAGAGTGGTACAAGCTATACTCAAGTTGAGTACTGGGGAGTACAAGGATACTTTCCACATAATTGACTCCCATCATATCAAAGAGAGTTTAATCCTAACAGAAAGCTGGAGGAACATCTTCTTTCGACAACAATTAAAATCTTCAGCAACAACACCATCAAAAGCCCCAAAAGCACCTCAATTCAATGCAAAAAAGGAGCAACCAACCATCACGCAAAAAGGTAAAGCAAAGGTAAACACTGAAGTATATCAACCTCGCAAGACGACTTTACCTTCAACGAGCTTCCATCAAACTTCTCGCGAACCCTCTACATCAAGAGCCAAAACATCGACAATGCAATGGAAACCAAGGCAAAAAGTCTATCAACCAAAGTTTCCATCACAAAAAGCATCCAAAAGAAGCCAAAGAATGTCACCCAGATGTAGGTATCCAAAGAGCACATCAAAGTCAAAGACCCAGTTTGGATACATGAAGCACAAGTTCAGCCTCAACAATCAAAGGTGACAGGGTGGGTGGCATCAAACGAGTCAATCACTGCTCAAGGCTACCTTGAAGGAAACATTAATTTTTGGGTTAAAAAGCCTAAACTAACAGCCTGGATGTACTCACCTCAAGAAAGAAGTCCTACAAGGAGCGAGCCAAGGTATCAACGGAATACAAAAAACTCACGCAAGTGAAATAACAACAACAAAAGGAAGACAGAAAGACCTTCCAAGTGGGCAATGCGACCAGTATGGGTACCAACGTCAGACCTCAAACAAGCTACCCAAGCTACACAATGCAAACAGGTGCAGCAACGGAAAATTCCTGTCAAGCTACTCGAAGTGCAAGGATTTTATGAAGGTAACACTCAAATATGGTTACCAAAAAGTGTAGCTCAATTTGGAACAACCAAGAGAAATCATGCAGCACAAGCTTCTATCCAAAGGCAAGCAATGAAAACCAAGAGCCAACAGAAGCCAATTGCAACGAAGGTTGCTACAATCTCTAGATGGATACCACATCATCAATTACAAAAGCAAGGCTTTTACAACGAAAATCATCAGGTTTGGATACCGAAGCCTAGTGTCCATCAAATTATAGAAGAAGATAAAATGCCAAAGACGGTCACACAAGGACCAAAAACAAGATGGGTTCCAAAATTGCTAGTGGAGACTCAATCACAGAGAACCCACACATCTCGACAATCGCTTCTCATGGAAATTAACGCAAAGGCTACATCAAGCCTTATCAGAGCTGAAGGACTTGTTTTACAAAGAAGCATCAACATACAACAAGCAAGTCAAGAGGAGCCAAAATATGCCAACCTACTCGAAAAAATGGTGGCATCCAAAGACCAACACAATGGAAAAGGCCTGAATTTCTAGAACTTATGGAATTGGGTTTCTGGCCTTGAACAGGTAAGTCCAAGAACAGGTGAGGGAAAATTAAAGTTAATAACCCCTTTTGCTGGCTCACTTGATAGTCACATAATTTTAAGGTGACCTCCCCGAGGGCACAATCAAGCTTAGAAATAGGTGCCCCTTCTTAGTTGTCAACCACATAGGAATGTTGTAGTTGACAATGACAATTGGCCATATACTGTAAGATATTGAGCTTTGACCAAATGGATTTACACCATCCATAGCCAGATCGAGGCACAAATTTTGAGCTTCCGTGGAAAAATCCGGCCATGTGTCGTCTATATACTTTGATGCCGTGAAATCTGAAGGAATCCGTAGCACACCATCCGAAAATCTATTCTCCTCACGCCATGATGCTAGAGTGGCCATGGACTTGCATTTAAAGAAATGATTGATGCAAGACAGTAGAGGAGAGTCTCGCAACGCCTTTTGCAGCACTCTTTGCCGGTGGAGATCTATTTGATATCTCTCGAAATCACATTTCAGACACTTTTCCATGTCCATGTATTCCCCTCTGAAATGAATGCAGTCGTTAGGACAAGCGTGAATGAAATTATAATCCATCCCCAACTTTCGCAAGATCTTTCTTGCTTCCTTTCTGGAATCTAGCATCACATTATCAGCTGGCAGTATGTGCTCTTTAAGCAATCTACACAGAGAAAAACACAAAACACTTGTGTACGTAACTGGTACATTATACATTTATAGTTTTTTAATGAAGTAGACACGTTGTATTAGATCACCTGAAAAGTGTTGTGAATCTAGTGTCAGTCCACCCAAACTTTGCCTACATGTTGAGAAGAACTAGGAGCACCTTCAATCTAAACACTCGTGCTCCACCCCTGCTCCACCATACAATGGCGTATCAGCCCCACTTTCATGTCATCAATATAGAGAAGCCTTTCTGAATCCATGATTATCTCGATCATTTTGCCGATCTCGAGCTCAAACATAGCTTTGTTGGGAATGTGCTCTGCATGATCACCCTCAGAGATGTCAGAGGCTACATCTTGTGGCCTCATGTATGTTGATTGAGTAGGCATATGCGGACAAGTCTATTGGGTTGCAAGATTGCTGCCTGTTGGCCAGCGTCAGAGTCCAACGAGTTGTAACTGGCAACAACTCTATCTATAATAGATGGGTCAAACCCGCCAAATTTGAAAATGTGCTGCAAAGAAACGCGTCTTGTCCATCACACACCATGTTTGCGTTGATTACAAGGACATAAGATCCTTGTTGAGATAGACGTTTTGGTTTGGCGGACCCACATCGTCGTCACTACTCATAATGAATGTAAAATCCTTGAACCTTGAAAATAAATTTAACCTTCTCTTACTCTCCTCCGTCTCTCTCTCTTACTCTCCCTCGCAATCAAGAAACCATAGATCACACTGTAAACTACCTCAAATTTGCTAGCCATGTCCGATCTCCGCATACCTTGGTCTAGAGGTGCATGGAGATCAGAACCATCGGGTCATAATCTTGTCTTTATTGGTCAATGCCTATATTTATGGATACAAGATATCTACACACCCCACGTCTACATGACAATGCATGTAGTTGGAAAAACCCCTTTGAGTTTTGTTCAATTGTAGCCATTCCCTAGTGTAAACTACCTGAAGAGATATGGTTGTAAGTGAAGGCACCATTTTGTGGTGTGCGCAGTGTGAGAGTGCTCCCGCTTCTCTAGAGTGCTTTGAAGAAGATCTTATTTATTATGCTTCTTGCTCAACATCTCTTATCAAAAGCTCCTTGTTTGAGGGATTACTGTGCACATTACATGCCTGCCTCCATTCTGAGGTACTGTGCCGTTGAAAACTTTCCAACCTAATGCCGCGTCCATGGAGAGAGAGAGAGAGAGAGAGAGAGAGAGAGAGAGAGAGACAAAAAGAGAGAGAGAGAGAGAGAGAGAGAGAAAAAGAGAGAGAGAGAGAGAGAGAGAAAGATAGAGAAGGTAGAGAGTCGAAGAGAGCAGAAAGTCATTTTTGAACTCCATCTTTTTCATGTAAAAAAGATCTTTGTCAAAGCACATTACAGAAGCCTTTGCACTCTTGCATTGCACACCCCACAATACGTGGCTTCACTTACAACCATTTCTCTTTACTTACTTGCAAGCTCACATGCACAACAGCTTGTCCGTGAGCCATTTGCACATGTGAGCTTGCAAACAAATACATACCTAAACTTATGCGAGCTACATGCAAACTACTGCAAACATAGCCATAAACCTACCTCTAAATTTAAATCATAATCTTGAAGCTAAACTTAAATAAAGAAACTAAATAAAAAGTCTAATCTTAAATCTAAACCTAAGCTCTAATCACTAACTATTTTTAAATATCCCTAACTATGCTTTAAACCTTAAATATAGAGTTAAATCCTAAACCTAAACCCAAAGCTCTAACATAAAATCTAAACCTAAACTCTAATCTAAAGTCTAACTTTAGTATAAAAAATAAATCCTAAACCTGTGACTCTCTCTCTCTCTCTCTCTCTCTCTCTCTCTCTCTCTCTCTCTCTCTCTCTCTCTCTCTCTCTCTCTCGCGTATATTAGTTGATAGAGCCATTGAGCTCTAGAGAGCTCGACATCCACAACATCGATCGAGGCTCCATCAGAGGATTAGGACTACTGTAGCGTGATATGGGAGATGCCTAGTACATCTATTTACAAAGGCGAACATTGACGAAGTTCTTCATTGACTGATGCACTGCTTTCTCCAACAATGTAGACATTAGATTAGATCCAAGGAATTTATCGAATTTGTCTCATAAATCATTTTAGTATTTTGAAGACGTTTAATATAACATTTCATTTCCTTTATCTCTTTACTCTCTCTCTCTCTCTCTAAATTCTTTATCTCTCACTCTTTTATTTCATCTCTCTCTCTCTCTCTCTCTCTCTCTCTCTCTCTCTCAATGTATGTGTGTTCTTTGTTTATGCATTTGTTTGTACATTTTCTCTCTCTCTCTCTCTCTCTCTCTCTCTCTCTCTCTCTCTCTCACACACACACACACACACACACACACACACACACACTATATATATATATATATATATATATATATATATATATATATATATATATATATATATATAGATAGATATATAGGACATATGGCTATCTCTCTTTGCTATCACACACACACGCACACACACATACAATATATATAATACCATTGGCATATCCAAAAAATAAATAGCATGAAAGGGTACAAGTGTTTTGTAAAAAAATAGACACCATGCCACCAGAGATCTACTAATCCTTTACCATGGCACAGGAAACTACGTCATTAGCAAATGAATGATGGACTGGACAAGAGAAAGCTGGCTCCAAGCAAAGCACAAATGAAGTTTTAAAAAAAACAAGCCGTATGGATTTTTTGTAATCATTTCTCGTATGTAACAATTTTTTTATTTGGGTGGAAGTCATCAAAGAATGTAAAAAACCTTTGAATAAGTAAATAAATCCCAAGTATGTTAAAGATATTATCTTTTAGTATTTTTTGCATAATTGGTGGAAAGGGATAATCCTAAATGGCTAAGGGCGTATTTTTAGTAGCATCTGGTGGGTGGCTATACTTTCCCAAGAATACTACTCGCACACGCTCTCTTAATGCACCGTTTGCAACGTATTTGTATAAAGAACGTAATGTGCATGAAACTGGAATGCACACAATACTGCTTGGCTTTGTAAGAACACACACACTCTGTGTATTACTACCTGATAATGATAGCACTAAACTCTACATAACACTACCGTTAGCTACAATAAGCGCACACAATCTCTTTCTCACCCTACAATTGCCCTTTGGGCATGCTGTGCAACCTCCTTCTCACCCTACGGATGCCCCTTGGACTATAGCATGTGCATGCACCAACCAACAAAAGAAAACACTGATTTGTGAGCCTCCATTTGCAAACAAACGAGCATTAAGCGGATTAAGCATTCACTCCTCGACATACTACGAAAGGTAATTGATGTTTTTTCCTCTCAGAACCACACACACACAATTAGAAGCACACAGGATGGCATTTCCATACCATTTGCACACACATAAAGTGTTTTAAGAGATCTTCTTGGCATACTACATAAGGTAATTGAGGTTTTTTTCTCTCAGAACCACACACACAGTTAGAAGTACATGGACATAAGGGTGGCGTTTCCACACACATTTGCACACACATAAAGTGTTGAAAGAGCTATGTATATAGCCATCATTCAAGTCTGGCACTGCTATTGCGCTAACACATCAGAAAGCTGTTGAAATGCCGATTTGTTTGTAGTTATATAAACATAAACTTACACATGTAAACACATACACATACATGCTTATAAAAGCATTTTATTTTAGGATTCCGCACATATACGCATAGACATGTACACAAGCATATACTGAAAAGTCCGCACAACACATAGGGAAAGTTTTCACATAGCACATATGCACATACAAAAGTAAATACACAATCAAATGCATAATATCGAATTAACATAAAGCATAGATGATAATAGTGATAAAACGTAGTAATCATCATCATCATAAAGCTAATAGCTATCATAAAAATATCATTCAAAGGGTTGTTCAGTAATGGAATTGCAGAATCTTGGACAATAAGCGTGTACAAGAGAGATAACACAGATGAAGATGACAAGTAATAACTAGGTACTGCGGTACATGTGTTTTACTTACATAAGTTTCCTTTGGTTTGGGATCATGTACTTAAAAGACGGTCCTATTTTGTATTAAGTGCTTACCTCCGGAAAGGTTTGAAATCAGAAAAACCCATAAGATTCTAATAAGTAGTAAGCATAAATATAGATGTTGGTTAAAATATGAAGCATAAGATTTTTGATAAGTAGTAAGCATAAATATAGATGTTGGTAAAAATATGAAGCATTGGTTATGACAACCTCCTATGAGAAAGAAAGTCAATGTTTGCTTCCGGGTTTTTGAAAAAAGATTGATATTACAAACAAAATGCTATCGAATTTTTTACAAATTAAGAAACTTATCTTTAATATTGAGAAATATCATAAGTAAACAAAGTTTTGGTTGACTCTCTAGGATAAACTTAAGTGTAATTACCATAGAATGTAACATTTGGTGGACTCATACAGATATGTTGATATACTCATAAAGTGGGGAAAGAGATAGGACTCTTACACACATGTGTCTAATTATTGCTGATAAACAAGGTTTCAGGCAGATGGCTAGGATGAGCATCACTCGGGACATATTTAAGCTACAACAGATTTGGGACACGCTCATGGATGCACATAGTAGGCAAAATAAACCAAGCCAATAGCAATTAAGGACCCTATCTCCAAACCATGTAAACCCATCAAACTTTTCAAAGAAAGACCGTTGTCGTGCTGTGATACGTACATAGTGGGAACGCATGCTACAAGAGTTATCTTGTAACTTTTTAGATACATAGTTATATTTTCTATAATGTACATATGCATATTTAAGTATAATAATATGCTTTCTATCTCATCCTATTATTTATCTTAGGGGTAACCTATTCTTACTTTACCATCAAAAAATACTATGGGAAAAGCGTCAATAGTGCCGCCTCTTTAACTTGGGGCAAAAAAAAAAAAGTATCGATTTTTTATTTCTACTATCTCATTATCATATCACACCCTAGCTAGATACTATATCTAGGGTAAACTCCAATATATATATATATTCTATGTATTTTTCTTATTTTTCTTATATTTCTTTTTAAATAGCTACTAGGAGGGAATCAAATCCTAGTGGGACACTAGGTGGCATAATTTCAAAGATACACTTATTTTAATGCATTATTGCAAGCATGATTACAAAACCTTGTCAAGGAGTAATGTCATGCTTTCATATGGTATGAGGTGTCCTTTGGAATCAAATGAAAGTCTAAGCTAAGGGGACCACAGGAAGACTTTTGCTGCCAGAAATGGACCCTATTTTGATGATTGGAATGAAAATCCGAATTACAAGGTTCCAATCCGAATTGGAAAACGATTTTAAAATGAAAATCGTAGCTAATGAGCTAAATTTTCTGCCCATATTTTTACGTTTTTATTTGGAGCCACGGTTGAGGAGATATGATCAAAATACTGGACCCCAATCTGCTCACATCATGCAGGGACACCTCATTTCCAACTTTTCTAGTTTCTGTTCACACCGGCTCTTCTCTTCTTGTGTAAACCCTTGGGGGTTCCCTTTACCTATAAAAGGGGACCTCTTCTTCCTTGAAAAGGAACTCAAGCATTCAAGCCATTGATGAGAGGAATTCATGAGGGAGTGTGTAGTAATGTTTAATTGTACTTAGCCATTAACATACACCTAAGCCTACACTTTCTCCTAGAGGAAGACTAGCCATTCTTGCATGCTATCTTTGGAAGATCAACTCTAATCAAAGAAGGTCGTGGACTTGGCGGATCAATCAAAGTTGAATTCTCCCTTCTTCTTCTCTCTCCATCAATAATCGTGCCGAAGCGTTTGTCAAGTAAGATGTGTTCTACATTGATGTTTTCTTGATTTCTTGTTGTTTTCTTTTTCATCTCTAGTGTGGCATATATATATATATATATATATATATATATATATCTAATCTCATCTCCTTAACCAAACCTATCTCTCTCACTCTTAGTAATTCATCATCTCTACACATTTTAGGTTCTCTTTGCTACAGGTACATCTCTCCCCGTAGTATCCTTATTGCCTATGGGCAAGAATAGGGCTTGGGAGGGAAACTCTCTTCTCTTCTCTTCCCTTCTCTTCTCTCATATCTACATTTTGCACATACTAGAGTTATCCTAAACGAATAATGCACATGATGATAATTTCTATCGCTTTCACTCTGTACTATCTATTAGAATTAACGTATGGATTAGCCGTAAAATACACTTTCAACAACGTATAGTGTTTCTCTTCGGCCCTGAAAGGCTCAATGAAATACTTCTATCACCGGATCCCATTATACTACCTCTCATAGACTAACTTTTCTTTTGACGTAAGCGTAGTTATCTTGCTATTAACCAAGAGGATTTGTACACAATTAATCCCAATCACTAGACAAAATATATATATTATGGTAAGCACAAAACTACAATTCCAAAGAACAATTCGTAGCCTATTTGGTCAGCCAAGATTGAATGCCATTAACTCATCTATTAACCCTTTCATACTACCCATGATACGATATGACCATAGCCTTGATGTTTTCATCTTTGTGTTGTTTTGACATTCTCTTTTGTGTTCTTTCTTTGTGTGTGTGAGTGCAAGAGAGAAAGAGTGGGTCTTCTTTGATTGCACTTCTTTCCAAACCCTAGTCTTCATGGCATCTATGGTTTAACTCCTTCATATAGTTTTTGTTGAGTTCTCTCACAAACTCTCACAGCCATAAGCCCGATGCTTTCCTGGCAAGACCTCACTTTTCTCGACATATTTTTGGTGAACCCGACGTGAACAAGCCGGGGTGAGAGTACGTAAAGATGGCTAGCAAAGTGGAGCAGCTATATGCTGAAATGAAAGAGCTTGCAGACAAATGAAAATGGCTTGAAGAAGAAGACCGGATTCAAAAAGCGATTGAAAGCGCTAGGCAATCCATATATAATGAGCTTAATATATTCGAAGGTTATGACCCAGAAGGATATCTTGAGTGCTATGTGACAGAGATGAGGCTTCAAGCAATTCCAGAAGCTCGGATGATTGCAGCATTTGTTGAACTTGTGAGTGATGATTTCAAGCACCAAGTTCAAGACTATGCAAGTGTATATGCAAGCAACTGGGGTGAGTTTTCTACAGCTATAACACAGGTATGCTTGGAACATCAAGACCAAGAGATGGAGCAGAGTGGAAGTGGATGTGACCAGCTAGAGTTAGTGTCTCCTGTAAGTCATGCAAGTGTCAACACATCCATACATGCTAATTTAGAAGCAGTAATAGATGCATATCTTTTGCAAGATGCAAATTTATTGTATGCAGATGAAGCAGACATAGTGGAAGCTATTTATGCACGTTTGGGTCTTGTAACCTTCGTATCTCAAGATAATGACTCTCATGATGCTATCCAAGCGCCTAAAACGACTCAAAGCGACTTAGAGGATGATGCAAACTCGTCGGCTATGATAGATGATTTGGACGCTCCTTTTGATTCGTTTGAAGAGGCACATGAGTGTATATACAAGGATGAGGATGCTATGGTTTTCACAGAGGATGCGGAGGGAAAACAGGTGGAAGACGGCTATATTAGTGATGTGCTACAATCTACTTTTGAGCAGATCCAGGAACTTTTACCAAGTTTAGAAGAGCCGGATGCCTATGCTGAAGACATATGCCAGGATGAAGAAGTCATTATCAATGCTTTCCTATGCGAGTTTGATGCATATGGTACTACCCAAATGAATATGTCTAGCTGCGAAAGTGCTAATTTAGAGGGGGTGACTGAAAATCTCTTTCTTTGTGAATATAGCTCTGCTAGTAGCATTGCGGATTGTGAAGTACCTCAACTAGACGAGGTGGAAGAAGAGGAGTGCATTGACAGAGTAATATGTATGTCTTGTATATATGGGGTAGCAGATGTGATGCAGATGAATCATGAAATTGTGCCTTATTTAGAGCTAGATGCAGCAAGCTTTCACAATTCCATGGTAGAGGAAGGTGTTATGCAAAGTTTGGAGTCTTCAGCAGCTGATTTTGGATTGCCTATTTGTGATGATGACGTTTTTGAAGTCGTGTTTGCAGGAATGACAGCTGCAGATTCTCTGCATGAGGATTGGGGTTCTGCGGATGAAGCTATGAATCTTCAAGATTCACAAATCAAAGATAGAGAAATGTTTGGGAATGCTATACAGGTTGAAGTGACATAAGAGGATAGAGTAGAAGAGCAAGAAACCTCTTCGGATATGGTTTGTGATTGGGGTGATATTTCTGATCTGTGTGAAGATGCAAATAAAGATGCTCGCCATAAAGTACCTACTATACAGGGTTTTAAGAATTTCGGTTGCCTACAGGTATGCAAACAATATCTGAGGCATAAAAGGGATTTAGGTCTTGTGTCACAGGGTATAAATTGCAAGCAGGTTTGTGAGCATCATATCTGCTATGGATAGGAAGGGTATACATGGTGATGCCTTGAAGCAAGAAGAGGATGCTAGCTCTATGCTGACACCAGAGTCATGTAATGAAGAAGGGTTCTCCCTAGATGAGTGGAGACATGATTCAGTTGAAGATAATTTAGGGATGGGTCAAAAAGGAAGTAGTCTTGAGTAATCTTAATGAGGGGGGGCTGTGTGGCCTTATCTTTTGATGATAATGACAAAGTGGTCAAGCTGATGGGTACCACAAGGGTACCAAAAATGCAGGTATGATTTTTGAGGAAAAATAATAATAATATTTTTAAAAAAAATAAATTTTTTTTTGGAAAAAAAATTTGGACGTTTTTTTTTCTGCTATAAATAGAGAATCCATGCTCACACTTTGGACATAGAGATTGCCTCTATAGCGCTCACGAAGTGCTGCCACTTCTCTTAGAGAGAAGGTGTCCACAAACCACTAAGAGAGCAAAAACTCTAGTGGACTAATAAGGTGCGTATTAATTAAACATTCAATTAACTTTAGGAACGATGTATGTGTGCTATCTCTTACTCTAATCTCTCTAATAGATTAGTAAGATTCAATTAGTTTTAAGAAGGATATGTGTGTGTGTGCTATCTCTTACTCTAATCTCTCTAATAGATTAGTAAGATTCAATTAGCTTTAAAAAAGATATGTGTGCGTGTGCGTGCTATCTCTTACTCTAATTTTTCTAATACATTAGTAAGATTCAATTAGTTTTAAGAAAGATATATGTGTGTGTGCTATCTCTTACTGTAATCTCTTTATTAGATTAGTAGGATTCAATTAACTTTAGGAATTATGTGTGTGTATGTTTTCTCTTACTCAAATTTCTCTAATAGATTAGTAAGATTCAATTAGCTTTAGAAAAGGATGTGTGTGTGTTCTCTTTTACTCTAATCTTCTAATGGATTAGTAACATTCAATTAACTTTAGAAAAGATGTGTGTGTATGTTTTCTCTTACTCTAATCTCTCTAAGTATACCTACTCTCTCTAGTTAGTACATCTTCACTATTAACTTATGTATAGTTAATTGAAAGTTAATACATAAGAGAACTTATCATATTCTTATTATACATGATGAAATTCTCATTCACTAATTTTATTGTCAATCAGATTAAGTAGAATTTTGAATAATACTAAAAATTGATTTACTTGAAGTATAGAAATTGAAGTTAGAATTGGATTGAAAATGTGAAGCATAAAATTAATGCATTCCTAAACTTTCACTCACAGTTTACACACTTAATTTTTGATTAATTACGATTATAACAAATATTTGACGTATAGAAATTAGATGTAGAACAACAACACTAAGTGTGAATCCGAGTTGACGAGGGTTCAAATTACAGACTCTCTTTGGAAACAAGGAGATTACTAGGAAAATTGACCAATTTAAAGTTCTGAGTGTATAATATAAGTGTAGTACAAAAAAATGGCTCCAAAGCGTGCTCGAACCCAAGGCGCTAATGATCATGAAGCTGGTACAAGTAACGGTGGAACTCCTGCGGAATATGTTATGTCTCCACCAATCGGAGCTATGGTACATGTTAGTATTGCAGTTCAAGTTATGCATCATTGCATATGCGAGACCATAGGAATATATTATTTACCTTTTGAAAAGAAAACACGGACCGAAACCAAGGGGCTTAACCCCAAGAAATTCGGCATATGTTTGACAAGTAATAAAGAATGTCTGGTTAAACTGGTTGCTATAGGAAAGAATATTTGTCCAAAAACTTCGGTATGGTTTCTCTCAAGTCTCTCTACTTATTAGCACTGGTATTATGTGGCAGTTGCCAAGGCGTGAGATGACGCCCAGGATGGCACCGCTGATGCTGTGGTGGGAATACACCCAGATTAGCCCAGTTGGATACTGCAGTTTTGTTTTGCCGTGACGTGAGGATGACACCCAGATTGGCACCGTTGTTGCTGTGGCGGGAGTACGTCCAAATCAGCACAACGAGTACTTGTTGAGCGGTATGGGACGCTCATGAGGACAAGGGTTTTTATAAATAATGTATATACCGATCGGACATAATAGCACCAATAGAGATTCTTGAGTGAACCTAATCCAAGGGTTGTTGGTTTAAAAGTGGACGACTTCTTGTTTGACTATTGTTTGTAATACTGTTTGAAGGGTTGTTTTAACGAACTAGTATCATAAATAAAGTAAAGGAACATGTATGTTTAAACAGTGTGGTAGTAATTAGATAACAAAAGAAGGGTGAGTGTGGTGTGGAAAGTGGGAGAATGATACCCCGACGGTATCATTCTATGGACGGGTGGACCCGATGAGTCGGGTAACTTTCCAACGCTAGAAATTGTTTTTTAAAAAGTCATAAATCTTAAAAGAGACAAACCTTGGCGGCTGTGCTTCTGAAACATGGGGAAAAAAGCGCAGAGGTTGGTCACTCTAAGATTTATACTTTTAGGTATAATTGATTATAAATAGTTTTTAGATAGGGTTATGGTGGTAACGCTCCGCCATAGCGAGATAGGACCAATCCTTCACTGACGGTTCATGCCCGTGGCTACGTAGTAGCTAAGGCAATGTCCGTTGGTTTTTCTTTTTCAGGATTGGAGACCTATCAAAGGTACTCCTCTCCTCTAAAAAAGGGGCAAGGACCTCACACTGGTATCAGAGCCTAGCTTAAAGCTTGGGGAGATTTTTAGATTGATGTTTGGATATTGAAGGATACGAATGTTTGAAATAATAGAAGAACCTAGAAAAATTGTTTTGAGTTTTTATATGGTATTGAAGATTGAACTTTCCTGGTACAGGAAAATGTTCATTCAGCCTACCAGAAATTCCAAGTGTTCACCATCATGTTTGAAAATGCATGCCAATCACCAAATATCAGTTTCGAAAAAGGGTGATGATGATTTTGGATAGGGTGTTTGCACCACCTATCCCAAGGGTGCATAGAGGATGGGGCATAACCTGGAGTCCATCTGGAGGAATCTCTACCATCGATGCTCATAAGATATGGTGCATGGATATCAACCTCAAGAAACTTCGATGGGCAGAGGAATTAAAAGTCATCGAAGTTTATCTTTTTAGTGGTACTAAGAATCCGGATGCTACCATTAGCTTGGGAGGAGAAAAGATATCTCAGACTCAATGGATCTATAACCAAGTTACAAAAGTTATCCATGGTGGTAGGATTCGACCCATATGTGTATCTAGTAGCTTTCAAGGGTCAAAGGAAACTTATTATTTTGATCCTTTAGCCTATCTTTTTGTAGTCACTAAACTCAAAATATAGAGACATTACAATCCTTGTACCTAAAGACTACCAACCTTGGTAGCACGTAATGTGTATATAAATAAAGTTTGGATTAATATTATCTTTTGTTTGTATTATTGTCTGATCAAGTCTTGACTTAAAGTGGATTAAAGTTAGAGTATCCAATAAAGTTTCACTTAATCTATATTGCACAGAGTGAGGTGTACACATCTCTTCAAGAGAAAAAACTACTTCTCAAGCAAGCTAAACTTCCCTCTTTCAAAGGGGAAGGAGCCCTAGTTGAGCGTGATGCAGAAGTGTGGCTCGAAGAGAGGGAGGATTATTTTGTTGCTGTTGGTACTACTCACGATAACCAAGCAATGTTGGCTATGTTTCATCTCACGGGGGATGCCAAGCTTTGGTGGAAAGAACACTGCAAAGATAATCAAGTAGCTCAAAACACTCAAACTTGGGAAGACATTAAGTATGCTGTCAAAGGACGTTATCTTCCACCTGCACACGAATCCCTTAAGATAAATGAATTCTTCAACTTACGTCAGTTTTATCTTACAGTGGAAGAATACTACTCCAAATTTGTAAGTCTTAGGCGCTATCCTCCGCCAATGACCGCAGATCAACAAGTAGCCCGTTTCTGCCAAGGGCTAAATGCTCCTTTAAATACACGTCTAGAAGCCATGAGGCCTGTAAATTTGCAAGATGCTCTTTTAAGAGCTAAACCCTTAGCTAAAGAGATGTCAAACTCTCAAAGGGTGCGAAATGGAAATATAAGGAATGTTGGAAGAAGAGGACGGGCTATGATGTGGAACCAAAGGAACCAAAGGCAAGTTCACCCAGTTCACCAAACTCATCCAATAGTTGCAGCTTCAGCAAATGGAGCTCAAAATTCAGATCTTAGATGCTATGAATGCAACAAGCTAGGACATTTCAGGAATGTATGTCCTAGGCGAGTCTCCGCAACAAATACACCTAATCGAGCTAGAGGACGAGGCCAAATAATAAATTGTGGAGGAAGAAATGGAGGACGAGGTCGAGGACGCGGAATGGCTGCCAGAGTCAATGCTATCATAGGAGAACCAACATTTGGAGAAGAACAAGAGGAAAGAGCAACTCTACATGCTGCAATTGATAACCCAAGAGCAAGACAACACTATGTTGTCATTCAAACGCCTGCAAATCACCAAGGTGAAAAATTTGAGCTTCTTATTGATTGTGGCAGTACTCATTCTTTCTTGTCACCTAAATGTTTAAGGAGGTTAGGACTTAATCAAAACCCTACAAGAAAGATGACCGTTTAATTAGCCAATGGAAAGGAGGTGTTATCTCAGTACACTGTGGGAAAAATAGATTTCAAGTTCGGAGAATACTCTACTTCTGCTACTTTTCGAACCTTACCCATAGGAATCTATGACGAAATTATTGGAATGGATTGGTTAGCGAGTCATAATGCCAATATCCATTGTGCCCAAGGAAGTGTTATTTTTGTGGACAACCAAGGTCCAGAAGTCACTATTCAAGGCCAGAATGGATGACCAAAAGCTTACTTGGTCAAAGCTAATCGTCTTTTGAAAGGATTACGCAAGCGTCAACAAATTTTTGTAGTCAAGCTAAACAAAGTAGAAAAATCTTCTTCCAACCCTGAACCAATGTGGCTAGAAGAATTTTTGGATGTTTTCCCCACTGAACTTTTTGAACTACCACCACCTAGGGAGGTAGATCATGAAATCAAAATTTTTCCAGGTAGTGAACCAGTCTCAAGACTAGCGCCATACAAGATGTCACTTCCAGAGGCTATAGAACTCAAGGAGCAGCTCAAGCAGTTGATTGAGCAAGGGTTTATCCGACCTAGTACATCTCCATGGGGTGCACCTGTTCTCTTCCAAAAGAAAAAGGATGGCTCTCTTCGACTTTCAATAGATTATAGGGGCTTAAATCAGGTTACCATCAAGAATAAATATCCAATTCCTCGTATTGATGAGATGCTGGACAGATTACATGGAGCCAAAATATTCACAAAGATCGATCTTCGATCTGGCTATCATCAAATTCGAATCCAGAAGGCTGATATCTCCAAAACAACTTTCAACACTCGTTATGGTCATTACGAATTTACAGTGATGGCTTTCGGACTTATGAATGCTCCTGCAACTTTCAATCGTCTGATGCACGATATCTTTAGAGAATTCTTGGACGATTTTGTCCTAGTATTCTTTGACAATATCTTAATTTATTCCAAATCAGAAGAAGGGCATGAAGGACATGTTAGGAAAGTGTTAGAGCTATTACGCCGAAATTAGCTGTATGCAAAGAAAAGCAAATGTACCTTCTTTACCCCTAAGGTCTGTTACTTAGGGTTTATCATTTCACCTGAAGGAGTCTCTGTTGACCCTGACAAAGTCAAAGATATTGTGGAATGGCCTCAACCCACTTCACAAACCGAAGTCACAGGGTTCTTAGGTATCACAGGGTGGTACAGGATCTTTGTAAAGGACTATGCTCTTAAAGCTGCACCACTAACCGACTTACTAAAGAAAGGAGCTACGATACTTTGGGAAGAAAAACATGAATCTTGCTTCAAACAGCTTAAGGAGTATCTTGCTTCAGAACCTCTCTTAAAACTTCCAGACTTCACCCAAGAATTCGAGGTGATCACAGATGCTAGTAACCTTGCATTAGGAGGAGTCCTTACTCAAGAAGGAAGGCCTGTAGCTAATACTTCTCGGAAGCTTAGGATTCATGAAGTGAATTATGCTACACATGATTTAGAATTGCTAGCAGTTATTCACGCTCTCAAGCTATGGAGACATTATCTATTGGGACGAAAATTCCAATTGGTAACAAATCACAAGAGTCTTAAGTGGATTTTTACCCAACCGAACCTTAACATGAGACAGAGGAGATGGATAGAGCTCATGCACGAATATGATTTTGCTATTAAATTTAGACCAGGTAAGGATAATGTTGTGGCAGATGCCCTAAGCCGTAAAGCTTTTCTGGGGGCAATTTCTATGGCTAACAACCCTATTTTAGACAAGGTCTCAGATGCTGCTGTCAGAGATGCAGATTACCAGATGCTTGCTA
The DNA here is from genome assembly GCF_014529385.1 of Adiantum capillus-veneris. Taxonomy (NCBI): domain Eukaryota; kingdom Viridiplantae; phylum Streptophyta; class Polypodiopsida; order Polypodiales; family Pteridaceae; genus Adiantum; species Adiantum capillus-veneris. Next base: position 141,754,867 of record NC_140934.1, read on the forward strand.
GTATCCTACGTGAAGAAAGGGTATCATCAAATCGGCCTAAACCTCTACATTACTCCTTAGAAGATGGGAAAATTTACTATAGGAATCGACTATGCATACCTAAGGAATGCTATCCTATATGCAAGGCTCGTCTAAACCCGGCCTAAGATGATCGTTCTACACGGTGCACACACCAGGTCGCGAAAGCACTTGTCTGTCGCTAGGCTCATTTGGCCTAAGGTGATTGTTTCTACACGGTGCACCTCTCTCTCTCTCTCTCTCTCATGTAGTGTATGTGGTTTTTCAAATAAAGCCATACATATAATCCATAAGCGTCATAAAAGAATATTGTCATTGAACTGCATAGTGCTTTTGGATCTCGGGGCTTCTTGTCTGCTCAGCTCGAGGTGGCAGGTGAGGATGATGCAGTCGGTCGTTTAAAGGATCGATGGGTGGTCTAGCTCTGCTTCTGGAGCTTCTCTCCAAAGAAGGTTCTGCTATTGTTTTTTCCAAGCCTGCTGCTGTCCACTCCTTTGCATCACTCAGCGCGCTTGCTGCAGCATCTGCGGCTGCTTCTTCTATTGGAATCGTACCTCTCTATGTCTCCAGATCATACATCAGGTACAGATGCCCTAAGTTTCAGCAATTGTACTTATAGGTTTGAAGGTGCTCGTGTCCATCTGCACATACGTACAACCACTTTTTGGTTAATTTTTTTTCTGCTCCAACGCAAGAAGGGTGACTTTGCACACATCCTACATCGTTCTTACTATTTGATGAGTGATTATGGAGATAAACATAAGTAAATGAGAGTTCAATTCGTGGAGAGAGAGAGAGAGAGAGAGAGAGAGAGAGAGAGAGAGAGAGAGAGAGAGAGAGAGAGAGAGAGAGAGAGAGAGAAACGTGAGCATTTTGAGTTGCTGTCACAAGTGTGATGATTCTAGAGGCCGGCTGGACAAAAAAGTCTATGTAAGCCGGCGAAATTTGAGCCTCGATTTGCAGGCTACCATGTGGCAGTCCATATGGACATTGTACGAAAGCTTGAGACTTTTTGGGCTGGATTTTTTAGCATCTGAAAAGTAGCTTTTGGGGGCCCTGTTTAAGGGGACCTTATAACCCTTTGTAAGTGTGCCTTGGGGGTGGCTTTGGCAGATCAACTTGGTAGCAGATTGCAGAGATCACCTCCCAGCCGTTGTACTTTTGTGAACCATCAATAAAGAAAGAAATACCAAAAGGGGCTGGGGCTAGTGCATTTGGAAGTAGAACTTCGCCGCTTTGTATCGATTCTTTTCTCTCTCTCTCTCTCTCTCTCTATTCGTGTGTTGCTTTTGATTTCTCGCTTTGAGCCTACTACCGTGGTATTAGAGATTAGATGATTCTTCTCCTATGAAGGATCCAATCTGTTTTCTGCATAACACATAAGTTTTAGCATTGAATCCGATAGAGACATCATCCCACCGACTACTCCTTTACGGGAGATGAAGAGCACTCCAATCCTAGTAGGGAATAGACAGAAGCAACGGAGATTCCAATCGTCAGGTGAGAGAATTTAGACTTTACACTTCGACAAATCTTTACTTCTTTCCTTGCCTTGATGTGTCCTTCCTAGGATGAATGATGGTTCCCTTTAGAGAGAGATTGAGAGTTAAAAGATGTGTAGAGAGAGAGAGAGAGAGAGAGAGAGAGAGAGAGAGAGAGAGAGAGAGAGAGAGAGAGAGAGAGAGAGAGAGAGAGAGAGAGACCCGATGGGGTCCCAACCAACCCTCTTAAGGGCCCTTAACACCATTGCTGATGTGGCATGTGCTTTTGATTGCGTAAATGGAATGTACACACATGCAATACCTCAATGCAGACTCTATTGACTCGAATGGGGAATGTCGCCGTGGTAACTCTTCAAAAAGAAGCACCTTCGGGGCCGATTTTATACACCTGTGGATCAATCTCGACGAGGGGTGGTTGATGGCCACCAAGGGGTAGAGCTGGGGCTGATTTGCGCTCCCGATGATAGAGGAATTGTCATGTGACACATCCAACCCTATGTGTCCGTGGACAAGCTACAACACGACAAGGGTTCAGTCAGTCCAATCAGTCTAGATTTAGAAGTGTTCTGGCTCTTTTGTGAGTTTGTTCGCAGACCGTGCATGCCAGACACTTGGTGTATATGCATAAGCATTCCCATCAGACTCCATTAGAATCCTTCAGCCCTTCAGGGGAATTTTCCAGTGCATTTAACCTATTTTACCTATTTTTCACTTATTATTTTTAAGTGACTTTTGTTGGAAAGTGGGTAGGGCAAATTGAGTAAGGTTGTGTATAAGCAAACTAGAGCTAGCACTTTCTGGAGAAGAGGCAGCAGGAGCACCTTGCTCAATAGGCAACTTTTCAGCAGAACCCATTAGAAGGCCTAGCGTTTTGCAGATTGTAGGAACTAGCATTTTTTTCCATGAAGACCAGCCTGGCGTTTTTGCTCAGCAGATCAGCCTCGGCTACCGCAAGACAGCAAGAGCCTCAGTGTTTTTGCAATAGAACAGCAAGTTCAGCCACTAGCGTTTTGCATTAGCCTTCATCGCCAGAAGAAGTTCCAGACAGCTAGCGTTTTTGACATCAGTAGCCCTAGCGTTTTTGAAGATCTCCGCATTTGCAGATTTCAGCCTTAGCTGATTTTCATCAGTAAAAGAGTAGCAGATACGGCAGGAAAGACCATCAGTTTTCAGCCGAAAGAAACCTCAGTTTTTAGCCCTAAACCTGCAAATTTTTAGCGACAAAGACCCCAGGAACAGCCCCCAAAATCAGCTTTTTTGGACCTGTAGCAGATTTTAGCCCATAGCATTTTTGGACAGGAGTAGCAAGATTGCAGATTTCAGCCCTTAGGTCGACTTCGTCATCATCGTCGTCATCGTCGACATAGCCTAGACTTGCATCAGTCTCATGCATACCATTTGTACCAGTTTGTGCAATCATAAGTAGACCACTCTCGCCGACGAGAGTGGGGCCTTCGAAGGAGGGTTTTACGTCTCTGGTGTCGTATTTCTCTTCTCTCTCTATCTCTCAGTCTCATACACTTGCACGCACAGTGTCCATTCACTTTGTTTATGATCATAGCACTCTCTCATTAAGAACGGAAGGCTCTCCCTTCCATAAGAATGAAAAGGAACCTTGAGCATAGTTCGGAGCACTCATCTTGAGCAAAGTTCATGTAAGGTGCAGCGGAATGAATGCTGTATTTTCTCAAGATTAGTGATCTTTATTTGCTCAAGGTTCTTTTTAGTTCTTAGGGAAGGAGAGAGCCTTCTGTCACAAAGTGATGACGTGGCGGACAACAGAAACCCTAATTTCTGCCAAAAACCCTAATTTCCGAAAATCGGGTAGGCTTTAAAAAAATAAAAATAAAAATTTATTAATGATGAGCGACGCGAATCTTGCTTTTTCTCCATGCCATGAGAAAGAGAGAGAACTTGCTTAAAAAAAAAAAAAAGAGACTCTAAGAGAGAGAGAACTAATGCTTTTTTATTTTTAAAAGCTTTTGGGGCTCTGCTTTTGGGCATCCCTTGTACCTTTAAATACGTGGTGAGGGCTTCACTTCTCAGAGGATCTGGACGCAGAGTCTGAGAGTGAAACCCTAACCTCTCTCTTGTACTTCGATGATTGGTTAATACAAAAAGAAATACCGGAAGGGGCGCCAGTCTTTGGGGCCAATATCTCTAGGCACGGAACTCCGCCTGGCCAGTGCAAATCTATTGTGATCTGTGAATTGTTTGAAGTGGTTATTTGGTGCTGTCGTGATTGATTCTTGACTTGGAGTGTCCAAGTCTGTTACAGTGGTATCAGAGCACGGCCGATTTCTCTTCTACGGGAAATCCGATCCCCAATTTTTTTCCGCGGCACCTATGGCTTCATGCAAGGATCAGTCGACTCCCTCTGCATCTGAAGATGCGGGCTGGGATCACAACGAAGATTGAGACAGAGAGTATGGCCCGCCTCCGCCTACTTAGGCGGAGCGGCGAGAGATGGAGCGTCGCCAGTTGATCGGCGATGCAATGATGATGATGCTCAATTTTGCGAAGGACCCAAAATTTGCAAAATATATGAGCGAGACTTCTTTTCAAGAAGTGCGTGAGCAATGGCAGAAAACCACTACACCCACTCTCAAGAAACCTTCTGCTCACAAGAAATATTCAGAGAAGGAATTAGAAGAGGTGGTTGATGCACGGATTGATCAGCTTTTCGACGTGCAAAAGAAAGGCAAAAAGCACGGCAAAAAGCAGAAGAAAGGCACTGACTTCCCGGGATATTTGGGTCGTCAGTCAACTTTTGACAAGGCAAAGACACAGAAGAAGCGTGTTCGATTTGAAGAACTACTTCTTCTTCTTCTTCTGACAGTTCTTCTAGCTCTTCAGACTTGAGCGAAGAAGACAGGAAAAGCAAAAAGCGAAGCAAGAAACAACGCTTCGGAAAGGGCAAGAAAAAGGCAAGGAAGTCTAAGTCTCGCCCAGTGAGTGACACTTCTACAGAGGACTCGTCTACGGACAGTTTAGACTGTGGCAACGGAAACTTTTATGCGAACAAGAGGAATTTTTACAAAGCCAACTAGTATGACTTTCTCGAAGATAAAAGCAAGAAAGTCCGAGAGTTTAAGGAAGGTGGCCACTCGATCAAGTTTGATACTTTTTTCAAGATACTCTGATGCTTCGAAGGCTTTGTCTTTTATACAGCATTTTGACATCGCTTTCGCGGGAGGACGCTATTTAGAGCACTCCAAGATTCGGAGAGCTGCCTCTTACTATAAGAGGAATGCTCGTACTTGGTGGTCCACGCTTCTTTTAAACAAGATTGCGCCAGTTAAATGGCTGAAATTTAAGAAGCTTTTTATTTCTTCTTGGTTGACGCAAGAATATGAATAAGATATACGAGCTGCTTGGAACCATCTTCGGATGACCAAGAAAGATACAATCAATGCTTATTGTGAAAGATTCTGGAGCTCTTTTCTACCCGCCTCTTCATTCAAGAAGATTTCGTTCAGAGAACAGATTGAGCGGTTTACCTTGTGTCTACCTATAGAGATCCGAGATCACTGCTTGGAATAGAAGTCAGCTTCTATTTAAGCTTCTATTTAGGAGTTGATGAGTCATGCGAAGCGGGGCTTTGCCATTCACTCTGGCAGTTTGACCTACCCCACAGATAAGGCCATGACACAACGAGCCGAAGAGACTTCTGGGAATGAAAGTAGAAAGAAAAAGAGCAACCCAAAGAAAAAGGATGCATGACCCAAGCTTACTCCTGAGGAGAGAGCTCGCTTCATCAGAGAGGGGAAGTGCTTTGGATGCGGGGAACATGGACATATCTCCGCGAAGTGCCCTAAAAAGGCACAAAAAGGACAGAATGATAAAGACGACGACAGGCCTGAGAGTTCGAGAGCAGCTGAGGAATGTGGCAGAAAAGGCAGATAGAAAAGCAGAACTGGTACCACATGGCGTGGGACCTGCACCGTATCTAATGAATGAAAGTACAAACTTTGCCGCTTTTGGGGCAAAGTGAAGGATCATGAAGCTCTTTTGAAGGAGCCAAGGCCAACTTCTTTTCACTTGGAATTGGCGGCTCGATTTGGATTTACGCCCGACAGATAGACGCCACAGGCGGAGGTAGTTCGACTGGCACCCAGATGGGATGTTGCCATTACACCCAGCATTGGCAAACTTCGTTTGCAATGACAGGGGTGTTCAGGGCACGTGAGTGACGTTCTACTCAGGATCCCTTGGTACCACAAGAACTACGCTGTGGTTTGACTACCGGGCAGAGAAAGCGACTTTGATAAATGAAGGGCTTAGAGATTGTACTTGATGAACTTCAGTTTCTTACTCATTCTTTTGGGAGAGAACTGAACGATGGATAAAGGTTGAATATGTTTTGACCTGATCAAAAGAACGCCAAGATTTTTCTCCACACTCATGCCGATTGCTTTTCAGAGGGCCTGAAGATCAAACCATTGATCTTATACCTGGAAGCACGCCACCGAATCGGCAGCGTTACCGTGTGAGCCGAGTACAGAATGAAGAGATTATGAACCCAGTGAAAGACCTCTTGGAAAAGGGTCTTGTCGAGCATAGTACTTCACCATATTGCTCTCCACTGTTGTTGGATTTGAAGATAGGCGGATTTTGGAGAATGTGCATCGATTATAGAACTCTTAACAAAATCACCATCAAGAACAGATTTCCGATTCCTAGGATCGATGATATACTTGACAGGTAACAAGGATCCTCGTGCTTCGTGCTTTAGCAGGATTGACTTGAAGAGTGGATATCATCAGATCCGAATCGCGTCGGGAGACGTCTACAAGACAGCCTTTCAGACGACTTTTGGGTTATTTGAGTTTTTGGTGATGCCTTTTGGCTTAACCAATGCTCGTGCGACATTTAAGTGGAGGATGGACAGGATTTTTCGAGAGTACAGGCTATCTGTTGGCACTTTCTTTGATGATATCATTGTTTTCTCCAAGAATGAAGCAGAACACAGAGATCATATGTTTAAGAGATACATTTTTTTTGGGAAACTTTGTCTCAACATCAGGAGCACAAATGGACCCAGCCAAGATAGAGACTATCCGTGATTGGCCCGATTTGAAGAATGCCCATGAAGTTAGAAGCTTCTTGGGACTGTGTTCATACTACAGGCGGTTCATACGAAAGTTTGCAGAGGTTGCTTCCCCTTGTGCATATCTTGATACAGAAAGGAGTCCCTTTCTTGTGGGGATCCATAGAGGTGACTGCCTTTCAGACATTGAAAGAGAAATTGACTACAGGACCAGATTTGACTTTGCCAGACTTGCAGAAGTCATTTGAAGGATTTTGTGATGCTTATGGTCATAGTCTTGGTGCGGTCTTGATGCAAGAAGGCCATGTCATAGCTTACGAGAGCCGTTTGTTCTCTAGGCCGGAGATAACATCACATATTTATGAGAAAGAGCTTTTGGCGGTTATCCATGCTCTTACTCAGTGGTGGCATTACCTACTCGGAGCGGATTTCACTGTCTTTACAGACCATTAGAGTTTACGCCACTTCTTGTCACAAAAGCAGCTTTTGGAAAAGCAGATGCGGTGGGCGAACATCTTGTCATAGTTCCACTTCCAGATTGTCCATGTGCAGGGACAGAAGAATGTGGTGGCAGATGCTTTGTCTCGGAAGCCGTTGGTTCAGGCTATTTCCGCAATACATCATAGGAGCTTCGAGGATATGGTCGATCAGTATGCCACATATACAGATTTTGCAGATATTTTCACACGGATACGGGATGGGGAGACAGTAGCTGGATACTCCCTTCGGGAAGGCTACTTGATGAAAAAGACTATGTTGTGCGTTACACAACCGTTGAGGGAAAAGGTTATGACTGAATGCCACTGTCCACCTTTTACGGGTCACCGCGGCATTGCTACCACCATGAAGGGTTAGAGAGATACTTCTTTTGGTCGAGACTCAAAAAGGACGTGGAAGAGTTGTGTGCAGTATGCCAAAAGGTCAAGTTTGACAGGCATAAGGCACAGGGATTGTTACACCCTTTACCCATATCCACCCGTCCTTGGAAAAGTATTGAAATGGATTTCATTTTTGATCTCCCGAGAACACAGAATGATCACGATGATTTTCCGATTACATGGCACGCCTGAGACGATTGTCTCCGACAAAGACCCCAGATTTATGAGTTTGTTTTGGAAGGCAATTTGGGAGAACATTGGCACGCAGTTGCAGTTTTCGTCATCGTTCCACTTGCAGACTGACGGGCAATTTGAGATTGCTAATTCAGTGATTTTAGATTTATTGAAGTCTTGTATCCCGGATAAGAAGACTCAATGGGAAAAGAACTTACCTTTGGTGGAATTTGCCTACAATAACACGATACACTTTTCGATTTCGACGGGGAAGACGCCATGAGAGATTGTTGAAAGTGCTGCGAAGGTTCCATCCTTCCTAAGCACGAAAGATTAGATATTTGAAGCGGATGAATATTCGCGAGATTTGGATATGGCTTTTGCCAAGGTTCGTGAGACTTTGCAGGAGTCTCAAGAACGACAGAAAGAGGCAGAGGATCGCCATTGTCGCGACTTGAAATTGAAGGAGGATGATTGGGTGCTCTTACGTTTTGAGAAGGCACGCCTACGAAAGAAAAAGGGAAAGGAGAGGCTTTTTCCAAAGCTTAGTATGCGATACTACGGACCTTTCCAGATCACTGACAAGATAAATGATGTCTCCTTCTGATTGAAACTGCCAGATACTTGGAGGATTCACAATGCATTGCATGTGAGTCTCTTTAAATTTATTAAGGGTGATGTGCTTGATGATGGGGAGCTTGATGAGCAACCCGAAGTGGAAGAAAATGAGGAGATCCTTGTTCCTGAACAGATTTTGGCACATAACGATACGAAGAAAGGTAAAGTCCGAAGTCGGTTCTGGGTTAAGTTCAAGAACTTTCCTGCATTTGATGCGAAGTGGATGGAGGAGGAGGACCTAGCAGATACTTCTCGGATTGTGAAATTTTACCTCGATGTTTTGGTTTAGCATAGTCTACTCCAAATGGAACCCAGAAATTCAGCTTGGCCGAAGATCTGGTGCAGTGGGATGCACAAGAGGGGAGTCACTCCACTCCTTTGTCAACAGATGCCTTGATTTTGATACTAAAGTCACTGATGTCTCTTTGAGCTTCAGGGATATTGAGAGCTGACAGTATTCTGCTGGATGACTTTATGAAATGGAATTCCTGATTATGATACTGTTCTTGACTTCTTGTGAGTGCAGAAACTGATAGCCGAAATGACTGCAGCATTTTGGTCTGATTGATCTCGAATAGACATGGTTGCAATATGGGTTAGTCAATCGGACATAGATGAGGTCCCGATTGGACCTAGATGTGATTGCTAGCTACATTGCCGATAAATCATGGTCTAAGATCCGAATGAATGTTGAATGTCATGTGATGTCTTGTGATGTCGTGTGATGTGACTGTCGATTTTGTACATGCGCTAGATGTGTCTTCCTAGTACGTAGGTACTAACAGTGAGTGTCTGCTAAGACGGTTTATGGCTTTTGTTGGTTTTGCAGGCGTAATCGCGGTCGATTACAATGCTTTCAAGAGGGGGGTATGTCACAAAGTGATGACGTGGCGGACAACAAAAACCCTAATTTTTGCCAGAAACCCTAAAATTCTTGCAAACCCTAATTTTTGCTAGAAACCCTAATTTTCAAAAATCGCGAAGGCTTAAAAAATAAAATAAAAAATATATTTATTAATGATGAGCGACACGAATCTTGCTTTTTCTCCATGCCATGAGAAAGAGAGAGAACTTGCTTAAAAAAAAAAAAGAGACTCTCTAAGAGAGAAAGAGAACTGATGCTTTTTATTTTTAAAAGCTTTTGGGGCTCTGCTTTTGGGCATCCCTTGTACCTTTAAATACGTGGTGAGGGCTTCACTTCTCAGAGCATCTGGACGCAGAGTCTGAGAGTGAAACCCTAACCTCTCTCTTGTACTTCGATGATTGGTTAATACAAAAAGAAATACCGAAAGGGGCGCCAGTCTTTGGGGCCAATATCTCTAGGCACGGAACTCCGCCGGGCCAGTGCAAATCTATTGTGATCTGTGAATTGTTTGAAGTGGTTATTTGGTGCTGTCGTGATTGATTCTTGACTTGGAGTGTCAAGTCTGTTACACCTTCCGTCTTATGGAGAGTGCTATGATCACGAACAAAGTGAGTGGATATTGTGCGTGCAAGTGAATGAGACTGAGAGAAGGAGAGAGAAGAGATACGGACACCCGAGAGGTTGTAAAACCCTCCTCCGAAGGCCCCACTCTCGTTAGCGAGAGTGGTCTAACTTTGATTGCACAAAGGTGTACAATGATGATGCATGGACTCATGCAATGGGGGCTATGTCGATGACGACGATGACTTTAGGGCTGAATTTGGTCCTCTTCTATCTGCTGTCCACAAAGGGGGAAATGCTGAGGATCTGGAAGATCTTGGGCTGTTTTCGTATGGCTGAAAATCCCTGTTTTAGTGTTGTTTCGATGGCTGAAATTCTCTGATTTGTAGAGGCTCATATAGCTGACAAAAATGCTGGGTTATTGCATTGGTCAATCTGCGTTTTTGGGGCTGAGGTCGAGGGTTGAAAACGCTGCCTTGCTGTAGGGCTGAGGCTGCGTTTTTGTGGCTGTAATCGATGAGAATTTGCAGGTCTTGCTAGTGTTAGTAAAACGCTGAGGCTGCTGCCGGTAGGGAGGAAAACGCCAGGCAAGGTGAGCTTTGATGGCGATGGGCTGAAGCTTGAGAAGGGCCAAGGGATGGCGATGATCAAACGCTGGGGCTGAGGGTGGAGTGGCCTCACCAAGATGGCTTGGGGAGGGTCTTGCTGAGAGGGAGGGAACACCTGTTGCTTGGAAGCCTGTTGAGCAAGGATGTTGTGCTCCTTGCTCATCTGCCCTATTGTGCTAACTTGGGTTTGCTTATATATTAACTTACCCAATTTGCCCTACTGAGTTCCCAACAAAAGTCGCTTAATAAATAAGTGAAAAATGTCAAACATAGGGAAAAATGGGATAGTCACTTGAAAAATTCCCAAACTGACTTTTGATGGAATCTGATGGAAATGCTTATGCTTATGCAGTGTGCAACCAGAGGATATGCATCTACATTGAGTGACTGGGCATGCACGGGCTACGAATAGACTCACAAAAGTGCCAGATCACTTCTAATCTAAACCGACTGGACTTGACGGAAACCCTGTTATGGTGTAGCTTGTCCACGGATACATAGGGTAGGATGTGTCACGTGACATCCCCTCCTTTTTAAAGTGAGGTACTGGTATCGAACTGTATGGCGTCGAGGGAGAACAGGATCCGGATACATAGGGTAGGATGTGTCACGTGACATCCCCTCCTTTTTAAAGCGAGGTACTAGTACCGAATTGTATGGCGTCGAGGGAGATCGCCAAAAGGATCCGGAATCCTGGAAGGGACTCTTTGTCGGCCCACTCGGATGTGTGGGTCGTGCGGTACTTGAACTTCATAAAGGTCTTGTCCATGTAAAGTGAAGGAAAAAATCTTGTCTTCTCTAAAGACTGTGTATGCAATGTCGATGAACATAGAGACGGAGTGACAACGCGTTCATCAAACACATGCAAACAATGCGCTCGAATCTTTCTCTTAAGATCTAGAGCAATCAATTGTGGCAATTCACAACGGAAATGCCCATGCTTGGTGCTCACACTTTCATGTGCTCTTTTGGGTACTGCGTCATGCGAAGGAAGAGACATGGAATGTGATTTCCTTACATACATACCTTTCAGCTTTTCATGAACAATCCGCATACATTCGTGCTCATCCATGAGAGAAACGTGCTCAACATACAATATGTCATGCATAGGAAAAGGGATCACATAACGATGCTGACTAAAATATAGGAAACGATCACGAATGAAACATTCGAACAATGCGTGCGTATCAATCATGCGAACACATAATACTTCCTGTGAGGGCTCTTTGGACCAAGGCTCGAGAGCCAAGATCGGTTCGTCCTAAATGATCAAATCGTCCTGTGGGGGTTCTTTGGACCTCGACTCGAAAGCCAAGATCGGATCTTCGTGATTGATCGAATCTACAACGAGGTTAGCTTCGCTAGGAAAAACATCCACTAACACATCATCCTTGTGAACAATCACATCATCTTCATGCAATTCATCATGCTTGTCTTTCATCCAAATCATCATGCAAATCATTATCATTCAAATCATCATGCTTCTCACAATCATGCAAATCATGTGTGTCATGCTGTGGAGAAAAAGAGATTGAGAGAATCTCCTTATCCCAAATCCTTTCAATCTTTTCCTGCATATTAGCAATGAGAGAGGGAGAATGAGCAATCTCCTCTCCATGAATGATAGTAGGAGAATCACTTTTGGCATTGAGAGTTAAAGTGTTAGCTTCAAAATCAATGAGAGCGTTAGTCTCATGAAACCATCGAATGCCCAAAATCATATCACATCCTGAGAGAGGAGAAACAACAAATCTTCTAGTGAAGGCAGTCTGTTGAATTGCAAACAACACATCTAGGCACTCCTCTGTGATGAGAGCGTCCATACCGGGACGAAAGCCAGAGACCTCGATAGGAGATCTTGAACTAACTTCGAGGCGGGCTCTCTCAACAAGAGAGGAGCTGATCACATCATGCATACTACCCGGGTCAAACAGTATGACAAAACGGTGCCCCGACGTATGACCATAACATTTAATGAGAGATTCATCAATGGGAGGGTCCTGAGAAACTTGGGGCATACTCGTGTTATCATTCATTGCATTGACAGAGAAAGTGGGTGCTGTGGGTTCTTTAGATTCATTCGATTCAAGCTTAGGACATGTTCTTTTTATGTGACTCTTAATGTGACAATGAAAACAACGACCTTCCTTAGAATAAGTGCTTTGTTCTTCCAACGTGATGTATCCTCCTACAATTCCTTGTGCTACCTTTTCATCTGGAGTAAGCTTAGGTTTGCAATTGTGTTAGCCTTACCCTTAGATTCATTGGAAGAATTCTTTGTTGAGAGACTGTTGGAAGATTGGTTAGAAGAGTTATCATTCTTACCATTCTTACCGTTCTGAGGGTTCTGAGAAGTCTGCGAGGTACTTGTGGAAGTCTTGTTCTCCTTAAGCTTTCCCTTGTTGTGCTTCATCTCCTGTGCGAGAGCAATCGCTACTGCCTTGTTGAGATCGATTGGAACGAGCACCTCGACATCGTACTTGATATACTCGTCCAATCCAAAAAGAAAAGCCTCTTTGCGCTCATCATTTGATTTTCGTAATTGAGTGCCTAGCTGCAAAACACGATTAGAAAAAGACATAACTGGCATACCATTTTGCTTGAGAGAGCGCCAATCGTCCTTCAATTGTGCGAGGTACTGAGGTGGCATAAACCGCGCCTTGAGCTTGTCTTGAAAATCAGCCCAATCGAAGGAAAGGGACATGAATCCGTCGGCTTCCTCTAGGTGCGCGGCTAGCTGTGCCTCTTGCTATGCGCGGTACCAATTAATGGCATCATCGGCAAGGTACATAGTTGCCGTCAAAACTTTGCTATTTCCTGTCTTCTTAGTTGTTGCAAAATAAGTATTAAATTGATGCAACCAAGAATGAATAACCGTAGCATCCATCTTACCGTCATACTTACTGAAAGTCAACTTCTTTGTGACTGGATGGTTGGAATCTGCATCGTGGCTTGTGCCACTTGATGAACTCCCACGATCTTTGGGTGGTTCGGTCTTCGAGGCTAGCACGTAGGAAATAAATTCTTGAGTGCGTAGCTCCCGTTGAGCTTCACGCTCGGCGTCCCTTTTTGCTTTTCGTTCATTTCGTTCATCGCGCTCGTGTTCAAAAGCAAGGCGATTGGCTTCTTGTTGTGCCAGCGCAACTCGATTCGTTTCTAAAGTAAGGCGAGTCGCTTCTTGTTGTTTTAGTGCGTTTCTTTTATTTCGTTCCATCGTAATGCGAGTCGTATCTTGTTGTGCCAGCATCATGTCCATCATTGACTTGACCATCATCTTTATAGGAGTTAGAACAACTCGTGGTGTAGATGGCGAAGGGGGAGGGTTGGAAAAACCTCCTGGTGGGGAGAATCCTTCGTCGCCTCTCTCATGCTCATCACCTGTATGCGAAATGCGAATTATCCATTCCGCTTCGGGTGACGACCATGCACTAGGATCTTTGGTTCTTAAGTTCACGAGGAACTTGGGTTCTTGACGGTCTTGGTTCTTGGATTCTTGAGGATCTTGAGGTTCTTGAGGTGTTCTTTCGCTTGCAAATCGCGTTGGAGAAGGATCTTCTCTTCACCCGAGTTCTACTCCTTTCTGCGGGCGCACCCCTTGGCGGCCTTGCGCTCACACCAAGGTTGCTTTTTCCCACCTCACGTCGATTGGCCGGCCGCTAAGTGCACGGTCCGCTCTCAATGAGTGAAAAGAGACACAAGGGGAGGCTGGACAAGCCCTTCTTTCTTGGGATTCCTGTCACTCTTCAACAAACACGATTAGGAATCGACACGCCCAAGCGAACTTGGGTTCGTGCGACCGCAACAAGCAAAAAAAATTCTTGTGGTTCTTTCCTTGAGTAATGCAGAACACTTCCAAAGCTCTGATACCAATGTAAGGTGCAGTGGAATGAATGTTGTATTTTCTCAAGATTAGTGATCTTTATTTGCTCAAGGTTCCTTTTAGTTCTTAGGGAAGGAGAGAGCCTTCCGTCTTATGGAGAGTGCTATGATCACGAACAAAGTGAGTGGATATTGTGCGTGCAAGTGAATGAGACTGAGAGAAGGAGAGAAAAGAGATACAACACCCGAGAGGTTGCAAAACCCTCCTCCGAAGGCCCCACTCTTGTTGGCGAGAGTGGTCTAACTTTGATTGCACAAAGGTGTACAATGATGATGCATGGACTGATGCAAATGGGGTGTCACGTGACACATCCCAACCCTATGTGTCCGTGGACAAGCTACACCACAACAGGTTCAGTCAAGTCAAGTTTAGATTAGTAGTGATCTGGCACTTTTGTGAGTCTATTCGTAGACCGTGCATGCCCAGTCACTTAGCATAGATGCATATCCTCCGGTTGTACACAACATGATCATCGAAATTCCCATCAAAATCCATTAGTATCAGTTAGGGGAATTTTCCAGTGCATTTAGCCTATTTTCCTATTTATTGGGATTTTCACTTATTATTTTGAAGTGACTTTCCAACAAAAGTAGGTAGGGCAATTTTGCTAAGTTAATATATAAGCAAACCAAAGTTCACACTTTCTGGCAGAAGAGGCAGCAGGAGCTCACGCTCAACAGGCAACTTCTCAACAGTACTCCCCAGCACCCCCAAAGTTTTGGATTCCATCCTCGCCGGGCCAATTCCCACCATTGGCGTTTTCAGCTTTGCAGACATCGCCATAGATCCAGATCCCTCATCCCTTGCAGGATCGCCCCCCTAGCATCATTCAGCCATGGCGTTTTTCCCTCTGCAAACCATATCAGCCAGCCTACCAGATGCAGATCTTAGTGTTTTTGACCAGCAGAATCTCAGCTTTCCAGCGTTTTTCAGCATGAACAAAAACGCAGATTTCAGCCATTGGAAAACGCAGGTTTTCAGTAGTTAGAATCGTAGTAGATTCCCCCCATTCAGTTGTAGATGATCCCCCAAGTTTAGCCATAAAAACACAGCCAAAACAGTCATTTTCAGCCCCGAAACAGTCCCGAATTCAGCGAATAGAAGATCCCAGATTTCAGCCATCAAGTCGTCGTCGTCATCACTGTCGTCGTCGTCATCACCGTCGTCGTCATCGGCATAGTCCAACTTGCATCAGTCCATTGCAGACGCATTGTTCACCTTTGTGCAATCAAAGTAGACCACTCTCGCCGACGAGAGTGGGGCCTTCGGAGGAGGGTTTTACAACCTCTCGGGTGTCGTATCTCTTCTCTCTCCTTCTCTCAGTCTCATTCACTTGCACGCACAATCCACTCACTTTGTTCATGACCACAACACTCTACAAGACGAAAAGCTCTCTCTTTCCCTAAAGAACTAAAAGGAACCTTGAGCAATAAGGATCACTAATCTTGAGAAAATACAACATTCATTCCGCTGCACCTAACATTGGTATCAGAGCTTTGGAAGTGTTTTGCATTACTCAAGGAAAGAACCACAAGAACCAAAAGAATTTTTTTTGCTTGTTGCGATCGCACGAACCCAAGTTTACTTGGGCGTGGCGATTCCTAATCGTGTTTTGTTGAAGAGTGACAGGAATCCCAAGAAAGAAGTGCTTGTCCAGCCTCCCCTTGTGTCTCTTTTCACTCATTGAGAGCAGACCGTGCACTTAGCGGCTGGCCAATCGACGTGAGGTGGGAAAAAGCAATCTTGGTGTGAGCGCAGGGCCGCCAAGGGGTGCGCCCGCAGAAAAGGGTAGAACTTGGGTGAAGAGAAGATCCTTCTCCAACGCGATTTGCAAGCAAAAGAACACCTCAAGAACCTCAAGAACCCAAGACCCGCAAGAACCCAAGTTCCTCGTGGACTTAAGAACCCAAGACCACAAGAACCCACAAGAACCCACGATTGCAGAATGGTCATCACTCGAAGCGGAATGGATACTTCGCTTGGAGGTGATGAGTATGAGAGAGGTGAAGAAGAATTTTCCTCACTAGGAGGTTTTTCCGACCCTCCCCCTTTTCCATCTACGACAAAGATTACACTAACTCCTATGGAGGAGTTGGACCAAGAAAGAGAAGTAGAAAGAAAAGCCTACGAAGAAGATATGGCAGCCATCGAGCGTAAGTACCAAGACAGAATGGCAGCCATAGCGCGTGAGACCAAAGCACTACAAGAACAGAGCGACTGACAAAACAAAGAGTTCTTGCGGCTTTTTTCTCAAGTACAGGCGTACTTTGCACAGAATTACGAAAAGGAGACTCTCTCAGTCTCTTCTTCTCCAAAGCATGACCCACAGGATTTGCATGATTGTGTGAAGCATGATGATGATTTGATTGACAATGACTTGCATGATGATTTGGATGCCAATGATTTGCATAATGATTTGGATGACAATGACAAGCATGATGATTTGCATGATCAAGATGTGATTTCTCACAAGCATGATGATTTGCATGATCAAGATGTGATTTCTCATAAGCATGATGAGTTGCATGAAGATGATGTGATTGTTCACAAGGATGATGTGTTAGTGGATGCTTTTCCTAGCGAAACTAACCTCGTTGTAGATTCGATCAATCACGAAGATCCGATCTTGGCTTTTGAGTCGAGGTCTAAAGAACCCCCACAGGACGATTCAATCATTCAGGAAGAACCGATCTTGGCTTTCGAGTCGAGGTCCACAGATCCCCCACAAGAAGATTCTATAGATCCCGAAGAAGCGATCTTGGCTCTAGAGCCTTGGTCCAAGGAACCATCACAAGAAGTATTATGTGTTCGCATGATTGATACGCATGCATTGTTCGAATGTTTCATTCGTGAAGGTTTCTTGTATTTTAGTCAGCATTGTTATGTGATCCCTTTTTTTAGGCATGACATATTGTATTGAGCACGTTTCTCTCATGGATGAGCACGAATGTATGCGGATTGTTCATGAAAAGTTGAAAAGTTTGTATGTCAGTAAGTCACATTCCATGTTACTTCCTTGGCATGACACAGTTTCCGAAAGAGCACATGATTGTATGAGCACCAAGCATGGGCATTTCCATTGTGATTTGCCACAGTTGATTGATTTCGATCAAACAGAAAAGATTCGAGCGCATTGTTTGCATATGTTTGATGAACGGTTTGTCACTCCGTTTCTATGTTCATCTACATTGCATACACAGTCTTTAGAGAAGACACAATTTTTTTCCTTCACTTTACATGGAATGAGTATGTTCATGGTTTTATGTTGGAGATGGTTTCAGGAATTTTCAGCCATGGAGATTCTTGAAGACGAAAGAAGCAGGACTCTCAACGAAGTTGAAGCAAGAAAGGAGATTTAGAAGACTTTGTGTCGCTTTTGGCGCGGCCCAAAGAAGCAAGCATTGCAGACCTTTATGAAGTTCAAGTACCGCACGACCCACACATCAGAGTGGGCCGGCGAAGAGTCTTTTCCAGGATTCCGGATGCTGTTGGCGATCTCCCTCGATGCCATACAGTTCGGTACTAGTACCTCACTTTGAAAAGGAGGGGATGTCACGTGACACATCCCAACCCTATGTGTCCGTGGACAAGCTACACCACAACAGGGTTCTGTCAAGTCAAGTTTAGATTAGTAGTGATCTGGCACTTTTGTGAGTCTATTCGTAGACCGTGCATGCCCAGTCACTTAGCATAGATGCATATCCTCCGGTTGTACACAGCATGATCATCGGAATTCCCATCAGAATCCATTAGCATTAGTTAGGGGAATTTTCCAGTGCATTTAGCCTGTTTTCCTATTTATTGGGATTTTCACTTATTATTTTTAAGTGACTTTCCAACAAAAGTAGGTAGGGCAATTTTGCTAAGTTAATATATAAGCAAACCAAAGTTCACACTTTCTGGCAGAAGAGGCAGCAGGAGCTTACGCTCAACAGGCAACTTCTCAGCGGTACCCCCCAGCACCCCCAACGTTTTGGATTCCATCCTCACCAGGCCAATTCCCACCATTGGCGTTTTCAGCTTTGCAGACATCGCCATAGATCCAGATCCCTCATCCCTTGCAGGATCGCCCCCCTAGCATTATTCAGCCCTGGCGTTTTTCCCTCAGCAAACCATATCAGCCAGCCTACCAGATGCAGATCTTAGCGTTTTTGACCAACAGAACTCAGCTTTCCAGCGTTTTTCAGCATGAACAAAAACACAGATTTCAGCCATTGGAAAACGCAGGTTTTCAGCAGTTAGAATCGTAGCAGATTCCCCCCATTCAGTTGCAGATGATCCCCCAAGTTTAGCCATAAAAACACAGCCAAAACAGTCATTTTCAGCCCCGAAACAGTCCCGAATTCAGCAATTAGAAGATCCCAGATTTCAGCCATCAAGTCGTCGTCGTCATCGGCATAGTCCAACTTGCATCAGTCCATTGCATACGCATTGTTCACCTTTGTGCAATCAAAGTAGACCACTCGCCGACGAGTGGGGCCTTCGGAGGAGGGTTTTACAACCTCTCGGGTGTCGTATCTCTTCTCTCTCCTTCTCTCAGTTTCTTTCACTTGCACGCACAATCCACTCACTTTGTTCGTGACCACAACACTCTACAAGACGGAAAGCTCTCTCTTTTCCTAAAGAACTAAAAGGAACCTTGAGCAATAAGGATCACTAATCTTGAGAAAATACAACATTCATTCCGCTGCACGTAACATGGGGGCTATGTCGTTGACGACGATGATGACTTTAGGGCTGAATTTGGTCCTCTTCTATCTGCTGTCCACAAAGGGGGAAATGCTCTTTGTGGGAAATGCTAAGGATCTGGAAGATCTTGGGCTGTTTTCGTATGGGTAAAAATCCCTGTTTTATTCTTGTTTCAATGGCTGAAATTCTCTGATTTGTAGAGGCTCATATAGCTGACAAAAACGCTGGGTTATTGCACTGGTTAATCTGCGTTTTTGGGGCTGAGGTCAAGGGCTGAAAACGCTGCCTTGCTGTAGGGCTGAGGCTGCGTTTTTGTGGCTGGAATCGATGAGAATCTGCAGGTCTTGCTAGCGTTAGTAAAACGCTGAGGCTGCTGCCGGTAGGGGAGGAAGACGCCAGGCAAGGTGAGCTTTGATGGCGATGGGCTGAAGCTTGAGAAGCGCCAAGGGAGGGGGAAGGGATGGCGATGATCAAACGCTGGGAGCTGAGGGTGGAGTGGCCTCACCAAGATGGCTTGGGGAGGGTCTTGCTGAGAGAGGGAGGGAACACTTGTTGCTTGGAAGCCTGCTGTGCTCCTTGCTCATCTGCCCTATTGTGCTAACTTGGTTTGCTTATATATTAACTTACCTAATTTGCCCTACTGAGTTCCCAACAAAAGTCACTTAATAAATAAGTGAAAAATGTCAAAAATAGGAAAAAATAGGATAAAGTCACTTGAAAAATTCCCAAACTGACTCTGATGGAAATGCTTATGCTTATGTAGTGTGCAACCAGAGGATATGCATCTACACTGAGTGATTGGGCATGCACGGTCTACGAATAGACTCACAAAAGTGCCAGATCACTTCTAATCTAAACCGATTGGACTTGACGGAAACCCTGTTATGGTGTAGCTTGTCCACAGACACATAGGGTAGGATGTGTCGCGTGACAGTTCTACATTCATTCCGCTGCACCTAACATTGGTATTAGAGCTTTGGCAGTGTTCTGTATCACTCAAGGAAAGAAACACAAGAATCACAAGAATTTGTTTTTTGCTTGTTGCGGTCGCACGAACCCAAGTTCGCTTGGGCGTGTCGATTCCTAATCGTGTTTTTGAAGAGTGACAGGAAACCCAAGAAAGAAGGGCTTGTCTAGCCTCCCCTTGTGCCTCTTTTCACTCATTGAGAGCGGACCGTGCACTTAGCGGCCGGCCGATCGACGTGAGGTGGGAAAAAGCAACCTTGGTGTGAGCGCAAGGCCGCCAAGGGGTGCGCCCGCGGAAAAGAGCAGAACTCAGGTGAAGAGAAGATCCTTCTCTAACACAGATTGCAAGCGAAAGAAGACCTTCAAGAACCCAAGAACCTCATGTAAGGTGCAGCGGAATGATTGTTTGCACTTTGCTCAAGATGAGTGCTCCGAACTGTGCTCAAGGTTCTTTTTGTTCTTATGGAAGGTAGAGCCCTCCGTTCTTAATGGAAAGTGCTATGATCACAAACAAAGTGAATGGACACTGTGCGTGCAAGTGTATGAGACTGAGAGACGGAGAGAGAAGAGAGATACGACACCAGAGACGTTGTAAAAACCCTCCTCCGAAGGCCCCACTCTCGTTGGCGAGAGTGGTCCACTTATGATTGCACAGTGGTACAATGCGTATGCAGTGGACTGATGCAACTTGGGACTATGCCGATGATGACGACGACTTTAGGGCTGAAATCTGTGGTCTTCTATCTGCTGAATTTCGGGGCTGTTTCGGTGGCTGAAAATGACTGTTTTGGCTGCGTTTTCGAGGCTGCAAATGGAGATCTTCTGCAATCATTTAGGGCGGAATCTGCTGGGTTCCTAAAGGCTGAAATCGCTGGTCCATCTGCTGCTGAAATGGCTGCAAATAGAAAAACGCTAGGGCTGCTGTAGCGTTAGTAAAACGCTGGCGTGTTTGAGGTCAAAACGCTAGCAAGGCTGGTTTTTCCTTAACGCTAGGCTGATAACATGTGATGGCGATTCCCTTGATAAGGCAAAGGCTAGGTATGTTGGTGATGGCGAGGATATGCTGATGCAAAACGCTAGGGCTCGAGGGATTGTTGGCGGCCAAGCAATGTTGAAAACGCCAAGGCTAGGGGAGTTACTGTTGTGAAGCAAAAACGCTAGAAGTCCTTGGGTTCTGCTGAGAAGTTGCCTGTTGAGCAAGGTGCTCCTGCTGCCTCTTCTGCCAAATAGTGCTAGCTCTAGTTTGCTTATATACAAACTTAGCAAAATTGCCCTACCTACTTTTGTCAGAAAGTCACTTAAATTAATAAGTGGAAAATGTCTAAAAATAGGAAAAATAGGCTAAAATCACTGAAAAAATCCCCTAACTGATTCTAATGGATTCTGATGGGAATACTGATGATCATGTTGTGTGCAGCCAGAGGATATGCATCGATGCTAAGTGACTGGGCATGCACGGTCTACGAATAGACTCACAAAATTGCCAGATCACTTATAAATCTAGATTGACTGGACTGACTGAACCCTTGTCGTGCTGTAGCTTGTCCACGGACACATAGGGTTGGATGTGTCACGTGACACCTCAAGAACCTCAAGAACCCAAGAACCCAAGACCCACAAGAACCCAAGTTTCTCGTGAACTTAAGAACCCAAGACCATGAGAACCCACAAGAACCCACGACTTCAGTGGATGGTCATCACTCGAAGCGGAATGGATACTTCGCTTAGAGGTGATGAACATGAGAGAGGAGAAGAAGAATTTTCCCCACCAGGAGGTTTTTCCGACCCTCCCCCTTCCCCATCTATGCCAAGGATTGCCTAACTCCTATGGAGGCCTTGGAGCAGATGTTTATGGAAAGGAAGTTAGAACGCGAAGCAAGAAATGCAGAAAGAATGGCAGAAATGGAACGCAGACACGCAGAAAGAAGAGCAGAAATGGAGCGTAAACACCAAGAAAGAATGGCAGCCGCCGTCAAAGGAAAGAGCGACCAACACATGAAAGAATTCTTGCTACTCTTTTCTCAAGTGCAAGCATAGATGCAAGGGATTCAGGAGAAGGAGACTCTCTCAGTCTCTTCTTCTCCAAAGCATGACACACATGATTTGCATGATGATTTGAATGATAATGATAAGCATGAGGAATTGCATGATAATGACAAGCATGATGATTTGCATGATCAAGATGTGATGTCTCACAAGCATGATGAGTTGCATGAAAAGGATGTGATTGTTCACAAGAAGGATGATGTGTTAGTTGATACTTTCTCTAGTGAAGCTAACCTCATTGTAGAGACGATCAATCACGAAGACCCGATCTTGGCTCTCGAGTCGAGGTCCAAAGAACCCCCACAGGACGCTTTGATCATTCAGGAAGAACCGATCTTGGCTCTCGAGCCTAGGTCCAAAGAACCCTCACAGGAAGTATTATGTGTTCGCATGATTGATACGCACGCATTTTACGAGTGTTTCATTCCTGGTCGTTTCCTGTATTTTAGTCAGCGTCTTTATGTGATCCCTTTTCCTAGGCATGACATATTGTACGTTGAGCACGTTTCACTCATGAATGAGCACGAATGTATGCGGATTGTTCATGAAAAGCTGAAAAGTATGTATTCAAGGAAGTCACATTCCATGTCTCTTCCTTCGCACGACACAGTTTCCGAACGAGCACATGAAAGTATGAGCACCAAGCATGGGCATTTCCGTTGTGAATTGCCACAGTTGATTGCTCTAGATTAAAAGAGAGAGATTCGATCTCATTGTTTGCATGTGTTTGATGAACGGTTTGTCACTCCGTCTCTATGTTCATCTACATCGCATACACAGTCTTTAGAGAAGACAAGATTTTTTCCATTCACTTTACATGGAATAGGAATGTTCATGGTTTTGTGTTGGAAATGGTTTCAAGAATTTTCAGCCATGGAGATTCTTGAAGAAGAAAGAAGCATGACTAAAGACAAAGTTGAAGCATTGAAGGAGCCACAGAAAACTTTGTGTCGCTTTCAGCGCGGCCAAAGAAGCAAGCGTTGCAGATCTTTATGAAGTTCAAGTATCGCACGACCCACACATCAGAGTGAGTCGGCGAAGAGTTCCTTCCAGGATTCCGGATGCTATTGGCGATCTCTCTCGTCGCCATACAGTTCGGTACAAGTACCTCACTTTGAAAAGAAGGGGATGTCACGTGACACATCCAACCCTATGTGTCCGTGGACAAGCTACAGTACGACAAGGATTCAGTCAGTCTAGATTTAGAAGTGTTCTGACACTTTTGTGAGTCTGTTCGCAGATCGTGCATGCCCAGACACTTAGTGTAGATGCATATCCTCTGGTTGCACACAACATGATCATAAGCACTCCCATCAGAATCCTTCAGGGGAATTTTCCAGTGCATTTAGCCTATTTTACCTATTTTTGACATTTTTCACTTATTATTTTTAAGTGACTTTTGTTGGAAAGTAGGTAGGGCAAATTGAGTAAGTTTGTATATAAGCAAACTAGAGCTAGCACTTTCTGGAGAAGAGGGAGCAGGAGCACCTCGCTCAACAGGCAACTTCTTAGCAGAACCCATCAGAAGGCCTTGCGTTTTGCAGATTGCAGGAGCTAGCGTTTTTTTCCATCAAGACCAGCGTGGCGTTTTTGCTCAGCAGATCAGCCTCGGCTACCGCAAGACAGCAAGAGCCTCAGCGTTTTTGCAATAGAACAGCAAGTTCAGCCACTAGCGTTTTGCATCAGCCTTCATCGCCAGAAGAAGTTCCAGACACAGCTAGCGTTTTTGACGTCAGCAGCCCTAGCGTTTTTGAAGATCTCCGCATTTGCAGATTTCAGCCTTCGCCGATTTTTCATCAGTAAAAGAGTAGCAGATTCAACAGGAAACACCATCAGTTTTCAGCCAAAAGAAATCTCAGTTTTCAGCCCTAAACCTGCAGATTTTCAACGACAAAGACCCACAGAAACAGTCCCCAAAATCAACGTTTTTGGACCTGCAGCAGATTTCAGCCCGTAGCGTTTTTGGACAGCAGTAGCAAGATTGCAGATTTCAGCCCTTAGGTCGACTTCGTCATCACCATCGTCATCGTTTGTCACAAACGGGAGCGCCTAACAATAAAAAATACATTCGGATAAATAGGATTTATCACTTTTTACTGAAGTTAGAGGATATAGAGAGAAATAAATAGAGAGAGAGATAGAGAGTGAGAAGATCGACACAGTACCGGGGACCAGAAGATGGGCTGGTCCCCCCCCGTAATAGTATCTTTATTACTGAGGAGAAGTCTATACAAGGACTTGAACCGAACGTATTACCACGTTCGTTCTAGAATAAGACTTGATGGTTTCCCGGAAGCCTCAGCTTCGGATTCCTAGGGCAAAACCCTATTCCAAGGAACTTCCGTTCCTTATTCCAATTCCTCGAGAATCAAGGTTCTCGCCTCTGGATCTCACCCTCCAGACTCAGGGCATGGCATCCCTGCAACTCTTTTCCAACTCTCTTTCCAGAGTCCTCTTCCCGCAGAACAACTCTGCTTTCCCGGACACGAAGTCCTTACTTGGGAATCCCAACTTCCGAATCACAACTTGAGAGACTACCTCTCTCCGATCCGTGGATCTACTTCCCAAAGTCGGGTACGAAACCCTTGGGCTGATCTGGCTCTAGTTCCTCAGAGCGCTTTTCTCCTGTAGAGACTCATACCTTCCTCTGCTCCTACTCCCTCACGAAGAGGAAGTACACCTGCAATCAAATACTCAAAGATCAGAACATGAAAATCGTTACCTTCAAAGTCTCGACGCTCGAAACGCAACTCGATTCTCGAAAAGCAATTCCTCGGAAGATCTCTCTCCATAGAAAATCCTCTCTTCCAATCCTACACACAAAAGAGGTGTGTTCTCGGGTTCCTTCTCGTAAATAAGCCTCGTCTACGACGTTTATGGGTTGAAAACAGAGAAAAACAGAAACTTGTCGCGATGGAAACACGCTTCGTAGGCACTTCTTCGTGAGGGAACTCGCACACTGGGTCTTGGCGACATCTGGTACACGTGGGGCAGCCATGGGTATCACAGGCAACGTCTTCTTTACGGCTGAAATCTGCAGTAGCATCTCCTCCTTGCAAAGATTGGTCCTCCCCTCTGAGTGAGGGCATGTAATGCTTTTATAGGCACAAATAGCTGCTCGCGTAGAGATCGCGGCCGTTTTTTTTTTTTTTTTTTTCCCGTTCTGCTTGAAAAAGAGAGAGAGAAAACGCTGGCTGATCTGTTGCCTTATTTATCAGATGGCTGCCCACTTATTAAATGGGCGGCCGGCGTATTTTAAAAAATAGTCTGAACCTGCCCAAAAACTCAATAAAACCTTATAAGTTAAAAACAATGCTTTCACAGCACTTCCCAGGCGTCCCTGGATGCAATCACACGCACAATTGCAATGCAAACATAAACTTCCTCGCGGGAAAGCATCTACTTTCCCGAAAAGCAATCCCGCTTTCTCAGAAAGCATCTGTTTTTTCTCAAAGTTTCCTCTGAACCCATCTTCATTCAAGTGCTTGCTTTTTCTTGTGCACAATTCTAACACAGTTCGGAATTTCCTCTCGACTATGGATATTCCCTTTCCGATGCACCCGTCACCCACCTTGTGACGCATCAGGAATACCCATCACCTAGTCCTTTCCTACCGAACTTACGGTACAATCTCCTTCACGATGCTCTATGTCACCCATCCTATGACGCATGAGAGATGTCCGTTCCCGGATGGTCGGATACTTCTTTCCGATGCTCCCTGTCACCCATCCGATGTGACGCATCAGAAGTACCCGTTCCTGGTGGCCTTACAGATATTCCCGTTCTCAGTGCTTCCGTCATTACTTTGAACGACGCACTAGGAATACTCTGTACTCGGATGTCTCCAGTGAGAAAAACCCTCTCACTTAAAATTCCAATAATTCATTTAGAATTATTTTTCCTGTTGTTCCAAGCGAGAAAACCGTCTCACTTATAAATCCAATAATTCATTTAGAATTATTTTCTTGTCAAATAAGGCCAGTTTAGCAACATCCCTCTCACTTATAAACAGTTGTCCTCAATTGTAGAGGTCCAACTGAACTGCCGGGGAGAATCGTAAAGATTCCAAATCTTGCTCAATGGTGAGTTGATCTAGTTCTTTCTCAAAAGAAAACTTTAAAATTAATTTAAACAGAAATTCAAAAATTCAGTAATTCAATCCTTACCTTACCGGTTCATGTCCTTCCTCTAGTACCTCGAGGATATTCTTCACCAATTATCAAACTTACGAGCCATGTAAGAACTTGTCATTCGCGTCTTTCCAACAGATCGGAAGTTTCCTCATTCCAGAGTCTGTTAACTCAATACCACCTTCTCAATCCGAAAAGAATAATCCTCCTAGAAATCAATCTAGGTATCTGTCTTTGTGCATAATCCTGCGCTGTTAGTCTAGAGGGTATTAAACCTTTGGTGTCCTCCCACATAGGGAATGCTCAAGTCATAGAGCATTAAGCTCGATGTCTTTCTTTCACAATTTGCGATCACCTTAAAGAAGGTTCTTGTTTTGGGCCGACGCTCAACGTAGGCGAATGGTTCCAGTCCGAAGATTCCTTGTGCATGGCGGCACTTCCTTCCAATCTTTTCCTCCTGCAAGTTATTATCACCAGCAGTGTTTTCTTGACGCCCATTAGCGTCTCTTCCTTGCAGAGGCCATCCTTGCAAGCATCTAGGACTCCTCGCAAAATCTTAGGCAGATAAAATTCTAGCCATATCATTCTGTGAACATAAGTTCAAACTCGGCCTACTTAAGGGCGAACACGCTTTAGATCTCAATATTGTTCCCCCATATGTGGTTAAGGTAATTCTTACCATTTTTAAAACGCTTGGCGAATTATATTCTTACGAACAAAATAGTTCGAATTTATTCCAGCAGCGTGTAAATGCTACTTGACCTGCTCATGGAGAAACATATACCGCAACCAAAAGTTGCTACTGTAATGGTAAAAGCACATAGCGTACTCAATGATCAACGACCATCAGAAACCTCTTCTCCGTAGAGAAACTCAAATTCCTTCTACCGAACACATCTCAAATAGAGATTCTTGTGTCGGAGTATCCTTGCGCACAAAAAGGCGCTCAAGAGAGTATAACAAACTCTCGTCCAGTTCCTTGGCATAGGTCTGCATCTTCGTGTGTTATCCATGTACTCAAAAGTGTACATAATTCTTAAGCTGTGTAAAAGTTTCGGTGAAAGTGGGAAATTACCTTCCCTTCGTAAAATCCTTAGAGCGAAGACGCTCAACTTGATGATCACTTGGCTCGATCTTAGAGCAAAACCCTCTCATTATTGCTGACTCTACCATCTGCTGCAAAGTATTTTGCAGATGCGTCTACAAAATTCGGGCAAAAGTCCTTTGTTGAATTTCTTCATCTTTCCTTCCTCAGAGAGGATCGAGAGTGGAGCTACCTTGGCAAGAGTGAACCACTACTTGCTTTGACTCACTCGTGTTCCTATTGGGCAAACCCATCCCAATCTTCTTGGATGCCTTCCTCAAAGTGCAGAGGAAAAAAATTTTGTCGAAAAATTCAGCCTTGAATTGAATCCAAGTCTTGTTGTAAGTTCCTTGCAGAGCTTTGGTATACCACCAAGTACTTGCAATCCCCTTGAGGTGTTTGATCACATGCCTCACCTTCGACGCTTCTCAGAAATTGCCGTTTGCAAAGGCAACTTCAAACTGTCGAATGAAAGCAGTAGCTTTCAGGACATCTTCCCTTCCGTCAAGAGTATCAAACTTGACTGGTCACTGGAGTGTTCCTAGGTCTAGAGACCTTCTTCATATCCTTCTCGAAATGACGGGATTTCATGGCTATAGTTCTGGATTGACGTTCATGGATATTTTCTGGATTCTGAAGGATCTCGAGCATTCCGCTCCTTGGATTCTCTAGGTTCTTGAGCATCATGCTCTTGTCGCCTTCTCAGAGAATCCCAAGCCTTGTGTTGACTTCTTGCAGAGAGAATTTTTTTTTTTCCAACTCTGCCAGCTTTTCCTTGCAGGACTTAGGGTTCCGCCTGCTTACTTCTCTCTTGGCTTGTCATGGCTTCTTCCCTTATCTTCCCAGAGTCGTCCTCCTTTACAGAGAAAGAGAGGAGACCATGCTCTGATACCACTGTCACAAACGGGAGTGCATAACAATATAAAATACATTCGAATAAATAGGATTTATCACTTATTACTCAAGCCAGAGGATATAGAGAGAAATAAATAGAGAGAGAGATAGAGAGTGAGAAGATCGACACAGTACTGGGGACCAGAAGATGGGCTGGTCCCCCCCTGTAATAGTATCTTTATTACTGAGGAGAAGTCCATACAAGCACTTGAACCGAACGTATTACCACGTTCGTTCTAGAATAAGACTTGATGGTTTCCCGGAAGCCTAGCTTCCGATTCCTAGGGCAAAACCCTATTCCAAGGAACTTCCGTTCCTTATTCCAATTCCTCGAGAATCAAGGTTCTCGCCTCTGGATCTCACCTTCCAGACTCAGGGCATGGCATCCCTGCAACTCTTTTCCAACTCTCTTTCCAGAGTCCTCTTCCCGCAGAACAACTCTGCTTTCTCGGACACGAAGTCCTTACTTGGGAATCCCAACTTTCGAATCACAACTTGAGAGACTACCTCTCTCCGATCCGTGGATCTACTTCCCAAACTCGGGTACGAAACCCTTGGGCTGGTCTGGCTCTAGTTTCTCAGAGCGCTTTTCTCCTGCAGAGACTCATACCTTCCTCTGCTCCTACTCCCTCACGTAGAGGAAGTACACCTGCAATCAAATACTCAAAGATCAGAACATGAAAATCGTTACCTTCAAAGTCTCGACGCTCGAAACGCAACTCGATTCTCGAAAAGCAATTCCTCGGAAGAGATCTCTCCATAGAAAATCCTCTCTTCCAATCCTACACACAAAAGAGGTGTGTTCTCGGGTTCCTTCTCGTAAATCAGCCCCGTCTACGACGTTTATGGGCTGAAAACAGAGAAAAACAGAAACTTGTCGCGATGGAAACACGCTTCGTAGGCACTTCTTCGCGAGGGAACTCGCGCATTGGGTCTTGGCGACATGTGGTACACTTGGGGCAGCCATGTGCATCACCGGCAACGTCTTCTTTACGGCTGAAATCTGCAGAAGCATCTCCTCCTTGCAAAGATTGGTCCTCCCCTCTGAGTGAGGGCATGTAATGCTTTTATAGGCACGAATAGCTGCGCGCGTAGAGATCGCGGTCGTTTTTTTTTTTTCTGTTCTGCCAGAAAAAGAGAGAGAGAAAACGCTGGCTGATCTGCTGCCTTATTTATCAGATGGCTGCCCACTTATTAAATGGGCGGCCGTCGTATTTTAAAAAATAGTCTGAACCTGCCCAAAAACTCAATAAAACCTTATAAGTTAAAAACGATGCTTTCACAGCACTTCCCAGGCGTCCCTAGATGCAATCACACGCACAATTGCAATGCAAACATAAACTTCCTCGCGGGAAAGCATCTGCTTTCCCGAAAAGCAATCCCGCTTTCTTAGAAAGCATCTGTTTTTTCTCAAAGTTTCCTCTGAACCCATCTTCATTCAAGTGCTTGCTTTTCCTTGTGCACAATTCTAACACAGTTAGGAATTTCCTCCCGACTATGGATATTCCCTTTCCGATGCACCCGTCACCCACCTTGTGACGCATCAGGAATACCCATCACCTAGTCCTTTCCTACCGAACTTACGGTACAATCTCCTTCACGATGCTCTATGTCACCCATCCTATGACGCATGAGAGATGTCCGTTCCCGGATGGTCGGATACTTCTTTCCGATGCTCCCTGTCACCCATCCAATGTGACGCATCAGAAGTACCCGTTCCTGGTGGCCTTACAGATATTCCCGTTCTCAGTGCTTCCGTCATTACTTTGAACGACGCACTAGGAATACTCTGTACTTGGATGTCTCCAGTGAGAAAAACCCTCTCACTTAAAATTCCAATAATTCATTTAGAATTATTTTTCCTGTTGTTCCAAGCGAGAAAACCGTCTCACTTATAAATCCAATAATTCATTTAGAATTATTTTCTTGTCAAATAAGGCCAGTTTAGCAACATCGTCGACATAGCCTAGACTTGCATCGGTCTCATGCATACCGTTTGTACCAGTTTGTGCAATCATAAGTAGAGCACTCTCGCCGATGAGAGTGGGGCCTTTGGAGGAGGGTTTTACGTCGTCTCCGGTGTCATATTTCTCTTCTCTCTCTATCTCTCAGTCTCATACACTTGCACGCACAGTGTCCATTCACTTTGTTTATGATCATAGCAATCTCTCATTAAGGACGGAAGGCTTTCCCTTCCATAAGAATGAAAAGGAACCTTGAGCACCGTTTGGAGCACTCATCTTGAGCAAAGTTGAATCAACATTCATGCAATACCTCAATGCAGACTCTACTGACTCGAATGGGGAATGTCGCCGTGGTAACTCTTCAAAAAGAAGCACCTCTTGGGCCGATTTTATACACCTTTGGATCAATCTCGACGAGGGGTGGTTGATGGCCACCGAGGGATAGATCTGGACTGATTTGCGCTCTCGATGATAGAGGAATGAAGGGCCGAGAGTTGATTGCAAAAATCACAGATCTTGCTGTAAGAACGCAGCCGATCCGTCGCGTAAAGCAGGGCTGAAAACGCAGATGATGATGAAGCCGATGGTGGGTAGCAATGGGAGCACTCGATGTGGCAAGGGAATGGCGGAGAAGAGGCTCAATGGGTTGCTGATGAAACCGGCCCATAGGGCGGTAGACTTTAGCTCTCAGCCGATTCTTTACTTGGAAAACTCTACTCGAACTTTACGACACAGAGGAACTTCACGAATAAACCTGTGACTGGAATCAACACTTCAAACAAACCACGGCTTGGCAGCTAGATTGCTACCAAGCAGACAGCAACACCTTGTAGGTCCCTTGCTACACTTCATAAGTCAGTGGGTACTAGGAATTTAACTCAAAAGAGGCAAACTCGACACATGGCGGTGAGAGAGCTTTCCTGCATGACTACTCAGCAAGGGGGCGCCCAAAATTGATCTAGGCAAGAGGGAAGGCTGATTTGGGCTCATTAGTGAACCACAGTGTGTGAGTAGTGGGTGCATGTGATCACAACTTTAATGGAAAGCTTGCCTTTTGCCTTGCTCTATGTAGTGTGATGATTCCGCTCTCGCGTATCTCTCTCCCCCTTTGAATAGAGAATTGTAATGCCCAGCTCAAGATCTTTTCATCTGTATATACAATTGTATGGGTTCATGCGCAATTGCAGAGGCAAGAGCCTCTTGCACAGTATTGGATTAGCTAATTGCTAATCCCCCGCAGGTACAGGTGAATTCCGAGAAATTTCACGCGAGAAATCTCATCCGATTCAAAGGGCAAGTAGCCCTACAAGTGCGGGAGCTCGAGGGCTTTCTTTGGTGGCGACCGGCATGCGAAATGGAGCCCTAAACAATGAATTACAGCCTGGTGTGTATTTTTGTAGGTTTAGGGTTTTGACCCTAGTTGATCCCTAATACACCCAGGAGCTTCGTGAAGGGTTGGGATCATTGTACAGGTGATCGGGTGCATTTTCGAGGCAGAAAACAGAGAATTCAGCGTGCTGCAGATTCTTGCCAAGTTTGGGAAAGTGCCCGTATGCGCCGGGGAAGTCTTCTTTTACATGGGAATTTTGTCTGTGAAGCCTCCTATTGTGGTTATGTTACCGAAATCGGGCTAGAGTAGGCCATTTTCAGCCTGGTAAAAGCGGGACAGCTCGTAGGAACTCGCAGGTTTTCTCCAAAGTTTTATAAGGAAAAAGAAATACGAAAGGGTTGCCAGTCTTTGGTTCCTACTGGGTTTTGCTGTTTGGTTGGAGCACTCTAGCTACCAAGCCGTGGTTTGTTTGAAGTGTTAACTGCAACGATCAATCACAGGTTTATTTGTGAAGTTCCTGTGTGTCATAAAGTTCGAGTAAAGTTTATCAAGTAAAGAATCGGGTGAAAGCTAAAGTCTACTGCCCTACGGGCCGGTTTCATGGTTCTGTCGTCGGGACAAAATCACTTTTTCCTTAAAGAGTGAGCCTTGGTTGGTTTGCGGCGAAGACACAGAGCACAAAAACTTGGAATTACACTAGGACAAACGCGCCAGGGAAGAGGGTTCCTCTTCATAGGACATACAGACTCTTCCTCTTCGAGTTTTCGAGCGTGGCAAGAATTTATGGCCACCCTTGTCTGTATCTTTTGTTGATTTGAATGCTTCACAAGGTCAAGGGTATATGACTGGGTAAGTAGACGAGGATGCGTTCGGGACTCAGTTGGTTGCCGCTGTGAATGTCTTCTCTTGGTTGGTGCAGAATCCTAGGTTTAAGGGCCATCAATGTCACAGCAGACAAGGCAATTGTCTCATGCAATAGAGCCTGTTGAGGCACAAGCCCAGGTCTTGTGTGCGTCCCAGTAGGGCGAAGAGCACTCACATGTTGCAGAGTTATGTGAGGCTTCAAGACAAGTTCCTTCTGTCCACGAATAGGTGGTTAGGACGCCTATTCCACAGGCTTTACCACTTCAGCCAGTCACTTTTCAAAGTCAAATGTTGCATTAAATGGACAGGAACCAGTTTCTAGGCTATGCAACAGGTTTTCCACCACCTACAATACATCCTGGGTATTTCGGGGATGGATTTGTGTTTCAGAGCATGGCTGGTTATGCACCTGGAAACCAGCAATATATGCTAGGAACAGTGTTTGGGGGTATGCAAGCATGATGCCAAACCCCATGTATGGTAATATTGGCATGCAGCAAGGATTTCAGTGCAACCAGGGCCAATTTGGGGTGCCACAGGGCAATTTTGGCTTGGCTGGTTTTTCCGACCAGGAGTTAACATATGGCGACCAATGGTGCAAAATGTCAGTGGCCAAGGGGTGTCGACGATCCCTATTACAATGCCCCTGTTGCAGACAATTGCCTAAAACAATTTTGGAGCACTGGAAAAGCCACAAGAAGGGGGTGCAACTGTGAAGTTTGATACTTTCAGCGGCTTTGTAAGATGCAGCGGATGTGAATGTTGAAATTTGCTCAAGATGAGTGCTCCGAACTGTGCTCAAGGGTTCCTTTAACTTACGGAAGGGAGAGCCTTTCGTTCCTTTAGTGAGAGTACAAATGATCACAAACAAAGTGGTAAACACTGTGAATGAAGGTGCTGAGACTGAGAGATAGAGAAGAATACGACACCAGAATGTTGTCAAACCCTCCTCCAAATGCCCCACTCTCTATGGCGAGAGCGGTCTACAATTGATTGCACAAATCTCTACAATGCAATAGACTTACCGACGGTGTTGACGACGACGAGACAGGTTGAAAACTGAAAACTCTAAGGGCTGAAATCTGCAAATCTTGTATCTGCTGAATTCCGACTCTATGTCGGCGACGACGACGATGCGACGACGACGTGCTGAAAACGCAGATGCTGAAATTTGCGAATAGCGGGCTGAATCTGCAAACGCTGGCTGATTTGACCGTGCTACTAGGATTTGCTGAGATCTGCGAGGTTTGGGGGCTGCGGTATGGAGGCTAACTGCTGAAAATACACTGGTGCAATGATGCTGAACTGTCACCGGAAACTGCAAACGCTAGGGCTGGTCTGCTGTTTCCAAAACGCTAGGGCTGAAAATATATCTGCTGCAGAAAACGCTAGGAGATCTGTTGTTGCCAGGCTGATCTGCAAGTTGCAAACGCTAGGGCTGATCTGCACTTGAAGAAAAACGCTGGTCCTTGGTGGTTGAAAACGCTAGGTTGCCTGCCGGGGGGTCTTGTTGAGAAGGTGCACTACCAGATACTGGGTCCTTGCTGTCTCTTCTGCTAGAAAGTGGGAAGGACTCTTCGCCGGTCCACTCTGATGTGTGGGTCGTGCGATACTTGAACTTTATAAAGGTTTGCAACGCTTGCTTCTTTGGGCCGCGTCGAAAGCGACACAAAGTCATCTGTGGCTGCGTCAAAGCTCTAACTTCGGCTATAGTCGTGGATCTACCTTCTTCAAGAATCTCCGAGGAGGACAATTCTTGAAACCACTTCCAACACAAAAACATGAACATACCCATTCCATGTAAAGTGACTAGAAACAGACTATTCTTTCGAAAAAACTATGCATGCAATGCAGATGAACAAAGAGACAGGGTGCCAAACCGTTCATCAAACACACGCAAACCGTGAGATCGAATCTTGACTTTCTGATCTAAATCTATCAACTGTGGCAAATCACAATGGAAATGCTAATGCTTGATGCTCAATCCTTCTTGTGCTCTTTCGGAGACATAGAATGTGAATTCCTTGAATGCAAACATTTCATGTTTTCATGAGTAATCCGCATACATCCGTGCTCGTTCATGAGTGAATCGTTTTCATCGTACAATATGGCATGCCTATGAAAAGGGATCACATAAAGACGGTGACTAAAATACAGGAAACTGTCACGAATGAAACACTTGAACAATTCGTAGTGACTAATCATGCGCATATACAATACTTCCTGTGGGGGTTCCTTAGATCTTGACTCGAGAGCCAAGTTCGGTTCTTCGTGATTGATCGAATCTGCAATGAGGTTAGCTTCACTAGAAAAAAAGCATCAACCAAACCATCACCTTGGGAACAATCACATCTTTATCCTGCAAATCATCATGCTTGTGAATAATCACATCTTGATAATGCAAATCATGTGTGCTGTGCTTTGGAGAAGAAAAGACCGAGAGTCTCCTTCTCTTGATTCTTGTCAAGCTTCGCTTGCATATTGAAGAATGAACAACTTCCTCCCCACGAATGACAATGGGAGAGTCACTTTTGGCATTGAAAGTGAAAGTATTGGCTGCCCAATCAATGAGAGAGTATGCCCACGAAACCATCAAATGCCAAGAAGCATATCACATCCTGAAAGAGGAGACACTACAAATTTTCTGCGGAAGGATGCTTGTTGAACAATGAACAACACACCAAGGCATTCTCTTGTAATGAAAGAGACCATACTGGGAGCGAAGCCTGACACCTTGAAAGGGGATGTCTTGCAAACCTCCAAGCGGGCTCTTTTGACAAGAGAGGGACTAATCACATCATGCATACTACCAGAATCAAACAAGACCACCATGTGTTGACCATTCACATGACCATAACACTTCATGAGAGACTCGTCAATGGGAGGATCGTGAGAAACTTGGGACACACTCGTGTTCTCATTTATGGCATTAACAGAGGATGTGGGTTCTCTGGGGTCTTTAGATTCGCTAGATTCAATCTTAGGACATGTTCTTTTTATGTGACTCTTGATGTGACAATGATAACATCGACCTTCCTTAGAATAAATGCTTTGTTTTTCTGACGTGATGTATCCTCGCCTTTTCATCTGGAGTGAGCTTAGGTTTAGCAATTGTGTTTGCTTTAACCTTAGGTTCATTTGGAGAGTTCTTTTTTGAGAGACTAGAGGAAGATTGGTTAGAAGAGTTACCATTGTTACCGTTCCTACCGTTTTGAGGGTTTTGAGAAGTCTGAATGGTACCTTGAGAAGTCTTGTTCTCCTTCGGCTTTTCCTTATTGTGCTTCATCTCCTGTGCGAGAGCAATCGCTACTGCCTTGTTGAGATCAATTGGATCGAGTACTTCGACATCATACCTGATATACTCATCCAATCCATAAAGAAAGGTCTCTTTGCGCTCATCATCCGATTTGCGTAATTGGGTGCCAAGTTGCAAAACACGATTACATAAAAACATAATAGGCAAACCATTTAGCTTGAGACTGCGCCAATCGTCCTTCAATCGTGCTAGGTACTGAGGTGGCATAAACCGCGCCTTGAGCTTGTCTTGGAAGTTAGCCCAATTCAAGGAAAGGGGCACGCCCTCGTCGGCTTCCTCTAGGTGCGCGGCCAACTGTGCCTCTTGCCATGCGTGGTACCAAACCAGCAAGTTACATGGCTGCCATTAAAACCTTGCTATTTCCTGTCTTCTTAATTGTCGCAAAGTAAGCATTAAATTGATGCAACCAAGAATGAATAATAGTAGCATCCATCTTACTGTCATACTTACTGAACGTCAACTTCTCGGTGACGGGGTTGTTGGAGTCTAAATCTCGGCTTGCGCCACTTGATGAACCACCAACATCTTTTGCTGGCTCGGGTTTCGAGGTGAGTACCTGTAGGACCAACTCTGGCATGCGTTGGTCTCTGTGCGCTTCACACTCTAATCTCAAGGCCGCTTGTCCCTCTTTGACCGCTACTCGTTGGGCTTCGCGTGCTTGCTCACGCTCAAGCTCAATAGCTGCCTCTCTGTCTTCGGCCACCAAGCGCGCTTGCTCACGCTCGTGCTCCAAGGCTACCATTTTTTCTTCGGCCGCCAAGCGCGCTTGCTCGCACTCACGCTCCAAGTAGGCCTTTTGTTCTACTTTTCTTTCTTCGTGCTCGTGCTCCAAGGCAGCGCGTTGCGCTTCTTGTTGTAACATCATGTTCATCATCGTTGTTATGTCCCGCTCACAGGAGAGGGGATCTAGCCCAGATGCCG
Source organism: Adiantum capillus-veneris (assembly GCF_014529385.1). Classification (NCBI taxonomy): domain Eukaryota; kingdom Viridiplantae; phylum Streptophyta; class Polypodiopsida; order Polypodiales; family Pteridaceae; genus Adiantum; species Adiantum capillus-veneris. The sequence goes on from NC_140934.1 coordinate 141,791,225, forward strand.
TCGGGATGGGCATCCAGTGTCCGGGCGGACGTAGTGTGAACGCGGCCAGTGTGGCCGGCCATTATTATAAAAGGGAGGTCAAGGCCTCATTTACAATTATCGACCCCCATTGGTAGAGTGCCAGTGGTTAGCCCGCGAGGCTAGGAGTACGCGAGGTCACCTCGAGGAGGTGAGGCCGGGTGGTATGGGATGCTCGGTCTTACAGGTGCACGCCTACGTCCTCGGACGTTGCCCCAGCATGGGGGAGCTGCCGGATGGTGGCTATGGTCGGGTGGTTCGTCCGACGCGTATCTGTAAGCGGTCTGTGTAGCCGGGAGATCCTTTCTCCGCGTTCGTTTCATGGTATCAGAGCCGGCTTCGCTGCACGAGGGACTGTGTGCACACCTATGGATCGGTTCGAGTCGGGAAACCTCGAGTTTGCGTAATTTTTAGTGATTAACCGCTGAAATTGTGCGTTTTTCTTCTCATGAGTGTGTTTGCAGGTGAAACTTGATGTGTTTCTTGCTGATTTTTGATAAAATTCAGCAATTCAACAGGTGGGAGTGCTGAAAATTAGAGGATTCTTACCGAATTTACTGGTTTTCAATCGAAATTAATGTATTTTATCATTAATTTGCTGTTTTAGATTAAAATTCAGCATATGATATACTTTTACATCTCTCTGTAAGTCTCTCTGTGCGAAGCATAGAGAGAGAGAGAGAGAGAGAGAGAGAGAGAGAGAGAGAGAGAGAGAGAGAGAGAGAGAGAGAGAGAGAGAGAGAGAGAGAGAGAGAGAGAGAGAGAGAGAGAGAGAGAGAATTACCTCTCCCCGTGTGAGCTCTGCAGCGTGACAGAGAACCTTGCGCAGGATTTTTTTTTTTTGCCAACGTGGGCATTGACCTGGAGGATGGGCGTGTGTATGGCACGGGTGTGCGCAAGGGTGCCCCCTTCCAAGAACGCGCGTATGCTACCCTTCTTTCTCTCCATGCGGCATCCGTACAGGGGAGGGCGTTCGATTTTTGTTGGCAGAGTTGGAGTTTTTACGTTGGCTTATTTTATGGCGAAGGATTTTTTTAAAAGTGACTTGGTCACTTCAGGTTTTTAAAAAAAAAACTATAGTCTGGACACTTTAATTTTTTTAAGTTAAAGTGTGAACCCTGCTCATTGTTAAAGAAGTCACTTACAGAGACTTACAAGTTTGCAGAGATCTCTCTTTTCACTCCTTTGCTCGTCACCTGCTCGCGCTCCCGCCATCACCTGCTCGCGTTCAAACGCTCACGCCGATGCGTAGAGCTCTTCAAACTTCAACTTTTCGCGATCGAAAAGTGCAGAAAAGGCTCGGTTTCGCGTGCAAATTCCAGTTTTTTCATGCACTTCTCCATGTATTCCTCTAGCTCAGATGTGCAGCGTGACGACGCGTCAGGTAACATCCAAATTCCATTTACGCATGCTCTCAACACATGGATTACAAGCACTTTCTAGAGTTTGAACCAGCGTGTTACCGCTCTGGAAAACGCGAATGTTCAGACAAACCTTCGCTTGGCCTCTCTCGAAGGAGTCGTACAGGGGCTCAGTTCCCGACTTTTTACTCTCGAAAATATGGCTCAGTCGACGACCGCGTATTTCCAAGGGGGAAACCCATCTCCAGCAATTGTGAATGCAGATTGCTGCTTTTTGGCGTTCGCAGGGTGGTCCGACTGTCACAATTCCGTACAAAACTACAAATTTCTCAAGTGAAGAGAAGGAGTGTACGGAATTGGCGTAAATAACTGGCTGCACGAGTGGACCACATACTTTGATCTCCATGGGGAGCATGATGAACGGAGGATTCAGACGATTCCTCTCTATCTGCGCAGCAAGGCGCTTACCTGGTGGCGTGACATGACAAAAAAGCCTACGACCTGGGCTGATTTTCGTGTGAAATTCAAGAGGGATTTCTCTAAAATGGACCCTTTGAAAGCTTATGCCAAACTGCAGAGTCTTTCGATGAAAACTCTGTCTTTTGATAAATATACGACAGCTTTCAAAGAGGCGCTCACCTTCTGCAAGGTGGATTCTACGCACGCCGTGCACATGTACTTGCTGGGGTTACATGAAGATTACCGTTGGGCCTTGATCAAGGACAAAGCCCCGACTGATGTCGAGGATGCAGTGGCAAAGGCCAGGACGTTCCATTTGATAAATGGAGCGAATTATGAGAAGAAAAGAACTGCAGACCATCAATCCGGTGAGGGTGCTTCGAGGAAGCGACCCCGATTCTAGCATAAGTCCAAATCACCGCCGAGATCTTTTCAGGAGAAGAAGAAAGTTAGAAATGCTTCAGTTGCTGATGCAGTGAAGAAAGGGGCTTGCTTCGGATGTGGCCAGACGGGTCACCAAATCAAGGATTGCCCTAAGAAGAAAAAGACGCAGAAACCACAAGGCCGTCCTTCGGTTCAAATCCACGAGATCTCAGGTAACTTTGATGTTGTTCAAGTTGAAATCCATCATTTAGCGCACAGTTCATGCACTAATTGTACTTTTAGCACCAAAGTGTTTGATAAGCACGATCTTCTCCGTTTTCCCAGGAAGATCAATGGTCACGACGTGACCGTACTTCTTGATAATGGAAGCTCACACAATTTGGTGGATGCAAAATTGGTGCAGAAACTGAGCCTGCGGACGCGGGACAGTGACATGAGTATCGCGTGAAGATGGCTCGTGGCGTGGATACGGATGTTTGGAATCGGATGGTTCCAGACTTGTCGCTCGAGCTGGCTGATTACAAAGAGAACTTAGATTTCCACATCACGCACCTAGACAGAGCAGATGTTATTTTGGGAATTCCATGGCTTTATGATAAACAAGACTCATTGTATATAGACTATGTACATCACTCTCTTGTTTTTGTTAAGCAAAACATGCCTCATGTATCTGTGTCGCTTTGTAATCAGAAGTCTGTAAATAATGGTTTTGCAATACCAGTTGTTACTGCTTTGGAAATGTATAAAGAAATAAAGTCTTCTGATGTTGACTTTTATCAATGTATACCATCTGCTTGGTTTGATTCATTAGTGCTTGGTACTTCTGTCACTGAATTTTGTAAAAATGTTTCATGTTCTTCTGTTGAACTTGGGGATTCTGACGAATCTAACCTTATCCGCGAAATCATGACTGATTTCAAGGATGTTTTTCCTGATGATCTACCTCCTGGCTTGCCGCCTTCGAGAGGAGTAGATCATGGCATTGAGTTGGTGGCTGGTAGTCAGCCCTTCTCAAAGCAACCCTATCGGTTTAGTAAAACCGAGGAGGACGAGATCCAGCGATAGCTGAAGGATTATCTCGACAGGGGTTTTGTTCGGCCTAGCAAATCCTTGTGGGGAGCGCCAATGTTACTTTCTCGAAAGAAGGATAACACTATGCGCTTCTGCGTGGATTACAAGGGGTTGAATAAGCTCACTGCCAAGAACAAGTATCCGCTCCCGCGCATGGACGATCTGATAGATCGGCTCCATGGAGCGTTGTATTTTACGAAGATAGACTTGCGATCTGGCTATCATCAGATACGGATCAAACTGGAAGATATTCCTAAGACAGGCTTCCATACGCGTTATGGTCACTACGAGTTTTTGGTCTTGCCTTTTGGTTTGACCAATGCTCCAGCTACGTTTCAGCAGATGATGAATAATCTGCTGAGACCATTTTTAGGCAACTTCGTTGTTGTATTTCTCGATGATATCTTGATCTACAACCGAAGTTTGCTTGAACACCTAGTGCATATACGCACTGTTCTCGAAGTACTGAGAACTGAGAAGCTTTACGCTAAGGCTTCTAAGTGTGAATTCTTTAAGAAAGAGCTTCTGTACTTGGGTCATATCATTACTCGCAACGGAATTCGCGTTGACCTTGAAAAATTGGATAAAGTGCGAAATTGGCCCATTCTGAAGAATGTACGCCAAGTAAAGTCCTTTTTAGGCTTTACTGGATTCTTTCGCAAGTTTATCCAGGATTACTCAAAAGTTGCTGCTCCGCTTACGCAACTTTTAAAAGGAAGGGTGAAAGGGCCGAAGGATTCGGGTCCTCAACGTAAAGGTAATCCCCCTGTTGTCTGGAATGAGCGTCTTGACGAGAGCTTTCGGACACTAAAGCACTTGGTGACTACTGCGCCAATATTACACATTGTGGATCCTAGCAAACCGTTTGTGGTTGAAACGGATGGTAGTGATTATGCTATTGGTGCGGCATTATACGAGGATGGACGTCCTGTTGCGTTTGAAAGTAAGAAGCTTTCTGACGTTGAGTTGCGTTATCCAACGTATGGAAAGGAGCTTTACACCGTAGTCCATGCCTTGAGAAAATGGCGGCACTACTTGTATGGCTCTAAGTTTGTTGCATGGACAGATCATCATTCCTTGCGCTATATCTGTGATTAGGGTGATCTCAGAGGCCGGAAGGCTAGATGGATTGAGCCTATGTAAGAGTTTGACTTTGAGATCTGTTATAGAAAAGGATCCAGCAATTGAGTTGCCGATGCGCTCATCAGGATTCTTGAGGTTAATGCCTTGTCTATGGTTGAAATCTCGACGGATTTCTATCTCTCTCTCCGAGGGCTATGTCGTTCCGATGGCCATTTTGGCAAGATATGGAATGAGGTCGAAGCGGGGCATACAGGCTTGGGTGATCCGGAGACCCAAGTGAGTTGTGCTGGGGAGACGAGACAGCGACAATATTCCATTAGAGGTGGACTATTGTTCAGAAATGGTAAAGACTGCGTGCCGGAAATCGATGAGATTCGACAAAGGATTTTGTGCGAATGCCATGATGTTCCTAACGCTGGGCACCCAAGCATCCAGAGAACATTGGCTTTGGTCAAGCCATATTTCTATTGGCCGAGGATGCGCTCTTACATAGAGAGCTATGTGAAGAGATGCGCTCAGCGTCAGGTCAATAAGGCAGAGCGCCTTAGAAAAGCTGGCCTGCTACACCCATTGGAAATTTTAGATGCCAAGTGGCAAAGTATTTCCATGGACTTCATCGTTGGTTTGCCAAATACTAATTGGGGCAATGACGCTATTTGGGTTGTGATCGATAGACTCACAAAAATGGCGAATTTTATACCAACGAAGTCGACAGTAAATAGCCATGAGTTGATGGTTTTATTTGTCGGTCAGCTTTATAAGCTGTATGGTCTCCCAGAAGATATCTTCAGTGATCGTGATACTAAGTTCACTGGCCAATTTTGGCGAGATGTCTTTGCTCACCTTCAGACGAAGTTGAGTATGTCGTCTTTTGACCATCTTGAGTCCGACGGACACACTGAGAGGATGAATCAGATGTTAGAGGACATATTGAGAGCCCATGTCTCTCACAGACAGTCTGATTGGGAAAGGTATCTTTTAGAGTTAGAGTTTGCCTATAATAGTAGCAAGCATTCTGCTACTGGATTTACCCCATTCATGCTGATGTATGGATTCGAGCCTAAATCCCCAATTGCTATTGGCTTAGAGAAAGTCAAGGAACGCCAAGCTCGTGATTTCCTGTATGACATGCAGGAAATGCTCGAATTGGCCAAGGATAGCATAAGAACGGCTCGTGATCGAGTCACTACTTATGCTAATCAAAAGAGGTCTCCAAGGACTCTAGATGTGGGACAATGGGTTTATCTGAAGATACCCAAGGATTCCAAGACTATGCGAACAGGAAAGCATTATAAGCTTTCAGCTAGATATTGTGGTCTGTTCCTGATCACAAAGAAAATTGGCCAAGTTGCCTACAAACTGGCTCTTCCTTCGGATGTTAGTGTACATCCAGTGTTTCATGTTAGCCTCCTTAAAGTGAAATTGGGCGAAGCCGACGTTGTTGTGCCTATCGAGGAAAATGTATGGAAAGATATGCAAACTGAGTATATTCCTCGAGAACCAGAAGCAGTTTTGGATCATCGTACCCGTCATTTGCGCCAAAAGGCTTATGATGAGTACTTAATTAAATGGAAGGGTCAGTCTGAAAGGTTTGCTACTTGGGAACCTGTTAGAGCTTTGAAGGCTCAGTATCCCCACTTCATTGATGAGGACATCAATGGTTCTTAAGGGGGGAAGTATGTTATGTCCCGCTCACAGGAGAGGGGAGATGCCGTCACGGTGGGCGTCCAGTGTCCGGGCGGACGTAGTGTGAACCCGGCCAGTGTGGCTGGCCATTATTATAAAAGGGAGGCCAAGGCCTCATTTACAGTTATCGACCCCCACTGGCAGAGTGCAAGTGGTTAGCCCGCGAGGCTAAGAGTGCGCGAGGTCACCTCAAGGAGGTGAGGCCGAGTGGTATGGGACGCTCGGTCTTACAGGTGCACGCCACGTCCTTGGACGCTGGCCCCAGCATGGGGGAGCTGCCGGATGGTGGCTATGATCGATGGTTCGTCCGACGCGTATCTGTAGGCGGTCTGTGTAGCCGGGAGATCCTTTCTCCGCGTTTGTTTCAATCGTCTTGACCAAAGTTTCCATAGGATTTGGTGCAATCCTTGGCGTAGATGGGGAGGGGGGAGGGTCGGAAAAACCTCTTGGTGGGGAAAATTATTCCTCGTCACTTCCATACTCATCACCTCCATGCGAAGTATCCATTCCGCTTCGGGTGATGACCATGGTAAGGTGCAGCGGAATGAATGTTTGAACTTTGCTCAAGATGAGTGCTTCGAACTGTGCTCAAGGTTCCTTTTGTTCTTATGGAAGGGAGAGCCTTCCGTTCTTAATGAGAGAGTGCAATGAACACAAACAAAGTGAATTGACACTGTGCGTGAAAGTGCATGAGACTGAGAGATAGAGAAGAGAATACGACACCAGAGACGTTGTAAAACCCTCCTCCGAAGGCCCCACTCTCTATGGCGAGAGTGGTCTACTTATGATTGCACAAATCTCTACAATGCTTGGACTCGCCGACAATGTCGACGACGATGAGGACGACGACGAGACGGGCTGAAATCTGAAAACTCTAAGGGCTGAAATCTGCAAATCTTTATCTGCTGAATTCTGACTCTATGTCGGGGGCGATGTGGATGGCAATGATGCTACGACGACACACTGAAAACGCAGATGCTAAAATCTGTGTTTTCCGGGCTGAATCTGTAAACCTTGCGGAATTTGACCGTGCAGCGAGGATCTGCTGCGGGAAGGTGAGATCTGCAAGGTTCGGGGGTTCTTTTGCGAGTGCTGAAGGCTGAAAACTGAAAACGCTGGTCCTATGGCTGATTTTGTCGCGATGATCTGCAAAAACGCTAGGGTTGTTCTGCAAACCAAAAATGCTAGGGATGAAAAAGGTACTCTGCTGATGCCGGTGGCCTTGCAATGCAAAACACTAGGCTGTCCTGCTGTAGTCTTGTCGCCAAGCCGATGCAGAAGCAAAACGCTAGGCCGATCTTGTCCAAAACGCTAGGTTGTTGCTGGGGATGCAAAACGCTAGACCATCTGGTGGTGTCCTGATGAGAAATTGCCTGTTGAGCAAGGTGTTCCTGCTGCCTCTTATGCCAGAAAGTGCCAACTTTGGTTTGCTTATATATTATCTTAGTAAAATTGCCCTACCTACTTTCCAACAAAAGTCACTTAAAAATAATAAGTGAAAAATGTCAAAAATAGGGAAAATAGGTCTATGCACTAAAAGATGCTCCTGATGGGTTCTGATGGAAATCTGATGATCATGTTGTGGGCAACCAGAGTGTCACGTGACACATCCAACCCTATGTGTCCGTGGACAAGCTACAGCACGACAAGGGTTCAGTCAATCCAGTCAGTCTAGATTGAGAAGTGATCTGACACTTCTATGAGTCTATTCGTAGACCGTGCATGTCCAGACACTTAGTGTAGATGCATATCCTCTGGTTTCACAAAGCATGATCATAAGCATTCCCATTAGAATCCAACAGATTCCATTAGGATCATTTTCCAGTGCATTTAGCCTATTTTACCTATTTTTGACATTTTTCACTTATTATTTTTAAGTGACTTTGCAACAAAAGTAGGTAGGGCAATTTTGCTAAGTTTGTATATAAGCAAACTAGAGCTAGCACTATTTGGCAGAAGAGGCAACAGGAGCCAAGCTCAGCAGGCAACTTCTCAGCAAGACCAAGCCTTGGTGGATTCCCTCCAAGCAGCAGATCCCCCCCATCCTAGCGTTTCTTCATCAGCTATAGCCTGGCGTTTTTGCACCAGCACATCATCACTAGAAGACAACAGCAACATCTCAGCGTTTTTGCAAGAGATCAGCAGATCAGCCTAGCGTTTTGCATTTTGCAGAACCAAGGCAGCAGCAGGACAAAAATTCAGCCCTAGCGTTTTTGGTTGCAGATCAGCCCCTGCGTTTTGCACCTTTACCGCGATGGAAAGTCAAGGAACATTAGCGTTTTCAGTGTTCAGCAGTTAGTATCCGCAGATCAAGTCCCGAACCTCGCAGATCTCACCTTCCCGTAGCAGTTCCTCGCTGCACAGTCAGTTTCCGCAAGGTTTACAGTTTCAGCCCGGAAAACGCAGATTTCAGCATCTGCGTTTTCAGCAAGTCGTCGTCGCTTCGTCGTCATCGACATAGAGTCAGAATTCAGTAGATACAAGATTTGCAGATTTCAGCCCATAGCGTTTTTGGACAGCAGTAGAAAGATTGCAGATTTCAGCCCTTAGGTAGACTTCGTCATCACCGTCGTCATCGTCGACATAGCCAAGACTTGCATCAGTCTCATGCATACCATTTGTACCAGATTGTGCAATCATAGTAGACCACTCTCGCCGACGAGAGTGGGGCCTTCGGAGGAGGGTTACAACGTCTGTGGTGTCGTATCTCTCTTCTCTCTATCTCTCAGTCTCATACACTTGCACGCACAGTGTCCATTCACTTTGTTTGTGATCATAGCATTCTCTCACTAAGAACGGAAGGCTCCACCTTCCATGAGAACAAAAGGAACCTTGAGCACACGTAACTATGTCAGACTTTGTAAATAATTAATGTATTTACGAGAAAAGAATTATCTAATTAGTTGTGTATACATCAGAATAGATTTAGCAGTTCTGGGGCCTTAGGTGCGCCCAAGTTTGGGCCAGTGCACCTCAGGGAGACCCTAGCAGAAAATACCTTGAAGCCCTAGTGATTGGGAAATCGGGTCTTCAATGAAGAGGTAGATAATAGCCTCAGAGGGGTAGATAGTAGCCTCAGATTTCAGGCTTAACAGATTACGCGCGCTAGTGCAAGCACAGGAATGAGATGGGGTCCTTAGAGAATAATAACCCTAAGGCATGAATTAATTTACGGCCTTAGGATAAGTGAGTTAAAGTATTTTTAAATTGTTTATGCCGAACCAAATGACCGGACAAGTGCGAATAGGTAATGCCAGAGCAGTGCGGGTACGGCATTGCGGTGGGGAGTAGGTAACAGTTTCATTGGATTGCATCTATGTGTGCAGTTGTGGTTCAATTTGCACATTTCATTAATAGTTTGTGAACTTTTAACAGTGAAAGTTGAAGTGTTTTTAAGTTATTAAGTAAGTGTGCCAAGTGGCACACTTACCAATGCAAACTAACACTCTCACTCTCGCTCTCACCCTCTCTCTCTTCCTAGCGCCCGCTCTCCCTGATGGCTATTTAGGAGCCCCCCCTCCCCCATTTTCAGTGTTGGCAGTGCTCCTACCCCCCTATTGTGAGTATGCCCTACGCATTGGAGCCCTCCATGGAAGCTTGAGAGCAGTCCCTTGTGACATATGTGGTGGCCTCGTGCTCCCATCGTCTAGAACAAGGGCTCTCATAGCCATAGCCAGCTTTCGGTGAGGTTTCATCGCGAGAAGTTACAACAGGCACTCTCTTCGTACAGTGTGGTGGCTGTAAATTCTCTGTTTCAGCCCTTAATCACCTCCTTTAGTTTAAATTTCAGCAAAATACATATAGAATCTAGTTCTTCTCTACCTACACTACGCGTACACCAAGTTTCGTGCAATTCCATCGCGGAAAAGGTCTCTATTTCGGCTTTGGAAGGTGCTCAGGCAACATTTTCAGGTTATGTGGAGAAAATTACAGCAAGCATGTGTGCGTGCATTTTGCGTGTTTCTCCCTTCTTTTTGTTGCAGGAATGATTATGCATGAAGGGACTCAGTTAGCGGAAGGTAGACTCTCATTTTCAAGAGCTTCCGTTCAGTTTTGTGGAAGATAGACTCGTTTTTGAGAGCTTCCCAAAATCTCATAGCAGAGAGAAAGTCCTCTCAGTATTCAGAGAGTAGCTTTCGCACTCTCTCTGTCAGAAGCAAAAAAGAAAGAATAGTGGATGGGCTATTGCCCTGTTCTTGTGCTTGTACAGATTCTCCCTTAGTAATAAAGATAATCTCTTTATGGGGGGGGACCAGCCCATCTTCTGGTCCCCAATGAAGTGTCGAGCTCTCTCTCTCTCTCTCTCTCTCTCTCTCTCTCTCTCTCTCTCTCTCTCTAATTCTCTTGAGTATTTGAAGTACAATTAAAAGTCAGTTTACGCTTCCGTATTTTTGTGACAGCACAGTTCGGAGCACTCATCTTGAGCAAAGCGCAAACATTCATTCCGTTGCACCTAACATTGGTATCAGAGCTTTGGCAGTGTTCTTTATCACTCAAGGAAAGAACCACAAGAACCACATAATTTGTTTTTGCTTGTTGCGGTCGCACGAACCCAAGTTCTCTTGGGCGTGTCGATTCCTAATCGTGTTTTTGAAGAGTGACAGGAATCCGAGGAGAGAAGGGCTTGTCCAGCCTCCCCTTGTGCCTCTTTTCACTCATTGAGAGCGGACCGTGCACTTAGCGGCCGGCCAATCGACGTGAGGTGGGAAAACGCAACGTTGGTGAGAGCGCAAGGCCGTCGAGGGGTGCGCCCGCGGAAAGGAGTAGAACTCGGGTGAAGAGAAGATCCTTCTCAAACGCGGTTTGCAAGCGTAAGAAAACGTGAAGAACCTCAAGAACCAAGACCCGCAAGAGCCCAAGTTCCTTGTGAACTTAAGAACCCAAGACCCCTCAGAATCCAAGGTCCTCGTGAACTCAAGAACCCACAAGAACCCATGACTTCAGAATGGTGATCACTCGAAGCGGAATGGATACTTCACTTGGAGGTGATGAGCATGAGAGAGGCGAAGAAGAATTTTCCCCACCAGGAGGTTTTTGCGACCCTCCCTCTTTTCCATCTACGACAAGGTTGCTGTCACCAGCGTGTGACTACTATCTATCCTTTTTGTTGATTTCTTTCTTATTATCTATTTACTTTCACTTTTTGGAAACACCCCTCGGGACATCTAACTGCCCTGCATTGCATTGGTAGTGTGGAACTGTCCATAGGGAGTCCAAGCCTGAGGGCAAGAGAGAGCACTAAGGTTGGACAAAGACTATGGTTAGCCAAAGTGGGGTCATTAACTAGCCGAAGTGGAATCCTTTGCTACAGAGCCTACATTTCAGTTCTGGGTGTGGCTGCAGTGTACAAAGGGGGTCAGAAGACCTAGAAAGATACAATGGCAGTATCTCCTAAAATTTAGGGAACTGCTATTTTGGGACCTGAAAATGTGTTTGCGTCATTACCTCCGGAATGACAAGGAGAACATTTTCTTACTCTGCCGTGAAGTCAAGTGGGCAACCGGTTGGGAGATTTTTAGGCGGCAACCCCGAAACGGGAAAATGCTTGTAAATGCGCCAAGTGGCACATTCTGGTGCACTTTCCTCATGCAACAAGAAGTGGCGCTGATTTTTAAGCTGGGAGAGGCTCATTGTCACAGGATAAGAGCTATGGAGTGCTTGCTTTCCCTCCTATGTACAATGCGGTGCTAGGAGTGATGCCCTGTACGCTACACACTGCCCTCTCTCTCCCCTATGGAAGTATGTTATGCCCCTTTAGTGGGCTTTTCATTTGACCAATGTACAGTTGTGTGGGTTCATGCGCGATTGCCGAGGCTAAAGAGCCTCTTGCACAAGTACTGGATTAGCTAGCGGCTCATCCCCCGCAGGTACAGGTGAATTCGGAGAGGTTTCACGCCAGAAATCTCGTCCGATTCAAAGGGCAAGTAGCCCTACAGGTGCGAGAGCTCGAGGACTTGCTACGAATGCGACCGGCACGCGAAATGGAGCCCGAAACAGTAAATTACAGCCTGCTGTGTATTTTTGCAGGGTTAGGGTTTTGGCCCTAAACGGTCCCTAATACCCCCAGCAGGTTCGGGGACGCGAGGGGCCTGCTGTACAGGTGATCTGGCGCATTTTCGGGGCTGAAAACAGAGAATTCAGCGTGCTGCAGATTCTCGCCAGGTCTTGCAAAGTGCCCGTATGCGTCGGGAAAGTCATTCAATGCGTGGGAATACTGACTGTGAAGGATCCTAGTACAGTTATGTTGCCGAAATCGGGCTGGAACAGTTGAAATTCAGCCGAGCTTGTGTGGGGCAGCTTGTAGGGAACCAGAGCGTTTATTCCCTCTTCTTAACAATAAAGAAATACCAAAAGGGGCGCCTAAGTTAGGGGTCAATCTAGTGTCGGTCCTGTCATACAGGTGCATTCTAGCAGCTTGTATCGCTTTCCCCCGTGTTGTGTCTTGAAAGTACAGGTAGAATAGACGACTAATAATGGGTGAAAGCTAAATCAGCATGGTTATCTCTGATGACTTTGAAGCAGATGTCATGACAGAATGGCACCAGCTTAATGCTGCTACTTGCAAGAATCTGGATGACTACAATCGGAAGTTTTGGAAAGCTCTACTTCCAGTAACTTCCTATAGGTTTGTGCCATTGACAGAATAGATTGAAAAATACTGTTGTGGCCTACCGAAAGGATTGAGAAAGTACTGTACGAAGACTAAAGTCACTACTTTGACGCAGCTCATCGAGGTAGCAAACACTGGCAATGGTTTGCTCAAGGGAGAAGATTGTGAATTCAATACTGGCGTCAAGGAAGGATCAGCCAAGAAAAATTTAGCGAAGAAGCACGTTCCCAATGAGGCTCCAAAAGGGACTCAGGAGCCAGCCAACGCAGGGAAAGGCAAAGCTTCGGCTGAATCAGAAAAGGGACCAGCGAAGAAATGGAAAAGACGTTTTCCTCGCAAGTCGGAAGAGCAAAAGAAGGTCCTGAGGTCAGAGAACAAATGCTTTATCTGTGAGCAGCCTGGCCACATTGCTTACAATTGTCCTACAAAGAAAAGGCCAGCTCATTCTGAAGACAAGGAGGACATGAAAGGAAAGAAGCCCATGGCTGGTCTAGTGCCAAATATGGTGGGCGATAAGCCAAATTCAGATGCAAGTGAGCTTTGCAGAGCATGGGGAAAGGTCAGGGATCAAACAGTGCTTATCTTCTTTGATCCAGGTGCCAAAGCCAACTTCATTTCCCCAGAATTGGCTTCCAAGTTGGGAATTAGACCTGAAGAGATGGGGTATACAACAGAGGCAGGTTTGGCATGTCCTGGCCATACAGAGGCTGTGACACCCATCATTGGAAAGTTGCGCCTACATATCCAGTCCTATGTAGATGCTGAAGAATTTTACATCATGCCACTAGACGGATGTGATGTGTTGTTAGGTATTCCTTGGTTGTTTCGTGTACAGAGAATCATGGATGCCTACAACAAAAAGATCACTGTACAGAGCAAGAGAAAGACTCTCATTCTGGATGTAAAGCTTAAAGGGGAGTCTATTCCCAATGTATCAGCTTTTGCTATTACTTCTGTAATGAAAAAGCATCTTTCTGCGTACTCGGTTTTTGCACGTGAAGTGTCAGATTGTGATGAATCAAATTTATCTGTGCTAGATAAAGAAAGGTCAATGTTTTTACAACAGTATAGTGACTGTTTTTCCGATTCATTACTGTCTCAATTACCGCTAGAGAGACCCGAGGAGCCAGGCAGTAGCCCACCAAATAAGCCTCCGTACAGGGTTAGTACGGCTCAACAAAAAGAGATAATGAGCCAAGTACAGGAGCTGTTAGAAAAGGGGCTGATTCAGCCCAGTTCATCCCCATTCTGTTCTCCAATGTTGTTGGTGCAGAAAAAGGATGGCTCATGGTGTATGTGCATCGACTACCGTGCACTGAACAAGAATACCATCAAGAATAGGTTGCCTATACCTAGAATTGATGATATTCTAGACAAATTAGAAAGAGCAGCTATGTTTAGCAGGATAGATCTAAAGAGTGGGTACCATCAGATCCGCATTAGATTAGAGGATGTGCACAAGACTGCTTTTAGAACGACGTTTGGCCTTTACGAATTTTTAGTGATGCCCTTTGGTCTCACAAATGCTCCTGCTACGTTCAATAAGATGATGGACAAAATTTTCCGTCCACACCAGCAGTTTGTTGGTACATTCTTTGATGACATGATAGTCTACTCAAAGAATGAAGAGGAGCATAGGCATCACTTGGCCATTGTGTTCAAAGAGCTACGCAGTCATAGGTTGCTCATCAATGCAAAGAAAAGTGAGTTTTTTCTGGAAGAGATTCACTTTCTGGGACACATTGTCTCAAAGGATGGTGTCAGAATGGATCCTGCTAAAGTTGAAGCGATCAAGTCATGACCAGATTTGAAGACGGTGCACGATGTCCGAAGTTTCTTGGGACTATGCTCCTATTACAGAAAGTTTATCCGAAATTTCGCTGAGATTGCTTCACCTTTACATGCTCTTCAAAAGAAGGCAGTCACCTTTAGATGGACACAGAAAGAGATTTCAGCTTTTAATCTCTTAAAGGAAAAGATGACTTCAGATCCAGTCATTGTGTTGCCAGATCTTAGGAAGTCATTTGTGGTCCAGTGTGACGCCTGTGGTAGTAGCATTGGTGCAGTGCTAATGCAAGATGGCAGGGTAGTAGCCTATGAGAGCAGAATTTTGCAAGGGCCAGAGATGACTATGCAGGTCTATGAGAAAGAGTTACTGGCTGTGATTCATGCGCTCTTAAGTTGGAAACACTACCTGCTAGGTGCAGATTTCGTTGTCAAAACAGACCATCAGACCTTGCGATACTTCTTGACACAGACAAAGTTATTTGAGAAGCATATGCGATGGGCAAATATTTTATCCATGTTCCATTTTCAGATTGTGCATGTGGAAGGCAAGAAGAACGTTGTGGCTGATGCCTTGTCAAGGAAGCCACAAATTTCAGCTGTGTCAATTCCTTATCATCATGAACTTGATGATATGAGAGAAAAGTATGCAAATGATGAAGATTTTGCAAGGGTCTTCGAGCAACTAATGGATGGACAACGTCATGAACACTATCTTCTCAGAGATGGGTTCATGATGATGCATGGCAGATTGTGTGTCACAAAGCCATTGCGATGCAAAGTTATAGAAGAGAGTCATGTCCCACCGTATGCAGGGCATCGTGGTATTGATGCTATAGTTAAAGCGGTTGAGACATTCTTCTACTTGCCTACATTGAGAAGAGATGTGGATGCCTTTGTGCGAGAATGCCTAATTTGCCAGAAGCTCAAGTTTGACAAGCAACAGGCACCAGGGTTATTGCAACCACTACCTATTCCAGATAAACCATGGGAAAGTATTACTATGGATTTTATCTTTGATCTTCCGAGAATGCAGACAGGAAACAATGGTACTTGGACCATTATTTGCAGATTCAGCAAACAGGCTCATTTTATTCCTGTCAGGAAGAAGATAAAACCAGATCCGATGGCACGCTTGTTAATGAGCAATATTTTCAAGTATCATGGCATGCCACAGTCGATTGTTAGCGACCGTGATCCACACATGACAAGTTTGTTCTGGAGAGGCTTGTTTGAGAATATGGACACAACGCTCAAATTCTCTTCGTCATTTCATCCTCAAATAGATGGGCAGTCAGAAGAGGCAAATTCTACTGTCCTAGATCTGCTGAAGTTCTATGTGTTAGAGCATAAAGTAAAGTGGGAGCAATATTTGCCATTGGTGGAGTATGCATACAATAATACAGTGCACCTTTTGGGAGCAATAATACATTGGTGGAGTATGCACCTTTTGAGATAGTTGAAGGTGGCAAGAAAGTTCTTGCCATACTGCATACAAAGGACAAGATATTTGAAGCAGATAAGTATGTTCAGGACATGGATGAAATGTACAAGAAGGTCAAAGTGGCCTTAGAAAAGACTCAGGCAAAGCAAAAGAAAGCAGCTGATCGTTACTGTCGTGAAGTGGTATATTCACTTGGTGATTGGGTGCTTTTACGCTTTGAAAAGGCAAGGTTAAAGAAGATGAAGGGCAAGGAAAGACTGTTTCCAAAGCTCAGCATGTGTTACTATGGGCCTTTTCAAGTGTGCGACATAATCAGTGATGTTGCATATAGGCTGAAATTGCCTGACAGTTGGAAGATTCACAATGCGTTTCATGTGAGTCTTCTCAGACCCTATGTGGGTGATTTGCCAAAGGATATGCCAGCTAAAGATCAACCGGAAGTCGAGGAACTTGACAAGATCTTGGTCCCGGAACAGATTTTGGCACATAAAGAAAGAAAAGTGAAAGGCAAGGTTGCTAGGCGTTACTTGGTAAAGTTCAGAAACTATCCACCAACGGATGCTAAGTGGATGGAAGAAGGTGAACTTGCAGAGTCACCAACTGTGTTATCACTTTACCTTGAAGCCTTCGATTTGCAACCTACCTTGACCCCTTGAGTTTCAAAGCTACATGGATTGTCAGTGTGACAATGGCTTCTGAAAGAAATAATGTACATGGTATTTTAAAGTGAGCTCAAATGAAATACCTGTTACATGAATGTTAGAGCTGAACAGATTGTCAGTTTGGCAATAGCTCTTATGGAATGTCCAAAAGTATGGTTAGTGCTATAGAAGTGAGTATTTCTTGTCAGTTTGTCAAGGATACAGTAATTGCTTCTATTAAAGGGTACATGTGTAACTGCATTCTTAAACTGTCGGTTTGGGTATGCTTGAAAGTGTTACGGGATCCAACGTGTACTATAAGACAGTGGCAAAATGCGTAGCTACCATTTTGTCATTGGAAAGTCAGTGACTCAAAGCAATGGCAGAGTGCGAAGCTACCACTATGTCATTGGGACAGGGTTCACACGCAGGCAATATATGTGTCGACAAGGTGTTAAATACACGAGCATTGACAATGAGCGTGTATGTGTCGTACATGTGTCGACAGGTGTTGAATACATCAGTGTTGACTGTGAGCATGTACGACATAGATGCAAACGAGGACGTTTGAGATTTCAAGAGGGGGGTATGTCACCAGCGTGTGACTACTATCTATCCTTTTTTGTTGATTTCTTTCTTATTATCTATTTACTTTCACTTTTTGGAAACACCCCTCGGGAAATCTAACTGCCCTGCATTGCATAGCTAGTGTGGAACTATCCAGAGGGAGTCCAAGCCTGAGGGCAAGAGAGAGCACTAAGGTTGGACAAAGACTATGGTTAGCCAAAGTTGGGTCATTGACTAGCCAAAGTGGAATCCTTTGCTACAGAGCCTACATTTCAGTTCTGGGTGTGGCTGCAGTGTACAAAGGGGGTCAGAAGACCTAGAAAGATACAATGGCAGTATCTCCTAAAATTTAGGGAACTGCTATTTTGGGACCTAAAAATGTGTTTGCGTCATTACCTCCGGAATGACAAGGAGAACATTTTCTTACTTCGCCGTGAAGTCAAGTGGGCAACCGGTTGGGAGATTTTTAGGCGGCAACCCTGAAACGGGAAAATGCTTGTAAATGCGCCAAGTGGCACATTCTGGTGCACTTTCCTCATGCAACAAGAAGTGGCGCTGATTTTTAAGCTGGGAGAGGCTCATTGTCACAAGTTAAGAGCTATGGAGTGCTTGCTTTCCCTCCTATGTACAGTGCGGTGCCAGGAGTGATGCCCTGCACGCTACGCACTGCCCTCTCTCTCCCCTATGGCAGTATGTTATGCCCCTCTAGTGGGCTTTTCATTTGACCAATGTACAGTTGTGTGGGTTCATGCGCGATTGCCGAGGCAAGAGCCTCTTGCACAGGTACTGGATTAGCTAGCGGCTAATCCCCCGCAGGTACAGGAGAATTCGGAGAGGTTTCACGCCAGAAATCTCGTCCGATTCAAAGTGCAAGTAGCCCTACAGGTGCGGGAGCTTGAGGACTTGCTACGGATGCGAACGGCACGCGAAACGAAGCCCGAAACAGTAAATTACAGCCTGCTGTGTATGTTTGCAGGTTTTGGGTTTTGGCCCTAAACGGTCCCTAGTACCCCCAGGAGGTTCGGGGACGCGAGGGGCCCGCTGTACAGGTGATCTGGCGCATTTTCGGGGCTGAAAACAGAGAATTCAGCATGCTGCAGATTCTCGCCAGGTCTTGCAAAGTGCCCGTATGCGTCGGAAAAGTCATTCAATGCGTGGGAATACAGACTGTGAAGGATCCTAGTACAGTTATGTTGCCGAAATCGGGCTGGAACAGTTGAAATTCAGCCGAGCTTGTGTGGGGCAGCTTGTAGGAAACCACAGCGTTTATTCCCTCTTTCTAACAATAAAGAAATACCGAAAGGGGCGCCTAAGTTAGGGGCCAATCTGGTGTCGGTCCTCTCATACAGGTGCATTCTAGCAGCCTGTATCCCTTTCCCCCGTGTTGTGTCTTGAAAGTACAGGTAGAATAGATGACTAATAATGGGTGAAAGCTAAATCAAGGTTTGAAGTAAAGTCTACCGCCCTTTTTGAAAGTACATACCGGTTTCAGTTGCACTAACTCCTATGGAGGCTTTCGACAAGAGGATGATGGACAGGAAGTTAGAAAGCGAAGAAAGAATAGCAGCCATAGAGCGCAAATACCAAGAAAGAATGGCAGTCAGTGCGTGAGAGCGAGCAAGCACGCTTGGAAGCCAAAGCAAGAGAAGCAAAATTTGATCGCGAGAACAAAGAAAGACTAGGAAGATTTGATCGCGAGAACAAAGCAAGAATGCAAGAGTTCTTGCGACCCTTTTCTCAAGTTCAGGCACAGATGCAAGAGAATCAGGAAAAGGAGACTCTCTCAGTCTCTTCTTCTCCCAAGCATGACACACAGGAATTGCATGATGATAAGCATGATGATTTGGATGACAAGCATGATGATTTGGATGACAAAGATAAGCATGATGATTTGAATGATATTGCTAAGCATGATGATTTGGATGCCAATGACAAGCATGATGATTTGCATGATCAAGATGTGATTTCTCACAAGCATGATGATTTGCATGATCAAGATGTGATTTCTCACGAGCATGATGATTTGCATTCAGATGATGTGATTGTTCACAAGGATGATGTGTTAGTGGATGCTTTTTCTAGCGAAGCTAACCTCGTTGTGGATTCGATCAATCACGAAGAACCGATCTTGGTTTTCGAGTCGAGGTCCAAAGAACCCCCACAGGACGATTCGATCATTCAGGAAGAACCGATCTTGGCTCTCGAGCCTAGGTCCAAAGAACCCTTATAGGAAGTATTATGTGTTCGCATGATTAGTACACACGCATTGTTCGAGTGTTTCATTCGTTGATCATTTCTTGTATTTTAGTTAGGTTCTTTATGTGATCTCTTTTACTAGGCATGACATATTGTATGTTGAGCACGTTTCACTCATGGATGAGCATGAATGTATGCAGATTGTTCATGAAAAGCTGAAAAGTATGCATTCAAAGAAGTCACATTCCATGTCCATGACACGGTTGTAGATAGAGCACATGAAAGTATGAGCACCAAGCATGGGCATTTCCGTTGTGAATTGCAACAGTTGATTGCTTTAGATCATAAGAGAACGATTCGATCTCATTGTTTGCATGTTTGTGGTGAACGGTTTGGCACTCCATCTATTGGTTCATCTACATTGCATGTACAGTCTTTGAGAAAGACAAGATTTTTTCCACTCACTTTACATGGAATGGGTATGTTTATGTTTTTGTGTTGGAAGCGGTTTCATGCATTTTCAGCCATGGACATTCTTGAAGAAGAAAGAAGCATGACTCTCGACGAAGTTGAAGCATCGAAGAAAACTCAGAAGACTTTGTCGCTTTCGGCGCGGCCCAAAGAAGCAAGCTTTGTAGGCCTTTATGAAGTTCAAGTACCGCACGACCCACACATTTGAGTGGGCCGGCGGAGAGTCCCTTCCAGGATTCCGGATGCTATTGGCGATCTCCCTCGACGCCATACAGTTCGGTCCCAGTACCTCACTTTGAAAAGGAGGGGATGTCACGATCCAACCCTATGTGTCCGTGGACAAGCTACAGCACGACAAGGGTTCAGTCAGTCCAGTCAGTCTAGATTTAGAAATGATCTGGCACTTTTGTGAGTCTATTCGTAGACCGTGCATGTCCAGACACTTAGTGTAGATGCATATCCTCTGGTTGCACAGAGCATGATCATAAGCATTCCCATTAGAATCCAACAGATTCCATCAGGATCATTTTCCAGTGCATTTACCCTATTTTACCTATTTTTGACATTTTTCACTTATTATTTTTAAGTGACTTTCCAACAAAAGTAGGTAGGGCAATTTTGCTCAGTATGTATATAAGCAAACTAGAGCTAGCACTATTTGGCAGAAGAGGCAACAGGAGCCAAGCTCAACAGGCAACTTCTCCGCAAGACCAAGCCTTGGTGGATTCCCTCCAAGCAGCAAATCCCCCCCATCCTAGCGTTTCTTCATTAGCTATAGCCTGGCGTTTTTTCACCAGCACACCATCGCCAGAAGACAACAGTAGCATCTCAACGTTTTTGCAAGAGATCAGTAGATCAGCCTAGCGTTTGGCATTTTGTAGAACCACGGCAGCAGCAGGACCAAAATTCAGCCCTAGCGTTTTTGGTTGCAGATCAGCCCCGGCGTTTTGCACCTTTACCGCGACGGAAAGTCAAGGAACATTAGCGTTTTCAGTTTTCATAAGTTAGTACCCGCAGATCAAGTCCTGAACCTCGCAGACCTCACCTTCCCGCAGCAGTTTCTCGCCGCACGGTCAGTTTCCGCAAGGTTTACAGTTTCAGCCCAGAAAACGCAGATTTCAGCATCTGCGTTTTCAGCAAGTCGTCGTCGCATCGTCGTCATCGACATCGTCATCGACATAGAGTCAGAATTCAGCAGATACAAGATTTGCAGATTTCAGCCCATAGCGTTTTTGGACTGCAGTAGAAAGATTCATCATC
Source organism: Adiantum capillus-veneris (assembly GCF_014529385.1). Classification (NCBI taxonomy): domain Eukaryota; kingdom Viridiplantae; phylum Streptophyta; class Polypodiopsida; order Polypodiales; family Pteridaceae; genus Adiantum; species Adiantum capillus-veneris. The sequence goes on from NC_140934.1 coordinate 141,812,261, forward strand.
GTCGTCATCGTCGACATAGCCAAGACTTGCATCAGTCTCATGCATACCATTTGTACCAGATTGTTCAATCATAAGTAGACCACTCTTGCCGACGAGAGTGGGGCCTTCGGAGGAGGGTTTTACGTCTCTGGTGTCATATCTCTCTTCTCTCTCTATCTCTTAGTCTCATACACTTGCACGCATACTATCCATTCACTTTGTTTGTGATCATAGCATTCTCTCACTAAGAACGGAAGGCTCTACCTTCCATAAGAACAAAAGGAACCTTGAGCACAGTTCGGAGCACTCATCTTGAGCAAAGCGCAAACATTCATTGCGTTGCTCCTAACACAGAGGATATGCATCTAATCTACGTATCTGGACATGCACGGTCTGCGAACAGACTCACAAAAGTGCAAGATCACTTCCTATTCTAGACTGACTTGAATGACTGAACCCTGGTTATGCTGTAGTTTGTCCACGGATACATAGGGTTGGATATATCACGTGACATCCCGTGCTTTTCAAACTGAGGTACTGGTACCAAATTGTATAGCGTTGAGGGAGATCGCCAATAACATCCGTGTCACGTGACACATCCCAACCCTATGTGTCCGTGGACAAGCTACACCATAGCAGGGTTCAGTCAGTCCGATCAAGTTAGATTAGCACTGATCTGGCACTTTTGTGAGTGTATTCGTAGACCGTGCATGCCCAATCACTTAGCACAGATGCATATTGTGACGAGGACGTGGCAGTTATTAACCATGTCACAAAGATGTGGCAACTGCTAACCTTGGTTGTTGGTTTGTTTCCAATGGGGTTTATTTTATTTGTTTTGAGACCCTCTTTTTGAAGTAGCAAACGGTCGGACATTGTATGGCCAATGTGAACGGTAGTTTCATCCGCAGACGGGAAGTGGTCGGCACTGGAATTCGTATGGTAAGAGGATGTCTAGGCTCAGAGCAAGATCATATAGGTCCCCCCGTCGCACTTAGCAAGTTGGTGGATACTAGGAAGTGAACTCAATTAAGGCGTAAAGTCAAGGTGGGACTACCAACAAAAAGTATCCGACATTTGGGCCACATTGCATTTTTGGATGCGGTCCCAATGAGGATAGATGGTCAGAAGACCAGTGGAAGCCCAACGAAAGCATCTCCTAAAATTTAGGAAACTGCTATTTTGGGCCGTGAAATGTGTTCGCGTCATTACCTCTGGTATGACTAGGGTAACATTTTACAACTTTGCCTCGAAGTCAACTGGGGAACCGGTCAGAATATTTTTAAACGGCAAACCCGAAACGGGAAAATGCTTGAAAATGCGCCAAAAGGCCTCTTGCAAAAAAATGGGCGCTGATTTTTAAGCTGGGAGAGGCCTTCATTTGCAGTTTGTCACAGGTTAAGAGCTATGGAGTGCTTCCTTTCCCTCTCATGTACAGTGTGGTGCTAGGAGTGATGCCCTGCACACTACACACTACTCTCTCTCCCCTACGTGCAGTTATGTGATGCCCCACAAGAGGGCTACTCATTTGACTGATGTACAGTTGTGTGGGTTCATGCTTTTGTGCTGAGGCAAGAGCCTCCTTGAGTAGGAACAGGGGTAGCTAGGTGATGCTCCAAAGCAGGCACTGGTGAGGGTCATAACCTCACCGTACAGGTGCAAAATCAGCGCTCTGTATGCGCTGTAATTTTACTGTTTTTCAGCCATACGGACGCCAGGACCATTGGGAATCGTGCCCCACTGGCAGAGGACAGTTCGGGGACTGTTTGGGGCTGAAAACAGGGCAAAAACCAGTAAATACAGCGTGTTGAATTTACTGTTTTTGGGCAGGAATCAGAGGGTATACGCCAGTGCAAGTGAGTTCTAGCAGGGGAATTGGTTTTACGCAAGTTTTGGGGCTGTTATTCTGCCGAAATTTGGCCAAATCAAATGGTATCTAGGTGGATACACTTGAAGGATTCCCAAGACCTTACCTTGTAATTTATCCTCCTAAAGAATAAAGAAATACCGAAAGGGGCTCCAATTTTGGGGCCTACAGGTTGTCGGTGTCTGCTCGGAGCATTCTAGCTTTCGAGCTGTGTGTATTCAAGTGTTAATTCCCGTCGCAGGTTCTCTTTGCAAAGTGCTCTGTGTATGTGTCTAAAGTAAAGAATTTCGGGTGAAAGCCAACGCCTACCGCCCTACGGGCTAGTTTCATGGTTCCATTGCCGGGACATCAATCACTTTTTCCTCAAAGAGTGAGCCTTGATTGTTTCGGGTAAAGACACACAATGCAGGAACGCGGGGATTACACTATGGCCGACAAGGGGAAGGGAATTATGGAAGAGGGTTCCTCTTCAAAGGATAGGCAGGATATTCCTATGGTTTTTGAGATTGGTAAGATCACACGGCCACGTCAGTCTGTACCTCCTGTCAACGTAAATGTCCCTCGAGTAGTACAGGGCTTTATGACTGGGCAACTTGAGGATGATGCGTTTAAGACTCAGTTAGTTGCCGCGGTGAATGTCTTTTCGCAGCTGGTGCAGAATCCGAGGTTTATGGAATTCTTGCAAGCGCCACCAGTGCAACAACAAAATAGGCAACCTACACCGCTGTTGGGCGCATTTCTGACACCCTGTTTTTTGTAAATTTGTACATACGGACATGACGCCCGATGTCAAAAGGGCGTGTGGGCTTTATTTTTGTGGGTTTTTTAGCTTGCTTTAGCAAGCACATGTACATGCACTGCAAGTCGCTAGTCTAGTGACAGCTGTCGGGCTACTGTAAGTGCCCGTGAGTGAGGTTTTTGAAGTGAGACTTGTATATAACTTAAACTCATGTACAAACTTAAAAAAGGTCATCCAAAGATCTGAAATTTGCAGGTTTTAGCTCGTTCTGTCTCCTTGGTGCTCTTGGATGCAGTTTTTTGCCCCGACTAGCCTTCTCTACATGTAGTCGTGCTAGGACAGCTCTCTGTTCGCGTCAATTTTGCTCATGGGGGTGTATGGAATCAATTTTAGTCATCTTCAGCTTTCTCTCAAGCTTTAAAGTGCCCCAATTGGAGTTGTGCTCATCAGGTTACGACTAGTTCTCTGCAGGGTTATGGCTATGGCAGCCTAGTGGCAAATTGTGTGTAGACAGATTCGGAGGGCATGTATCTATGAATTGTGGAATTGATGTTGAAGTTGTGGGTTTGTGATGTTTGATTGTGAAAGGAGAGGCTCTTGTCTTCATATGCATTGGTCGGCGTGTGCTGTAAATCCGTGCTTTGACAGGGTTTTGCTCCTATGTGACATAGTCTCTTGGGTGGGCGACGGCTAATAAATTCCCAAGGGTCTACTCCTATTGGACTTGTGGTGTTTCAAAAGGATTTTGCGAAGCTTTTGGTGTCTTGTAGTTCCCTTTCAACGCTCTTGGTTGACATCACTATGAGGTGTTTCAGTTTGTTTGTTTCCCAACAGTGTTTTGGTGCCCCCATTGAGGAATCGTTTCAAGTTACCTTCAGTTTACAGGTTTTGAAGACATGGCGTTTAATTTTCCGGAGTTTAGTGGGAAATTAAATGAAAGTTCCAAAGCTTTCATTGAGAGAATGGAGTTTGCTTGCCTTCTTGCTGACAAGCAAGACCCAGCGTTCGTGCTACGAATCTTCTACTTCTGTTTGAAGGGAGATGCTAGGGAATGGTTGGAAGGCTACGAAAAGGATCTACAATTAGCCCAACCTCCTCAAGTTATGACTTATGAAATGGTAAGGCATGCTTTTCTTACACACTTTCAACAGGTGGAAGACCCACAAAAGGTATGGCAGTCTATTCAAGGCTTAGTACAAGATGAAGGCCAAACCATAGAAGACTTTGTCAAGGCATTCAATGCGTTATGGGCAAAGTGGTGTACATCTTTGGGGGCTGAAATTCCTCCAGCCATGTTGAAGAAGGACAAGTTTCTTGCAAGCTTGAGGAGTAACCTACGCTTGAAGGTAGAGCTTAAGCAGCCAAGGACCTTTGAGGAGGGAGTTGAAATTGCAAAGAATAAAGAGTGGAAAGCAGAGCGTCTTCATCAACTTGGAATCAATGTGGAGCCAAAGCTTGAAGTGAAAGCGGTAGGTAGAGCAACCAAGGGTCCTTATCAGGGAGCCAGGTTATGATCAACAAGCTTCTCATGATGTGAATGCCTTTCGCAAGGAGATGCAAGAGGTGGTAGGTCTTATGAAGAATCTTAGTGTGCATATGATGGGAGGTGGAAGAGGTCAAAGTTATGGATATGGACGTGGTTATGGAAGCAATGAGGGTTATACAGGTGGTAGAGGAAGAGGCATGGCTGGAAGAGGGGATATGTTTCAATGCTACAATTGTGGTGAATGGGGTTATAAAAGCCCTCAATGTGACAAGCCAAAGAGAATGGGTGGCGACATGTTCCCTCTTCCTCCACAAATTCCTTCTCGAGCTCAAGATTATGGTATTGAGATTAAAGGGGAAGCAGGACCAAGTGGATTGACAACAGAAGAGAAGGGCAAAACAAAAGTGGTAAGCATAATCCGTTTGGAGAAGAAAGAGGATGATTTGGGAGCTATGGTCATGCCTGTAGGTAAGAGGGTTACAAGAGATCATGACATGAGTGATGCAAGTCCCAGCCATAAAAGAGGGAAACAGGTTGAAACAAGTACAGGTAAAGAGAAGAAGAAGAGAAAGCCCAAGAAACATTACAATGCATTTGACTTTCCTTTGGGAGAAGGGCAACCAAATTATAGTTTAAGGGCTGATTTGGTGGGTAGAAAGGCTGATGTTACCTTTGGGCAACTCATGGAGATGTGTCCCAAGTTAAAGAGGCAATGGAAGCACGTAGTCAACCCCATGAAGAAGGAGCCTGCAAGGGGGTCAATGAGAGTCTTGTCTTTGAATGAGCTACCTGATATATGTCCTACTATGGATGCATGGCATAAGAGGAAGTGCATTGGAGAGGCTTATATTGATGGAGGTGCACATATATGTGTTATTACTCAAGCTTGTGTATCAAAGTTGGGACTCAACATGGTGAAGAATTCAGGTTTTCGCATAAAGCTTGCCAACCAATCAAGGGTGAGGTGCTTGGGAGTTGTAAAGGACTTGGAGGTGGATGTATTTGATGTTAAAGTGCTGGTCAATTGCCATGCTATGCCCGCGGGTATTGGTGCTTTCCCTCTCATCCTTGGAAGACCATGGTTACAGGCAACCAAAGCTATAGAGGATTGGGGACATGGTACCATCACTCTCTACAATAGAAGGGGTGATAAGAAGAGGTTTGACATGGCTAGCAAGCAATCTTTGGATGCTGATTTTGATGAGAAAAGTGATGAAGAAGAGTACTCAAGTGAAGAAGAAGATAATGGGGATGAGGGCAGTAAAGTGGAAGATAGCAGCGATAGTGATCTAGATGTTTCCTCCTTGTTTCTTGAAGAAGAGCATGATGAGAAACAAAGATTTCTTGGCCTTATGGAGAATGAGGATATCTCTGGTCCTTATGAGCAAATTGAAGAGCTGATGCAACCCAAAGTTCAACCTAATGTCAAACAGGAGCTGATACAAGGTATGTTGTCTCCCGACTTGACTAGTCATGAGAAGGGTGAGTACCTACATATGATACAACAATTTCCCCATTTATTCATCACTTCTTATGAGGAAATTAGAGGCTTCAAGGGAGAGGAAATCCACATTCCAATCAAGGAAGGAGCTCAGCCCGTACGCCAAAAGCTAAGAAGAATGGGACAGGTACAACTTAATGCTTTAAAGGAAGAGGTAGACAAGCTTCTTGAAGCAGGTTTCATATGTCCTGTGAGCACTGCAGAATGGGTGAGTCCTGTTGTTGTCACACCCAAGAAGGATGGAAAGTGGAGGATATGTGTTGATTTTAAGCCTCTAAACGCAGCCATGAAGAGAGATCCATACCCTCTTCCTTTCATAGATGACATACTTGATTCTATTGCAGGGCATGAGAGGTATAGCGTATGTGATGGATTCTCTGGATATTTTCAACTCACCTTGGCTTTGGAAGATCGAAAGAAAACCACATTTATCATGCCATGGGGATGCTTTTGTTATTGTGTACTTCCTTTTGGTCTTATGAATGGCTGTGCGTGGTATCAAAAGCGCGTCAACAAGGTGTTCTCTCTCTTTCTTGGCAAGTTTGTGAAGGATCTTATTGATGACTTTTGTGTTTATAGCTCTAGAAAGGATCATTGTGCAAAGCTTGGGATGGCATTGAAGCAATACGATGAAAGTGGAGGTCAACTCAACCCAAAGAAATGTCATCTTGCTCAACCAAGAGTGAAGTTTTTGGGGCATATGATCTCAGAGAATGGGATTGAAGCGGATCCTGACAAAGTGAAGGCTTTGGTGCTCCTCCGATCACCTAAAGATACGAAGCAACTTTCTACTTTTATTCAAAAGGTGAAGTATATGGCAAGGTTCATTCCTTTGTTCTCTCAACTTCTTTATCCTCTACAACAAGTAGCAAGGTTGGATCCTCTACAATGGACAAATGAATGTGAAGAGGTTTTTCAAGGTATCAAAGAGGTTCTTGGTTCTCTTCCTGCTATGCAAGCTCTTAATTGGGATAAGGAGTTTTATGTGAATCCATCAGTAGGTGAGGATGCTATTGGAGCTATGCTTCTTCAACGAGGTAACAATTCCCACTACATGAAGCCTATCTATTGTGCTAGCAGGGTGAAGCTAGAGGTGGAGAAAGGCTATACTGATGTGGAGCTCATTATGGTGAGTGTGATTTATGCATGTAGAAGGTTTAGGCACTACCTTCTCCCTAAACCATTCACATTCCTCACTAGCTACACTCTTCTACCTCAATTGGTGAATAGCCCTACTTTGTCAAAGAGGCTCATGAAGTGGATTGTGGAGCTACAGGAATTCCAATTCTCTTTTCTTGTTGAGGAGAGTACAAGGGCTATATTGGCTGATTTGCTTACTTATAAGGAAAGCCCTCTTCTTCTTAAGGAGGATGCAGTGAAGAAGCAACACATGGAAACTCCTGACATAGACAATGCCTATCTATTGTTTTTTTATGGCTCTTACAGGAAAGCGCATGGTGAAGCTTCAGGAGGTGTGGTAATCTATGATCCTCAAGGTGCTTTGGTAACTAAAAGGAGTTTGAAGCTTACCGCACAAAGCAACAATGAAGCTGAGTATGCTACTTTGGAGAAAGGTCTCAACCTTTGCCTTGAGCTTGGCATCCGTCGTGTAAGGGTAAGAGGTGATGCTCTTTTGGTGGTTAAGCAAGTACTTGGGGTGTGGCAAAGTAAGAATCCAAGGCTGAAAAATATGTGTTTTCAAGTGAAGAACCTGCTTAAGCATTTTGAAGCTTGGAGCTTAAGGCATGTGGACAGGTCTCAAAATGAAGAAGCACATGGTGCAGCGCAAGCTTCAATTGGGCAATTGTATGTGATAAGGGCTGATTCTCCTCTTTATTTGGGAAGGGAAGCTTTAGAGATGGAGGAAGAGTTTCTACAAACAGGTATCCTTCCATCAGAGTTGGAGAAGCCAAAAAAGCACGCCTTCCTACGTCGTGCCAAAAGGTGGGCCGAAGCCAAAGCTGTTAAGCACATCACGAGTAAAGATGTTTCCTTATTCATATATGAAGATATTTGCTACAAATTTGGCATGCCATTGGAGTTACTTTCCGACAAGGGTCCAGGTTTCAGGGGAGAGTTGGTGGATTATCTATGTGAGAAGCTTCATGTGCATCGCAGGTTTACTACTCCATATTATCCCCAATGCATTGGCATGAACGACAGGTTTAATGGGGAGCTTATAAGGATGCTTACAAAGATGACAAGAAACAATGTGAAGACTTGGGATTTAGAGCTACCTTGTGCTCTATGGGCTTACAGGACTGCCATCAAATCAGGTATTGGTTTTTCTCCCTTCCATCTAGTTTTTGGCAAAGAGGCTTTACTTCCTATTGAGGTGGAGATACCAGGCTTGAAGATGATGCTAAAGCTTGAAGAAGAGCCCAATGATGCATTCAAGGAAAGACTTTTATATTTGCAATGTGTACAATTGGATAGGGTGTTAGCTTTTGAGCATTATGAGCAAGTCTTGAAGAAGAATCAAGCCAAGGCAAATGAGAAGGTAAAGGACAAGGACATCAAGAAGGGTGACATGGTGCTTCGTTACAATACTTGCCGACTTGGATGATACCCCACGCAAAGCACGTGTGAATGGCTACAGGTTGAAGAAGTATATTGCAAGGTTGATGACTGTGATTGAGGATGAGCCTTCTTTTGAAGAATTTTTTGATCATGTGGTTAATCATGAAGATGAAATGAAGACTCCCTCATGTGGTTTACTTTATCTCTTTTGGGTTGCTGATCATGAATGATCTAGGAGGCTGGGGTGTGGCAAACTATGTTGGGCGCATTTCTGACACCCCGTTCTTTGTAAATTTGTACATACGGACATGACGCCCGATGTCAAAAGGGCGTGTGGGCTTTATTTTTGTGGGTTTTTTAGCTCGCTTTAGCAAGCACATGTACATGCACTGCAAGTCGCTAGTTTAGTGACAGCTGTCGGGCTACTATAAGTGCCCGTGAGTGAGGTTTTTGAAGTGAGACTTGTATATAACTTAAACTCATGTACAAACTTAAAAAAGTTCAGCCAAAGATCAGAAATTTGCAGGTTTTAGCTCGTTCTGTCTCCTTGGTGCTCTTGGATGCAGTTTTTTCCCCCGACTAGCCTTCTCTACATGTAGTCGTGCTGGGACAGCTCTCTGTTCGCGTCAATTTTGCTCATGGGGGCGTACGGAATCAATTTTAGTCATCTTCAGCTTTCTCGCCAGTCATTTTTCAAGATTTCTCTCAAGCTTTAAAGTGCCCCAATTGGAGTTGTGCTCATCAGGTTACGACTAGTTCTCTGCAGGGTTATGGCTATGGCAGCCCAGTGGCAAATTGTGTGTAGATAGATTCGGAGGGCATGTATCTATGAATTGTGGAATTGATGTTGAAGTTGTGGGTTTGTGATGTTTGATTGTGAAAGGAGAGGCTCTTGTCTTCATATGCATTGGTCGGCGTGTGCTGTAAATCCGTGCTTTGACAAGGTTTTGCTCCTATGTGACATAGTCTCTTGGGTGGGCGACGGCTAGTAAATTCCCAAGGGTCTACTCCTATTGGACTTGTGGTGTTTCAAAAGGATTTTGCGAAGCTTTTGGTGTCTTGTAGTTCTCTTTCAACGCTCTTGGGTGACATCACTATAGAGGTGTTTCAGTTTGTTTGTTTTCCAACACCGCGTACGAAGCTTGTTGATGCTCAAGCCCAGGTACTTCATGTGGTGCAGGAGGAAAGGTAACACTCGCATGTTGCGGAGTCGGGGGCTCCAAAGCAGGTTCCTCCCGTGCTTGAATAGGTGGCTAGAACGCCTATTCCACAAGTTATGCAAGTTCAGCCCGCCACCTATCAGAGCCAGCATGTTGTCTTGAATGGACAGGGAGCTGGATACCAGGCAATGCACTCGGTTTTTCCACCACCCACGGTACATCCTGGGTATTTCGGGGGTGGATCAGTGTTCCAAAGTATGGCTGGTTATGCGCCTGGAAGTCAGCCGTACATGCCAGGAACAGTGTTCGGGGGTAGGCAAGGCATCATGCCAAACCCCATGTATGGTAGTATCGGCATGCAGCAAGGTTTCCACTGCAACCAGGGCCAGTTTGGGGTGCCACAGGGTCATTTTGGCATGGCTGGTTTTTCTGGACAGCAGCCAGATATCGCACCTCTGACGCAAAATGTGAATGGCCAAGGCGTGCCGATCATGCCTACTACAGTGTCCATGTTGCAGACCATTCCGTATGACAACTTGGGGGTACTAGAGAAGCCGAAGGCTTACAAAGAAGGTGGAGCAGCGGTAAAGTTCAGTATCTTCAGTGGTTTCGAGGATAAGACAAAGGCCCTCACTTTCCTCCAGCAGTTTGATACAACTTATGCGGGAGGGAATTTTACAGAGGCCTCGAAGGTCAAGAAAGTTGCCACTTTCTTAAAGGACAATGCACTTACATGGTGGACGACATTGTTAATGCAAGGACAGGCACCCGCCACTTGGGTTTACTTCAAGCAAATGTTTGCATCTGCTTGGCTATCAAATGAATTTGAAGCCGACGTCCTGACAGATTGGCACCAGCTTACTTCAGCTTCGTGCAAGAGCTTGCTGGAGTACAATAGGAGGTTTTGTAAAGCGTTACTCTCAGTGACCTCCTATAGATTTGTGCCATTGACAGAGCAGATAGAGAAGTACTGTTGTGGGCTGCCTAAAGGGCTTCGTGATTATTGTACAAAGAACAGAGTGGCTACCCTTACTCAGCTTATGGAAGTTGCGAACGCCGAACACTGGTCTTGCCTTGTTAAAAGGAGAGGACAGTGGATTTCCGAGCAGTGACAAAGGAGGGCAGCAAAAGAAAAATTCAGCGAAGAAGCCCTTTGTGAAAACGGCTCCTGATGCGTCACAGGGGTCAGAAAAGGCCACCAAAGACAAGGATTCAGCCGGGACTTCTGGAGCGCAGGCAAAGAAACAGAAAAGGAAGCCTTTTGTGCGCAAGTGCTCGAGGAAAAGAAGGTCCTAATGGCTGAAAACAAATGCTTTATATGCGAGCAGCCTAGTCACTTTTCTATCAATTGTCCACAAAGGAAAAGGCCACCTGACTTAGAGGATAAAGAAGATCAAAAAGGCAAGAAGCCAAAACCCACGGCAGGTTTAGTGCCAGACATGGTGGGTGACATGCCCAGCACAGATGCCAGTGAGTTATGCAGGGCATGGGGTAAAGTTAGGGATCATATGGCACTCATCTTCTTTGATCCAGGTGCCAAAGCCAACTTTATCTCACCAGAGTTAGCTATGAAGCTGGGCATCAGAGTTGAAGAGATGGGGTACACAACAGAGGCAGGGTTGGCATGTCTTGGCCACTCAGAGTGTGTTACTCCCATCATTGGAAAACTGCGTCTGCATATTCAGTCGTATGTGGACACTGAAGAGTTTTACATTATGCCGCTGGAAGGTTGTGACGCCTTGTTGGGGATCCTGTGGATGTTCCGAGTGCATGGAGTCTTGGATGCCTACAACAAAAAGATCACTGTACAGCATAGGGGCAAAACTCACATCTTGGATGTAAAGCTTAAAGGAGAGTCAGTCCCTATTGTATCTGCTTCTGCTATCACTTCTGTAATAAAGAATCATCTTTCTGTGTACTTGATTTTTGCACGTGATGTCTCAGATAGTGATCAGTCAAATTTATCTGTGTTAGATAAAGAAAGGTCAGCATTTTTGCAAAAGTTTAGTGATTGTTTTTCTGATTCATTACCGTCGCAATTGCTGCCAAAGAGACCTGAGGACCATCGGATAGATTTGGCGCCAGGGTGTAGCCCTCCAAATAGACCTCCCTAAAGGGTTAGTGCGGTGCAGCAGAAAGAGATTATGGGCCAGGTTGAGGAGTTATTAGAGAAGGGGCTGATTCAGCCTAGTTCTTCACCCTTTTGCTCCCCAGTGCTCCTAGTGCAGAAGAAGGATGGCTCATGGCGCATGTGTATTGATTACCGTGCGTTGAATAAGAATACCATCAAGAATAGGTTCCCTATTCCTAAAATTGATGATATTCTCGATCGTTTAGAGGGTGCTGCAATTTTCAACAGGATAGACCTTAAGAGTGGGTACCATTAGATTCGTATACGGCCAGAGGATGTGCACAAGACTGCGTTTAGAACGACATTTGGTCTTTATGAGTTTCTAGTGATGCCGTTTGGGCTAACAAATGCTCCTGCCACGTTCAACAGAATGATGGACCGGATTTTCCGCTCGCATCAACAGTTTGTTGGAACGTTCTTCGATGACATGATAGTGTATTCGAAGAATGAAGAGGAGCATAGGCGTCACTTGACCATTGTGTTTGAAGAGCTGCGCAGTCACAGGTTACTTGTCAATCCTAAGAAAAGTGAATTCTTCCTCGAAGAGATCCACTTTCTGGGCCACATAGTCTCAAAGGATGGTGTTAGAATGGATCCCGCAAAGGTTGAAGCTATCAAGACATGGCCAGACTTAAAGACTGTGCACGATGTCAGAAGCTTCTTGGGATTGTGTTCCTACTATAGAAGGTTTATCAGAAATTTTGCAGGGATAGCATCGCCTCTTCACGCATTGCAAAAGAAAGAGGTCACTTTCAGATGGACCCAAAAAGAGATTTCAGCTTTTAGTCTCTTAAAGGAAAAGTTGACTTCAGATCCAGTTATTGTTTTGCCAGATCTTAGGAAGTCATTTGTGGTCCAGTGTGACGCGTGTGGCAGTAGCATCGGAGCAGTGCTAATGCAAGACGGACGGGTAGTAGCTTATGAAAGTCGAATTTTGCAAGGGCCAGAGAGGACTATGCAAGTCTATGAGAAAGAGCTCTTGGCTGTGATTCATGCGCTTTCTAGCTGGAAGCACTACCTCTTAGGTGCTGATCTTGTTATCCAAACAGATCATCAGACCTTGCGATACTTCTTGACATAGTCAAAGTTATCCGAAAAGCATATGCGATGGGCAAACATTCTTTCCATGTTCCACTTCCAGATTATGCATGTGGAAGGCAAGAAGAATGTTGTGGCTGATGCGTTATCAAGAAAGCCACAAATTTCAGCTGTGTCAATTCCTTATCATCATGAGTTAGATGACATGAAGGAACAGTATATTGCTGATGAAGATTTTGCAAGGATCTTTGAACAGTTATAAGAGGGGCAACATCACGAGCACTACCTCCTCAGAGATGGTTTTATGATGATGCATGGCAGACTTTGTGTCACTAGGCCACTGCGACATAAGGTCATGGAAGAGAGTCATGTTCTACCGTATGCAGGGCATCGTGGCATTGATGCAACAGTTAAGGCGGTAGAGACATTCTTCTATTTGCCTACCCTGAGGAGAGATGTGGATGCCTTTGTGCGAGCATGCATAGTTTGCCAAAAGGTCAAGTTTGACAGGCAAAAGGCACCAGGGTTGTTACAACCACTGCCGATTCGGGATAAGCCATGGGAAAGCATTGCTATGGACTTTATCTTGATCTTTCAAGGACGCCAACAGGGAATGATGGTATATGGACCATTATCTGCAGGTTCAGCAAGCAGGCCCATTTTATCCCTGTCAGGAAGAAGATAAAATCTGATCAGATGGCACGCTTGTTCATGTACAATGTGTTTAAGTACCATGGTATGCCACAATCGATTATCAGTGATCGTGATCCTCGCATGACCAGTTTGTTCTGGAGAGGATTGTTTGAGAACATGGGTACTACGCTCAAGTTCTCGTCTTCGTTTCATCCACAAACTGATGGACAGTCAGAAGAGGCTAATTCTATTGTCTTAGATCTGTTGAAATGCTATGTGTCAGATAATAAGGGCAAGTGGGAACAGTATTTGCCTATGCTTGAGAATGCGTACAATAATATGGTGCATTCGTCTATTGGCAAAGCATCTTTTGAGATTGTTGAAGGCGGCAAAAAGGTTCCTCCCATTTTTCATACAAAGGACAAGATCTTTTAGGCAGATCGATATGTTGAGAACATGGATGAGATATATAAGAAGATTAAAGTTGCCTTGGAGAAGACTCAGGCAAAGCAGAAAAAGGCTGCTGATCGTCACCGTCGTGAGTTGCTACTATCACCTGGTTATTGGGTTCTGTTAAGGTTCGAAAAGGCAAGGTTAAAGAAGATGAAGGGCAAGGAACGGCTGTTTCCTAAGCTCAGCATGCGTTACTATGGGCCTTTTCAAGTGCTTGACAAGATCAGCGATGTGGCTTACAGGCTGAAATTGCCTGATGCATGGAAGATTCATAATGCGTTTCACGTGAGTCTTCTAAGACCCTTCGTGGGTGATGTGCCAGAAGATATGCCAGTTGAGGATCAACCAGAAGTTGAGGAACTTGATGAGATCCTGGTACCTGAGCAAGTTTTGGCACATAAGGACAGAAAAGTTAAAGGACAAGTTGCAAGACGCTATTTGGTGAAGTTCAAGAACTATCCGCCTATGGATGCAAAGTGGATGGAAGAGCATGAACTGTCAGAGTCACCAAATGTATTGCAGCTTTACCTTGAAGCCTTTGGGTTAAAGCCTACTTATGCCCCAACCCTACGTGTGCAAAGGAGGGGTAATGATGGAGCTAGTACATCAAATGTACATATGAGTTTAGTGCCATAGATGGAAATGGCAAAAGTATGAAGGCCTCATTAAGTCATTTGTATCTATGTATGTTACGACCTTTCTTGCGGATACATGCGATGATAAAAGAGTGTTAATAGCACAAGATCATCAGTGGCGTGTATTTATGGTATGCAATCGAGGATGTTTGCGATTTCAAGAGGGGGGTATGTCACGAGGACGTGGCAGTTATTAACCATGTCACAGAGATTTGGCAACTGCTAACCTTGGTTGTTGGTTTCTTTCCAATGGGGTTTATTTTGTTTGTTTTGAGACCCTCTTTTTGAAGTAGCAAACGGTCGGACATTGTATGGCCAATGTGAACGGTAGTTTCACCCGTAGACGGGAAGTGGTCGGCATTGGAATTCGTATGGTAAGAGGATGTCTAGGCTCAGAGCAAGATCATATAGGTCCCCCCGTCGCACTTAGTAAGTTGGTGGATACTAGGAAGTGAACTCAATTAAGGCGTAAAGTCAAGGTGGGACTACCAACAAAAAGTATCCGACATTTGGGTCACATTGTATTTTTGGATGCGGTCCCAATGAGGATAGATGGTCAGAAGACCAGTGGAAGCCCAACGGAAGCATCTCCTAAAATTTAGGGAACTGGGCCGTGAAATGTGTTCGCGTCATTACCTCTGGTATGACTAGGGGAACATTTTACAACTCTGCCGCGAAGTCAATTGGGCAACCGGTCAGGATATTTTTAAGCGGCAAACCCGAAACGAGAAAATGCTTGAAAATGCGCCAAGTGGCAAATTCTCATGCACTTGCCTCTTGCAGAAAAATGGGCGCTGATTTTTAAGCTGGGAGAGGCCTTCATTTGCAGTTTGTCACAGGTTAAGAGCTAGGGAGTGCTTCCTTTCCCTCTCATGTACAGTGTGGTGCTAGGAGTGATGCCTTGCACACTACACACTGCTCTCTCTATCCCCTATGTGCAGTTATGTGATGCCCCACAAGAGGGCTACTCATTTGATTGATGTACAGTTGTGTGGGTTCATGCTTTTGTGCTGAGGCAAGAGCCTCCTTGAGCAGGAACAGGGGTAGCTAGGTGCTGCTCCAAAGCAGGCACTGGTGAGGGTCATAACCTCACCGTACAGGTGCAAAATCAGCGCTGTGTATGCGCTGTAATTTTACTGTTTTTCAGCCATACGGACGCCAGGACCATTGGGAATCGTGCCCCACTGGCAGAGGACAGTTCGGGGACTGTTTGGGGCTGAAAACAGGGCAAAAACCAGTAAATACAGCGTGTTGAATTTACTATTTTTGGGCAGGAATCAGAGGGTATACGCCAGTGCAAGTGAGTTCTAGCAGGGGAATTGGTTTCGCGCAAGTTTTGGGGCTGTTATTCTGTCGAAATTTGGCCAAATCAAATGGTATCTAGGTGGATACACTTGAAAGATTCCCAGGACCTTACCTTGTAATTTACCCTCCTAAAGAATAAAGAAATACCGAAAGGGGCTCCAATTTTGGGGCCTACAGGTTGTCGGTGTCTGCTCGGAGCATTCTAGCTTTCGAGCTGTGTATTCAAGTGTTAATTCCCGTCGCAAGTTCTCTTTGCAAAGTGCTCTGTGTGTGTGTGTCTAAAGTAAAGAATTTCGGGTGAAAGCCAACGCCTACCGCCCTACGGGCCGGTTTCACATATCCTCCGGTTGCACACAGCATGATCATCGGAATTCCCATCAGAATCCATTAGCATCAGTTAGGGGAATTTTCCAGTGCATTTAGCCTATTTTCCTATTCATTGGTATTTTCACTTATTATTTTTAAGTGACTTTCCTAGAAAAGTAGGTAGGGCAATTTTGCTAAGTTAATATATTAGCAAACCCAAGTTAGCACTTTCTCGCAGAGGAGGCAGCAGGAGCTTCCTGCTCAACAGGCAACTTCTCAGCAGTATCCCCTCAGACCATCCCTGGCGTTTTTGCATCTTCTCCCCTTGGCGTTTTTGCATCAACTCAGCATCCTTGGCGTTTTCCTCTCTTGCAGTGATCGCCATCGACCACAGTGCCCTAGCGTTAGCAGATGCTTGCAATCAGCCCCATTCTCTGTGTTTCCCGCGACAGAATCACTTCAGCCCTTAGCGTTTTTGCAGCTAATTACGAACGCCAGAATCTCAGCCACAAAGCCCAACGTTTTGGTTTTCTGACCCCCAAACTGCCTGGCGTTTTTGGCAAAACAGGACAGCATCAGCGTTTTTAATGCTCAGCCCAAACCAGCAGTAGATCTTCGTAGTTTTCAGCCTATGACTCAGTAGCAGAACATTAGAAGATTTCCCCCATTCAGTTGCAGATGAACCCCTAAGTTTAGCCCGACAAAACGCAGCCAAAACAGTCCATTTTCAGCCTTGAAACAGTCCAAGAAATTCAGCATCTAGAAGATCCCAGATTTCAGCCCAAGTCGCCGTCGTCATCACCGGCATAGTCCCATTGCATCAGTCCTTTGCATTCGCATTGTACTCTTTCGTGCAATCAAGTAGACCACTCTCGCCGACGGGAGTGGGGCCTTCGGAGGAGGGTTTTACAACCTCTCGGGTGTCGTATCTCTTCTCTCTCCTTCTCTCAGTCTCATTCACTCGCACGCACAATCCATTCACTTTGTTCGTGACCACAGCACTCTCCATAAGACGGAAAGCTCTCTCTTTCCCTAAGAACTAAAAGGAACCTTGAGCAATAAAGATCACTAATCTTGAGAAAATACAACATTCATTCCGCCTCACCTAACATTGGTATCAGAGCTTTGGAAGTGTTCTGCATTACTCAAGGAAAGAACCACAAGAATTTTTTTGCTTCTTGTGATCGCACGAACCCAAGTTTACTTGCGCGTGGCGATTCCTAATCGTGTTTTGTTGAAGAGTGACAGAAATCCCAAGAAAGAAAGGCTTGTCCAGCCTCCCCTTGTGTCTCTTTTCACTCATTGAGAGCGGACTGTGCACTTAGTGGCCAGCCAATCGACGTGATGTGGGAAAAAGCAACCTTGGTGTGAGCCAAGGGGTGCACCCGCAGAAAAGGGTAGAACTCTGGTGAAGAGAAGATCCTTCTCCATCGCAATTGGCAAGCGAAAGAAACACTCAAGAACCTCAAGAACCCAAGATTCTCACGAATCAAGGACCTTAAGAACTTCAAGACCCTCAAGAACCAAGTTCCTCGTGAGCTTAAGACCACAAGATCATAGTGCATGGTTGTTACCCGAAGCTGCATGGATACTTTGCCTTCAGGTGATGAGCATGAGAGAGGCGACGAAGGATTCTCCCCACGAGGAGGTTTTTCAAACCCTCCCCCTTCGCCATCTACGCCAGACCCTATGGAGGCAATGATGAAGCAAATGATGGCCATGATGGATCGACAGGACGACAAGCGCCTTGCTTTGGAACGCGAGCGCGACGCAAGAAAAGAAAGAAAAGAACTAAGGAAGGAAGAAGCCGCAACAAGAAACGCAGCATTGGAGGCCGATCGTGCTGCGCATAGATTGGCTATGGAGGCCGAGCGTGAAGCTCAAAGGGAGCTTCACAATCAAGAATTTATTGCCCAAGTCCTAGCTTCGAAGACCGAACCACCCAAAGATCGTGGAAGTTCGTCAAGTGGCGCAAGCCATGACGCCGATTCCAACCATCCAGTTACAGAAAAGTTGATTTTCAGTAAGTATGACGGTAAGATGGATGCTACAGGGATTCATTCTTGGTTGCATCAATTTAATGCTTATTTTGCGAGAACTAAGAAAACAAGCAACAGCAAAGTTTTGACGGCAGCTATGTATCTTACCGGTGATGCCATTAATTGGTACCACGCATGGCAAGAGGCACAGCTAGCCACGCACCTAGAGGCAGCCGACGATTTCATGCCCCTCTCTTTTAGTTGGGCTGATTTCCAAGACAAGCTCAAGGCACGGTTTATGCCACCTCAGTACCTCGCATGGTTGAAAGACGATTGGAGCGCCCTCAAGCAAAATGGTATGCCGGTTATGTCTTTTTCTAATCGTGTTTTGCAGCTAGGTACCCAATTACGCATGTCGGATGATGAACGCAAAGAGGCTTTTCTTTTTGGATTGGACGAGTATATCAAGTACGATGTCGAGGTATTTGATCCAATCGATCTCAACAAGGCGGTAGCGATTGCTCTCGCACAGGAGATGAAGCACCACAAGGGAAAGCCTAAGGAGAACAAGACTTCCATAAGTACCTCGCAGACTCCTCAGAACGATAAGAACGGTAAGAATGATAACTCTTCTAACCACTCTACCAACAGTATCTCATCAAAGAATTCTTCCAATGAATCTAAGGGTAAGGCTAACTCAATTGCTAAACCTAAGCTTACTCCAGATGAAAAGGTAGCACAAGGAATTGTAGGAGGTTACATCACTTCGGAAGAACAAAGCACGTATTTTAAGGAAGGTCGTTGTTTTCATTGTCACATTAAGGGTCACATAAAAAGAACATGTCCTAAGCTTGAATCGAATGAATCTAAAGAACCCACAACACCCACTACATCTGTCAATGCAATGAATGATAACATGATTGTACCCATAGTTTCTCAGGACCCTCCTATTGATGATTCTCTCATTAAATGCTATGGTCGTACGTCAGGGCACCGTTTTGTCATATTGTTTGACCCAGGTAGTATGCATGATCTGATCAGCCCCTCTCTTGTTGAGAGAGTCCGCCTTGAAGTTAGTCCGAGGTCTCCTATCGAGGTCTCTAGCTTTCGTCCTGGTATGGACGCTCTCATCACGAAGGAGTGCCTTGATGTGTTGTTTGCAATTCAACAGACTGCCTTCACTAGAAGATTTGTTGTTCCTCCTTTCTCAGGATGTGATATGATTTTAGGCATGAAATGGTTTCGTGAAATCAACCCTCTCGTTGATTGGGAGGCTAGCACTTTAACTCTCAATGCCAAAAGTGATTCTTCTACTGTCGTTCATGGAGTGGATACTTCTCCTTCTCCGTCTCTCATTGCTAATATGCAGGACAAGATTGAAAGGATTCGGGATAAAGAGATTCTCTGAGTCTCTCTTTCTCCAAAGCAGGATACACAGGATTTGCATGATTGTTTGAAGCATGATGATGATTTGAATGATATTGCTAAGCATGATGATTTGAATGACGATGATAAGCATGATGATTCGGATGCCAATGATTTGCATAATGATTTGGATGACAATGACAAGCATGATGATTTTCATGATCAAGATGTGATTTCTCACAAGCATGATGATTTGCATAATCAAGATGCGATTTCTCACAAGCATGATGAGTTGCATGAAGAAGATGTGATTGTTCACGAGGATGATGTGTTAGTTGATGCTTTTTCTAGCGAAGCTAACCTCGTTGTCGATTCGATCAATCACCAAGAATCGATCTTGGCCTTCGATTCGAGATCCACAGATCCCCCACAAAAAGATTCAATAGATCCCGAAGAAGCGATCTTGGCTCTTGAGCCTTGGTGCAAAGAACTGTCACACAAGAAGTATTATGTGTTCGCATGATTGATACGCACGCATTGTTCGAGTGTTTCGTTCGTAATCGTTTCCTGTATTTTAGTCAGCGTCTTTATGTGATCCCTTTTCCTAGGCATGACATATTGTATGTTGAGCACGTTTCTCTCATGGATGAGCACGAATGTATACGGATTGTTCATGAAAAGCTGAAAGGTATGTATGTAAGGAAGTCACATTCCATGTCTCTTCCTTTACACAGTTTCCGAACGAGCACATGATTGTATGAGCACCAATCATGGGCATTTCCATTGTGATTTGCCACAGTTGATTGATTTCGATCAAACAGAAAAGATTCGACCTCATTGTTTGCATGTGTTTGATGAACGGGTTGTCACTCCATCTCTATGTTTATCTACATTGCATACACAATCCTTAGAGAAGACACGATTTTTTTCCTTCACGTTACATGGAATGGGTATGTTCATGGTTTTGTGTTGGAGATGGTTTTAGGAATTTTCAGCCATGGAGATTCTTGAAGACGCAGGAAGCAGGACTCTAGACGAAGTTGAAGTATCAAAGGAACCACAGAAGACTTTGTGTCGCTTTCGGCGCGGCCCAAAGAAGCAAGCGTTGCAGACCTTTATGAAGTTCAAGTACCGCACGACCCACACATCAGAGTGGGCCGGCGAAGAGTCCCTTCCAGGAGTCCGGATGCTGTTGGCGATCTCCCTCGACGCCATACAGTTCGGTACCAGTACCTCACTTTGAAAAGAAGGGGATGTCACGTGACAGATCTCAACCCTATGTGTCCGTGGACAAGCTACACCACAGCAGGGTTCAGTCAGTCCGATCAAGTTAGATTAGCAGTGATCTAGCACTTTTGTGAGTCTATTCGTAGACCGTGCATGCCCAATCACTTAGCATAGATGCATATCCTCCGGTTGCACACAGCATGATCATTGGAATTCCCATTAGAATCCATTAGCATCAGTTAGGGGAATTTTCCAGTGCATTTAGCCTATTTTCCTATTTATTGGCATTTTCACTTATTATTTTTAAGTGACATTCCTACAAAAGTAGGTAGGGCAATTTTGCTAAGTTAATATATAAGCAAACCCAAGTTAGCACTTTCTGGCAGAGGAGGCAGCAGGAGCTTTCCGCTCAACAGGCAACTTCTCAGCAGTACCCCCTCAGACCATCCCTGGCGTTTTTGCATCTTCTCCCCTTGGCGTTTTTGCATCAACTCAGCATCCCTGGCGTTTTCCTCTCTTGCGGTGATCGCCAGCGACCACAGTGCCCTAGCAGATGCTTGCAAATCAGCCCCATTCTCTATGTTTTCCGCGACAGAATCACTTCAGCCCTTAGTGTTTTTGCAGCTAATTACCAACGCCAGAATCTTAGCCACAAAGCCCAGCGTTTTGGTTTTTTGACCCCTAAACTGCCTGGCGTTTTTGGCAAAACAAGACAGCATCAGCGTTTTTAATGCTCAGCCCGAACCAGCAGTAGATCTTCGCAGTTTTCAGCCTATGATTCAGTAGCAGAACATTAGAAGATTTCCCCCATTCAGTTGCAGATGAACCCCTAAGTTTAGCCCGACAAAACGCAGCCAAAACAGTCCATTTTCAGCCTTGAAACAGTCCAAGAAATTCAGCATCTAGAAGATCCCAGATTTCAGTGCAAGTCACCGTCGTCGTCACCGGCATAGTCCCATTGCATTAGTCCTTTGCATTCGCATTGTACTCTTTCGTGCAATCAAGTAGACCACTCTTGCCGACGGGAGTGGGGCCTTCGGAGGAGGGTTTTACAACCTCTCGGGTGTCGTATCTCTTCTCTCTCCTTCTCTCAGTCTCATTCACTCGCACACACA
The DNA here is from genome assembly GCF_014529385.1 of Adiantum capillus-veneris. Classification (NCBI taxonomy): domain Eukaryota; kingdom Viridiplantae; phylum Streptophyta; class Polypodiopsida; order Polypodiales; family Pteridaceae; genus Adiantum; species Adiantum capillus-veneris. The sequence goes on from NC_140934.1 coordinate 141,833,700, forward strand.
ATCCATTCACTTTGTTTGTGACCACAGCACTCTCCATAAGACGGAAAGCTCTCTCTTTCTCTAAGAACTAAAGGGAACCTTGAGCAATAAAGATCACTAATCTTGAGAAAATACAACATTCATTCCGCTGTACCTAACAATCCGGAATCTTGGAAAGGACTCTTCGTCGGCCCACTTTGATGCCTGGGTCATGCGATACTTGAACTTCATAAAGGTTTGCAACGCTTGCTTCTTTGGGCCGCGTCGAAAGCGACAGTCTTCTGTGGCTCCTTCAATGCTTTAACTTTGTCTATGGACGTAGGTCCACCTTCTTCAAGAATCTCCAAGGCTGAAAATTCTTGAAACCACTTCCAACACAAAACCATGAACATACCTATTCCACGTAAAGTGATTGGAAAAAATCTTGTCTTCCTCAAAGACTGTACATGCATTATAGATGAACACATAGACGGAGTGCCTAACCGTTCACCACATACATGCAAACAATGAGAGTGAATCTTGTCTTTCTGATTTAAAGCAATCAACTGTGGCAATTCACAACGGAAATGCCCATGCTTGGTGCTCATACGTTCTTGTGCTCTTTCTACAACTGTGTCGTGCTAAGGAAGAGACATGGAATGTGACTTCCTTGAATGCATACTTTTCAGCTTTTCATGAATAATCCGCATACATCCGTACTCATTCATGAGTGAAACGTGCTCAACGTACAATATGTCATGCGTAGGAAAAAGGATCACATAAAGATGTTGACTAAAATACAGGAAACAATCACGAATGGAACACTCCATCACTGCGTGCTGACTCATCATGCAATCAAATAGTACTTCCTGTAAGGGTTATTTGCACCTAGGCTCGAGAGCCAAGATCGGTTCTTCGTGTTCGATTAAACCTTCCTGTGGGGGTTCTGTGGACCTCGACTCGAGAGCCAAGATCGATTCTTCGTGATCGATCGAATCTGCAATGAGGTTAGCTTCACTAGAGAAAGTATCAATTAACACATGATCCTTGTGAACAATCACATCATCTTCATGCAAATCATCATGCTTGTGAGAAATCAAATTTTGATCATCATGCAAATCATCATGCTTGTCCTTATCATCCAAAACATCATGCTCATCATTATCATGCATTTCATTATGCTTATCATCATGCAAATCCTATGTGTCATACTTTGGAGAAGAAGAGACTGAGAGAGTCTCCTTTTTCTGATTCTGTTCATACTACGCCTGCACAATAGAAAAAAGTCGCAAGAACTCTTTCATGTGTTGGTAGCTCTTTTCTTTTCTTGCTTTGAGCTTGCGATCAAATTCTGCTTGTCTTGCTTTGCGTTGTAACTCCCTGTCCATAATCATCTGATCGAAAGCCTCCATACGAGTGAGTGCAATCCTTGTCGTAGATGGGGACGGGTTGGAAAAACCTCCTGGTGAGGAAAACTCTTCTTTGCCACTCCCATGCTCACCACCTCCAACCATTCCGCTTCGAGTGATGACCATCCACTGAAGTCTTAAGTTCACGAAGAACTTGCGTTCTTGGGGGTTTTGGGTTCTTGAGGGTCTTGAGGTTCTTGGGGGTCTTGATGTTCTTGGGTTCTTGAGGTTCTTGAAGTTCTTCTTTCGCTTGCAATCTGTGTTAGAGAAGGATCTTCTCTTCACCCGAGCTCTTCTCTTTTTCGCGGGCACACCCCTTGGCGGCCTTGCACTCACACCAAGGTTGCTTTTTCCCACCTCACGTCGATTGGCCGGGTGCTAAGTGTACGGTCGCTCTCAATGAGTGAAAAGAGGCACAAGGGGAGGCTGGACAAGCCCTTCTTTGATTAGGAATCGACGCGCCCAAGAGAACTTGGGTTACGTGCGACCGCAACTAGTTAAAAAATTCTTGTGGTTCTTTCCTTGAGTGATACAGAACACTGCCAAAGCTCTGATACCAATGTAAGGTGCAGCGGAATGAATGTTTGAACTTTGCTCAAGATGAGTGCTCCGAACTTTGCTCAAGGTTCCTTTTGTTCTTATGGAAGGGAGAGCCTTCCGTTCTTAATGAGAGTGCAATGAACACAAACAAAGTGAATGGACAATGTGCGTGAAAGTGCATGAGACTGAGAGATAGAGAAGAGAATACGACACCAGAGACGTAAAACCCTCCTCCAAAGGCCCCACTCTCTATGGCGAGAGTGGTCTACTTATGATTGCACAAATCTCTACAATGCTTGGACTCGCCGACAATGTCGACGACGATGAGACGGGCTGAAATCTGAGAACTCTAAGGGCTGAAATCTGCAAATCTTTATCTGCTGAATTCTGACTCTATGTCGGGGACGATGTCGGTGGCGACGATGCGACGACGACACACTGAAAATGCAGATGCTGAAATCTGTGTTTTTCGGGCTGAATCTGTAAACCTTGCGGAATCTGACCGTGCAGCGAGGATCTGCTGCGGGAAGGTGAGATTTGCAAGGTTCGGGGGTTCTTCTGCGAGTGCTAAAGGCTGAAAACTGAAAACGCTGGTCCTATGGCTGATTTTGTCGCGATGATCTGCAAAAATGCTAGGGCTAAAAAAGGTCCTTTGCTGCTGCCGGTGGCCTTGCAATGCAAAACGCTAGGCTGTCCTACAGTAGTCTTGTCGCCAAGCCGATGCAGAAGCAAAACGCTAGACTATCTGGTGGTGTCCTGCTGAGAAGTTGCTTGTTGGGCAAGGTGCTTCTGCTGCCTCTTCTGCCAGAAAGTGCCAACTTTGGTTTGCTTATATATTATCTTAGCAAAATTGCCCTACCTACTTTCAACAAAAGTCACTTAAAAATAATAAGTGAAAAATGTCAAAAATAGGGAAAATAGGTCTATGCACTGTAAAGATGCTCCCGATGGGTTTTGATGGAAATTTGATGATCATGCTGTGTGCAACCAGAGGATATGCATCTAATCTAAGTGTCTGGACATGCACGGTCTGGGAACAGACTCACAATCCTATTCTAGACTGACTTGAATGATTGAACCTTGGTCATGTTGTAGTTTGTCCACGGACACATAGGGTTGGATGTATCACGTGACATCCCCTCTTTTTCAAAGTGAGGTACTGGTACCGAACTGTATGGCGTTGAGGGAGATCGCCAATAACATTCGGAGTCTTGGAAAGGACTCTTTGCCGGCCCACTTTGATGCGTGGGTCATGCAATACTTGAACTTCATAAAGGTCTTCAACGCTTGCTTCTTAGGGCCGCGCCGAAAGCGATAGCCTTCTGTGGCTTCTTCAATGCTTCAACTTTGTCTATGGACATAGGTCCACCTTCTTCAAGAATCTCCAAGGTTGAAAACCTGAAACCACTTTCAACACAAAACCATGAACATACCTATTCCATGTAGAGTGATTGGAAAAAATCTGTCTTCCTCAAAGACTGTACATGCAATGTAGATGAACACATAGACGGAGTGCCTAATCGTTCACCACATACAAGCAAACAATGAGAGGGAATCTTGTCTTTCTGATCTAAAGCAATCAACTGTGGCAATTCACAACGGAAATGCCCATGCTTGGTGCTCATACTTTCTTGTGCTCTTTCTACAACTGTGTCGTGCCAAGGAAGAGACATGGAATGTGACTTCCTGGAATGCATACTTTTCAGCTTTTCATGAATAATCGACATACATCCGTGCTCATTCATGAGTGAAACGTGCTCAACGTACAATATGTCATGCTCAGGAAAAGAGATCACATAAAGATGCTGACTAAAATACAGGAAACGATCATGAATGGAACACTCGATCAGTGCATGCTGAGTCATCATGCAAACACAGAGTACTTCCTATAAGGGTTCTTTGGACCTAGGCTCGAGAGCCAAGATCGGTTCTTCGTGTTTGATCAAATCTTCCTGTGGGGGTTCTGTGGACCTCGACTCGAGAGCCAAGATCGATTCTTCGTGATCGATCGAATCTGCAATGAGGTTAGCTTCACTAGAGAAAGTATCAACTAACGCATCATCCTTGTGAACAATCACATCATCTTCATGCAAATCATCATGCTTGTGAGAAATCACATCTTGATCATCATGTTTATCCTTATCATCCAAAACATCATGTGGTGTAGGTCGGGGTCTCCTCCGTGGACAGGCCTTTGCAAGATGGCCCATCTGTCGACAAATGAAAGACTGATTTGGGAGGCCCGGATACTCCACGCTCTGTCAGAACCAACCCCCACTCACCGGAGGAAGTAGGATGACCTTCGGGAGAGTGTGGGTGTCCCTAACGAGAACACGTATTGAGGGGATGGCGGCCGCCTTGGGGGTTGCCGTTCAATGTGTCTCTAGGACAATCCCAATCTCTGAGCCTATCCCGGACAAAAGTGGTAGGTACTCCCTCCTCAAACCAGGAAAGCAGACGGAGATGGGGAGGTCTGCCTCCTCTATCAGAACATATGTAGGTCGATCAAAACCATGCCTCCGCTGTCGAAAGCGGACTCGAACTGCTCGGATGGCCAAGGGGCTCATCGCGATGACCTTGGACGCCATCTCGGGAATCTCGAACTCTATCTGGTTGTAGCCTCGTTCGAGGAACTGAACGTCCAAGTCTTGCCCACCTCTGCGAGAAGGCGGGCCTGGAGAAGATCATGCAACTCTCCTCTGCTGGGTCTGATGCCGAGAATCTTGCAGATGACGGAAGTCGCCTGAAGGCGTTCCACCTCTGCGGCTAGGCTCGCTTTCTCTGTCTGTGAGAGAGCAAGTCGAATGGTGGGCTCAGCGGGGGGCGAGGGGACTTCATTGGAGTCCCTTTGTGGTGGAGAGCTTGAGCCTCCATCTATGTTTGCTGCTGTGAAGAAAGGGTGAAGAGGCGTCGGCGAACGGAGACCTCCTGCTAGACCTAGCACGTCGTAAGCGCTGTCAAGACCAGTCAGGCAGGAACGAAGAGGGCGAGGCGGAGGACCAAAGGCAATTTGCAGGCGGGCGGGCAGGCAGGGCAGTGGGCAGGGCAGGCGGGCAGGGAGCAGGGGGCGCGATGGCGAGCAGGGGCCGGGGGGTATTGGGGGGGGGGGGGGGGGGGGGGGGGGGGGGGGGGGTGAACAGCAGCAGCGAGCTCTTTCGCTGATGAGTCAGAATGGCAAACTTAAAATCCTTGATTTATGAATTGGAGCGGTTACTTTGAAAAATAGCGGACCAGTTTTTATCATAAGAATTTCTGACCATGATAAATTATATCGTGAGCACACATAAATGTACACTGGACACATGAATTATTATAGCTTTGTTTGTAGGCTAATGAAGAGCTCAATGATGTTGTGACGATGTTGCAGGGATAATGCGAGCTTTATAGCACATTGTGAAGGATTACGAGATGACATCACAGATACAGGAACTTCTCTAAACAATGACATATATTTGAAACCATCTTCAGCTGATGAGGACACTGATTTCGAAACAGTTTCAGCAGATGAACTGTACAAAAGAGCTTATGCTCATAAGTCCTATCATGTCAATTTGAAACCCATATATTCTGCATTCTATCCTGGGGCACTCAGTCTCACTGTTTTGAGGGCTTTAGCAGTAAACTTTCAATCTGTAATGGAGGCGTATATAGCTCGCTTGCAAGAGGATGATGAAGAAGAAGAGTTTGCAGAGGAGGAGCCTGCACCAATCGATGTTGAGGGTGCACTAAAGGGATCTGGATGGACAATCTCCAGAGAGGTAATATTGTTTGACACAAACATATGCTCTTCTTCTTTAATGGTCATAATTTTCTAGACTGAATACATCTAGGTATATTTTAAATTTCTTCGTGCTCAATAACTTACCCCGTGGGAGGGGTGGTGGAGGTTTGCTTTGGTGGTTTCGGACCTTTCATTGTAGTTCGTGTGCTTTTATTTATGCTTTAGCACCATAGGGAAAAGTGAAGAACAACAAATGACATCCCTCATCGTACTGCAAAAGAGTGCCCTCCAGCATTACAAGCTGTGTTGTATGTAGTCAGATGTGTTCAATCATCTGATGGGGAACAATCCCTTACTAAAGGGTTCTCCAAAGGATAGTAGCAATGTTGTACTATACCACGACTCCCTTGGGATGTTGATAAGGCAAGCTTCCAGAGACGGCTGGGATCCTTTGTTGGCTGATGGAATATCAGCAGCACACCGCTCTTTTGATAGAAAATAGCGATTGTTCTATTTTGTTATTTGCAAGAAACTGGCACTTACCAAACTGTTGACCAAGAACTTAACTGCTCCATCAACACTTATTTGTTTGTACAGGTGACAGTTGTAACCACTCGCCGGCTGCTGGAGCGCTTTGTAGTGCAACGTGTGTCTAAGCGAACAGCTTGGAAGCTGCTTAAAGGTGAGGCTGTTTTTTTGGTACTGTTACAGCTTGCACATATGTCTGCACGTTTGTACAGACCGTTAGAAGGCTTTATGTTTTTTTGTTTGCTGCAATGATGAGATTTGTTATATTAAGTGGGCTGCACTACTCTTCTTATCTGAAAGTATACATAAGAGCCTTTCACATGTTACATCAAATTCTCTACATCTTGTTACGTTAATTCTAGATATCTAAAGCTGCTATTAGAGCTCATCGAACTTCTATCTAAGACGAAGGCTATCATCTAAACTTTGCTTTGGTAAAGTAGGAGAGAATTCTCAGCACAAAAGGTAAGTGGAGTGTTTTCTTTGAGTAGGAAATGATGGCAAAAGTTTGCTTTGTAGTCATGTTTGTGCTTTTGTTCATTTAAACAAGATTAAATTGAGGTTTACATTTTTTATTTCGAGAAAAGAGATCCCAATATTACCCTCTTGAAGGTCAGCCTAGTGTTTCCTGCAACGGATCAGCTCACAGTTCTCTAGCATCCTGTAGCTTCATCGCTTGCACATCTCAGTCATTACCATCAGCATTTTCAGTTCTCAGCCCATCCTCGACATCGGCTGTGCCAGATCAACCCATAGCCACGTCGAGTTTGCATATCTCCGTCAGGATCCCTAGCATTTTACATTTTCAGCCCTTAGCCTTGCAAATCCAAGCACCTACAGCAAGATCCCATCAGTATCTAGGACCATTGCATCAGCACTTGTGGAGTCTAAAGCAATTACCATTTTAGAGATAGAGATGGGGGCCCTTGGAGGGGGGTTGGGACCCCATCCCGTGCTAGTCTTCTTCTCTCTCTATCACTCACCGAACCTTCACTCTCAGTATCATTCTTTCTTCTCTCTCTAGTCTATTGCACATCTCTCTCAAGAAGGAAAGAAACTCTCTCTCATGAAGTAAAAGAAACCTTTAGTATGCACCGCACTTGCGCCACGTGGACAAGCTTTTGCTGTAGTCTAGCATCAGCCGTAGTTAGCATAGGGCCTAGGGACGTGCATCCCCAGGTAGGTCATAGTTGTAGGTGCAAACCCTCTCTTGCACAGCACACCGAGTCCAGCATGTAAGCATTCAAGCGTGTGAACCACCTCTTAGATCACTTTAATAAAGGTGACATTGTAGGCATCGTGGAGGCTAGATTTAGGCTGTTCGACCCAGCCTTTCTTTGGTATATATGCAGCCCATGGGTCAGTGCTAGGAGGCAGAAGAAGTAGCAATACCAGAAGCACCCGCATCACCAGGACCTTCAGGCCAGCCTCTCAGCGTTTTCAGCATGCAGCCCTCAGCATTCAGCCCCTCGTGTCGTCATCAATTCGGCCTTCAGCCCATTAGCATCGCCAGCGCTTTCAGATCGCAGCAGCACCTCAGCATTCTCAGATTTCAGCCATAGCACCATTAGCGCTTTTCAGTTTTCAGCCTATTGCTGCAACTGGCGATAGCGGACCAGCGCATAACCTCGCCGTCGTCGCAGTACCAAGCATCTCTAGCAGTACTGATTAGTACCGAGCAGTAGCCGCAGTACCAAGCACCAAGTATCAAGCATCTCTAGCAAGTACCCATTAGCACCTCAACAATACCCAGCATCAATAGCATCAAGTACCCATTAGCATTTCAGCATCTCATCATTGTATTAGCATTTTTGTGCAAGAAATGAAGCAAGTACTTTCTTTGGCAACAGAGCAAGAGGGCCCTTGAGGGTGGTTTGGACCCGACATACCATGTCGCCTCGCTTTTCTCTCTCTATACGTCTCTCTCGTTCATTGTGTTCAGTCTTGTGCTTGTGCGGAATACTAGATCCGAGCTAAATCCTTAAACACAAAAATCCAGATCTTGAGTACAAGGATCTACTTGCCTTGTTAGGTGCAGCGGAATGAATGTTTGCGCTTTGCTCAAGATGAGTGCTCCGAACTGTGCCCAAGGTTCCTTTTGTTCTTATGGAAGGGAGAGCCTTCCGTTCTTAATGAGAGAATGCTATGATCACAAACAAGTGAATGGACACCGTGTGTGCAAGTGTATGAGACTGAGAGATAGAGAGAGAAGAGAGATACGACACCAGAGACGTTGTAAAACCCTCCTCCGAAGGCCCCACTCTCGTCGGCGAGAGTGGTCTACTTATGATTGCACAAAGTGGTACAATGACGATGCAATGGACTGATGCAACTTGGGACTATGCCGATGGCGACGACGGGGATGACGATGACGACTTTAGGGCTGAAATCTGCGGTCTTCTATCTGCTGAAATCTGCTGAACTTAGGGGCTGATTCGGACTGCTAAAAAACGCTGGTCTGCTGCGTTTTTGGGAGGCTGAAAATGGGGGTATCTGCAGGTGCTTAGGGCTGAATCTGCTACTGTTCTTAAGGCTGAAAACGCTGGTTCATCTGTAGCGTTAGTGAAAACGTTGGCCAATCTGGGACTGTGGCGACGACTGCAATGCTGAAAACACCAGAGGGCTGTGGGCGATGGGGGAAACTGAAAACGCTAGGCTGAATGTGGCGATGTTCAAGACCAAAAACGCCAAGGGGTGTTGAGGGTACTGCGGGGTTCTTGCTGAGAAGATGCGTGTTGAGCGGGGAGCTCCTGCTGCCTCTTCTGCCATTTAGTGGTAACTTGGGTTTGCTTATATATTATCTTAGCAAAATTGCCCTACCCACTTTTGTTGGGAAGTCACTTAAAAATAATAATTGAAAAATGTCAAAAATAGGGAAAATAGGCTAAATGCACTGGAAAAATCCCCTAACTGATTCTAATATTGAGCAGTAGCACCCACAGTACCAAGGGAAATTCTGGCTTTTTTCGTTAGTAGATCCCAATGTTTTTGCATTCAACCCGTTGGCGCTTTTGCATTCAGTCATAGCCTCGCCGTACAAGCTCCTCTACCAAGCATCGCCGTCGCCGTCGCAACAAGTACAATTTTCAGCCTAAGTTCAGCTATTTAGTTTCCAGCCCTCAAGCATCCCTAGCGTTTTCAGTTTTTAGCCCATTAGCCTTGTAGTCTCAGCCTTGACCGCAACCATCATCGTCGTCGTCAGGCATGTCATTATTTATAACCATTGTACTAGACTTTATGAAATCTAAAGCAAATACCTCTCTAGCAATAGAGAGGGGGGGCCCTTGGAGGGGGATTTGAGACCTCGTTTGGTGTCTCTCTCTCTCTCTCTCTCTCTCTCTCTCTCTCTCTCTCTCTCGCTATATATATATATATATATATATATATATAGCGAGAGAGAGAGAGAGAGAGAGAGAGAGATAGATAGATAGATAGATAGATATATTCAGTTTTCAGCCCATTAGCCTCCCAGTCTCACCCTTGACCGCAACCGTCATTGTCATCGTCAAGTATCTCAACATTTAGAACCATTGTACTAGACTTTGTGCAATCTAAAGCAAATACCTCTCTAGCAATAGAGAGGGGGGCCCTTGGAAGGGGGTTTGAGACCCCATCTGGTGTTGATCCCCTCTCTCTCTCTCTCTCTCTCTCTCTCTCTCCGCGTCTCTGCCCTAAGCCGAGCCCTTCTGTGCACACCGTGTCTCCCCTTGGGCGAGGGCGGTCCTGTGGGGGGGGCGTATAAGTCCTGCCCTATGGCCAAGCTCGAACCCTCTCTGCCTGTTGAACCCTACGGCCTCAACTCCAGTGCTGCTTTCGAGCTTTGCAAAACTCCTCACACAGCTTCTCTACACAACGTCAACGTCTTGCAGCTCTACAAAACTTCGCACGCATCTCCTCTGCGCGCTTCTGAGTGGATCCTCGCCCAAAAGGTCTACAATGTTCCCTTACTGCTTTGACAAAGCTTAGCTTAATTAAAAAAAAAGATTCACTTCAAGCCTTTGTTCTCACCTCACTGAGGACACCAGAGTTCCAAGGTAGTTGGGCACTTTCGAAAGACAGCCTTTGAGAAGGTAGCACTAATGTTTTCCTTTGGAACCCCTGCTTCAAGCAAGAGATTTCTTGCCGTGGCAGCGGCGCCAAGGAAGGATGCCACAAATTAGTGACGTGGCATAGCCCTATCCAGTGGGTAGCAGATCGGACACTCACATTCTGGCGGGAATTACCCAGCAGACTGACGTGGTAGTGAGCAGCAGTTTTTGGAAATTGCGGCGCGATTTACGCTAAGAATTGCTGGCGTGGCAGTCATTGTACGACAGGGGATGCTTTTGCGTGGACAGTCTAGCGACAGTTTTTGCTGCTTTTGGGCTACGCAATATGGGCAGAAAACTCTATGCAAGGATTGCTTTATTGAACGCAAAGAGAGAAAGGGCTTAAGTTTTTAAGTTGCTTTATTTTTGTAAGCCTATTTTAGAGGCAGTTTTTATGGACAGCTTTTGAAGCTTTTGGGCTCTGCTTTTAGCATCCCTTGTAAACTCTTTAAAATTAGTCTTTGGGCTACCACTCTGCAGAGCATCTGATGCAGAGTCTGAGAGTGAGTCCCGAAGACTTGCTTGTACTTTGAGTTGCAGATTAATACAAAAAGAAATATTGAAAGGGGCGCCAGTCTTTGGGGCCAATATCTCTAGGCAACGAACTCCGCTGGCGGGCCAATGTCAAATCAATTGTGAACTGTGAACTGCTTTGACGTGATTATTTGTGGTGTTGCCGTAGATTCTCGACTTGGAGTGTCCAAGTCTGTAACAGTGGGCAAGGCCGATTTCTCTTCTATGGGAAAATCCGATCCTTTTTCCGCGGCACTTATGGCTTCAGGCAAAGATCGGTCGACTTCCTTTGCATTGGGAGATGCAGGAAGAGATCACAACAAAGATTCACGCGAGGAGTTTGGCCCGCCTCGGCCTACTCAGGCAGAGCTCGGAGAGATGGAGCGTCGATGATTGATCAGCGATGCAACAAAGATGATGCTTAATTTTGCAAAGGACCCAAAATTTGCAAAATATATGAGCGAGACCTCTTTCGATGAGGTGCACTCACAGTGGCGGCAGACCACAGAGCCACCCCTCAAACCGGCTCTTAAGAAACCGCCTACTCCCAGGATGTACACAAAGCAAGAATTAGAAGAGGTGGTTGATGCACGAATTGCTCAGCTTTTTGTACACAAAGCAAGAATTAGAAGAGGTGGTTGATGCATGAATTGCTCAGCTTTTTGACGCGCGAAACAAAGCTTAAAAGCACAACAAAAAGCAGAAGAAAGGCGTTGACTTCCCGGGTTATTTGGGTCGTCAGTCTACTTTTGAATTGGCAAGAAAGCAGAAGTGTGTTCGATTTGAAGGAGTACCCAGTTCTTCTTCTTCTTCTTCTTTTTCTTCTTCCTCTGACGGTTCTTCTAGATCTTTTGACTCGAGCGAAGAAGACAGAGAAGGCAAAAAGCGAAGAAAGGGTAAGAAAAAGGCAAAGAAGCCTAAATCTCGCCCCGTGGTTGACAGTTCTACAGAGGACTCGTCTTTAGATAGTTCAAACTCTAACGACAACAACTTTTACGCAAAGAAGAAGAATTTTTATAAAGCCAACCAGTATGACTTTCTGGAAGACAAAAGCAAGAAAGTCTGAGAGTTTAAGGAAGGTAGACAGTCAATTAAATTTGATACGTTTTCTGGTTATAGAGATGCTTCGGAGGCTTTGTCTTTTATACAACAATTTGACATAGCTTTCTCAAGAGGGCGTTACGCAAAGCACTCTAAGATTCGGAGGGCTGCCTCTTATTTAAGGGAATACTCGAACTTGGTGTTCCACGCTTCTATTAAACAAGACAGTGCCAGTTAAATGGCTGAAATTCAAGAGGATTTTTATTTCTTCTTGGCTGACTCAAGAGTATGAACGCGACATACAAACTGCTTGGAACCATCTTCGGATGACCAGGAAGGATACAATGGACGCTTATTGCGAGAGATTCTGGAGCTCTTTTCTACCCGCCTCTCCAGATCTCGTTCAAGGAAGAGATTGAGCGGTTTACCTTGGGTCTTCCTACAGAGATCCGAGATCACTGTTTGGAACAAAAGTCAGCTTCCATTCAGGAGTTGATGAGTCATGCGAAACGGGGTTTTGCCATTCACTCGGGCAGTTTGACCTACCCCACTGATGAGATCATGACGCAAAGGGCCGAACAAACTTCGTCAAATGAAAGTAGAAAGACGAAGAGCTGCACGACCCAAACTTACTCCTCAAGAGAGCTCGCTACATCAAGGAGGGGAAGTGCTTTGGATGCGGGGAAACTGGGCATATCTCCGCGAAGTGCCCTAAAAAGGCACCGAAAGAAGAGAACGACAAGGACGACGAAAGGCCTGAGAGTTCGAGAGCAGATGAGGATCGTGGAAGAAAAGCAAGATGAAAAGAGGACTGGTTCCAGATTGCGTGGGTACTGATCCCAACACGATGGACGAGAGTACAAAACTTTGCCTAGCTTGGGGCAAAGTAAAAGACCAAGAAGCCTTGATCTTCTTTGATGGAGGAGCCAAGGCCAACTTCATTTCACCGAAATTGGCGGCGCGGCTCGAGATCACAACCCATTGGATGGGACCACTTGCAGAGGCAGTTCTAGCGGCACACGGCAAAGACGTAGCCATTACACCTGTCATTGGCAAACTTCGGTTGCATTGTCAGGGGTATTTGGGGCATGAGGACTTTTACATAATGCCTTTGGAAGGTTGTGATGTCCTCTTGGGAATTCCCTGGTACCACAAGAACAACGTCGTGGTCGACTATCGAGCGAGGAAAGCAACATTGACCACAGAGAAGGGCAGAACCATTGTACTCGATGTAAAACTTAAGGGCGAGTCTGTCTATATTGTATCGGCCTCGGTCATTTCTTAATTAATGAAATCCAGTCTGTTTGTTTACTCGATCGTTTTGAAAGAGTTGAGTGATGAGGATAGGACAAATATGTCTGAACTTGATAAAGAACGCCAAGATTTTCTCCACTCTCATGCCGATTGCTTCTCAGAGGGCCTGCCAGGTGAGTTACCACCCACTCGTCCTGAAGATCATACCATTGATCTGATACCTGGAAGCACACCACCGAACCAGCCATCTTACCGTGTGAGCCGAGCCCAGAACGAAGAGATTATGAACCAAGTGAAAGACCTCTTGGAAAGGGTCTTGTCCAGCCTAGTACTTCACCGTACTGCTCTCCAGTGTTGTTGGTTTTGAAGAAAGACGGATCTTGGAGAATGTGCATCGATTATAGAGCACTCAACAAAATCACCATCAAGAACAGATTTCCGATTCCTAGAATCGATGATATACTTGACCAACTTGAGGGATCCTCGTGCTTTAGCAGGATTGAGTTGAAAAGTGGATGTCATCAGATCCGAATCGCGACGGGAGATGTCTACAAGACAGCCTTTGGACATGATTTTTCGAGAGTATAGACTATTTGTTTGCACTTTCTTTGAAGATATCATTGTTTTCTCCAAAGATGAGGCAGAACACAGAGACCATCCGCTTCAAGTCTTTTAGGCATTACGAGATCACAAGTTAGTGATTAATGCGAAGAAAAGTGAATTTTTTCTACGAGAGATATACTTTTTGGGACACATTGTGTCAGTAGTAGGAGTGCAGATGAATCCGGCCAAGATAGAGACTATCCGTGATTGGCCCGATTTGAAGAATGTCCATGAAGTTAGAAGCTTCTTGGCATTGTGTTCGTACTACGGACGGTTCATTAGAAAGTTTGCAGAGGGTTGCTTCCCCTTTGCATATCTTGACACAGAAAGGAGTCCCTTTCTCGTGGGGACCCATAGAGGTGACCGCCTTTCAGACTTTGAAAGAGAAATTGACTACGAGACCAATTTTGACTTTGCCGGACTTGCAGAAGTCATTTGAAGTATATTGTGATGCTTGTGGTCGTAGTCTGGGTGCGGTCTTAATGCAAGAAGGCCATGGCATTGCTTACGAGAGCCGATTGTTCTCAAGGCCGGAATTGACAGCACAGATTTATGAGAAAGAGCTTTTGCCGGTTATCCATGCTCTTACTCAGTGGCGGCATTACCTACTCGGAGCGGATTTTACTGTCTTTACAGACCATCAGAGTTTACGCTACTTCTTGTCACAGAAGCAACTATCGGAAAAGCAGATGCGGTGGGCGAACATTTTGTCATAGTTTCACTTCTAGATTGTTCATGTGCAGGGACAAAAGAATTTGGTGGCAGATGCTTTGTCTCTAAAGCCGTTGGTTCTGGCTATTTCCGCGATACACCATAGGAGCTTCGAGGATATGGTCGATTAGTATGCCACAGATATAGATTTTGCAAACATTTTCACATGGATACGGGATGGGGAGACAATAGCGGGATATTCCATTCGGGATGGCTACTTGATGAGGAAAACCATGTTGTGCGTTACACAGCCGTTGAGGGAAAGGTTATGACCGAATGCCACTGTCCGTCTTTTATGGGTCACCGCGGCATTGCTACCACCTTGAAACGGGTAGAGAGATACTTCTTTTGGCCGAGACTCAAGAAGGATGTGGACGAGTTTGTGCGTAGTTGCTTGGTATGCCAGAAGGTCAACTTTGACAGGCATAAAGCACAGGGATTGTTATAGCCTTTGCCCATACCCACCCGTCCCTTGGAAAGTATTGCAATGAATTTCATTTTTGATCTCCCAAGAACACAGAGTGGTCACAATGGTATCTGGATTGTTATTGACAGATTAGCAAGGAGGCTCATTTCATTCTAGTGAAGAAAACAGTCAAGCCGGACCACTTAGCGAGACTGTTTGTGGCCCAGATTTTCAGATTACATGGCATGCCCGAGACGATTGTCTACGACAAGGACCCCAGATTTACGAGTTTGTTTTGGAAGGCAATTTGGGAGAACATTGGCACGCGGTTGCCGCTCTCGTCATCTTTCCAGCTGTTGCTGTAGAAACGCTAGGGCCATCTGCTGCAAAAATGCTAGGTGGTCTTGTTGGGTTCTTGCTGAGAAGGTGCACTGTCAGACACTAGGTCTCTATTGCCTCTTCTGCCAAAAAGTGCTAGCGCTAGGTTTTCTTATATTGGCTTTGCTGAATTGCCCTACCCAATTTCCCAACAAATTATTAATAATAAGTGAAAAATGGCTAAAATAGGGAAAGGTATGTGCACTGTAAAAATGCTCTTGATGGGTTCTGATGGTAATCTGACGATCATGCTGCGTGCAACCAGAGGAAATGCAACTACTCTAAGTGCCTGAACATGCACGGTCTACGAACAGACTCACAAAGGTGCAAGAACACTTCCTAAACTAACTGTTATGACGTAGCTTGTCCACGTACACATAGGGTTAGATGTGCACATGAAACCTCTTGGAAAAGGGTCTTATTCAGCCGAATGCTTCACCTTACTGCTCTCTTGTGTTGTTGGTTTTGAAGAAAGACGGATCTTGGAGAATGTGCATTGATTATAGAGCTCTCAATAAAATCACCATCAAGAACAGATTCCTGATTCCTAGGATCGATGATATTCTTAACGGACTATAGGGATCCTCTTGTTTCAACAGGATCGATTTTAAGAGCGGATATCATCAGATCCGAATCGCACCAGGAGATGTCTACAAGACAGCTTTTCGGACGATTTTTTGTTTATTTGAGTTTTTGGTCATGCCTTTTAGCGTAACCAATGCTCCAACTACATTTAACTGAATGATGGATAGGATTTTTCGAGAGTACAGTCTATTTGTTGGTACTTTCTTTGACGACATCACTATTTTCTCTAAGGATGAGGCAGAACATAGGGAACATCTGCGAAGGTCTTTCAGACATTACGAGATCACAAGTTAGTGATTAATGCAAAGAAAAGCGATTTTTTCCTACCAGAGATACACTTTTTGGGACACATTGTCTCAGCAGCAGCAGGAGTGCAGATGGGCCCGGCCAAGATAGAGACTATCCGTGATTGGCCCGATTTGAAGAATGTCCATGAAGTTAGAAGCTTCTTGGGCTTATGTTCTTACTACCGGCGGTACATTAGAAAGTTTGCAGAGGTTGCTTCCCCTTTGCATCTCTTGACACAAAAAGGAGTCCCTTTCTCGTGGGGACCCACCGAGGTGACTGCCTTTCAAACATTGAAAGAGAAATTGCCTACAGGACCAGTTTTGACTCTACCGGATTTGCAGAAGTCATTCGAAGTATATTGTGATGCTTGTGGTCGTAGTCTGGGTGTGGTCTTAATGCAAGAAGGCCATGTCATTGCCTACGAGAGCCGATTGTTCTCAAGGCCCGAATTGACAGCACAGATATATGAGAAAGAGCTTTCGGCGGTTTTCCATGCTCTTACTCAGTGGCGACATTACCTACTCGGAGCAAATTTTACAGTCTCCACAGATCATCAGAGTTTACGCTACTTCTTGTCACAGAAGCAGCTATCGGAAAAACAGATGCGGTGGGCAAACATCTTGTCATAGTTTCACTTCCAGATTGTCCATGTGCAGGGACAGAAGAACTTGGTGGCAGATGCTTTGTCTTGGAAGCCGTTGGTTCTGGCTATTTCCGCGATACATCATAGGAGCTTCGAGGATATGGTCGATCAGTATGTCATAGATACAGATTTTGCAGATATTTTCAGTCGGATACAGAATGGGGAGGTAGTAGCGGGATATTGCATTCATGATGGCTACTTAATGAAGAAAACCATGTTGTGCGTTACACAGACGTTAAGGGAAAAGGTTCTAACCGAATGCCACTGTCCACCTTTTACGGGTCACCGCGGCATTGCTACCACCTTGAAAGGTGTAGAGAGACTTCTTTTGGCCGAGACTCAAGAAGGACGTGGACGATTTTGTACGCAATTGCTTGGCATGCCAGAAGGTCAAGTTTGACAGATATAAAGCAAAGGGATTGTTACAGCCTTTACCCATACCCACCCGCCCCTGGGAAAGTATTGCAATGGATTTCATTTTTTATCTTCCGAGAACACAGAGTGGGCACGATGGTATCTGGACTGTTATTGATAGATTTAGCAAGCAAGCTCATTTCATTCTAGTGAAGAAAACAGTCAAGCCGGACTACTTAGCGAGACTGTTTGTGGCCCAGATCGTTAGATTGCATGGCATGCCTGAGACGATTGTGTTGACAGAGACCCTAGATTCACGAGTTTGTTTTGGAAGGCTATTTGGGTGAACATTGGCACGCTGTTGCAGTTCTCGTCATCCTTCCACCGACAGACTGACGGGAAATCTGAGATTGCTAATTCAATGGTACTAGATTTAATGAAGTCTTACATCGCGGATTAGAAGACTCAATAGAAAAAGTATTTACTTTTGGTAGAATTTGCCTACAATAACACGATACACTCTTTGACGGGGAAGGCGCCATTTGAGATTATTGAAGGTGCTACGAAGGTTCTACCCTTCCTAAGCACGAAAGATAAGATTTTTGAAGCCGAGGAGTACATGCAAGACTTGGACACGGCTTTTGCCAAGGTCCAAGAGGCTTTGCAGAAATCTCAAAAAAGACACAAAAAGGCAGCAGATCGACATCATCGCGATTTGAAATTAAAGGAGAACGATAGGGTGCTCTTATGCTTTGAGAAGGCACGCCTGAGAAAGAAATATGGAAAGGAACGGTTTTTTCCAAAGCTTAGCATGAGATACTATGGACCTTTTTTTTTTCGGAGAAAAAGATCCTTCTATTAGTTAATGAAAATTGCCCATAGGGCTACAACCACCTCTACAAGAGAGGGCTACAACAAGCATGATGGGGAGACTCTCCCAATGAAAAAACAGCATATATACAATGAGGCTAAATCAAGAGATGGGAGGAGGGAAGAGCCACATAGGTGGACAGTAGTGCCATCTGAGCACCCCCTGGACTATGGTGTAGAAAGGCCCAAGGCGCCAAAGTCGAAGGAAAGCCTCGCGGCGCTCCCGCATGCGGTCGGAGCTACCTTGCAATCCCTCAAGCTGTCCTCTAAGAGTATGGATCAGCTCTAGCCAAAAGTCACGAACAATCTCTACTGGTGGCATAGGGCGAGCCTCAAAGATGCGGAAACAGCGGGCCCGCCAGATGAACCAAAGTGTCAGGCCACTGATGAGCTCCCAACACTCCTCTCTCTCACTGCACCACTCCTGTGGAGTAAGCTCTGTAGCAGGCTGGAGTGTAGGTCGCCCCCCCCCTGCATCACTATCATCCTGTTGGTGGAAGATAGCTCAAACTGAAGTGTCGGGCCCGTGAGGGTGGACCAAGCCACTGCCCCCCAAGTGTACTGTCGAGCCGTGGAGAGGGCAGGCATCAGCCGAAGAACTCGTAGCCATACCTGCTGGGCCGAAGGGCAGTCCCAAAGACAGTGACGCTGACTCTCCACCAATTGGTCACAGGCTGCACATGCGGCCGAGAGACCACTATGCACAAGCCAGCTCCCTACTGCTGTGGCTCTGTGTGCAACCAGCCACTAGAACAAAGTGACGCGCCTCAGCTGTCTGGAGTCCCACAGCCCCTGCTAAAAAGCTGCCAAGAACTTGACTGTGAGGCCCTCCTCCTGCCAATGACGTGCTGCAGCGGGGAGGGCCTCTCTCTGTGCTGCAAGTATATGACGTCCAAGCCGAACAGTGTACTGAAAAAAGGGGACTCCTGGGCGGTCTGCAGAAGAGAAGGGGTCCCTCCATAGCCACTCACCAGGATCCCACTGTACTCGTGCTAGTGGACAGCACTCCCAAGCCCATAGCCTCCAGTGTCCTGTCTCAAGAGCTGCTGGGTCAGGGTCGATGACGCAAGTCCTCCCACAGATGCCCACAACTCGGATCCTCTGGAAACAGCACTCTGCTACCTACGGGGCCTCTACTGCAACTCGCTGTAAACGTCCCCCACCGTGAAGCTCAAAGAACAGGGCTGGGACCGTCTTTGAGCAAGCCCTGACTGAAATGAGAACCTCCAGTCGTGTGAAGGCTCCCATCCACCGGGGTGCTACTGGCTCAAGAGGCGTCAGCCACTCAGCTGGAACTGACTCTGAGATGTCCGGACACATGCTCTGCACCCCTCTCATGCCCTGTAGCTGGACAGCCTGCACCTCCTCTGACAAACCTGTGAATGCTAGCCAGTCACCTAGAGAGCGCGCTGGACCTGCTGCCATGGGACCCCAAGAAACATGAGGCCGACTCCCAACCAAGTAGCCTCTCTGAGTGCTAACCATGGGGTTCCAGACGAGGGGCTGCCGTAGGCACTCCTCCGTGCACGTCGGGTGTCTCTACTCTAGGCCACGCCATAAGAGCTCCCAAGATCGAAGCAAACTCACAGCGAATCGGTCCTCCAGTCTCCTGCTCAAACCAACTCGGCGCAACTCTGTAAAGATCCATCTGGTCGAAGGTTGCCAAGGGCCTCCTTACTAAGGCACCCTGGCACGAAGCCTCTGCAGCAAGAACTCCTTCCAGGGCTCCTCGCTTGGAAGAAGTCCTCTAACGACGAACTTCCCAAGAAGGGCTCTACTCTGCTGTGCTGGATCAATGATCCCAAGCCCTCCCTGAGAACAAGGAAGTGTGATGACCGACCAAGCCACCTTGGCTCGGGCAATCTGAGTGTCGCGACCTGACCAAAGGAAGTTCCTGATCAGCCTCTCAACCTGGCTGATACAAGAACTCGAGAAGATCCAGCAAGAAGTGATGTACCACATAGTCGCCAACAACACCTGGTTGGCAACTACTACTCTACCAGCCAGCGAAAGTCGTGCTGAGCTCCAATGTAACAGCTTTCTCCTGATGGACAGGAGAAGAGGAGCAATCTGCTGCTCGGGGGACAAGTCCAAACCAACGTGACAACCCAAGTACCGAACTGCAGTCCCTGGAGGAATCCACCTGAAATCCTCTCTTGGCATCCAATCTGGCACAGGAGCACTGCCAATGGAGAAAGCCACTGTCTTTCTCCAGTTGATCAGTGCGCCCGATGCACAGCAGAAGGTCTCCAAAGCCAGCTCACATTTGTGTAGATTGGCCTCCTGGCCCTCTAAGTACAAGGCTGAGTCGTTGGCAAACTCAGCGTCCAGAAGCTCATCTCCCCATATAGGGAGTGCTAAGTCCCTCAGACCAACCTACTGTGACGCCAAAAATCTGCTCATCGCCTCCGCATAGAACAAAAAGAGAAAGGGGGCAAGAGGACAACCCTGTCTGACCGATCGTGTAAGCATGAAGCGCTCACCTCTACCTCCTGCCAAAAGCACTTGATTGTGAGTCTGTCTGTACAAAGCTGACACCCCTCTAATCCAAGCATCTGAGAAGCCTATCCTGTGTAACGTGCCCTCTAGAAAGTCCCAGTCAACTCTGTTGTATGCCTTCTCAAAATCGAGAAGAAGAATCATAAGGTCCTGTCCACGGAGTCGTACCAGGGTAGAAGCCTCCCAGAAAGTGAAGATGTTGTCAAGGATACTACGTTCCTTGACAAAACCTGTCTGAGTCCCATGTATAAGGCTCTCCAAAAGTGGCTGAATCCTCAAACTCATAGCCTTGGCAAGAATTTTGTAGGCTGAGTTGAGGATGGTGATGGGGCGCCACTGTCGAATCTCATCCAAGGAACCACCCTCCTTTGGAATGAGGTAAATCGGGCCCTCACTCATGCTATCCGGCATGACTCCTGTGTGCAGAATGTACTGAAAGGCACTACATAGATCTGGGCCAAGCAGGTCCCAGTACTCCAAGAAAAAGCTGGGAGTCAGCCCATCCTCACCTGGACAGCTACTACGAGGGAGGGCCCTAAGAGCCGTGTGCAGCTCCTCAAGCTGAAGAGGTATCTCTAGCCTCTGGCGCATCTCCTCAGTCACAAGACAAGGCATCTGTGCCCAAACCTGCTCCCTACATGCATCCTGTCTCTCTGACTGGGGCTCAGTCGACAGTAACTCACGGTAAAAGTCAGTAGCAACTGCACGCATATCCTCGAGCTCACAAACAACTGACCCATCGGGTCTCCTCAACTGATTGACCTTGGCATGCAAGTGCTGAGGTCCCACTGGTCCACTGAGATGCCTGTCGGTGAAAGGCAAACTCATGGCGCCTCTCCTCTGTGCAAGCAAGCTCCTGTCGAGCGTGCTGTAACTGCTCCTCCAACCATGGACTGTCTGGATGCTGCTTCTGCAGCCTTTGTAGTGAAGCAATGCCTCGTCTGAGACGCTGCTCCTCCTCTCTCGCTGCAGCCCGTCGAGCCAGAGACTCCTGGAGAAAAAAATTGCTAAGCTGAGCTAGGCCTAAGGCCACTCTGTCTGCAGGTGGAGCCTGGCTGTCCATGCCCTCTGTCCAGAGAGCCTCTAGCCTCTCTTTGAGTGCTGAGTCCAACAAGACCCGCTCTGGGATGCGAAGCATCGTGCTCCCACTCCCTTGCCTGTCTGCCACTGTGAGGATCACTGGTGCATGGTCCGAGAAGGATGTCCCTGCCAGGATGCCCACTGATCCCCCCAAGTCACTGAAGTGGTCACTAGTGTAGAAGCGATCTATGCGCGATAGATTCACTCCTCCCACTCTGCGGTCCGATCTAGAGAAGGCAAGACTCTCTGGAGGCCTCACAAAGCCAGACTGCTGCCATGTATCCGAGACCGTCAAAGTCATACACAACCTCTCCCAAGCTGCTAACTCGACTCCATGCACAGTAGCATGGCTGCCTCCGATCCTGTCAGAAGGGTCCTCCAACATGTTGAAGTCCCCCCCTACACACCAATGGTCAACTTGTGGCAAAGACTCAACAATCTGTGACCAAAACTATGCACGAGCACTCGCCACATTGGGCGCATAGATGTTCAGGAAGCCCACGAGGCCACCCTGAACCTGCATAGTAATCCACTGAGCCCTGCCTGGCACAATAATCCCTCTGCCCACAATGGCCTGCTGCAATGAGTCCGCAATAGTCATACATACCCCACCCTGGATGCCTCCAGGTCCAAAAGCAGCTGACCAAAAGGTTTCATAGCGTCCACGCAAAATCTGACCACATCGCCGAATGCGGCTCTCAGACAAATGGTGCTCCTGGAGCATAAGGAGGTCAATCTCTCCTCCCACAAGGCAACGCTGAAGCTCCTGACGCAATCGGCCCCGCTGTCGCTGAAAGTGGGGCCCACCTAGTCCTTGCACGTTCCACGAGACGATCCTCATGGGGAGCGAGAGAGAACAGATGCTGCCGCAGTAGCAAGACGGGCTATCTTGGAGGCTGGCTTGGATGGGGAGTAATCCGCATCCGAGCGTCCTTTAGATAGGCGAGACTGCAGTGAGTGCCTGGTCCAAGCCCAAGCAGAGCGAGCCATGCGTAAAGCAACCTCCTCTGTCCAGGACTCCTCATGAATGTATACAAAGCAAGGCAAACACTGCGTATTAGCAAAAAAATACACCACAATGTGCCTACATCCTGCTGAGTCTGGGGGTGTCACCGCAAACTTGGCCAGTGGCCACAAAGTTTGCAGCAAATCTGTAACGCCAAGTTCTCCCATGTGGTGAGAGAACTCGAGAACTTGTGTACGCAACCATCCCACCACTGAGTCGAGGGACCACTCAGTCTCGGTCCTACCATAGAGGGGGGAGGAGAAACCAACTGTGGAGTCCAAAGCCTCTGTCCCCCTAGCGGCGAGGAACAGAGCGTGGACCCTGAAGCAGGCTGCCTCATGGTCTGCTGCGGAATCGCCGAGAAAGCGAGTGAACCCGTAATCGAAGAAATCCCAGCGGCGTCGGAGATCAATGCTCGTCAGACCACGAGGGATAGCTGCAAGGGAAGATGTCTGAATCTGCAGAGGGGGCCGCAAGAATGGCTGACCCTCTCTCGCGACTCGTGGCAAAGGCGCTGCCAAGAGATCTCCTAGCCGTCGGCGAGGGACTAGTCTGCTAAGTCGACTGAGGTACTGAAGCAAGAGGAGGGGGAGAAGGAGCTGGGGGGGGGGGGGGGGGGGAGAGCGGGGTGGGGCGACAGAGACAGGGGAGCGAGGTGGGGAGCGGGCGGGAGCAGAGGGCGGGGGAGGGGAGAAGGAGGAGGAGGGGAAATCGGAGGGTGGGGCGGCGGACGAGGGTGAAGCGGAAGTGGAGGCTGGCGTAGGGGGCTCCTCCTGCTCAAGAGGACCAAAGCGATTCCCCGTGGGAACCCACTGCTGTTGAGTAGGCACCTGAGGGCCACTATGAGTGCCAGGCTGTCGCTGTGGCCCCTGGCGTCGACGGCCACGGGCATGTTGCCACCCCTCCTCCGCTGGAGCCCCAGGCTCGGAGGGTGGCTCTGAATCTGTGCGCTGTCGCTGGCTGTGGCTGTGGCTGTGGCTGCGGCCCAGCCTTCGCAGGCTGGGGCTGAGGCCGAGGTGCGGGTCGTGGTCTCCTCCGTGGACAGGCCTTCGCTAGGTGGCCCATCTGTCTGCAAATGAAGCATTGGTTCGGGAGACTCGAGTACTCCACACTCTGTCTAAACCAACCTCCACTCTCCTGAGGCAGAAGGATGACCTTCGGAAGCGTGTGGGTATCTCTGACCAAAACTCGAACTGAAGGGATGCCAGCCGCCTTGGCAGCTACTGATGCTGCCGTACGAGGTGTCTCCAGGACAGTCCCGATAGCGGAGCCAATCTTGGAGAGAAGTGGAAGGTACTCCCTCCGTAAACCCGGAAAGCAGACTGAGATCGGGATGTCTGCGTCCTCTACTAGCACATCCGAAGTCGGGTCAAAACCATGTCGCCACTATCGAAAGTGGGCGCGTGATGCTCGGATGGCCAGTGGACTCATAGCTATGACCTTGGAGGCCATCTCGGAAGTCTCGAACTCAATCTGGTAGTACCCCCGTCCGAGAATCTAGACATCCAAGATCTTACCCACCTCTGCGAGAAGGCGGGCCTGGAGAAGGTCTCGCAGCTCTCCTCTGCTAGGACGGGTGCCGAGAACCTTGCAGATGACAGAAGTCGCCTGCAAGCGTTCTACCTCTGCGGCAAGGCTCGCTTGCTCTGTCGACGAAAGAGCAAGTCGAATGGTGGGCTCAGCGGGGTCGGGCGAGGGGGCTTCAGGCGAGTCCCTCTGTGGCGGAGCTGGAGCCTCCATCTGTGTCTACTGCTGAGTCGAAGAAGCGGGCGGTGAAGAAAATCTGCAAACGAGAACGCCAAGCACTTGTCCGAAGAAGAAGTGCTGCAGAGCCAGGTGCAGAAGACCTTCGGAAGCAAGGAGGATAGGGGGGGGGATGCGGGGACGGGTAAAGCTGTAAGCGAAAGATAAAAGGCTGCGCGGTGGGGGGGGGCAAGGGAGGGAAAAAAGGACAGAGAATGGGGGGCAGCGGGCGGAATTGGGGGCAGCTAGGGGGGCGAGGGCAGCGGTCAGCAGAGGGGAAAGGTGGCGGGCAGGGCTGGGCTAGGGAGGCAACGCAAGGGTGCGGGGGCTTGAGGCAGCGCGAGGGCGAGGGGGCAGGAGGCAGCGCGAGGGCGAGAGGGAGGGGGTGAGAGGCAGAGATGGCGGACAGCAAGGGGGGGGGGGGGGGGGGGGAGGGGGCGTGCAGCAGCAGCAAGCGAGAGTAAGCTTCTCTCCACAATTCAATCACATAGTTTGTCACTATGGACCTTTTTAGATTTCCAAAAAGATAAATGATGTCTCCTTTCCACTGAAGCTGCCCGACACTTGGAGGATTTACAATGCTTTTCTCCTGAAGCCTTTAAAAGGCGATGTGCCCGATGATGGGGAGCCTGATGAGCAACCCTAAGTGGAGGAAAACGAGGAGATACTTGTTCCAGAACAGATTTTGGCACATAAAGAAAGAAAGGTAAAAGTAAAATGATAAGGCGGTTCTTGGAACTATCCCGCATTGGATGCGAAGTGGATGGAGCAGGAGGACTTGGCAGATACTCCTCAGATTGTGAACCTTTACCTTGAAGCTTTTGGTTTAGCATAGCCTATTCTAAATATGAACCCCGAACTCAGCTGGGCGGAATTTGGTGCAGTGGGTATGCACGAGAGGAGAGTCGCTTCGCTCCTTTGTCAACAAATTGCCCCGATTTTTGATACTAAAGTCACTGATGTCTCTTTTGAGTTTTAGGGATACTGTGAGCTGACAGTATCCTGTTGTATGACTTTATGAACCGGAATTCCCGATAATATGATACTGATCTGTTCTTGACTTGTCTAAGTGCAAGAACTAATAGACGAAATGACTGCAACATTTTGGTCTGAAAGATCTCAATAGACGTGATTGCAATATGGATTAGTTAATCGGACATCTATGAGGTCCCGAGTGGATCTAGATTGCGATTGCTAAATACGTTGCCAATTAATCATGGTTTGAGATCCGAATGAATTTTGAATGTGATTTGTCATGTGATGTGACTGTCGATTGGTACATGTGTTAGATGTGTGTTTCTAGTGCGTCGGTACTAACAGTCAGTGTCTGCTAAGACAGTTAATGGCCTCTGTCTGTTTTGCAGGCGTAATCGAGGGCGATTGCAATGCTTTCAAGAGGGGGGTATGTCACAAACTGGTGATGTGGCATGCTGGCTTGGACACGTGGCATGTCTTGGACATGGGACAGTAGAGCACCCACACACACTCCCGGGAAAAGCAGGCCCGCCAAATGCGTCGTCAGGCAGTGTACGGAAATCCCACGATCTACGGCGTGATTTACGGAAGTTGGCTGACTGGCATGTTGTACGGAATTCCGCGTTTTGCGCTGGGGAAAAGCAGCTAAAAATCCTACGCAAAGCTAGCTGAAAATCTTACTCTGAGGAGTTTTTGAGTTCCTTTAATTAACTAAGCAAGGCTTGTGAGTCAAAATTGCTTTATTTTAATGCTTTTTAAAGGGCATCTTTTGGGGCTCTGCTTTTAGCATCCCTTGTAAACCTTTATATACGTGGGTAAGGCTCCCACTCTGCAGAGCATCTGGACGCAAAGTCTGATAGTGAGACCCTCCCACTCCCTTGTACTTTGAGCACAGATTTAATACAAAAAAGAAATACCGAAAGGGGCTCCAGTCTTTGGGGCCAATATCTCTAGGCATGGAACTCCGCCGGGCCGTGTCGAATCAATTGTGAACTGTGAACTGTTTTGAAGTGAATCTTTGCTGTGTTGCGGTAGAATCTTGACTTGGAGTGTCCAAGTTTGTTACATAGTGAACTCCAGGCTCTCTTATATACTTCTGGAAGTGGAGGTCGAACAATGCTAGACTAAACTTGGTGACTCCAATTAAAAATGTCACTTATCAATAGATATAACTTATTAATTAGAGGTGCTTCACATGCTTCAAGCTACCTAGGCTCAATTCTAATGACTAGAGTCCTAACATGAACACTTCCTAGTGCCTACACCTAGCAAATATCGGTAGATGTCCTTGTGCAATCAGAGGGTACGCATCCTAACTAAAGTTCCTTGGCATGCAGGTCCTTTGAGAGGCTCACAAGGTTGCCAGAAGACTTCCTAGGCTGTCCTACCCTAGAAGTAGTACAGCTTGTCCACATGCACATAGGGCTAGCTGTGCATGTGATAATTGAGATTGTGACCCAAGGGTCCCGCCTCATGCCAGTCTACCAAGTGGGCAATACATGGAATGCACCGCTGAGAAAGTGCATCTACCTTAGGTACGGCTGGGCACAACCACAAAACAACCCTCACTCCCTGATCTGCTTGTGGGAGTACGAGCCACAATCGGACAAGATTCTGAAACTCTTAACAAAAAGAGAGAGAAGAGATGACACGAAGTTGCAGAATTTGCTTCGAGATGCACTGCCCCCAAAGTTTGGCACCCCTTTCATTACTTCTTTTTCTATTGATAATCACTGAGTACAACACCGGAGGGAGTGTATCTGCAACCGTGCAATGATCTACCAGATACGTCCCTCAAGGCACACTTATAAAGGGTCTTGAAACGCATGGAGGCCCAAAAACAGGGCGCTCCCAAAAGCTGTGGAAGCAACAAACAGTCTCTCCATAAAGCGTGCCATTGCCTGTTGTTTGTATGGCTTCCATGTGGCAGTTTTGTTAACCGTGGCACAATCTACAGAGAGCTACCACATCATCACTTCTGGCTGCTTTGGTTTATGTTATGCCAATTAGGTCTTGCCCTTTGATTGTCCGGTGCCACGTCATTAAAGTTGTGACACAAGAAAAAGAAAAGCTTAAAAAGATGAGGGGTCTAGAGACGGATCAATATGTGGGCCGGACAGCCTCAGATGGGGAATATATATGGGGGTTGCAAAGGGGGGGGGGGGGGGGTTTGTTCTTGAGGCATTCAGTGCAGCCCTATTGGGCGTTCCTTCTGGGCAGCCTTTGGCTATGGAAGCCTGCAGGCAGCTTTATGGGAGGGGCACACACCTACCCTTGGTAATGCATTGCAGAGGGAACTAGTGACACCTTGAATGCAGCATTACATGGCAGTCCTGGTCTATTTATCTCTCTCGTCTCGATCTCTGTAGCTGCCAAGAAGAGGTGCATCTTGTTCTATCAGGATGCTTGGGGTTGTTTCTGATGTTGAGGTCAAGTCAGAGGTCTCGTGTGAAGGAGCGGATGGCATTAGCAATAGTCTTATAAAAAGACATGAGAGACCTGTCTCATTTGACTCTCGAGTAATTTTTCACATCAAGAATTGTGTAGCAGTTTGTTATCTTCGAAAGCATTATGAATTTCTTGAACTGTTTCATAATTCAATCTCTTTCAAACATGGTACGGATTTTTATGTACTTGAAAACTGATATAGTTCAGTATTACGTACCTTATGTTCTGAACACATATATAGAACACTACATACCTTTCCACCTTGGATTGTGCGACAGCCATGCCGGTGCTTTCTTGCTTGGTAAGGTTGTTATTGACGGAGCTGCCCCCTCCGCATGCTTCAGCCCTCAGGCAGCTCGCGTTTTGCTTGCATCTGGTGGCTCTTGGTCATCATTGGCTTTCCTTTCTATATCCTTGCTATCAGCTTGCCCTGTTTGACTTTCAATGACGCTTCATAGGGGGTGTTCGTCTTTGCTCATTGCATTCTGTGCACCTGGTTTCCTTTGTTCGGTCCCTTGAGGAGGTGGTCCAGCTTCTCTGTCATACATTCTACAAGATGCTTGTGCATTTGGACATGGCTTCAACAGGGGTGGGCTTGTGCGCACCTCCATCTCTGTCAGTTTCTGGTGCTTTTGCTTGGCGGGTATTTTGCCTCGATTTTGGTTTTGTTTTTTTATTTTCTTGCTCATTTTGTTTTTGGATTTGGTTTCATTTGTTTTGATTTGGTTTTGTTTTTCGCTCTGCTTGTATTTTCCTTGCTGCGGGATGTTTGCGTGGTGCAGGGTGTCCGGTGTGGATGAGCGTGGATGATGTGTGTAGTGTTTTGGAGTTTGTACTCTCAAGGCTTGCTTTTGGGTGGGTGTGTGAAGCTTGTCTTGGAGGTATGGATTTCTTTTTCGTCTTGGTTTTTTTTTCTCCTTGTTTTTGTTGTCTTTCCTTGTTTTCGCTGTGTGGTGGGTTGTTAGGGTACACTTGGCTTGGAGCTCCACTTTGTCTACTCGTTTTCTGCTTCTTCTCGCGGAAAACTTCTTTGTTGTCTTCTTAGAGTTAACCTCCCCAGGGTCTTATTTTAGGAGCCACCTTCAGCAGGTAGACTGTCTTCTACAATGGTGGAGACCCTTGGAAGCTCCAGTTTAGAGCTCCTGATGGGTCTACCTCTTGATTTCCTTTAGATCTCTTGGTGATGCTAGTTGCTTCTTATCTATGGTCATTGGCAATGGCTCTTACCTCTTTTTTTTCCTTCTTGGCAAAGGAAGGGGCTGATTTCTATTACTTGAAAAATCTCTCTTAATACCCAAATGGGCCGATTGCTGGGAGGGCTAGTACATCACTGATTACAAAGCAGGCCTCCTCAGCTCCCCGGCTTCAGATGATACTAGTTGCTGGGCTTTTGCCCAACACCGTGCAGCTGCCTTAGCAACGAGTTGCTTACTGATATTACTGGTGTTTTTTTTGTGCCTCAGATTTTGGCAGAGTCCTTTTGGTGGGGAGTGCGTATTTTTCAGAAGCAGTTGTCATCCTCTCTTCCTTAGCTGGCCAGTCACTTTTTAATATCCTTAGGAGGTTTTTCCCCCCGGTCTTTTCCGCTTGGTCAGGTTTTCAGTTTGGCCCATGTGGCTAGTTGTATATGGTTTTGTTTTTTTGAGAGAGAGAGAGAGAGAGAGAGAGAGAGTATGAAATGAAATGAAATGTTATATTAACGTCTTCAAAAGGCCAAAATGACCTATGAAACCAATCTGTTACAAAATGGTGAATCTAATACCATGTATGGTACAAAAGAACTAGATACTACTACTAGAATCCATCCTCATTTGCACTTTGGATATCGAGAGAGTATGTCTTCAATCCTATGTTGTAGTCTCCGTCGATGCTGTGTAGCCCCTCTCCTCAATCGTGGCCGTTTGGATCTCCGTAGCTCCAGTGCTCGGTCGATGAGAGTGCCGGTAGTGGCCGAATGAGTGTGGGCCGAGCTCTGCAATGATGACTGCTCCTCTGGCTGTCCCATATCTAGTGAAAAGAAATCTGTAATTCGTCTCTGGGGCTGTCTCTCTCTATCTCTCCCCAATAAAGTGTCTCTATATCTGTGTAACTCAAGTAGATATAGCCCAAGATATCTCTGTTCCTCATAACTCATGACCCTAGAGAAAGGACCGAAATCCTCTCTGAATAAGCAATGGAAATGGCCCTGTATCTCATAGTACACTATGCAATGACATGTAATGTAGTTCTGTCTTTGGCTCTAACCTGCATAAGCGGCATATCTTGCTGTCTGCTGGTATCCCTGTAAATCTACCAATCTCAATCTCCAGCTCATGTGAGGATGTGCGTATCTGACCAATGGCACACCGCAAACCATGACACATATGTGTGTCCATGTAGTTGGGTCGAATCACAAACCCATCTCCTGTGAGGTGGAGAAGATGCTCTCTATAGAAAGCCATCTTCATGCCCAACTCCTGTGGCGGCTCTATCCATGTCCTCGGACCTTCTGGTACCGAGTTGGATCAGGTCCTGACAAATGAGTCTAGTAATCTCCACCCGTGTAAGAGACATCGAGGGTGCCTGAAGAGAGTACTGGAAAGGGGGCAGCCTGTCCATGGTGAAACCATGCGTCTGAAACCATGATGTCATCTGTGCATACCAGCATGAAGTGTCCCCTTGAAGAGCTAACTGTTAGGTGCAGCAGAATGAATGTTTGAACTTTGCTCAAGATGAGTGCTCCAAACTGTGCTCAAGGTTCCTTTTTGTTCTTATGGAAGGGAGAGCCTTCCGTTCTTAATGAGAGAGTGCAATGATCACAAACAAGTGAATGGACACTATGCGTGCAAGTGTATGAGACTGAGAGATAGAGAGAGAAGAGAAATACGACACCAGAGACGCTATAAAACCCTCTTCCGAAGGCCCCACTCTCGATGGTGAGAGCGGTCTACTTATGATTGCACAAATCTCTACAATGCTTGGACTTGCTGACAATGTTGACGACGATGAGACGGACTGAAATCTGGAAACTCGAAGGGCTGAAATCTGCAAATCTTCTATCTGCTGAATTCTGACACTATGTTGATGACGATGGTACAACGACGACGCGCTGAAAACGCAGATGCTGAAATCTGCGTTTTCCGGGCTGAAACTGTAAACCTTGCGGAAACTGACCGTGCGACGAGGAACTGCTGCGGGAAGGTGAGATCTGCGAGGTTCGGGGGTTCTTCTGCGATGTCTAAAGGCTGAAAACTGAAAATGCTGGTGTTGCTTGAGGTTCCGTCGCGGTAATCTACAAAACGTTGAGGTTGGTCTGCAAATGAAAAACGCTAGGGGCTCAATTCTGTGCTTCTGCAAAAACGCTAGGCTTCTGCTGTGTTTTGTTGTCGCCGGGTTTGTTTGCAATGCAAAACGCTGGGGCTGATCTGCAATGGAGAAAAACGCTGGCTGTTCGTGGCTGAAAACGCTAAGTCTCCTGCCCGGAGGGGGGAGGGGGGAGGGGGGTCTTGTTGAGAAGTTGCATGTTGAGCAAGGTGCTCCTGTTGCCTCTTCTGCCAATTAGTGCTAGTTTAGGTTTGCTTATATACAAACTTACTCGATTTGCCCTACTTACTTTCCAACAAAAGTCACTTAAAAATAATAAGTGAAAAATGTCAAAAATAGGTAAAATAGGCTAAAATCACTGGAAAATTCCCTTGAAGGATTCTGATGGGAATGCTTATGATCATGCTGTGTGCAACGAGAGGATATGCATCTAATCTAAGTGACTAGTCATGCACGGTCTACAAACAGACTCACAAAAGTGCCAGATCACTTCTTATTCTAGACTGACTTGACTGAACTGAACCCTAGTCATGCTGTAGCTTGTCCACGGACACATAGGGTCAAATGTGTCACGTGACACTAACTGTCTGGAAGACTCAAGGGCCAGTCTAGCATATCTGTCTCTAGTAGTATTCCACAAGCTGTGCACAAGGAGACTGATTTGGTAAGCACCTCAATCTCCATAGGAGGAGCAACTAGCTTTGTTCGAATGATAGCGTGGGGTACAAAGGCCTTGACTTTGATCAGTTGAGAGATCGTAGATACCAGGGGCCTCTCCATATGTCTCCAACCATCCCGGCCTACAGAAGGTCTCCATGTCTGCACCCCATACAACATAGCTGAGGCTACTAAGTTATCAAAGAGCCATTACTTTGTCCGAGGTTCGTGGAATTGAACCTGTGAACACATCCTCTCCAAGCCTCCCAAGGCCGCAAAAGCTCCAGTCAGTCTAGTCTCTGCTGCTCTTCCCAAAGAAAACCTCGGCCCAGTGAAGACAACCCCAAGGTAAGTGTATGCATCTGTATACTCTACAATCTGTTGACCATATGTGAAAGTCGGTGCTGATCTCTTGATCCACTGTGGTGTGGTGTTAAACACCATAACCTTGGTTTTACCAAGGTTTACAGACAATCCACTATCCTCTGCAAAACTGCGTAGTGCATCTAAATGTCGTTGCATACCTTCTTGTGAGTAAGATATCAGCACAATATCATCAGCATATAGCAACAATGGGATCCACGTCCCTGCCAGCTGGGCACCCCTGTCACCCTCTCCGTCAAAGTAATTAGACACCTCATCAACATACATACCAAATAGAGTAGGAGACAATGAGCAACCCTGTTTCACCCCAAAGGTGGAGTTAACTAAATCAGATATCCCCTCCGGAGTGCGTACATGTCCCATCATTGATCTGTATAGAGCCATAATCCCCCAAATCAACACTATGGGCATCCCCATCTCTTGCGGTTTGCGCATCAATCGACTTCTCGTTACCATGTCAAATGCTTTGCGGAAATCCGCAAAGCTACAATAAATCCGTCTCCCATGTGACTTGCCCTCCTCAATGATGTGGTTGAGTGTCAGAATATGATCAAGAGTGGAGAAACCCCTCCTGAAACCGGCCTGGCCCTTTGCTCGTACACCCTCAACCTCTGCCCAATTACTCAACTGTTGCTCAAGAATGGATGCATACAACCGTGCCAATGTGTGCCCAACCATAATAGTGCGGTAATTCTTAGGCTCTGTCGGATCACCTGCTTTGAAGATAGACACAAATTGCAATAGCACACAATCTCCAAGTCTCAGGTAACCCCTCACACATGGCACGATTGAACAACACTGAGAGAGAGAGAGAGAAATGAAATGAAATGTTATATTAACGTCTTCAAAAGGCCAAAGTGACCTATGAGACCAGAAAGTTACAATGCGGTGTATCTGATACAAAGTCAGATTAACAAAATAAATTAAACTAGGATAACAAAATATAAATACTGCGGAATCCTAAACTAAGCTGATAGGTGTGAAAGGTGAAAGGCGTGAAATGTGTGAACTAATCAGTACAATGTGTACACAATATGGAAGGGAAGTAGAGATCCATCTTCATCTACACTCTGGATGACGAAAAAGTATGGCGCGAATCCTTTGCTGTAGCCTCCTTCGAAATTGTGTAGCTCCTCTTCTCCATCGGGGTCGTCTAGATCTCCCTAGCTCCAATGCTCGGTCTATGAGAATGCCAGTAGTGTGGGTAGACCTCTCCGCTGTTGACTGCTCCTCTGTCTGTTCTTCTGGGTGTACAATATCTAGTGTAAAGAAATCTGTGATCTATCTCTAGGGTTGTCTCTCTTCAGCTCTCCTCAGTAAGGTTTCTCTATGCCTGTGTAACTCAAGTAGATATAGCCCAAGACATCTCTGATCCTCATAACTCATGACCCTAGATAAAGGCCCAAAACCTTCTCTGAATAGACAATGAAAACGACCTCGTATCTCATAGTACACTGTGCAATGACCTCTGTCTCTGGCTCTAGATGGCATAAGCGGCATATCCTGCTATCTGCTGGTGTCCCTCTGAATCTGCCAGTCTCAATCTCGAGCTGATGTGAGGACGTGCGTATCTGGCCAATGGCACAACGCAAACCATGAGAAAGATGCGTGTCCATATAGCTAGGTCGAATCACAAACCCATCCCTTGTAAGGTGGAGAAGATGCTCTCTATAGAAAGCCAACTTTGTGCCCAACTCCTGTCTCAGCTCTATCCATGTCCTCCTCGTGTCCAGCTGGATCAGATGGTGACGAATGAGTCTATTAATCTCTACCCGCGTCAGAGACCTCAAGGGTGCCTGTAGAGAGTATTGAAAAGGAGGCAACCTGTCCATGGTGAAACCATGTGTCTGAAACCATGATACCATTTGTGCATACCAGCATGATGTATCCCCATTAAGAGCTAATTGTCTGGAGGACTCTAGAGCCACCCTGGCATATCTGTCTCTAGTAGTATCCCAGAGACTGTGTACAAAGGAGATTGATCTGGTAAGCGCCTCAATCTCCATGGGGGGGGGGGGGGGGGGCAGTTAATTCCACTCGAATGATATCATGCGGTACGGAAGCCTTGGCTCTAATCAGCCGAGAGATCATAGATACCAGGGGCTTCTCCATACGCCTCCAACCATCCTGGCCTACAGAAGGTCCCCAAACCTGCACCCCATATAACATAGTAGAGGCAACCAAAGTATCAAAGAGCCATAACTTTGTCCTAGGTTCCTGGAACTGAACCTACGAACACATCCTCTCCATTCCTCCCAGAGCCGCACCAGCTCTAGTTAGTCTAGTCTCTGCTGCTCTTCTCAAAGAAAATCTCGGCCCAGTAAAGACTATCCCCATCTAAGTGTTTGCATCTTTATACTCCACAATCTCCTGGCCATATTTGAAAGTAGGTACTGATCTCCTGACCCATTGCAGTGTGGTGTTAAACACCATAACCTTGGTTTTCCTTAGGTTTACACACAATCCACTATCCTCTGCAAAACTGCGTAGTGCATGTCAATGTCGTTGCATACCTTCTTGTGTCACCCTCTCTGTCAATGTAATCAGACACCTCATCAGCATACATACCAAATAGAGTAGGAGACAATGGGCAGCCCTGTTTCACTCCAATAGTAGAGTGAACTAAATCAGATACCCCTGTCGGAGTGCGTACATGGCCCATCACTGATATGTACAAAGCCATAATCCCCCAAATCACCGCTATGGGCACCCCCATCTCCTGTAGTCTCCGCATCAATCAAGCTCTTGGTACCATGTCAAATGCTTTGCGAAAATCCACAAAGCTACAATAGATCCGTCTCCCATGTGCTCTGCCCTCCTCAATGATGGCCCTGAGTGTCACAATATGATCAAGAGTGCCTCCTGAAGCCGGCGTGACCCTTTGCTCGTACACCCTCGCCCTCTGCCCAATTACTCAAGTGTTGCTCCGGATGCACGATTGAACAACACTGCAGTCTGTGAAAACCTCCATCAGCATATCCTTGGCATGTATAAAGTGCTCCGCTACTAGACCGTCATGATCATATGCCTTCCCGGTCCTCATCCTGTTGATGGCCCTTTGTACCATCTCAATGTAAAGAAAGTGCTCGTAGCTGGGCAACGCTTGGTAGGGTCTGGAAGGGGTTTCTGTCCAGGAAGCATATATAATGACGTCGCATATTGGCCCCACACATCAGGTGAAGTAATCACTGGGGGAGGGGAGTGCTCATGGAAGAGTCGCCATGCCTCTCCTGAGTCCCTACTCAAGAACATCTGATATAAGTCTCGCTCCATCTGAGCTAGGTAAGCTCGCTTCTTCCGTCGCACAAGGCGTCGGAAAGCAATCCGAGACTGTCTGTAAGTGATGACTCCTAAAAGAAGATCCCTCTGGAGCTAGGCTCTCATCTCTCTGCACTCCTCATCATACCAACTATTTTGGGACATGCTCCCAGAATGTCGTCTCTTGCCCGGCTGAGTGTGTGGGTATGCCACTGATGCAGCCCCATGCAGTGTCTCAGTCAGTAGAGTGGTGCACTCCTCAACTGAGAGGCGTGTACCATTTGTGCCAGCTGTGCCTTCCAATAAACGGTCCTAGATCTCCTCTGTATAAACGAAATGATAAATCAGTCTCTGGTGTAAATGTATAGCGGGTGTGTGACCTGCCTCCTGATGTCTGGGTTGTATTATACTGAAATTTAACGGACATTGGAGAGAGAGAGAGAGAGAGAGAGAGAGAGAGAGAGAGAGAGAGAGAGAGATAGTTTTTAACGTCTATGTGAGCCTATGAGACAATTCAAGTATACATGTGTGTATGTCTTCCATCTACCGGAAAAGACAAAACACTCCAAACTGATACGAAATAAAGAGAAAACCTTGGTGTATGATGGGATCTTGGGGGGGGGGGGGGGGATGGAGCTCTAGTACTAGGGATGCGTGCATGTCTATATGCTCAGGGAAGTACAACCATGTAGATGCATCAGCTAGCTAGCTCCATCTTGTGCTAATAGGGGGGTGTAGAATGTGGTACATGGGAGGATTGGGAGCAAGGGCTGCTTGGATGAATGCAGCTGGTGAGTCATCATCTGGGCTTGTCTGTCCTTAGCAGCTGGATGCTCTCGGGTCTGGATCTCCTCGATCTATCTGTGGTGGAGTCGTGGGGCCCGGCATCTGGTAACACACGGATGTGGTCTGGCCCGGCTCCTCTCAACCTGCTGGAGAGTCCCATCCCTCGCTAGTGGATTTGGGAGTGGAGGTGTGGTCCTCGAGAAAAAATCTATAAGCTGTGACTGTCTCCTCCCCACGTGTGACTTTGTATGTGGCCTCAAAAGTGTATCTCTTTGCCTCTGTATCTCTAGCAGGTAGCATCCCAACAATCTCTGATCTCGAGAGTGCATGATCTCGCGGGGGTATTCTGTCCTTTGAATAATGACTCATATGTGCCTCTAATATTTATCATAAGCTCTGCATCTGTAAACAAAATGCCCCTCACTCTCCACCTCCTCTCTGCATACTCGACAGACTCTTCTCTCCCTGGGAATTTCATGAGCTTGCCCCACCTCTATCTCTAGTCTATGTGATGATACTTTGAGCTTACTAATCGCCACCCTGAGCTGTGTGGCATGTAGGTGTCCATGTAGCGTGGTCACTCTATGAACCCATCCTTGAGTATGGTAAGTAAATGATCTCTCTAGTGTGACATCTTCTGCTAAAGGGGAGATGTGATCCAAATCTGTCTAATATATAGCTGCCAGAGATTCTGTCGGATCACTATGTTTCTCTCACTACATGAGAGATGAACCTGGGGTAAGTCGGGGTCATACTGGAACGGTGGCAAGCTCTCAAGATCAAGACCATGTGCTCCGAACCATGCTCTGACTGGGGTGTACCAACGTCTTGCATATCCAGAATCTACTATCTGAGTCTCTGAGAGAGAGAGAGAGAGAGAGAGAGAGAGAGAGAGAGAGAGAGAGAGAGTTGGTTATTAACAGACCTTCCGACTTCATCAAAAAGAAAAGCAGAAAGGCTTCTTCCAAAGTCTGAGCTCTTCCTCGGGGTTGTGAAGACGACATTCAGAGGTGGTCATTGGTTTTAACATTTGTTGCATGCTTATTATGAATGGGAATAATTATGGTTCCTGCTTGAACTGTACAGGCCAGCTTCTTGGGATTGCAGCAACCTGGTTGGTGCAACTGTTGATAGATATCTACTTTTATGTGCGTGCTTTGTATAGGCGAAGAAGAAAGACACAAACAAGCGTAGATTATCAAGTAGAGAAAGAGGAATTGGCATTCCTTTTGCGAAAGACAGTAGGCAATACATTGAAGTGTGGAGCAGCTCTGGCACTTTCATCAGTTGGAGCGGGCATTGGTGTTGTTTTAATGCGTCCGTCCTGGGGGCAACGAATTGGTCTCTCTCTCTCTCTCTCTCTCTCTCTCTCTCTCTGGGTTCTGACAGCTGTGTGATGGCAGGTAATATGGCTGGAGAGTTTGCTGGTGCTGTGGGAATGAGCTATTTGATAGACCGATGGATCATTTTCGGTACGCTTGGAAATCAGGACCTGGATTAGAAAATGCAATTCTTGTTATTAATCCTTCAATTTTGACACTCTCTCTCTCTCTCTCTCTCTCTCTCTCTCTCACACACACACACACACACACACACACGGATGATTGGTGGGAGGGGTGTATTATACAGATTTTATTCCAGTCCGACTGGTAGTATCCTGGTCCTCATGGATATGACTCTCTCTCTCTCTCTCTCTGCCCACCCCACCCCACCCCACCCCCGGGCGGCACGCCTCAGATTGGAAGTGTAAGAGGACAAATTTGAAGCAGCAGATAGTGTCACTTTGTAAGGGAGACATCATGACAATAGAGGGACGTCCATAGGTTAAGGGGACAACCGTTTACGTTTGCTGCACAGCACCTCTTTGCTGTTTAGTATGGGCACAAAATAGCTAGATAATATGACCCTGAGAAGACAAGCACTAGGGAGGAAGCTAATTGCGTCTGGTGTACTCAATTTATCTCTTAAGAGTTGCTTGTTTTTGAATGGGGCCTTTGACAATGGACATATTTCTGGTTCTGGAGGAAAGAGGTGCTACTTTGATTCCGTGATTGATGTTTAGTAAATGTATCAATCATAGACTTACCAAAAATCAAGTAATCTGTTCAATTAGTCGTTGCAGAATTTGCTACCTAACTCCACTTTTGAGTCCTTTTGAAGCTGATGACTTCATTTTCTCTACGACTTGCCCATCGTTCACTTTCGTCATGTTACAACTACTGGTCATCTGTGAAAAGGAATGTGGATACTCACCTATTGTAATGACTTTTTTAACTGTGAACCGATTCAATAGAGAACCTTTGATAATTAACATAATGTGGAAAGCCAGAGATCCCACATCTTGTCTAATCAGTGTATACTCTGTGTTCACAGCGACATTTTTTTAGAGAAGTCATCAATCTTAATGTACGTGTTGTGTGAGAGTTAAATGTAGGAGCTCAGCTTGTAGATTTGAATGCCACTTGAGTATTCAAAGTGTCACATTACACCCCACAAGGGGCCATACCATGGGAATCACTTCCCCAGTGAAGAAGATGATAACAACCATAGAGTGTAGCTTGTTGTCGTGCTGTTTCACTTCCACAATGGAAAAGGCCTAGGGAATACAATATTTGCTTGCTTGAAGTGTACAGATGATTTGTGTAGTGACGGGGCACAATAGTAGGCAAGGGTAAATGGGAATGTATGTCAGATGTGAATTTTGGGGTCAATGGCCTTTTGATGCCTTTGAGCAAGTATGCTCAAAAGTTGCCAATGTGTAGGTTTATCGACTGCTCGAAGTACTCTTCAAACCTATTTTACGGCTCGTTGATCGGGATTTGGACGGGAAAGTATTGTAGTGCTCGTAGTACTCTTCAAGCTTATCTTTATGGCTCGTTGATCGGAACTAAGGCTTTGAGAAGGTTTTAGCTTTATAACTTTCCATTGAATGGAGGGTGTTGAAAAAGGCTCTCAAAGGCTTGTAAAAACACTTGAAAGTTTTTACATCTCAACTTTTGGTCGTCATAGCAAATTCAAACAAAGGCTTTGAGCAACAATCAAGCTCCAAAAGGGATCAAAGAAGCTTCAAAGCATTTATTTTTTTTAAATTCTCTCCAAAAAACTTGTAATTGAAAGCTAAAATTTTTGCATCCAAGGCACTATGTTTGTGATGAATGCAATTGTTCTCGTATATGGGAACGATTTGATATTGTGCTACTGTGGAGGTGGACAATGTCCTTGAAGAATCGTAAGTGGTAAGACAGCTCCTCCTAGCACCATGAGAGAAAAGAGAAATCCACTTAACCTAATCTTGCATCTAGTTTTCCATTTCGAAGCAGTACATCTAGTCTTTTATCCAATAAAGGCACCAAAAAATGCTACGAATGTAGAAAGCTCGAACATTCAGCAAAGGATTGATGGAGATTCAAATAGTGTACACATTGTGGAAAGATGGGGCATCCCTCTTCCAAGTGTCGAAGCAGTAGCAACATCCAGAGTGCACAATGGAAGAGATGGATATGAAGCCAATGCCCCGTGGCTTGGTAGTGACAATGATATCTTGCAGGCAAAATATGGGTGAACCTCAACTTCATTTTACAAAGCCATTGTTGAGGATAACTTTTTGTGTGTGGATAGTTTGGTCTTAAGAGACTCGTGGTTAGAGGGTGGGAGTGTTTGGCCTTTGTGGCACCATAGTCCATTGAGTCATCGTAACCTTCGTGGTCTGGGATTTATGGCATAACCTTTGTGGTCTAACGGTTTAGAACACTTGGCATGGTGAGTTTCACAAGAGTCCAAAAGCTATTCTCGATCACCCTAGCTTTTCCCATTATGTGGAGTCAACCTTTCCCTTTGGGAGTTGCCCTTTGCCCCTTGGAAAGATGCTTTTGTGACCCTTGAGAAGCACCCAGCCACTTGCAACTACTATGTAAGTAGCCGTTCCTTGTACACTTTAAGCAGCATGTTAGTTCTTCATCAATCAAGTTATCATTTGAGTCTCTCTCTCTCTCTCTCTCTCTCTCTCTCTCTCTCTCTCTCGTATGCATTGAGTAACTAGTGTGCTTAATTAATTATGCTAACATGAATGCTATGCGTGCTAATCCACCCTAGTCCTTTTAGCTCTGGCGGAACTAGTGGCTCTATAAGAAAATACCCACTCGGGGGGCCTCTACATGGGTGATTAGTTTCAAATTTTTAGGATTTTGGTGGGACAAATCCAATTATGTGCGATTTTAAGTTGATGCTTAATGACTTTTACGATTTTTGAGCTCTATTGGACAAAAATATGCAATGCAATTGTGTAAAATTTTGAGAATTAGCAGCCGAAGTTGAAGATTAAACTGTAGATGATAAGTTCTTGTTTTTGAGCTAAATGTTATCTTAATGAATAGCTTTCACATGGTTTTTGGCTTCAAGTGTGGAGGAATTTTATCTTCAATCTTTAACTTCTTAATTTTTTAGCTAAATTTTATCTTAATGAATAGTTGTTATGTGGTTTTTGGCTTCAAGTGTGGAGGAATTTTATCTTCAATCTTCAACTTCTTAATTTTTGAGCTAAATTTTATCTTAATGAATAGCTTTTACGTGGTTTTTGGATTCAAGTGTGGAGGAATTTCCACTTAGCAAGCTAAAGTTTTGGAGCTCTAAGTGTGGATCAATGGATTGAAACCACGACGAGTTTTACAAGCTAACATTTTTGCGAGAGAAGGACCTGTGCCCAAAAGAATATATGTCTTAGAGTATTTGGTGGAGGATTTTGTAGGGAGAAGTATGTAGTCAAGAAAAGAGGTGAATCTTTGTGGTGTTGCCGTGTGTTAGAAGGTAAGATGCCACGTGTGCAACTTGGGGGCATATGTGGGGTATATATAAAGCTTTTCATTCTCACTTAGGTAACACAAGAAGGGCTCCTTCCCCTTGAAAGGAGCTCCCCCATGGCGAGCTACAGTAGATGGCTCCATCTCTCCCACGCATGTGCTTGTGGCCTTGTTCGACGACGCATGGTGGCACGGATGACAGTGGGCAGATAGTGGGTGGAAACTCTAGCGCAGTACTGGGGGTGCCTCTATAAGAATATGTTTGTACGACGCCGGCGTTGTTACGGCCTCTCCTATGCCTTGAAGAAGAAAGTTAAGTTCGAAAAATAGAAGGCCCGTGACATGGCATGCAAGAATAGAGGGAAGAAATGACATAAAGGGGGACACACTTTTTTAATGCTTGGTGAGAAGTGTGAAGGAGGAGGAGGGGATAAGGGATTCTCTCTCTCTCTCTCTCTCTCTCTCTCTCTCTCTCTCTCTCTCTCTCTCTCTCTCTCTCTATGTGCTTGAGGGAGGATGCCCATCTTTTTCTCTCTCGATCTCGTATATACGGTCTCCTATTGAAAAACGCTTTAGGAAACAAAGGTCTGGATCTCCTTAAGGAAGTAAAGGAGGGGCTCAAAGGGAAACTTGGTCTTGGGAGAAGGCAAAGGAGGGGTCAAGCTTGGAGGGGATTCTATCCCTCAAGATTTGTCACGGTGTGCGCTTCTTTTTGAAGAACCACAAGGAAGCTGAAGAAGACCAGGCGAATCTTGAAGCAAGGGGAAATGTCAAGGAGTAGGAAGAGGAAGAGTACACCGTCTCTTGCGCTCTCCGTTGTCATTAGCATTACTTCTCTCTTTGGCTTTCAATCACGAAGAAGAGAAGGGGAGCATAGTGCCTTGTTTACGGCTAACATTTATAATTGGATTCTAAACTCATTTAGCAATACAAATTTTGATTCCAAAATTGTCAATTGTGTGTGAAGTTTGTCAGTTGTACATATTATCTCTCTCTTTTCCCGTAGCCAAAGATCCTGTGCCTTCTCGACTCACTTCCCGAACTCATCCCCCTGAAACTGGCAGCCTTGAGCCCTCAAAAACCTTGGGGATACATCACAAAGGCCCAACCAACTGAGGCACACTCTTTGGGTTGTCATTGATGGAATGAAATAGTGGCCACTAATGAAGCTGGCCTAACTTCCCAAGGAATCTTCCGAAATGTTTTCGAACATAATATGCAAAAGACGAATCCGGATTGTGAGTAGAATGAAATATCCCTTAGACTCTTACGTGGTTTGGTTGTCAACATCTATTATGCTCTTTAGTTTTTAGTTATTTGTCATTTGTCTACGTTAGTTCATCGTTCTTGATACTGCTAGTACCCAATGTTCACCAAAAACTTTTTAAGCAACCAATGGAAAAAAGGAAAGCATTGGAAATCTCTCGGTTTTTAGTGAAAATTTTCAAGGTTTGTATCATTTTTTACATTAAAATCCTCTAACTTTAGTCAATTTT
This sequence comes from Adiantum capillus-veneris, assembly GCF_014529385.1. NCBI lineage: Eukaryota > Viridiplantae > Streptophyta > Polypodiopsida > Polypodiales > Pteridaceae > Adiantum > Adiantum capillus-veneris. The sequence continues at coordinate 141,876,021 of NC_140934.1, forward strand.
AATCAAGTTGCCCCTCCAAACTTCTCGAGAATTGTCATTTTCTGTCGTTTACAAAGACACTAAAGGTGGGTTTTTGTGAACATTGCCACTACCAATTTCTAATGGTTATTAAATTATGCTTGACTGGAGCCTAAAATATGATGTTAGACTACCTACAAGAATTGATCCACCATGTAGTTCTACATATGGTGAAAGCCAATTGGTGAAAGCCAAGGATAAACTTAACATAAATTTTGCACTTATTATTCTGGAATTTGGTACACCCTATCTAATCAAAATTACAATCATAGTGATATTGAAAGAGTTTAGGATAGCACCCCCTAGTACCTTATTAAGTTTGCCCTTGTACAAGTTTCTTGATTTCTTAATTGAGGATTTTTAGCATTACTTGCTTACCATGCATAGTAGTTAGCTTCATTGTATATGAACTTCTTGCAGCTTGTACATAGGTGCTTGCCTTTGTTTTTGACATTGCTTGCTTGCCATGAATAGTAATATCCAAACTTGTTTTAGCTTGTATACAGGTGCCTATCTTTGTCTTGAAATTGTTTTTCTAAATAACTTTGGAGTCTGTATATTATGACCTTCATTTGGGAATGATCATTATTCACAATTACTATCTATGGAGATAGAAGTCACCATGTACTTTTCACTTGTAGTCTTTGTCCCTCTCTAGTAGTCGACGTATTTAATGCGGCTTCAAGTATTTTTATAGTGTCCTATAGTCCTCTAGAAAACAACCTGCAAGTAAAAATATCCCAAGATTTGACAAGGTGCGATGTGTCTTTCAAAATGGACAATTGTTTTATGCTTCCATACCTATTAGCCTGAGACAATTGATGACGTAATGTTCACAAGAAAAATTGTCTTTCAATGACCCATTTGAATAACAAAGACCTTGTTGAGCTCATTCCATGCAATCTTCACATTAAAATTCTAGTGATTCGAGTCAATTTATTATGCGGTTGCTTGACCAAGGATGACATCTTGTCTATTCTTGATGCACTAGAAGCTAGCGATTTGAGTTACGCCAGCTTCATTATTGACCACTATTTCATTTCATCATAGCCAGTTTGATAACTTCTATTGGTATTCAATATGCTTGTGATGAAGTTAGCATTGACATTAGAGGCCACCACAGGATACATTCATTGCTAAAGGATGCATTGCAACGTGAGGTTATCACAGAGAATCTATTTCTAGTCCAGTGTAAAGTTACGATCACGAAAAAGGTCTCAAATGACGATGTTATGTTGCACATTAGTGGATATTTTCTCATTGAGGATTTAATGCCAACGCCATCCACCTCCAAGAATTTTGCAACTAAGAAACAACCACATCATCAAAGAGGAGGGACTAATCCAAATGCCGATGACCCTTTGTATGCTAACAAAAAAATTAACAATATTTTTGTGGATTTGAAAAGGTTGTAGCAATGCATGGGAAATATTAGTTTAAAGTGAAAGTTTGTATACTTTCGTAGTGCTTGGAGAGAGATTGAGTCTTGTATTAAGGTGGATGAAGCTCAAATTGTTAAGTGGTGTTGATAAAAGCGAATAAGTATAACGCTCATGAACAAAGCCATGTTCTATGAAAATCATTCAGTTTTTATGGTAGAAGGTCATAATCTTACATTTAGTGTTCAATCAGAGAGGGATATTTGGTGGTTAGGTGTATTTGAAGTATCTCATGAAAGATATGATGTCTTCGCATGAGTTTTTGAAAAGATACCCTGGATCACGAATGCCATTAAAGGGCAAATAGCAAACGAGAGGTTGAAAGTGCAAGGACAAGGAGACTTTGAAGTTGATTGACTTCTAGGTGGTGACTTGAAAACCATAAAGTGTATGTTAAGGTGCAAACAAGGCGCAAATACCCTCTTGCATTGTCAATTGTGTACTAAAGGTTAAAAATCCCTTTAAAATCTCAAAGGTGGTTCAAAAAAAAAACATTAGAGCAGCAACAATTGAGGAAGACTTGCTCATGGCTGAATTGCATGGACTACTACTTAATTGTTATGTTGACCGGAACTTGATCATTCTTCGAAAGATAGCTCTTCGAATCTCATTATTTCATTTCCTTTACACAATGTACACTTTTGTACACTCCATGCATTCATGCGTGTGTTTGAACATTTGCTTATGCTTTCACAATGAAACTTGTTGAGCATTCAATGGTGTTGTTGAAGGAGATAAAAGGATTACTAAATTGTGTTGTTTGTCAAAAGGGACACGTCTTTTTATTAGTGGACAATAGTAGAGACAACACTTGGGAGCTAGTTCAAAGGAGTGGTGATAAAGCTCAACGTTTCTTTCAAAAAGTATAGAGGGCACCCATAGCCAATGGTGGTGCTGGAAAAAAATAGAGACGATGGGATTTATGGAGAGATTTGTGTGGTTGTACAATTGACAAAGATACAAATGTGGATGTTGCGAACAAATGTAAACTTGTCTGGGCATCTTTGGAAAAGGTTGTGCAATGAATGAATCTTTGAGCACTATTCCAAAGCAACGAGAAGAATTTAAAGAAGCACTATGTAAATTCACTGGGGCCGTTGTAAATTCATGGTATATAAATCACTACATGGTTTTTTTTTTTCGTTGTTTTAGGTCTTTAAAAGAGTTTATTATCTTGATGATGTCCGCTTGGCATGAGTGCAACATATATTGTTTGCACACACTGCATACTTCATGGACACATATGGATTGCTTGATGTGTGGAGCACTCAAGGAATGGAGAAATCTCATTACGGTGCAAAGGGAGTCTATTTTAAGAATATCCATCATGGTGGTGGCTACCCACCGTCTAGTTATCTTGCCGAGATATTCGAATGGTTCAAAGGCTACAGCCTATACTTTCTTTACATCAGTAAAACACGACAACAAAGACCGCATCGACATCGACAACCAAGTCATGTCAGGGACGACATGAACGCGGAGGGGGGGAGTGTTGACGGCTGGGTCAACAACACGACATAACTCAACAAAGCCTTATTCTCTGAGAGTTATGGAATGATGAGGATTATGGTCATAAACATCATTTGTAATAAGTAGATAGTCTAGTAGCAGAAGTCGGGGTGCAATGGCACTTCCATATTGTAAATACCAAGTCATTCGACCCCTCAAACTCTATTTTAGGTTTAACCTAAGGTGACCTTAGTATATAAGGTACCTAGTTCACATTTGTAAGATAATCATAATAAAGTTTTAGCGCTGCCGTCTACTGTGTGTGTGAGAGAAAGAGAGAGAGCTTGAGCTTCATCCTGGCGCTACTTCCCGCTTGTTCATCACATTGTAGATCCGGCTGCACCATTGTTGTAGCCTCAGTAAGAGCTACACAACAACACCAAGCATTCCTCGCGGAACGGAGCGAATGTGCTCGTGCATCTACTACGAGCTATTTGTGGCTGTAAGTATATCAAACAATGTCTGTTTTCTGCGTGCAAGTAGTCGTTAGAATCGTAGCGACATAAGCTACGCGTAGGTACTCATAGATTTTAGTTTCAGGCACTTCCAAAATTTGGCTGTCTTTATATGCGTTTTCCGCAGATGGGTTTACAGCTAGGGTTATGGGTGTAGAGGCTTTGGGACAGGTGTATCCTAGTGAGGGGATGGTGTTCCTTAAGTTTTGTACGATTCTGGTATAATTTGATGAGTTTTCCTTCCGTTTGTGTGCATATGGGTAGGTGGTGTAGTTGAGAGCAGTGAGACTCTAGATTGTGGTTTAGTTGGCCTTCCAAAGTGTTGTATGTGTAGGATGGCCTCAGCCTGACAAGCTAAAGAGATTTCCTATGTGTGCCTATCGTGTCATCTGTGTCCTCGATTGACATTATGTTGATCTAGATTGTGTTACATGCACTTTATGGGTGGTGTGATACGCTCCCCCAACATCTTGTTAACCTTGTAGGCTCGCTTGGCTATTTGTAGATAAGGCCTTGCCCTTCTCAGCAAAGCTGCAAACCAATTGCACTACTATAGCACTTTCCACCGCAACCCTCATTAGCATGGCCATCAACAAAGTACTACATGCCTTTTTTACTGCATATCCATCTCCACAAGCTTTGGCACTTCAACCTACTCTTCTTTCTCATTGTCGATCACCATACTATCAGACACACAATAAGGTAGCTTTACCTTGCCAACACAGGTTCATCAGAACCTGTCTCCTCGCCATAGGGCATGGACCATCCTCTCTATCCTCCTGGCTTGTCTCCCAAAAATGCAAGCTTGTATCTTCACCATCATCAGCACTGTATGTTGAATCCAAGTAAAAGGAACCATGATTCAAGCAAAAAGAATCACTAATACAAGGAAAGAAAGAAAGGATTTTGTGGAAGTGTAAAACTGAGTCTTCACCATTTCAATTCCATCGCACCCAATATTGGAATTAGAGCTTTGAAGATTTTTCATTAATCCGCTAATCCCCAAAAAATAGAATTCTCTCGTGTTTTCGGTTGTGTTGGCAGCCCTTCAATGTATACTCCTCCCACTCTTGGAACAGCAGGCATATCATTGCGTGTAGAGATGTGCGCCTTGAGCATCGATAAATAACAGTCAATTGTATACCGGGTGTTGCATGCGGGGTGTGCCAACGAGGGAGTAGATTTGTCTGTGGTCTTCCTTGAACCAAGAGGACAAATTCTTGCATGGTCAAAAATCGTAGCAATATGGAGACCTCCACCAATCAAGAAGGCGAGCAAGTCCCACCTACGGATATTCCCATGAGCCCTCCCCCTGCCTGTCCCTCTTTGCCACTAAATCCCATGGATGCTATGATGCGCATGATGATGGAGATGATGATGCGGCAAGACGAAGCCCGACGACAAGAGCGTTTGGAAGCGGAGGAGGCATGTCGATTAAAGCGTTTGATGTGTCGCAGTTAACATGTTGTATGCTAACCTCTGATGTTGTATGCTAACCATGTGTCGCAGTTAGGTGGACAGTTGCGTAAATAGGATGAGGAAAGGTTAGAGGCTTTTATCTTTGGATTGGACTACTTGATCAATTTTGATGTGAAAGTCGAGGATCCAAAGACATTGCAAGACGCTATATGCTTGGCTCAAGTCCAAGAGATGAAGCACAACAAGGGTAAGCTCAAGACAACCTCAAGTAATGGGAACTCTTTCTCTCATGACTCATCTAAGGACAAGAATTCTAATGGGAATGGTAACTATAAAAAGAACTCTTCCAGTTCTTCTTCTCAATCCAATTCTCCATCTTTTTAATCTAAGGGCAATAAATTTACAGATAAGGGTAAAGAAAAATCTGATAAGTCTCAACTCACGCCTGATGAAAAGATTGTTCAAGAAGTTTTCGGTGGTCATTAAATAGAGAAGAACAAGCATTGAATGCAAAAGAACGTAAGTGCTTCCATTTTTCATTTGTAGGTCACATGAAAAAGAAATATCCTAAGAAAGAATCAAAAAAGGAAAACTTTACTGCGTCAACTTACCCCTCAAGTGAATGTGGTAGAGCAATTGGCTAAGCACGAGGGAACTTTCAAAGAGTATGAACTTAAAAAATGTTATGGACACAAAGAGTTTTTGTTATTTGATTTTGAAAGTTCTCATGATGTCATAAATGAAACTCTTGTGAAACGTGCACATCTTCAAGCTTCTCTTATCCCTAGCCTCCGGTGCAAGAATTTTCTGAAGGCATGGACGTTTTGATCTCTCAAGAAGTTAATGACATCAAGTTAATCATCCAACAAACTCAACTTATTTGTCATTTTGGTAGTCTCTAAACTTGCAAGGTGTGATATCATTTTGGGCATTAAATGGCTTCGCATGTTTAAACCCATTATCGATTGGGAGAAGTTTACGCTTTTCATCAATGATGATAATGTGTTACAGCCAGTCCTCATTCAAGGAGAGAGCTACATTCCCTCTCATTTCTCCTATCCAGGCTATACGAAAGCAATAGCCATGAAACTTTGCAGGGCAAGGTAGGATACATTACCTACTCCTGCAAAGTTTCATGGACATCGCTACCATCTTGTCAGTCTAGGGTTGTGCAAAAGAAAATTTTCTTCGATAGGACTTGTTGAAGATGCTATGGCAGAAAATTAGCGTTTGTGCTCTCCTTTACAAGCAAGACGGTAATCGATGTCCATGAAAGTTTACAAGGGTAGGTAATGCACCCTACTCCCCATCCCTACAAAGTATCATTGCCATTGCTTATCGTCTTGCTAGTCTAGGACAGTCTAAACACAAAAAAAAATCCATAGGACCCTCAGCAAGCCCTATGGTAAGAAATTTAAGATTGTGTACCTCCATATCAACGAGATGGTAACGGATGGCCATGAAACTTTTCAAGGGTGGGTAATGCATCCTACTCCCTATCTCTGCAAAGTTTCATGGGTATTGCTTATTATAACGTCGGTTTGGAACTGTGCAAACGCCAATTTTTTGTATAGGCTCCTGAACAAACCCTATGGTAAGACATTGACAATTGTGTAGTCCCATATCGGAAAAGATGGCCCTTCTTGTGCATAAATGGTGGGAACAACCCATGACTGCTCTTCTCCTCCCAACCACTCTCTATTTAGCCCTTGGCCTAGAGAACCCTAAAGTACATGCTTAACCTAGAGCCTTGCCCCACTATCCTACTATTTCCCTTATAGAGTGTGTGTGTGTGTGTGTGTGTGTGTGAGAGAGAGAGAGAGAGAGAGAGAGGGGCCCACCTACGATTGCATGTGTATACATGCATCATTGTCAGAGCTCAATCTCACTTTAGACCTTGTTGCGTTATTGATGTGAGCCATAATCTTCTAGAAAAGGTCCATCTTCATGTCCTGTGTGCGCACATATCCATGCTTGGACACATGCATTTACATCTGTTTACAATGTGTGCAAGTGTGTGCACATGCTTTTTCTTGTACTTTCAATTTTTCATGTGAACGATATAGCTTTTGGCCGAATTTTGGCTTTATATATAGTCACTTAAACAAGTGATGAAATCACGAGGCCGCCTCCAAGCAAACATACCTCAAGAAAAAATGTGGCTATTTGTATAAACACTTGCAAGCACATCCCCATGTAAATACTTCATGTTAACCTTCCTAAAGAGGGATAATAAGTACGCTACTAGATGTCAACATCAAATTTCTTCTCTCTCTCTCTCTCTCTCTCCACTTCTCAACTATAGTTTTTCTACTACCATGCCTGCATTTCTTGCTTTATAGCTATTATGTTAAGCACCATGGCTATGAGCAAATGCATGTGGGAGCCACAATGCCAATGGGGATGATGGAGAGAGTAGTATCGCCAATGACAAAGTGGGTGGTAACAATGATTGATAGCTTCACCTGATCATAATTTTCAATGAGACATATAATAGTATTTTCCAAAACTATGTTTACATGAAAGGTAACCACAATAAGAGAGAGAGAGAGAGAGAGAGAGAGAGAGTCTATGCAAGAGGAAGGGCATAAAGCTATTGGTATATGCCATAGCTTTTTGTGGATCACACAAGTTTGGTAGTAAAGTTGCATAATTACTACAACCTCCAACAAGATCACTTAATGGATTGGTAAACACAGGTATGCATAATCAACATTACCAAAGGAACCTTGCCACCAACAAGCTCAAATGGCGTGTAAGGGCTTTGAGTTGCTCGTTGTGGAAACGCCATCGATAGCCTCCCTACATCCTTCGACTCTATCAATTCCAGTTGCTACTATCATGATAGATGCTAGAAAAAGAGTCACCTTGACTCTGTCAATATTCATATGGAGACCGACGGTAGCATCAACTGTTGAAGAATATCTATGCAAAACAATCACAATGTTTGCTAGAGTTCCTGCCTACATCGAACTCCTACACTTCCTTGATGTAGCATATTGCAACATTGAGCTCACATCTGAGAGAGAGAGAGAGAGAGAGAGAGAGAGAGAGAGAGAGAGAGGAGCATGAATTTTCATGGTTCTTTCCTCTACACTCGGAAATCAAGCCATCCACATACTTGACACAACTATCCATATGACACCCTATGTAGAACACACAAAGACACAACCCCCACCCGGAGCTATGCCTCATAGAAGCTTAAAAGCTCTCTTTGCTTGAAACAAAAGAGAGATACAGCTTTCACAAGCAACAATGAGCTCACCACAATGTCACTGCATATGCAGGTTAAATAGCAAGCATATGCAAGAGCTGATGCACATGCCCAAAGTGTACACGGGGTGTCAAGTAGTAAGTGCATCAACCGCATGCACATCCAAATACTCGAAGTGTACACGGGGTGTCAAGTAGTAAGTGCATCAACCGCATGCACATCCAAATACTCTAATGTGAAATTTATGTAAATACCCATTTTTTAATATTGTGGTAATATGTGTGCCTCCAATTTTTACAGAGTGCTTGAAAAGAGTAAAAATAGTGTCCTTAAATACAAGCCCAACCAAATATCCATCACAATCTACAAGAAGTAAGAATCTAAATAGCATTCTTTTGTAAAAGAATTGCCATTCTCACCCATAGGGATGCCTAGAGCATCATCACTATGTCAAAATCTTGAGCTCCATCAACAATATATCAACAGCATCGCAAATAGGATAGGCCTACAAAAGACACAAAAACAATTGACAGCTTGATTGTGAGCATAAAGACAAATGAGTAATGGAGTATCATATAAACGTCTAACAAGTAAATTTAGTGTTACTTGCAGCACTTAAAACCTGATATCATTCTTTATGAAATCCAATAAGGAAATAAATCTCAATTGCAAATAAATATCATATATACCTAGATGGATCCAAGATAAGCCCAGATACACCATTAAAGGAAAGTGCAAGGTATAGACCCAAGGTAGGCACCCCCAAAGACAATATAACCATCATTTCCATCATGTATAGTACTGACTAAATACCACGACATCCCCACTAACGTCATCAATACACAATCGTAGGTGTAGAACTATGTACTAACATCATATGCTTCCAAACACACACACACATGAGCACACATCAACACAAAGCTCAACTTATTGAGTTTTTGTCAAGACTCCAGAGATCAAGGACAGACTCATCTACAACGAAGCCTAGCACTAAAAGAAGCATTAAATCGAAAAAATTGGTACAAATTCGAGGTAGTTGATAGGGCATACGCACCACAAAAGATAGAAAGAATGAGCCCTTATAGCATTTTGTGTCTCTCAAAAGTGTTTGCTTAAGTGGCTCCATCTAATTTGTTTCATGTTTAAAGTTTAAAGTAAAGCCACACTAGCTCTTGCCTTACATTGACACAATTTGCAATGAGCATGATCATTTAGTATCTCTACATGTATATCAATATCCATGATGAAGATTTTCACAGAACCTCTGAAATGGCATTTCAAACCATGGATCGAAGCCTCTTGGAACCTTTGAAATCCATTCCGAAACATCCAATTTCCAAATTTCATGCGTCATCAAATTAACCATTTTATTGCCATGTAATTTGATGAAAATAAATAAAGAATTGTGGAGCATGCAATAACTATTACAGTTTTGGAGGTCATTTCCTAGGCTTCCCTATCAAGATTTTGTGAGCAAGGGCTTCTTTGTGGCTGCATCTGGCCTTGTGAGGCTTCTGAAGATACAGTTTTTGACCAGCCGGACATTTATTTTTTGTCCATTTTCCAAGTTTTTCGAGTTTTCCTATTTTATGGTTCGTCAAGTTTTGGATGTGAGTGAGGCATTTCAATTAGACCCTTATGTAGGGAAAGGGGATGCCCCTCATTTTGGTAGTATTCTAGAGCCTTGTACTATCTTGTTTACTAAGTTTGTGGCCGAAAGGCTTGTGCCACTCCCTCTCTTCATTTTGTGTATGAAAAAGATCTCTTGGGATGCTCAAAGCCCATCACCCAAAGGATGTACAAGACGGGCGTACAATGTGGAGGCTATGTATACATCAATGTGGCTTCTATGAAGAACGTAAAATGAACCGCTGTGGTTGTGCATAGTGTCGTGTGATACGACCATTGCTTAGACCGAAAAAGACTGAAGATCTCACCCATGTCCCAAGAAAGGAATATCGACACTGCTCCACTACCTTGGAGGAACCCATTGACGTCTCCCACTAGCTACGAAGAGTATGTAGTAGCTAGGTCCAAATAGTCAAGTGGTGGATGGAGGGGAAAACTGTGGGCCCACCATGTGAGCACAGTGAGCATTCCACATGGACCAGAGACTCGAGAGTGATGCTACAAATCGTAGTAAAATCGCCGTGCCTCTGGGAAAGGTCCATAGGATGACCTATATCTGGGATCATCTATAGAGTGCCACTTCTCTCTCTAGAATTTTTCTCTGCACTTCTCTTCTCTCTCCTCTACTTCTACACCTACTCGTGAATGATTTTGACACGGTATGAAAGGCTAGAGCCTAGGCCTGATAACACCTAGCGGATCCGAAGCACAAGGAGGGGGGGTTGTAGACTGCATTTTTCAATCAGCAAGAGGGCAAGTTGCAGGTGCACTGGCTATCTTCTGACATGTGTAGACCTTACCCAATGGTCCATGTTTTGTGGCAATGGACCTACATCCTCAAGAATGTGCACACCGTCATAAAGTAGCTGACTTTCAGCATTTCCTTGCTATTGTAATCTATTTTCAGCATGTTCTTCGTCGTGTCCTACCCCATCCTGTGCATCTATTGGCTATCATGATCTTCTGGCAGTAGCACAACGGGTTGCTGCTCATTTTCAACATCAATAGGAACAAAATCTTCAGCTAATGGTTGATTAATGGCTAGTTGTTCATGCTAAAATTTGACCTTCTTTTTGTCAAGATCACCTTGTGTAGCATTGTTCAGCAACTTTGCCTCATTTAACACTACATTTCTGCTGCGTACTATCTTCGTGTTTCTGAGGTAACCAAAATGTATAACCCATCTCTCCCTCATCTCCATATCTCATGCAGATGCCCTTGATGGATTTCATGGCAAGTTTGGTCCACAGTTCTACAGGTACATGCACAAAGGCATCACAGCCAAAGACACGCAAATGGTCATATGAAGCAGGTTTGCCATACCAAACCTCTTCAACGATGCCATTCTTCAAAGCACGATTCGGAGAGCGATTGTACACATGAACTGTAGTTTAAAAGCCTCCCCCTAAAACTCCTATGGGAGATTAACTGTGGACAGCATGCATCCTCTCACAAAGTGTGTGATTATATTGTTCAGCCACACCATTTGATGCATTGTTATAAGGAGCCGTCAACTCTCCCTTAATGCGATGCATCTCAGAAAACTTGTTGAACTCATTAGAGACATACTCTCCCATTATCCGTTCTAATTGCTTTCAATATAAGTACTTTCTGTGTGGTAACAAAAGCATAAAACCGTTTGAAAGCATCCAACACTTCATTTTTGCTCTTTAACACATACACCCATGACTTTTTACTAAAATCATCAATGAAAGTAGCAAAGTACCGTGCACCCCTATATGAACTAACAGACATAGTTCATTTGGCAGAGTGTACCAAATCAAGAGCATTAGACTTCTTAGCGACGCCAGAGTAAGAAGAAGACTTCGCATGTTTTCCATACATACAATCATTACAAAAGTTGAGACAAGGGCCTTTTACATCAAATCTCCCTAAAAAAGCGAGAATCTGAAGGCTTTTCTAGCTCGTACAACCAAGTCTTTTCTGGCAAAGCTGCATTTGAGAATGGACTTCCGCTACAACCAAAAACTTGCCAAGTAATGCTTTGCAATACAGATAATATAAATTTCTCTTCTTGCCTTTCACAATCAGTACAGAACCCTCGTGTACTTTTCAAGACCCACCAACGCATCAATTTTGCCAAAATTCAAAAATTTGAACAAAATTCCCAAAATTTCTTGCGCTAATTTTGTCGAAATCCACAATTTTAACAAAAGCCCCAAATTTTCTCTGACGAATCTGTCCCAATTGCATTAGTACATGATCCCATAAGGAAAATATGAGCAAATTTTGCAGAAGCCCCAATTTTTCAAGCTCAGTCGTGCACAAATGTCAATGAAATTGACTTAGCCGAGTGAAATTTCACTTGTACATGAAAAGCCCCAAATTTTTTGAAGCTTTTATGCACGAACCCTGCAATTTTTGACGCAGATTCTGCTGTTATGGAAGAACAACAGTGAGGCTGAATTTCAAGATTGAGTAGGGTTCTGACTTGTCCTACGTGAGAAGAGTTGAGCTACTGTGACCGGAGAAACCAGCTGATGTGTGAATGGAAGTGTGCGAGACTAGGCTCTAATACCAGTTTGATGGGTGCGCAAGACGTAGGAAGGAGAGAGAGAGAGAGAGAGGGGGGGGGGGGGGGGGGGGGGAATGAATGTATTTTATATTCTAAAGGTACAATGTACAATAAGCGTTTGTTCTCACGCAATGAGAGTTGAGTGAGTTTATAAAGAGGCGAGGGCCTTTATACCCAACAAATAACACACAATATGGGGCAACGAACTAAATCTGGTCCAATCAGCCGCTGTTGCATAGCCAAGACCTAATGCAGTCTAAATACCATGCAAATGGGAGGCCATTCCAAGTGCACACTAGCCAATACGAGTATTACCTAACTCTAAATGAAGCAACAGAGTGGCATAACTCTTAACACCTCCTCTCAGCACCTGATGTGAAAAAAACTGCAAGAAGCCGAAGATGTGACACTTTGAGTAAAGATATCTTCGGCTTCGAATGAAGATGTCTACTACAAAGCAACAATCGAGGGAGTTCCAACCAATATGAAATTTACGAGTAGATGTTGTCACGAGCAGAGTAAGTGGGTGCCCAATAAATGGGGCAAAGCACCAAATCTAGTCCGTCCTATCGTTGTGGCTAGCCCAAGGCCCAATACAGCCTAAATATGCAAATGGGTGGTCAACCAAGATGCACACTAGCCACATTGCTCTAACCCTAGAAGAGTGGTGTAACACCTCCTATCACCTAATGCTGAACAAACCGCCAAAAGTTGAAGATGTGGGGTCTATTGCAAAGCAACAATATTGGGAACTCCAGATGCCATCACGAGTAGTACTCCCCTGCTACTACCAAGTGTATGTACCACACCTAAAAACAATTTGCAGAAAAAAAAGCTCTCATAGTAGACTCAACAATCCTGGGAGTATCAAAAGGCTTGCATCCAAAAGAAGATATGTCCTAGGAGTATCGAAAGGCTTGCATCCCAAAGAAGATCTATGGTCGATTATATGAAGAAAAGAGAAAGCAGCCGCAGCTTACAATCAATCATGGCGAAGCAATCGATCCACAAAAACTCCGGCTGAGAAGTCTGCACCGTGCAAAACTCAATCATTTGTTGTAATAGTCACAGCTAGACTTCACGAACCACAACCAAATGTTGTCTTGTCATTAGGTAGAGTGTCTTCCAAGCGAAACTAAGAAGTCTATGCTATGGTTGTTTTCTAAGAAGAGGGATGGTCAGACCGAGATGTATATATCATACCCATCCTCCAAGAAGAGGGATAAGCCCAGACAGAGTCGACGCTCACAAATGCCAATTATAGTTACACATTAGAGTTTTCGATAGAGCAGATGCAGGCATGCCTTGCCTTGCCATTGATATCGTGATCTCGAGAGAGAAACCCTTTTCTTGTTTCACCACCCCCTAGGGTTCAATAATTGAGAAGCTCAAAGGGCTTAGGGCTTTGTGTTAATAAAAAAATTGGCCAACCTCTACTATTGCTATCCCAAAATTGGCCAAGTCGTCGAAGTCCTTTGTTATTGATCTTTCTAGCCACTTTCCTCAAGAAGGGGTTCAACAAGACACTTCCCGCCTTTGACAGCCAAGGGGACTAGTGAGTAATTGAGTTGTGAAAGTATCTAGTATTCTCTGCTCATTCTAAGGCCTCCCTTACACTGTTGCACTTTTGAACTAGCTCGCATGTTGTGTCCCCAAGTTTCAGGTTAGACCATTGAGGGGCCAACAACTTGTCATGCATCTCCAGCCCTTTCCACTTGCCACCTTGCAAGCACAGTTTGGTATTGTCCATCATGACCTTTGTCATAACAGCCCATGCTTGATCCTGCTTTGTGATTGCAACCACAAATTTGGCACATTTGACCTCTGGATGAGTACTACGGTTGAGGAACTCGATACCGCCTCTATTGACTCCCAACTCGCCCATTGCCATGGCATTGAGGTTTTAGTGTTGTTTTTCTATAAGAATCCTTTCACCTATTTCAAGAGCTCCTACCAATTGCATTTGGCTAGCTTAAGCAACAGACCGTTGAAGGCTATGTATAGAAGCATAAACAAATTGATCACTTTCACTCTACTCGAGAAGGGGAGAAGCACAAACTCCCACATTCGCATCTTGCTCCTAACCTTATCCAACACCCATAGGAATCCTTGTTTGTGGGTTATATCCACCCCCGGAGGGGCTCCCAGGGGCCAAGGGTCTCAATACCTTCCCTTTAAACACAATCTCCTCGATCTACATTGACGGATCGAACGAGTCATTTTTTGAGATGGAGATCGATCTTGATTTTTCAATACTACACTTCGACCCTGATGCAATGGCATACATTTACACAATCTCCAAAGCCTTTCTAATCACCTGAGGACAAGCTTTGAGGAAGAGCAGGGAGTCATCCGCACACAGCTTCGCCAGAAGTTGGTCATTGTTGGGCAGAGAGAGCCCTTGAATCTCCCCTTTTACAGTGCTATCTTCGAGCAATATCACCAAAGGATGAGATCTAATGGCAAACATTAGAGGGGCTAGTGGACCACTTTGCTTGATCGATCTTTTTACCTCAAATGCACCCACAATTCTCTCATTAAACAGGAGCTCAGATTGACTACCAGCACCAAGAGTATTGACCAATCGACACATCCTTGGCCCAAAGCCTAGAGCTTCCATGAACTCTTCGTTGAAACGACCATGTGATTCTGTCATAAGCTTTATCTAAATCCAGTTGTAGCAATATACATTCTTGCTTAGTGAATGATGCATACTCTATGCTGACCATTGCTACCAAAATGTTATCGTAGATTGACCTTCCCTTGATAAACCCATGTTGGAGGGGGCAGGAGGGGAGAGATCCTAAGGGCAATTGTTTTGGTAATAATTTTGTATGGAACTAACATCATAATGGGATTCCAGTGCTTCAATTGGGAGCAACATATTAGTTTGGGGATAAGTTTGATGAGGCCTCTTTTGATGCTCAAGTGCAAGGCTCCATTGATTAGGGCTTGGTTAGCCATTCACGTAAACGGGGACTTGAGCTCATCCCAGATTTCTTTAAAGAACTCAGTAGTCAGGTTCGTCCCATCCATGAGACTTCTCTTTGCCCCAAGCTTGCAACGCAAGAGAGCATTCCTCCTCGAAGAATGCCTTCTCCAAGAGGCTGGCATCTGAATGGAACACTTTTTTTTTTTACACTTCCTAGCAGAGTGGCTCTGGCCTCATCCACTTCCAGTAAGTGGGCCTCTTGTTGGCCAATGATCTATCGCAGGTGATCAAACATCAGTTGAGCCATTTTATCTAGGTCCTTAACAACTTTCCCTTCCGCATCGATGACCAAGTGGACAATCCCAGATTTCTCGACTTTGAGGGTCCTGTAGAATTGGGATTGATTAGCCTCCTTCGACTAGAGGAATGTTTCTTTGGATAATAGTCTCGTCTTTCTCACCTCCTCAAGTTGTTGTTCGGCCAAGTCACTCTTAGCTTCTAACCACCTTTTATGCTCAGCTTCAAAAGCGGATCCTTCGTGTTTTTTGGTGGTTAATAGTTCAACTTCACCTACGAGCTGCTTCAAGCTCTCTTCGCGGTGTTTCTTACTCCTAGGGCCTATAGTCTTGATAGCTTTTTTACTATTCTTGGCGAAAATATCTCAGGTCCTCAAGCTTGCCGATTCCACGTCCTTCTAAAGCTTGTTCATCGCTTTTAAGGCTAGGCTTTTGAAGAGAGGGTCTTTGAACATGTGCGTCCTTGTTGATAAATAGCAGCTTCTTAGAGCCTTGGGGAAATGTCCTTCGTTTTTCTGTAATTTCATGCTTAACGGTAGGTGAGCCGACAAGCATTGTGAGGTCACCACCTTCATTTCTATCATTGATGGAAGCCAATCGGCTTGGTGAGAGCAGTAACATCGATCTGGCCGCGAAGTTGTACCGACATACTGTAGACTAGTGTACGTGAACCCTAGCATGCTATTCCAAGGCCACACCTCCCACATGTCCATTAATGCCAACTTCTCACATAGGCTTAGCCATTTGGACCTTTCTGAAACAGCTAACATGTTCGAAGAACCTGTTCTGAACCGTTTTTTCTCCACCATATTGAAGTCTCCCACGAGTAGCCATTTCCCTTCCACCTGGGTGCCTTTCGGGTGCTCACATAGCTTTGCTCTTTCCTTTGTCGAGCAGGGTCCATAGATCTTGATGATGGTGATGTGTTGGTCCGCCCACTTTATCCTAACTCCTAGAGCTCTCCCGAAAGGATGATTGCACCACCTTGGGCTCTAGGTCTCTGTCCACGACAGAGAGGACAACACTGTACCTGCCAACACCTTCTCCATAGAAGACAAGCTTCTTTCCCGTTGCTTGCTTTCTTTTGCTTGCTCCATCGAGGTCATGCTCATGGATAGCCCAAAGTTGATTTCTTTCCTTTTCTAACTTCCTTCCAAAAGAGGGGTGTTAAGCCCCTTCACATTCCACGATTGAAGGATGAAATCTTCCATTACTGAGATAAAGGTACATACTCCTCCACTGCTTGGAACTCTTATTCTTCCGTGCCTTCTTTTCTGTTGTCCATCGGTCCTTTCCCATTGTCCTCCGTTGCCATGAGGTTTTCTGGGTTGGCATCCCGGAGAACCTCAAAGATATTATCATACAGGAAGGGAATTTTGGGAATATCGGGCAGGACTTCTTTCATGCGCCCAGCATCCCACGCTTGGGATTTGAACCGCTTGTATGAGATGTTGGAGATTTGTTGCCATCCATCATCTTTCTTTCTAAATGCAAGTGATAGAACAATCTTCTGCACCACTGGGGATGTCGTTTTAAGCTAGGCGGCGGATGTGAATCGGTATTTCTGGGTGGCCTTGCCATTGCTTCAACGGGCGTTCACGGGCTTATCAGAATTCTCTAGGTTTTCTCTGCTTACATTGTGCTACTTCTCTCCTCTTGCCTCTTCATTGATATTCTGAGGTTGAGCAAAGATTTCCATGTCCATTTGGAGCGTTGCAGGCACTACTTTTTCACCACCTGTTGGACCTAGGGCCGTGCCTGTAGCAACAGGACACGACCTAGCAATGTGTCCAAATTTGTTGCATTTGAAGCAAGCACCGAAAAAGGTCCCAAAGTTTAGAGGGATGACCTTAATATCCGGCCCCACATTTACTACTAGATTCTTGGGTTGAGGCTTTCTAAGATCCCACCAAATGCACACCTTATGGGCTGCGATACCTGCTGCTCTGCCTGACGATACAAATAGTGGGGTACTGAGTGCTCCTACTGCCAGGTCTTTCAAGCTACTTCTCAGCCAAAGCCAGAGGTTAAAAAATTTTACGCGCATTGGACACATCTCCTGGAAAGTATCAGAAGATTCAAAAGAGGCATCCCAGGGGAGCATGCATACTAGCGAATGATTAAGGAATAGAGGGCTTTTAGCCAATATTTTGGCCACAACCGCTTCTTCACTGAATTAAACTGAGAAGAAGCCTTTGGCAAGGTATTGGACATTAATTACAGATCCACTTTGACCCAAGACGTTAGAGGCTAGAGCTGCAGAGCCAATAAGTTAGCTCCACTTTGGCAAGCATCCTGCCCATGAACCCAAAGACTAGTGTCAAGTTGACAAGCACAGCCAGTTGCCAATGTCTTTTTGACATAAGTAGATAGTGGTGTTTATGAGAATAGAGAGCACATGGAGTTAAATAGATCTCCAAAAGAGAAAATAGACTTAATCTACGTCTACATACTCCTTGGAGTTATACTTGTGAAGCAAGCTTAGAGATAGACATACAAAAACTAGCATATTTACTTGACTAGCTTTGAAGTTAAGAGTCCCCAAAATAGAGAGCGGAGCTGCCTTGCTTTTCTCTTCTTTCCACCCTCCTCCATTGTAGTTAGATCGTCCTTCTACACTCTCATATAAAAGCTCTAGTGTCTCCACCACCTTATCTCCTCTTTCAAACCCACCTCCCCCTTTTTGTATGCTACCAAGGAGTGTCTTCTTATTCCCCCTTTTTCTACTTGGGCACTTTGCTTTTTTATCGTTGTGGGGGTAATGATGCTTCTAGCGATGTTTGAGGAGAAGTGCCGTATTTAAGAAACATTTTTCAATCGAATGCGATATTTTACTAGAACCAAATAATTACTCGAAGAACATATTACAAATAGGGACAAACAAATAGCCATTGAGATAGCCAAGGTTGCCAAAAGCACATAATGAGTCATCTAGTCATGGACGAACATATAAAGATACTATCCACATTCAAAAACATTTTTGTTACAACTTAAATACCAATCAAGGTTCATAATAGGCTATAGTATATTATTATCTTTGGTTAAGCATTATCGACCAAAAAAAAGGTGCATTTTGGAAAAGTCGATCTTTATACAACATCTAAATGTTAAACTAAATATACCTAGATGAATCCAAGATAAGGCCTGATTCACCCTTAAAGAACAGCGCAAGGCATAAACCCGCGGTGTCACCCACAAGACAATATTATCATACTCCATCATCATGCATAGTATTCACTAAATACCACGGCATCCCGAATAACGTTTTGAGTGCCCAATAGTGGGTGTAGAACTAGGTACTAACATATGCTCCCAAACACTACACACACCACACGCACACACACATGAGCATACATCAACACGAAGTTCACCGTATTGAGTTTCCGTCATGACTCCGAAGATCAAGGACAAACTCAACCATAATGAAGCATAGCACTAAAACAAGCATTAATTCGAAAAAATTAGCACTAAAATGAGCTGGTTGATAGGGCATACGCACCACAAAAGATAGAAAGAATTAGCACAATATCAATTGGTCGTCGCAACTCGGACAAAAACTTCACAATGTAAAGTCTACATGTCCGCTATACGGCTAAAAAATATACCTAGATGAATCCAAGATAAGCCCAGCTTCACCCTTAAAGGAAAGTGCAAGGTATAGACCCACCGTAATCACCCACAAGACAATATAACCATGAGCTCCATCATGCATAGTATTGACTAAATACCACGACATTGATGGTCCACATTGCCTTATCTTATCTTCAAACGCGTGCAAGGTTAAGCATGCAAAATATGGAGCTCTAATATCTTTATGTCCATCCATTACTTTTTATCCCTATTTACATGACATAAGCACAATACCCAGCCATACCTCTAGATCCATCTTCTTGCCACGATCGCTCGTTCAAAAAACTTATCTCAACATAATTTGAATGTTGGACATGATTAGTTCTCATATGGACCCAACACAACCAATGATTGAAATCACATTGGCATGCATAAGGTTACATACTCTGGATGTCAGGACAAGGGCGTGTGTAGCTCCTTGCCAGGCGACCGAGACACTGCATGTGCAAAGCCCCTGGCGGCAAGGGGGGTGATTTGTCGGGCACGATGAAACGAAGCGAGGAAAGGCTCAATCAGAGCACGAAGCCAGGGGGGGAAATTTCCGTCACAGGGGCTTGGCCCGGGAGGTGGCAGAACGTCATCTCTCTCTCTCGCTGGCGCCCTCGACGGCCTGCTCGCCAGCGCCAAGGTTTGAAGCTTGTTATTTTCACAGTATGCGCCCAATGGCCATTGGCCTTGGGGCAATCACAAAATAAAATAAGGGCCGGTGCCCACGGGAAAACACCGCTCTCCCACCCCTTGCAGTAGGATAAGTCTCCGATTTGATGGGGATTTCCATTGCCGAGCTGCTGCAGCGATTGCTTATTGAGAAATCAGGCAAGATGACTGAATGCAAAGCAAGGCCTAAAGCACTTAAAGCTCAATAGCAAGGATATATTGGCAAGGCTACATGTGTTGAGGACCACGAGAAGGCGGCATGCATTAGTCATGCACGACAGGTTTAGGCAAAGTTATGACAAGTTGAAAGCAAAGCATGCAAAGATTTCAGAGCGAGAAACTTTCGATCATCGTTTTCTCCCTCTCTTGTTTTGGATCTCGATAGGCAAGCGAAGCAGAGAAGTTCTGGCCAAGACGATGTCGATGCTGGGTTTGAGGTTCATGGACGCTCGACCATCCAGGCCAAGTGGGGAGTGTTGCCACATGCTGGCAAGCGTATAGTTGCATGCTACATGCCAGTGGATCGACATTAAGGTATAAATTTTTTTTATTTTATGGACGCTCGACCATCCAGGCCAGGTGGGGAGTGTTGCCACATGCTGGCAAGCGTATAGTTGCATGCTACATGCCAGTGGATCAACATTAAGGTATACATTTTTTTAATTTTATTTTTTGTTTGATAAATGCAATGGAAATCAATGGACGGTACACACTCCAAGCACAAGCACGGCTTGTGGCTGTAACCATAAATCAAGCACGGCTTGAGTACACCATACCTTGACAACACACGCGAGTCGGAGGTTGCATCTTGATACAAAGGCAAGTCAGACAGGGCCTCTGACCTATATGATCAAGTTATTCCGCACTGCCCATCCGTAATTACCATTTTACGATGTTGTACAACAATTTTCTCGGGCAAGGCTCCTAGGCAAGCTGTCTCCCATCAGTTACATTTCACGAGCACGGCTATTGATTTTGATATCTCCTCTGGCTCACGTATGGGACGTCAATAAAGAAAACATCAGTATTCTTAAGAAGATATTACTACTTGTGTTTTCGAGGACAAAAACTCTTCCTTAAGGGGGGAGTAATGTCAGGACAAGGGTCAAACCTAAGGACTAGGGCAGTCATGGACTTCGGCCAGGGGCCGAGCTAAACTGTGTGGACAGGGGATCCGTCTAGGGCAAGGGGCTAGGAGCCCGCCTATATAATGGGGGGTTGGGAGAAGGATCCTAAGTCTAGTTCCCCTAGTTCTTACATTGGAGTCCTCTCCAAATCTACGAGTATCTTAAGAATTGAGAATCTATACACACATATATATGCACCTGCACTCACAAAAACATTCACAACATCAAATGTGTCCTCTAGAGTTTTTCGAGAGAGAACACAAGCATACATTCAAATAAAAAGAAATATATGAACTTGTGTCCTTTATTGTTTGCTCAAACTTGAATTTGATTTAAAGACACTTAAGATAAGTGATCCATTCCTACCTTTTTCTTAAACGTGACAACAGATGTTTTCTTGTCACACACACTCGAGGATCCTTTGTTTTGTCCACCTGGAAAATGCAAAGCAAGGGCCGTAGCACTAAGTACCTCACCAAGCGCTCTCTCTCTCTCTCTCTCTCTCTCTCTCTCTCTCTCTCTCTCTCTCTCTCTCTCTCTCTCTCTCTCTCTCTCTACTCACACACACACACACACACACACACTACTCATCAAAATGAAACTACTTCCCAATGCCCTTTTCCTCTTATGTATAAATATGTGCATCTGTGTATGCAAAGCATCGCCGCAATATGCACCAAAAGGGAGTCAAGACAACATGAGAACACACCAAGTATTTAGCAAGGTGGCCCGTGGGAACTCAAAGTTGCTAGCCTAGTTCCAAAATGAACTAGAAATGATGACACTGCTCATCGTTGCCAAACTTGTTCAAAAATGCACAAAAAAATGAAGAGTTAAAACAAATAATATATATATACATATGTATACATATATATACACATATGTATATATGTATACATATACATATATGTATATGTATATGTATATGTATATATATATACATATATGTATATGTATATATATATATATATGTATATATATATACATATATGTATATGTATATATATCTATATATATATATGTATATGTATATATATATATATGTATATATATCTATATATATATATGTATATGTATATATATATATGTATATATGTATACATATATATATATATATACATATATATATATCCAGCACTCACCTTCAAACGAAAGTGCAAGGTATAGACTAAGGGGTGTCACCAACAAGACAATATAGCCATCAACTCTATCATTCATAGTATTTGTTTAAAGTTAATAAAGACTACGGCAAGTCATCAAGGCCCAATAGAGAGTGCAAAACTAGGCACCAATATATGCTCACCCACAAACATATGTATGCATCACATACACATGAGTAGTGCTCAGATATCCGGGTTTGTAGTGTAAATTTCTCGGTCGAAAATGAAAAATCTCAGATGCAATTTCATTGGACCTTAATTTCCAAGGTAAAAAATTGAGCATTTTAGTCATAAACTGTAAATACCTTAGATATTGGCATAAATCCCATTTGTCTCATTGTTTTAACGTTTAAAAACAAGGGAGAAAAATGAAATTGCACATGAGCATAAATCAATACAAAAGTCTATGTGGTGAAATTCCATAATATCGTAGAGCAGACTCAGCCACAATGAAGAATTGAAGCATTATGATATGCAAAGAATTAGCAGTAGAGCAAAGAGGAGAAAAGGGATCAAACTCTATAGCGTCACTTCAACAAAGCAAAATAATAATCGCAGGAATTTGAACACACTAGTCACAATCAACCTTTGCGTGCGAGCGCGCGTCTCTGTGTGATCACATGCTCTCTCTCTCTCTCTCTCTCTCTCTCTCTCTCTCTCTCTCTCTCTCTCTCTCTCTCTCTCTCTCTCTCTCTCTCTCTCTCAACGAAGAGCATACTGCAGTAGCTGCTGGCAACAGTTCACTACGTCTTGACAAAGAGCTCGGGCTGCTAGGCTGGTGATCCGCCGTCGTCGGGGGTATGGAAGCCTTGAAAGATTCGAAGGGGGCTTCAGTGGGAAAGCCATCTTCTTGTCGGAGTCTGTGGAAGACGGGAGTTCCCGAGAATAGAAGACAGCAGGAGTTGCCACGGAAATTGCCATGGCTGTGTGTGTGTGTGTGTGTGTGTGTGTGTGTGTGTGTGTGTGTGTGTGTGTGAGAGAGAGAGAGAGAGAGAGAGAGTGTCTCGCTATGAGGAGCCAGACACACACAGAGAGAAGCGGATTAGAAGGTGATACAATACGCGTACCGAGAAAACACGTCTTTATAGTGTATTGTGCCAAGGGAACAACAATATACTCTTCGACTCTCTCTCTCTCTCTCTCTCTCTCTCTCTCTCTCTCTCTCTCTCTCTCTCTCCAACGACGGCATGCTCATGTTCTCAACAGATTCTACTCCTTGACTAGCTAATTATTCGTTAAAGAGCACTTTTCTATGATATTCAAATTTCAATCCTCATAAGCCCATTGGGATGCTTATTTGTGACCCCTCTATTAGATGGAATCTCCTCTAGATTCCAACGATCCTCTCCTTGCTGCACAAGGCAAACTCCAAAACCTTGGAGACATTCACTATGAATTGAGCTCGTCACCATCGCAAACAAGGAGGGTACATTCAACAAAAGCCAATCAACTCTATTGCTTGCAGTGCCTTCCATATCTCTCTTACAATTTAAAAAAAATGCATGACTGTATGCCTTCATCTGTTTGCGGCCAATTGTCCTGCATTTCTTGTCAAGCTCTTTGCATGCTCGCTATGCTTCTTCTTCCTCGCAATTGCCATCTGCCTCTCATTGTGTGGCCCTGCTTTTCCAACCCATATGCCTATCTCCATCTCTTGAGTCCTCGTGCCGATGCTTGCTGTCGACTACGACCATTTACTACCAAAAATAGAGAGAGTTCTTCCCCTTCCTCCATAGCTCTCACCTCCCCTGAGCTCTGATACCAATGAAAGGGCAAAGGGTAGACTGGCATGTGGTCCTCCTCCCCAACCTCCCTACTTATAGCCCTTGGCCCTTGCAAGTAGGTCCCCTTAACGCATGCTTGGCCCTCGGCTCCTAGCCGTACTGAGCCCTTCAGTCCTTGGCCCTTGGCCTGCTGCCCGGTCCTACCATTGTCCTGACAATCAACTTCTCACAACCCTCCTAAAAACAAGGATAGGTTGTGCCTATACCTATCTGCCTGTCTATTTCTGTCTCTATCTCTATGTCTACTGTTGACTTAGTGCAGAGTCTTAGTACTGTGCGGAACTCAACTGGGATTTCTTTGACTGAGAGGGCAGCATGTCTCTACAATCATCCTCTAGGACAATTCCTCACCAAGTGCCCCATCTCATGGCATCTAAGGCACTCTACGGTCTGCACGTAACCACAATCCTCTACGAGTGCAATATCCCTTTCCACTCAAAAGGTATGTTATCTAGAAAAATTGTGGAAGGGATAGTAGCCGCATTTATAGATGGCATAGATCTGCACTCTGCTAGGATTTCTTTGACTAAGAGGGCAACATGTCTCTACAATCATCCTCTAGGACAATCCCTCACCAAGTGCCCCATCTCATGGCATCTAAGGCACTCTACGGTCTGCACGTAACCACAATCCTCTACGAGTGCATATCCCTTTCCACTCAAAAGGTATGTTATCTAGAAAAATTGTGGAAGGGATAGTAGCCACCTTTATAAATGGCATAGATGTCTAGATCTGCATTGAGCGCATGAATGGTATGCCAAAGATAGAACCCATTTACCTCAACATGTCTAGCAGCCAAAACTATGCAGGCAGCTCTTGAAACACTATTTTTATGGATACTTCAAAAGCTGCTAATGTAAAATCCTCATACCATGGATGTGGAGAAACCAATCTATCCCCGAAGCCGAGAGTAGCACAGCTAATGACCCTAGAGCAAGTTCCTTTGATGAGAAAATAGCAATGAAAGTACCTCTGTCGAGAAAGATAATACGGCCAACAGCCCTCTTTGAAAGAGAACTCAATACGATCACCAATTTTGCCTTGTAGATTTGCTAGAATAACCATAGAAGGTGCCATAATACTTGCGAGAGAGCTGATGAATTAAAACCCATACTCAAACCCAAAAAGAGGATGGCGGTTAGCGATAAGAGGGTGGAATCTGATGACTGTGGGAGTGAGGGCGATGCATGTGAGTGCATGCGAGGAAAGGTGAGGGCGAGGGTGTGACAACACCTTTGGCTGGTTGTGCATGCGGGATAGGGGTGGGCAAGATGTACAACAAGGGCAGCTGGGTAGGACGAGGCGAGGAGAGGCGAGGCAAGGCGAGGTAGTTTGGGTAGGGCAAGGACGGGCGGGATTAGCGTAGATAGAGAACCAGGCAGAAGGACAATGCAATTGACAAACACACGAGGCAAGCCGTAGCGAGCAATGCGATGGCGAAGAAGGGCGAGGATGAGGGGATGCAAGTTGAGCACGAGGACATGCAAACAACGCAACGCAAGGGTGAAGGGATGCATGCGGAGTAGTGATTGGGGTTAGAATAGGGGTCCTGCTTTGGTTCTCTCTCTCTCTCTCTCTCTCAATTGACCTTCTAGATGTATTGATTAACTTTAAAGTGGTAATCCATCCTATGTTTTGATTGATGCATATGTGGCTCTCCTTGTCATCTCTAAGGACAAAAAGTCTTGAATTTTTATCATAGACAACCTTGCGAGAGTATCGAACACAATATGGGATTGGAAACCTAAGTCCTCATGATAGGCTACTCAATCCTTTGAAGGATGCAAAAGAAAGAAATTATAAGATCTAAGATGCTTGCTCCCTTGAAACATGAAGGTAGATATGCAT
The DNA here is from genome assembly GCF_014529385.1 of Adiantum capillus-veneris. NCBI lineage: Eukaryota > Viridiplantae > Streptophyta > Polypodiopsida > Polypodiales > Pteridaceae > Adiantum > Adiantum capillus-veneris. The sequence goes on from NC_140934.1 coordinate 141,901,674, forward strand.
ATACAGCATCGTCATTTGTGCCTTCAACTCTCTCTCTCTTATCCTCACATTACTTTGAGAGACTTATAGCATGTTCAACCAAGAATAGTTTGGGCCAATTGTCAATTGGAATCTTGCTACAGAATATTGTGAAACACCACTATACATCTGACTTCAAGAGCTTTGTATCAAGGCTAGCCTTCCTAAGTAAGGAATATACGATGCCCTTTTGCATAAGGTTGCCCTAAACAATTTTTTCCATTTATTCGTCCTCTACTCGGTAAATTTAGATTCCCAAGCCATTTAGAAGAAGTGCATCCTCCCATTCATAGTCAACCTCTCTTTTTATGAAAATCCAGATAGAAACTTGGTCTTGTTCAAAGTGCGGCATAAGTTTGCATAAGTTTCAAAGACCAAATGAAAAATTAGAGTTAGCCACGCTTTGTTATCAACATATATGATTGATAATAAACATAAGAAACTCTCCTATATAGGAGGGAAATCTCCTATGAAAAAGGGAGCTTCAAATTGTATAGAGTACTTTTGAAGATACAAGTTTAGGATTCTTTGTTTCATTGTTCATTTCATTCCTTTGGACCACAAAAATAAACATTCTCATGGTAACTAGGTTTTCATTGTTGTTGATGACGAGCTGTAAGTTACTTATATAGGTAACACATGTACAATTACACAAAAAAATCTAGCTTAAAGCTAATTTTGTTTTTCATACGCCTTATTACTTATTGTTTGTAAATAAGTGTCCAGTTCTACTGAAACCACATATCCAATATAAGTCCAGTGTGTTCCTTAAATCGTTTCAATACCTACATGCCAGCAGAAAATAGCTAGACAAGTTGTATATATATCATGTGCACATTCCTACGCGTACTAGGAAGCAAATCAGCAAGGTATTTAAAACGATAGAAAGCATCAGTCCCTAGGAATAGACAAGAACTTTCATTCGAATAAAGCCTTTGCATGAATAATTTTTTGAAAAGATGACAATGGAAAAATGAGAGCTTTCATGGTCCATGGGATTTATGACCACTTTCAATCTGAAGTGAAGGGCATTGCCTAGGAAAACAAAGGCATAAGTCATACTAGATGGAGCGCTTATGGAGCCCAAACCTCGTTTTGGGGGGCTTACATGCCCTTTGGAGGCACATGAGCTTTCCTGGGTGTGAGAAGAAAAAAAGAATCAAAATAATTCTTGCTAATGTTATATACCTAGATGAATTCAGGATAAGCCCATATCCACCCGTTAGCCTGGGCAGAGCTCAATCAATGAGGGATAGGACAAAGTATACTCTGCATATGAAGAGAGGAAGTCACTCTTCAAATAATATGCGTCTTGCTTATGGCATTGGTATGGTGTAATGTGTCGATCCTTGTAAAGCTACTCTTGGCTGAATGTAAGGAGGTGTATCTCATGATCGGGGCAATGCTCACGCTTGCTCTCCGCCAGTGTACATCACAACATGACAACCAAATGGAGGACCCAATTGTTTTCCGGCGGGGGGGGGGGGGGGGGGGGGGGGGGGGGTTGGGGGGGGTTAGTGGACGTGTGAATGAAGCGCAAGAGAGGATCTCTCACAGCGCGTGTCCGACCGTGTCCACGACTAAGTGAAGGTGGAGATGCCTTCTCTTCAGGAGCGCTTGTGATACGACACAGCAGCAGGGCACAATGCAGTGACACAACGCTCTACTTATACAGTGGCTTCCTTGCACCTCCGTGTACCTCAACATTGACGCAGTCATCTCTCTCTCTCTCTCTCACACGCACAAATTTTACAAGCTCTTGACTAACAGAGATCTGCAAGCACCAACCTTTCATTTTCTCTTGTACGTTTGGCACCCAGAGTCTTCATTCCGCGTGGGCAAAGCGCGTAACGCAGAAGCGTAACCCGCAGGCCTCAACCTCCCTTTTGAGCTCTCCAGTTTGTTCCTATTAGCTGGCAGTGGCCTACAATAGCCTAGCCTATTGACTTCGTGATATGAGCTGCCCTGGTCCCCTTCATTTTCTTGCCACATTTTAGGCTTTAGGCGCGTGTCACACACGTCCACCCAGCTTGTGTGATAGTCAATGTTCAATTGTATGTTTTGTTTTGTTTTAGGAGTCGGGTAGGGCCCTCCTGCCCGCTCTCCTTATACACCGAAAAAGTGCACAAGAAGAACTACCAGGACTATGCACCCAAAATCTGAAGGCAGACGCTTTTGTCACTAGTTTACTCTGCACTGCTAGAGGCCAGAATTATCTTCACTCTTAGGCCCTTGAGAGACCCATTTCGCTAACTTGATATGGGCATGACAACAACCAAGTTTTCAATTGTATGCAAACTGGGCACCCATCATCCGTCCTCAAAGCCAAAGGATTCCTAAGGGTGGGTTCACACTACCTGGTGGTAGAAACTCCCATTTTCATCTACCGCCTCTACCCTTGTTAACAAAAGGTGGAGGCGTCAAATTCAACGATGCAGAAGCATAGAGCAACGGGGAGAATACATGAGGGAGAGAGAGAGAGAGAGAGAGAGAGAGAGAGAGAGAGAGAGATTGTTAGAGATTGTTGAGCCAACTAGCCTTGGCAATGTATTGATGGTTATTCAATGGGGGCTAAGTGTGCTTATATAGTCACCTTAGCAGATTGCCCTACCCAGAGTTTGGCAAACAAGGTGAAGAGGCATGAAGGCCTGCTAAGTAAGGGGGACAAAGGAGAGTAAGTTTACATAAGTGTCTACAATCATATGAGATTTTTATTGTGTTTTAATATAAAATTATATTATGTATTTTTAAAAAGTGGCTCTTACTAGCTCGCTTAAAATAAAATACATTAATTGAAAGATGCCTTCAAGATTCCCTCTGTCCTCATCGCCTAGCTGTTACCATATCCATGTGGTAGTGATGTGTGTAAACACACTTAGGACCGCCGGGATATCTTTTCCCTCACTAGAAGTTTTTTTCCCTCGTGCATTGTATATATGCCCATCACTCTAGGGCTAACTTGTCTTTCCATTGCACACTAAGTAATACATTCTCTGTTGTGTGCCTTGAGCTTCCTTTGTCTTCTCCAAGTTGTGTGTGTTTTCCTGCATCCCTAATTCCAACAATTGGTATCAGAGCAGGTTGCATCCTCCCGGGCTTAGTCGCCAGCAGCAGCTCCAGCACATGCCTGCTCACTTTCTCCGATTTCAGTGAGCTTTGACGAGTGTTCGCATGCAGTACTGCGTGCTATTTCGTCATTTTGTGCAGAATTTCTATCGGTGTCTTTTTCTACATAACAAGTCGCGTACAGTCTTCTACAGTTTGTGCTATACAGCACGTGTTGTTCGCACTCTATTTCTCCTCTTTTTGGACAGTTTTCACATCAAGTGCAGCGTTCGCCTTAGCTGACAACAACACAGATGTGTTCAAGATGTTTGTTGTTGAGGATAGGTTGGATGTGGACAATTACCCTATGTGGGCTTACATGATGCAACTATCCTTGTGTCAAAGGGCGTTTGGAACATTATGCAGGGCATTGATGTACATCCTGGTTCTGAGGATGTAGGCGATGTTGAGGATGTTGCAGATTTTGGTGGCAGGGTTGTTACTGCCACAGTTGTTTTGCCTACGGCTGAGCAAGCTCGTTGGGATGTAAAAGATCCGCAGGCTCATGCATTGATTGTGTTGTCTGTGAAGTGCACTATTACTCCTCACATTCGTTCAGCGAAATCTGCAAAATAGGCTTGGGATATTCCAGTTGGTCTTTATGCAAGTTGCAGTGAGGCAATAATTACATTGTTGCGTAAAGAGCTAGAGTCAAAGATTATGCATGAGAAAGATGACATGGACACTTTCCTTATTGGTGTCAAGGATATTTTTGTAGGTGAAGTCATTTTTGATAGTTAGCTTGATGCTTTGCCAGATTCTTACCAGACTTTTGCTTGTACTTGGAGACTTATGACCCAAGGAAATCCTGAATTTGTCAAGTTTGATGCATTATGCACATTGTTGTTGCAAGAGTCACTCTCCAAAAAAAACAAGACTAGACAGCGTGCAGTTGAACAGGCCCTTATTGCTGCTCAAAGAAAAGGTGGTAACAACAATGTTGCCACTTCTCATGGTCCTTCTACGAGTGGTAAATTACATGTTTCTAATGCTTCTGCTGGCAGTAAATCATCTGGGAATTCTGGTGATAAGGGTAAAAAGAAGATACATTGCCATTATTGTAAAGCTAATGATCACTTGATCAAGCAGTGTCCTAAGTTGAAGGTCAAAGAGGCTGGCTCCACTGCAAATGCTAATTCCACTATAAATGTAGCTATTGTTGAGTCTTCTGATAAAGGAGACTATGTTGCTGATGTTGATGCACAATGGGCTTTTAGTGCAGAGTGTACTTATGATCCTTTTGTCCATGATGCATGTTTCTCAGTTGCTACAGATGCTCAAGTGTGGTACTTTCATAGTGGTGCTACAAAGCACATTACCTCTCATCGTGACTTGTTTACCTCTCTCGAGGATGTCCCTCATGGGATTTTAGTCACTTGTGCCAACAATGCCTCTTATTTGGTTAAGGGAGTTGGAAAGATTGTGCTTATTGTTGCAAATGGCAGTTCTTTCACACTTGTTGATGCATTGTATGTACGTGGGATCAAGAAGAATATTTTGTCTTTATCTGCACTTGCTAGACTTGGTCTTGTAGTCACATTGACAGATGTATAGTACATGATCTCAGTTTCGATGATGAAATTGTTGCATTTGGCATTTTATGTTGTGGGTTGTATAAGCTCACTTTATATAACAAGTGTAGACAAAATTTTGCAAATGCAATTGTGGATTTTAAGGCTATTTCAGATGCAAAACTTTGGCATGCACGTTTTGGGCATTTAAATTTTACCAGTTTGTTGCGTTTGCAGAAATCTGATATGGTTGCTTCTTTGCCACCTCTTGAAGCACCTATCAAACATGTTTGTGAAGGTTGTATCTTGGGTATGATACAACGTTCGAAGTTTCCAAAGGATGGTTCAGTTAGGGACACATGTAGGTTGCAGCTTGTGCATAGTGATGTTGGTGGGCCCATGCAAACTCTATCCTTGGGCAATTACCTTTACTTTGTGACTTTCATTGATGATTACTCCAGGCATGCATGGGTATATCCGCTTAAAGCAAAGTCCGAAGTATTTATGTGCTTCAAAGAATTTCTAGTTATAGCTGAAAATGTCTCGAAATGTACTATGGGCACCCTCCATTCTGATCGAGGGGGGGAGTAGATGTCTCATAAGTTTGATGCATTTTGGGCTAGTCGTGGGATAAAACACCAATGTATAATGCCTTATACGCCTCAACAAAATGGTGTTGTTGAGAGGAAAAATAGTTCACTTACGGAAATGGCAAGATGTATGGTCAAGAGTCAAGCTTTGTCACATTCTTTTTGGCTTGAGGCCATCATGTGTGCCACTTATGTACTAAACATGTGTCTTACAAAAGCTTTGCAATCAATGACTCCATATGAAGCATGCATGATAGAAAACCTTCTATTGAGCACATGCGTGTTTTTGGTTGTTTGACGTATGCTTTGGTGCCACAAATACAATGCAAGAAATTACATGATAAGGCTGTCAAATGTATTTTTGCTGGTTATAGTGCTGAAAACAAAGGTTACATGTTGTATCATCCGCAAACAAAGCATATCTTGGTCTCACGGGATGTTGTGTTTGTGGAAGATTCTGTTCGGCCCTTGTTGTCATGTACTAGAGACATTAATGTAAGCTCACAAGACATTTATGACACTTTGTTACCTCTTTTCAGTGGTGGAAGTTCGAATGTAAATTTCAATGAGGCAAATGTACAGCCTATGGGGTTTTGAAAATGTTACAGATCACCCTATTACTAATGCAGATGTACATAATGTACTTGATGAGGAAAGGGTTCAGAATGATCAGGCTAGAGGTATGCCTAATGGCTGGTGCATACTTTGCGTGACAGTAAATTTGATGCACCTAATTTGTCTAGTCGTACTCGTTTAGGTTCTGGCCATCCATCTTATGCATCAGATTGTTATGTTTTGGCTTTGTCTAGCTTACATAATGTTGAGGAACCTTTGTCTTTTGATGAAGCACAAAATTCAAAAAATTGGATGGCTGCCATGCAATGAGAATATGATGCACTTATAGAAAATGAAACATAGCTTTATGTGATTTTCCTCCTGGCAAAAAGTCCATTGGTACAAAGTGGGTTTACAAGTTGAAACGCAAGCCGGATGGTGAGATTGATCGCTATAAGGCTCGACTTGTTGCAAAAGGTTATGCACAGCAAGAAGGCATAGATTATGAAGAGGCTTTTGCTCCCACTTATCGTATGACTATTGTGCATTTTCTATGTGCATTGGTAGCTCATTTTGGTTGGGATGTACATCGGTTAGGCATTGTTACTTCTTTCTTGAATGGTGACATATTTGAGGAAGTTTATGTAACGCAGCCTCGCGATTTTGTCATGAAAGGACCAGAGGATAAAGTGTGCAAATGTAAGAAATCTTTGTATAAATTGAAGCAATCTTTTCGTGCTTGGTATGAGAAGACTGACACTCATTTGGTCAGACGAGGCTTTCGTAACAGTCCAGCAAAAAAAGCACATTGTATGTAAAGCGTGAGGGTGATGTACTTCTCATTGTGGTTCTCTATGTAGATGATTTGTTGATCACTAGACCAAATGAGAGACATTGTTGAATTTAAGACTGATTTAAATGCTACTTCAAGATGAAAGATTTGGGGCTGTTGCATCATTACTTGGGTATACAGTGTAAGCAATGTGATGATGGTATTGCCTTGTGTCAGAAAAGTTACATAGAGACATTGCTATGTAAGTTTGGACTTGAGGATTGCAAACCTCTTGCGACTCCCATGGAAATAGGTTTGAAATTGAGTTTTCATGATGTTGGTGACCCTGCCAATGTCACTCTTTACCAAACTGCCATTGGCTGCCTCATTTATGTATGGAACACAAGGCCATATATTCAATTTGCAATCTCATAGGACAACAGATTCATGCATAGCTCAGGGTCTAAGCATTGGTAGACTGTCAAGAGGATTTTTCACTACTTGAGTGGCACTTTACATCTTGACGTGTTTTATCCCAAGGGGGATCATTGTGGCCATACTTAGATGCTTTTTCGGACTCAGATTGGGCTGGTTGTTTTGACACACTATTGTCCACAAGTGGTTTTTGTTTCATGCTTAGTAGCTCATGCATATCAATGGTTGAGCAAGAACAAGCCTACTGTGGACACTTCTTGGGCTGATTTTGGCTGAGCACAAGACAATCTTCACAGCTACGGTTGAGTGTGTATGGCTCAGACGCCTTATAGCTGATTTGAATGTTGGATAGGACATTGTCAACACTATCTACACTGATAGTCAGAGTGCATTGGCAGTTGTGAGGAACCTAGTTTTTCATGCTCGCACAAAGCACATTGAGGTGCATTACCACTATGTCAGGGAGAGGCTCTCAATAGGAGAGATCAACTTGGCTTATGTGCCAACACAGGACAACCTTGCAAATATTTTCACAAAGGCATTGTCTCATGACAAGCTCGAAGCTTTCCGCAAAGCTTTGGGCTTACTCCCCTTTGTGGTATGATCATGTCCTTAAGAAATGGCACTTCCCTATACTCTATGTGCCAGCTCTCGTTCACCGCATCACTCCCAGGGGGATTTGTTTCCATATACATGTGGTAGTGATGTGTGTGAACACACTTAGGACCGTCGGGGCATTTTTCCCCTCCCTAGGAGGTATTTCGCTCCGTGCATTGTATATACGCCCATCACTCTAGGGCTAACTTATCTTTCCATCACAACTAAGTAATACACTCTATGTTGTGTGCGTTGAGCTTCCTTTGACTTCTCCAAGTTGTGTTTGTTTTCTTGCAACCGTAATTCCAACACTAGCCCTCACTTTCGGCTCCTGTCGCCAAAACCTTCTCTCCCATCTATGTGTTGCCCTTCCTTACCTCTTGACGTGTCCCTACAAGCCTGAAAATCTACCTTTCCTATGAGCTTGCACCTTAGCTTCCCCTGCCATTCATGGATTTGCGCATATAGAGCAATCCCCCCACGTCATCTCCACTATGCCTATGTTGAGGAAGGATGCAAGAGAGAGAGAGAGAGAGAGAGAGAGAGAGAGAGAGAGAGAGAGAGAGAGAGAGAGAGAGAGAGAGAGAGAGAGAGAGAAGAAGAAGATACTTTATTCGCCTAAGCCTTATGAAGCGTCCCTACCTCTTCTCTGCGATGTGTGTGTGTGTGTGAGAGAGAGAGAGAGAGAGAGAGAGAGAGAGAGAGAGAGAGAGATTCTATTCGCCTATGCTTTATGAAGCATCCCTAACTCTGCTCTGCGGCAAAGAGAGAGAGAGAGAGAGAGAGAGAGAAAGGTCCCTAATTTGGAGGCATGGCCTCCACGTGGCCTACCTCCCCCTTCGCAATCCTCTACCTCTAAATCTCCTTAGGCATCTTCTCATCATCTCCACTAATGGGCCGTTTTTTTATTTTCTTCTAGTCAGTACCCCCTACTCGCAAATGACTTATATATTACAGAGGGCCCCACTTAAATAATAAGATAAATGGTGTACATTGCACCTCATCATTTTGAAATAAAACAAATTAAGAAGGAAGTAAAAAGATACTTTAAAAATTAAAACAAAAGAATATTTTAATGCTTTTGTATTATAAAACAAGATAGATTTAATAAGCATAAAAAATAATAAAACAATTTAGTGGAGTGATTTTTTAAAAAATCCTTAAATGAGAGGACCGTTGATCAATACCCCACATAGTGTTCGGGGAAGTCTTTTTGCCTAAGCGCCAAGTTTCTTGCTTATACATATGCAAACTGGAAATACTAGTAGAAATTTTCCAATTTGCAAGATATTTGAACTATTTTCTAGTATATTTTATTCGGGTTTTTTCCCTTTACCACCCTTTGCAACTAGCTAATCTTGATTTTCAACCGGCTAAGGGCTAAGCTCAGGCACACCTTTCTTGAACATTAATCTTCACATCATCGGATCAAACTCCTATAAATATATTGTTTAATCTTTTGATTTTTGAAATCTTTTTCAAGCATACCAAAAAAAAGTAAATGTAGCTTTGGACAATAGCTTTCAAGTCAAAAGTTTTAGCTTTCTATTCACAAGACTTTTGAGACCCTTAGGGACACTTATCTTCCAAAGAAATTTGAACGACCTTCACCCTTTGGGTACTAAGGCCTTTTGTAGGCCAATAAGTAAAATAAATACCTAAAACCAAAATAGATATTGGGATCACATTGGGTTGTTTGCTTGAGATGCCATAACTTTAACACCCTCTTTGCAACTCATAGTGGACATAAATAGTGAGACCAAGTCAATGAAGAAGTTACCACGGACACACCAAAAGAGGCCACCACAACTAGGTACACCTCGGTTTTCACTACAAGAGGTTGTGTGCTCTTGTGACGCTGTTAGCGACGGAAATACACTGGGTTTCTATAACCCCCGACGTCGCTAAAACCGTCGCTAATAGCGTCGCTACGAGAGCGTTGCTATAACCGTCGCTATATGCGTCGCTATATAGAGACGCTCATAGCGATGGTCGTAGCGATGGTTATAGCGACGTTTACACAGAAGTCTATAGCGACGCTACAGAGCCATAAATAGCGACGGTTATAGCGACGCCCGAGAGATTTTTTTTTTTGGTGACAGGGCATTGAATGCCCTGCCACCCATCAACCATATTGTACTTGATTCACTTTTTAAAAAAAGTGCAAGGGTAGATAATAGACCCAAAATAGTCACCCACAAGACGCATTGTTTGCAAAATTGACAAGCGTAAAATTAACAATTGTACACATCATAGGCAAAATGAATTGATTGGCAAATATAATAATGACAATTGTACAACATCATAGGCATAAAGAATTGATTGGCAAAATGAATTGCGGTGACAAATGTAATAATATACATGGTTCAAAAAGACGTATAAAATCCGTCTCATGATACATAAGCTATGAGAAACCCTAAACTAATGCTATCTAGCTACGGCTAAACTGACGTCGTCTAGTCAGACGTCTCATCGCGTCCAAGCGGCGTATCTGTCGGATTCTGCAAAAAAAGACAATAAGACAGCTTTCAGTAAGTATAAACATATAACGACATTTATAAAACAATACAAAAAATAGAAAAGAGTAAACCCTAATACTAACCATGCCGCCGCGAGAACTGAGAATGTCCATCAGGGCGTTTAAGCCCTTCCTGCCTGCGTACTCGCGCTCGTACGGTGTGGGATCACGTCCTGTCATCGACCATTGTCAAAACATACAAAGAATTCATTATGTTAGAATTAAAAAACTCATAAACCCTAAACTATCGAACATAAAGAGCAATGCAAAAACACTTACAAAATCGGCCTCAAATGATGCCCATCCACCGCTCCCCAAGTGGTGCGAGCTCCCTGCCTCTACTCACGCTCTGGCTGCATCCTTTTGTTGCTTGCACTTGTCGGGGTTCTCGCGCGCTGCTTTCTTCGCATTCTTCCAATCTTCTTTGGCCAGCCAATCTGGCCTGTTCCACCCATGCTTGATTGCTTTTTGCACTTCGGAACGCTTATGTTTGCAGTATTTGCACATTCGAATCTTCATCAGGTCTTCATTGAAGCGCCGATCCCGTGTTGGAACGGGAAACTCATCATGAAGTATGCTGATGACTCTGTTTTTTAAATCACTTGGTACTTCACTCCATTTGTTTAGTATGTAGTGTCTAAACAGCTGAGAGCAAAGACCACTCATGCGCGAGATCACCTTCTTGCCGTCATCATCCATGATGATGCCGCCGCTGAAGTCGACGGAGTAAGGCAAGCCCTCTGGCCGGTGACGCGTGAACCTGGGTGTCCCGGCAGGGGTCTCTAGCGGCGTGTCGATGGGGGTACGGACGTCAGGTGTCTCCACCGGCGTCTGGGCCCCGAAGCGAGGAGTGTCGAGTGGGGTGGCCCCAGGCGGAGTAGGTAGAGGTGTGTAGCTGCTAGGAACAGTCAGCCGTGCAAAACCTGGCGTAGATGGTGATGCTATGGCTGGTGTGGGGGCGGGCAAAGAAGGGGAGGGTAAAGAGCCTCGTCGAACACGAGGCGGTGTGGAGGCATCGGTGGCGGAATCCCCACAACAACCGCCACCGCCACCACTAGAGCGCCGGTGTCTAGACGAGCGTGAAGCTCGTCTCGTCAACGCCGAAGCTTCGGAGCGCGCTGAATGCTCCGAAATAGAGGGAGATGCGGATGGAGTAGGAACGCGCGATGATGCGCCAGAGCGATGACGCTCCACGTACCACTGTCTCTGCTGCGGTGACAAAGAAGAAAGAAACTCCTCATCATCCATACGTGCATTAAACACACGAATATTTAAACTTAATATTGAATGAATAGAGTAGACAATGACGCAAAGACCATTAAATACAATGACGTAATGATGCATATAAATACAATGACGCAATGAATTGAGTGATAGAAGAGGCAAGTCGAAAACTCAGAATTTTCAATCAAAAGATGTGAGCGCCATGGAAGGTACTTAGAGAGCCAGAGCGTTTACAACCCGGAGCAAAATTGTTCAAATACAATATTTGTGGCTTTAAGAGATCTCTCTCTCATCCTCACATAACTCAGCATAACTTCCTATATCTATATAGAGCTCTCCGTTTAAACACATATCCTCTGTTTCATTTTGTAGCTCCTCTGCATGCACCCCATATAGAGTAGTAGCATCTTGATGCTCGTCTGGCACCACCGCAGCGGCTTCTGATTGAGCATCTTCTATGATCTCCTCCATTGATGCCGTTGTGATTGGCACATGGTAGCCTTCATACGTCCTTGCACTACGAGGGGCTACCTCTATGACGTACCACCAGTTTGATGTAGACTTTATAGGATGAAATATTACCTGCCAGAGCGACATAACTTACATGAGAGCTTTCAAGCACATAACTTGTAAAAGGGAGATGTTAACTATTTACATACTTACTTGTTCACAATGCTCTGGTAGTACGAAAGTGTCTCTTAGGTCAGTCCATTTCTTAGTAGAATCCACCTCAAGAAAACCAGACTCTCCTCTACCCACAGTAGCGTTGCGACCCTCCATGATTATCTTGAACCATTGCACGTCGAACAAGTCGACAAAAAATCCTCTATAATCGATCCTCAAAATCTCTTGCAGCGTGCCGAAGTAAGTGAGTTCTGCCACCACAGGATCTGCATCAAAGGAACGTCGTCGACTAGACTGTTCAAATTTTGCCATGATTCCACAATCTTGAGTAAACGCTTTTTGTCGATTCGTTCCACCCTAAAATGTCGACCTTTACACCATGCTGCTGTGTATGACTTATACTACAACGAAAAAAGATTATGAGTGGCCGTTCAAACGTTTAGAAATAAAGTCACTAGCATGTCGTACATTGCAAACTTACCTTGGTCGCACAACCCCGAGAGTACTCCCACTCTTCCTCAGTCACTTCGTCACCGCATTGTTGTGCGCTTTTCAATTGGTTGTGCAACCATCTTAAGCTCATGAAGGTTGGTAGGCTCTCCAGAACCGTCGGATAGTGCATTGGTGGTCGTCTTCCCCATCTCCACTCGATTCGTGCCCTTTGTCGCTCTTGCTTTGCATCCTCATATTGTGAAATCCACTTTTGCATCACTAGATTGTGAAGCATGCAAAATCGGTTGATTTTAGCCTCTAGATCTTCCGTCATCTTCTTCTCAACACCGAGATTGCACATGACAATCCCAGATATGCGCTCATCATCTATGGTTTGCCATAGCGTGTCCCGGGCTTTATCAAATCCGTCTAGCCACTCTCCAATGTACACTAGGGACTCTGATACCAACCAACCTTCTGCCATGCTACCCTCCGGACGTGCCTTTTGACGCACATATCCCTTAAGCGTTTTCATGAAACGTTCTAAGAAGAACATCCATTTGGAATGAACTGTGCCAGCTATTTCCACCTCATCAACTATGTGAACAAGAAGATGCACCTGAATGGTTAGCATGGTAGTAGGAAAATGTTTCTCAAACATGCACACAAGCTCCGCAGCATTTAGTTTGGCGAATGGTATGGAGTCTACGTTGATCTCCTTTTGTGAGATCCATTGCACCAGCTTTGCAAGTTTGTAGATTGTGTTACGGATGTCGAGAGACAGACATCCCTCAATGGCAACTGGTAAAATAAATTGTAAAGTATGTGCAACAATGATATTAAAGTCCACATTTTATGCAATGATATTAAAGTCCACTATGAACGTACCTGACACATTTTATGCCAATCGTGTGACTTCAAACCGGTAAGCTTTCCTTCTTTAGTAAAACACGTTCGGAGCGAGTGCATTACGCCAGTGGGGGTCCGCAAAGATCGAATGGTCTCTTTTACTTTGCGTTCTTGGGCTCGTGTGAAAATCCATGGTGCTTTAGGGAGTTTTATCGATCCATCAGACGCTGTTTGCGGCCAATATTGCTCCATACGATCCACATTTCTAAGGTCAACTCTGGCTCCCAAAGTATCTTTCTTGCCGGTCAGATGGTCCCATAGTAGATTACCCACATTCTTGAATATGTGCATTGGATCGAGCAAGTGATTGATCATGAGTCGGGGCCAGTATGGTAACTCGTACCATAGAGATAGTCTCTTCATCCCTGGAGGCAATCCGTCATCACACATCTCCTTCTGCTCTAACCATGCTTGTGCAGACATCCTTGGTGGCTCTCTTCCCAAAAAGCCGTCGCGTAACACATGATTCTCTAGAAGATACGCTTGATGACCTTCGTAGATTTGCTTCTTCAGTGAGGACGCCCTACGTGCATTCAGTCTAGGTCCACATGTGACACATGCTCTGTATCTGCTTGTTTGAAGCCCTGCATGTATACACATGATAATAGATCAACTATGGGAAAAAACAAGATTTACAATGTTTGAGTGAGGAGTGTCAATAGATCACCTGAGCATTCTGTTAGCCCGGGATAGTCATGCATGGTCCACATTAGAATGCCTCTGATCAAAGCATTCCGTCGTCCTGTGTGTCGGCTCATATCCACCACCTCTATGCCAATCCACAATTGTTGTAGCTCTTCCAATAGTGGACGAAGATACACATCCATATTCCCCACTTTATATCGCCCTGGCACAATCAAGCTTAGCCATAGGTGCCCCTTCTTCGTAGTCAACCACGGGGGAATGTTGTAGTTGACGATGACAACGGGCCATACACTGTAAGATGTTGATCTTTGACCAAATGGATTTACGCCATCCATAGCCAGGCCTAAGCGCAAATTTCGAGCTTCCCTGGAAAAATCCGACCATGTTCCATCTATATGTTTCCAGGCTGCGCAATCTGCAAGAATTCGTAGCACACCATCCGAAGATTTATTCTCCTCATGCCATGATGCTAGGGCGGCCATGGACTTACATTCGAAGAAATGCTTGATGCGAGGAAGCAGAGGAAAATGTCGCAAAACCTTTTGTGGAATTTTTGTCCCGTGGAGATCTACTCGATATCTTTCGGAATCACATTTCGGACACTTCTCCATGTCTATGTATTCCCCTCTGAAAAGAATGCAGTCATTAGGACAAGCGTGGATAGAATTGTAATCCATCCCCAAGTTTCGCAAAATCTTTCTTGCTTCATCTCGGGAATCTGGCATCACATTGTCAGCTGGTAGTATGTGCTCTTTAAGCAATCTACACAACATAAAAATACGATACAGTCGTGTAAAAATCTATCAGATCATTATACATTTAGAGTTTTATTAAAGTAAACTAATTGTAATAGATCACCTGAAAAGCGCTGTGACGCTAGTGTCACTCCATCCAAACTTTGCCTGCATGTTGAGAAGAACCAGGAGTGCTTTCAATCTAGACATACGTGCTCCATTATACAATGGCGTATCGGCTTCACTTTTCATATCATCATAGATAAGCCTTTCTGAATCCATGATCGTCTCGATCATTTCATCAATCTCGGGCTCAAACATTGCCTCGTTGGGAATGTGCTCTACATGATCATCCCCCGAGCTGTCAGAGGCTACATCTTGTGGCCTCACATATGCTGCTTGACCAAAGCGCCTGCGAACACGTCTATCGGGTTGCAAGATTGCTGCTTGTTGGCCAGCGTCAGAGTCCGACGAGTTATAATTGGCAACAACTCGATCTATAATAGATGGATCGAACTCGCCAAATTTGCGAACGTGCTGCAAAGAAACACGTCTTGTCCATCGCACAGCATGCTTGCATTGATTACAAGGACATAAGACCCTCATTGAGAGATAGGTGTTTCGGTTGGACGGTCCCACATCCTCGTCACTACTCATAATGAGGATAAAAATCTTATAACCTGGACGGTCCCACATCCTCGTCACTACTCATAATGAGGATAAAAATCTTATAACCTGGACAACAAATTTAATATTCTTTTGGCATTCTTCGTCTTATCTCTCTCTCTCTCTCTCTCTCTCTCTCTCTCTCTCTCTCTCTCTCTCTCTCTCTCTCTCTCTCTTTACCTCACATTCTCTAGTCATGTCCAATCCCCGCACACCTCGGTCTAGAGGTGCACGGAGATCAGAACCACCGGGTTATAATCTCGTCTTTATTGGTCAATACCTATATTTGTGGGTACAAGAAATCTACAGACCCACGTCTACATGATACTGCATGTAGTGGACAAAACCCCTTTGCCTCTTCTCTAGCTGTAGCACTTCACAGCATCTTAACATCTTTTCACAGTAGATCTTTTCACTGTTCGTCTAACTCTAAACCCTAAACCGTAAGTAATTCTTGCGTGGACTCGATCTAACGTAAATAAGCGTAAATCTAAATAAACGTAAATCTAACTAAAAATAAACCTAAATCTAATTTAACGTAAGTCTACATCTAACCTAATCTTTAACGTCTTTTGGGATAGTTTCCTACGACGTTAAAACTCTCTTCTTCTTGTGTGTGTGTGTGTGTGTGTGTGTGGGGGGGGGGGGGGGGGGGGGTAAACCTAAATAAACCTAAGTCTAATCTAATATAACATAAATTTAAATCTAACATAAATTATGTTATATTAAAAACAAAGAACTAAACTAACAGGGATTATAAGAACCTTAAAACTGATTTAACACATAATTTTTCACATAACTCGGCAAGAGTTGGCATTCTCATCACTAAAGATGTGAGAGTTAACTTCCGGCGGTGACGCTGCCTCATCTCCATCCACATCTGACGACAGCAATTGGCCCTTTAGACCGTTCTTGCTCTTGTTACTAACTTTGAAGTTGCTGTTGAATGACTAGAGGTTGTCTAGATGGTCATTGTGTCGGGGATGTAGTGACTCTTGCCACCCTGAAGATCCACCTTCTTCCCTATCTTCTGAAGACATTTCACCAGTACTTTTGGATCGACGGAGCCCACCATGAGTGAAGGCAGCAATACCCTATATTCCATTGAGGGCTTTCTTCACCCGCTTCATGCAGGCATCGCAGTCTATGGAGACCTAAATCTAATCTAATATAACGTAAATCTAAATCTAACATAAATAAACGTAAATCTAATTAAAGATAAACCTAAATCTAATCTAATTTAACTTAAATAAACCTAAATCTAATTTAACGTAAGTCTACATCTAACCTAATCTTTAACGTCTTTTAGGATAGTTTCCTACGACGTTATAACTCTCTTCTTCTTGTGTGTGTGCGCGTGTGTGGATGTGTGTGCCAATAAGAAGAGATAAATGGTATAACCTTTCTATCACCCATGCCAAGTATGATAGATTGGTTATGCCATTTCCCTCTTGAATAATAGGTCTTGAGTTCAACTCCTCGTCGGCTAGATCTTTAGGTCTTTTAATTTTAATTAGTTTCCTACGACGTTAAATTAGTTTCTCTCTCTTTCTCTCTCAATGTGTGTGCGTTTTTTTGGATTGTATGCATGTTTTCTCTCTCTTTTCCTCTCTCAATGTGTGCGTTTTTTGTTTATGCATGTTCTCTCTCTCTTTTCCTCTCTCAATGCGTGCGTTTATTGTTTATGCATGCTCTCTCTCTCTCTCTCTCTCTCTCTCTCTCTCTCTCTCTCTCTCTTTTCCTCTCTCAATGTGTGTGTGCATTCTTTGTTTATGTATGTGTGTGTGCGTTTTTGTTTATGTTTGTACTCTCTCTCTCTCTCTCTCTCTCTCAAAAACACTATGTGTGTGTGTATGTGTGTGTGTGAGAGAGAGAGAGAGGGAGAGAGAAAGAGGGGAAGGGAACATGAGAGTGAGGAGAGGGAAGGAGCATACCTGGCTCTCCTTCCTCTCCTTGTGTGTGTGTGTGTGTGTGTGTGGAGAAGAAAGAGAGAGAGAGAGAGAGAGAGAGAGAGAGAGAGAGAGGGAGAGCGTTACCTGCTCCTTGCTTGAGGGCGTCGAAAAACTCAGATCTGAGATCTGAGTTTTTGGGCGCGCTTTGTTATTTTTTTAGCTCAGTCGGCGTCGCTATGAGCGTCGCAAATTTACAAAGAAATTTGCGACGCTCATAACGACGCCGGGAATTTTTTTTTTGAGCGTCACTGTGTGAGCGTCGCTAATATGAATAGCCTCTTGTAGTGTTTGCTACCTTCAACTTTTTACCTGGGAAGAATGCCATCTTGAGCATCAGCTCCCTTATAGAAAATTGAAATGTAGACCACACTACATCCAAGAATCCCCATTCATGAATTGTGAACACATCACATCTAGTCTTTCCAAACAGTGAACTTTGAAACACATCATGTCCAACAACAATGACTTGGTGCACACATCCATAGTGTTTTAGATAC
This sequence comes from Adiantum capillus-veneris, assembly GCF_014529385.1. Lineage (NCBI taxonomy): Eukaryota > Viridiplantae > Streptophyta > Polypodiopsida > Polypodiales > Pteridaceae > Adiantum > Adiantum capillus-veneris. Next base: position 141,919,458 of record NC_140934.1, read on the forward strand.
GTGTGATTGACTCCTTGCCAGATGCATGTGCCTTGAACTTCGACCCACGCGTTCAGACACCAATAACTTGAATTCCGACACAAGGGTCCAAATCATTTGTAGGGAGCTTTATTTTGCCCCTCTCTACTACTCACAAGTCTCTCTCTAGTTGAAACTAGTGGTAGCAATTGTCAGGTGACTAGAAATCTTGCGCCATGGCCATTATGGCCCCTACCACATGTGCCATGACGATCTCATCTATCACTTCTTTATCATCGTTATCTTTTTCCATCTTGCCTTTTCCTTTGTCCTCTTATGAGTCCCTAATTTTGTCTTTGGCTTCAAAATCCCGAGCCAAACAAAGTGTCGTGTCACATTTATAACAACAGCTCTTGAACCTCGTGGGTTATCGAGGCAACTAAGTGAGCATTGGTACTACCATCCTTGTCAAGCTTGCCTCTGTCCTCTAGTGAACTCGTGCATTTTCTCTTAGCTTCCTAAGCCCAACAAATTGACGACTTCCTTGAGAACTTCACCCATGAATAGGCCGTTAACTAGGAATTGGTCAATCCGCTTTCCATAGCCAATAGTTGGTGTTGGTCATCACTGTCGCTATACAAGATTTCCTTCTTGTACTACTTATAGTTGGTGTTGGTCATCACTGTTTCTATACAAGATTTCCTTCTCATACTACTCCAAGAGTTGGCTACACAAAACCCAAGCCATTTCACGAGATATACTCAAAGGATTCTCGGCAGCCTCTATACCACCCTCCACTAGGTGGCTCGCAGCGTTTTAAAACTCTAGGTCTTCCAAGGGGGGTAAGATGGCGTTGGATAAGGGGAACACACCCGGAACCCAAACAGCCCGCCTCTCTATAGCTCAGGATAACTACTTCACCCCAATCCACTAGAGTTCACCTTCAAAACTCACACAATCGATAGCAGACCACACCGATTTTTGCCCGTTTACGATCGTGCTGCAGCACACTCTCACACACACAGAGGCCTAGGGAGGCACACACATCTCAAACACCGTCATTAGATGGTTGGAACAGAGCAAAGAAAGGAAGGGGGGCAAGGCGAAAGAAACGGCAATAAATTTGATACGGCTTGCTTCAATTATGACAAAATAACTTGCTACAACAATCCATGGACACTTGCTACAATCCGGCTCGGCATGAAACACCATCGAGCAACAAAAAATGGGGAAATTTTTGGCTTTGCTTTTGTACGGCCCTCCTTGTTGAGTGCACGGCAAGAAAAAACTCCTTGATGCCGCCCTTGCTGGCAGAAAAACGGTCCAGGCACTTCTCCTTCTCAACCTCAAGAGCTCCTCCTTGAGCTCGCCCAAAAGCTTCCTCCCGAGGGTTTTTTTCGTCCTCTCCAAGAGAAGCTCCCCAAGTGGGAAAAACGCCCTTTTTTTGTGGCCAAAAATCGCCCTTCTTCAAAGTAAAAATTTTGGCTTCCTTTTTGCGTGGGCAAGACTCCCTCTTTTTATGTTGAGCTATCCGATTTTTGGACCCCTGTCTGCATGTGAGGCCACCTCTATTTTCGGCATTGCCTTGGGTCCCAAGCATCCACATGAGCTCTCCCTTAAGAGGGCCACCAAAGACGCCGTTGGTGCTCTCGAATCCCTTCTCAAAAAACCTTGGGCCTTTATGGGCAAGTGACCACACTTAGCGCGGGTGCCACATCAGCAACTGACAACGCGACACGGACTGGCCATCGCCGCCGACAACCACTCAAAATGCCGCCTAGCAGCACTCTGTGCAGCGCCACAAGGGCCACCCATGATCAACCGCAATGGCCTCGCATTCTATGAGCTCCACGAGCTCCCTCGACAACTTGGATGCCTTATGAGGCGCACAATTGTAGTACATATACCCTCCGATGCCGGCTTTCGAATATGCATATGGGCTCATTGCCCCGTGCCATGTGGCACCGCCAAGGTAAACCCTCTCCAAACTCCACAAAGTCACCAAAATTTCTTTAAAGAAAATCTCCTTCCCCTTCATTTTTCAAGTGCTGTCCATCTACTTCCTGAGACTGCTAGTCTGTAAAATCACCATCGGAGGTTGTATATGTTACCATATACATGTGGTAGTGATGTGTGTGAACACACTAGGACCGCCGGGGCATTTTTTCCCTCTTTAGGAGGTTCTCTCCCCCGTGCATTGTATATAGGCCCATCACTCTAGGGCTATCTATCTTTCCATTGCACACTAATTAACACACTCTCTATTGTGTGCCTTGAGCTTCCTTCGTCTTCTCCAAGCGGTGTGCATTTCCTTGCAACCCTAATTCCAACAATTGGTATCAGAGCAGGTTGCGTCCTCCCGGGCTCATGCATTGATTGCGTTGTCTGTGAAGCGTACCATTGTTCCTCACATCCGTTCAACAAAATCTGCAAAAGAGGCTTGGGATATTTTGGCTGGTCTTTATGCAAGTCGCAATGAGGCTAAAATTGCTTTGCTGCGTAAAGAGCTGGAATCGAAGATTATGCATGAGGAAGATGATATGGACACTTTCCTTGCTGGTTTCAAGGATATCAATGAGCAACTTATTTCTACAGGTGAAGTCATTTCATATAGTTCCCTTGTGCAGATTGTTCTTGATGCCTTACCAGTTTTTACCAGACTTTTGCTAATACTTGGAGACTTATGACCCAAGGAAATCCTGAAGTTGTCAAGTTGGATGCATTACGCACATTGCTGTTGCAAGAGTCAATTTCCAAAAAAAACAGGACTAGACAACTTGCAATTGAACAGGCTTTTATTGCTTCTCAAACAAAGGGTGGTAACAGCAATGTAGCCACTTCTTATGGTTCTGCTGCGAGTGACAAAACTTCTCTTTCCAATGCTTCTGCTGGTAGCACTTTGTCTGGCAATTCTTGTGATAAGGGCAAAAAGAAGATGCGTTGCCATTAGTGTAAAGCTAATGATCATTTGATCAACCAGTGTCCTAAGTTGAAGGCCAAAGAGGCTAAAAAGAAAGAGGGTGGTTCCACTGGAAATGCTGGCTCCACTACCAATGCAGCCATTGTTGAGTCTTCTGTGAAAGGAGACTGTGATGCTGATGTTGATGTAGAATGGGCTTTTAGTGCAGAGTGCACTTACAATCCTGCTTCCATGATGCATGCATGTTAGTTGCTGCAGATTCATATGTGTGGTATTTCGATAGTGGTGCTACAAAGCACATTACCTCACATCGTAAATTGTTCACCTCTCTCGAGTCTGTCCCTCATCGGAATTTAGTCACTTGTGCCAACAATGCCTCTTATCCGGTTTAGGGAGTTGGAAATATTGTGCTTACTGTTGCAAATGGCAGTTCTTTCACACTTGTTGATGCACTTTATGTACCTGGGATCAAGAAGAATCTTTTGTCTATATCTGCACTTGCTAGACTTGGACTTGTAGTCAAATTTGTGGATGACAAATGTACAATTCATGATCTTAGTTTTGGTGATGAAATTGTTGCATCTGGGATTTTTTGCTGTGGGCTGTATAAGCTCACTTTGTATGACAAGTCTGGACAAAATTTTGCAAATGGTTGCAGATTCAAGGGTTATTTCAGATGCAAAACCTTGGCATGCACGTTTTGGTCATCTGAATTTTGACAGTTTACTCCATTTGCAGAAATCTGATATGGTTGCTTCTTTGCCACCTCTTGAAGCACCTGTCAAACATGTTTGTGAAGGATGTATTTTGGGTAAGATGCAATGTTTGAAGTTTCCAAAGGATGGTTCAATTAGGGCCACATGCAAGTTGCAGCTTGTGCATAGTGATGTTTGTGGGCCCATGCAAGCTCCGTCCTTGGGCAATTACCTTTACTTCGTGACTTTTATTGATGATTACTCCAAGCATGCATGGGTATTTCCGCTTAAAGCGAAGTCCAAAGTTTTTATGTGCTTCAAACAATTTCTGGCTATGGCTAAAAATGTATCAAAATGTACTATGGACACCCTTCGTTCCGATCAAGGGGGGGAGTATATGTCTCATGAATTTAATGAATTTTTGGCTAGTCATGGGATAAAACACCAATGTATAGTGCCTTATACACCTCAGCATAATGGTGTTGCTGATAGTAAAAACATGTCACTTACGAAAATGGCATGATGTATGGTCAAAAGTCAAACTTTGCTGCATTCTTTTTGGCTTGAGGCCATCATGTGTGCCACTTATGTACTAAATCGGTGTTCTACAAAAGCTTTAATTTGCAGTCTATTACTCCATATGAAGCATGGCATGATAGAAAGCCTTCTATTAAGCACATGCATGTTTTTGGCTATTTGGTAGATGCTTTGGTGCCACAAACATAGCGCAGAAATTGGATGATAAGGCTGTCAAATGTATTTTTGTTGGTTATAGTGTTGAAAGCAAAGGTTACAGGTTGTATCATCCGCAAACAAAGTATATTTTGTTTTCACAGGATGTAGTGTTTGTGGAAGATTCTGTTCAATCCTTGTTGTCATGTACTAGAGACAATAATGTAAGCTCACAGAACATTTATGACACTTTGTTGCCTCTTTTTAGTGGTGGAAATACGAATGTAAATTTCGATGAGGCAAGTGTACAGCCTATGGGGGTTTCAGAAAATGTTATAGATCATCCTATTACTGATGCAGATGTACATGATGTACTTGATGAGGAAAGGGCTCAAAATGAGCAGGCTAGAGGTATGCCAAAATGGCTGGTGCATACATTGCGTGACAACAAATTGGATGAACCTTTGTCTAGTCGTACTCGTTAGGCTCTCGCCATGCATCTTATGCATCACATTGTTATGCTTGGGTTGTGTTTATCTTACATGATGTTGAGGAACCTCTGTCTTTTGATGAAGCACAGAATTAAAAAAATTGGATGGTTGCCATGCAATCAGAATATGATGCACTTATAGAAAATGACACATGGACTTTATGCGATCTGATCCTGGCAAAAAGGCCATTGGTACGAAGTGCGTTTACAAGTTGAAACGCAAGCCGGATGGTGAGATCGATCGCCATAAGGCTCTACTTGTTGCAAAGGGTTATGCACAGCAAAAAGGCATAGATTATGAAGAGAATTTTGTTCCCACTTGTCGTATGACTACTGTGCATTTTCTATGTGCATTGGAATTTCATTTTGGTTGGGATGTACACCAATTAGACATTGTTACTGCTTTCTTGAATGGTGACATATTTGAGGAAGTTTAAGTAACGCAACCTCGCGGTTTTGTCAAGAACGGACAAGAGGACAAAGTGTGCAGATGTAAGAAGGCTTTGTATGGGTTGAAGCAATCTCCTCATGCTTGGTATAAGACGGCTGACACTCATTTGGTCAAACAAGGCTTTTGTAACAATCCAACGGAAAGCACATTGTATGTAAAGCGTGAGGGTGATATACTTCTCATTGTGGTTCTTTATGTTGATGATTTGATGATCATTGGACCAAATGAGAGACATATTGCTGAATTTTAAGGCTGATTAAAATGCTACTTTCAAGATGAAAGATTTGGGGCTGTTGCATCATTATTTGGATATACAGCTTAAGCACTGTGATGGTGGTATTGCCTTGTGTCAGAAAAGTTACATAAAGACATTGCTATGTAAGTTTGGACTTGAGGATTGCAAACCTATTTCCACTCCCATGGAAACATGTCTAAAATTGAGTCTTCATGATGCTGGTGATCCTGCTGATGTCACTCTTTACCAAACTGCTGTTGTATGCCTCATTGATGTATGCAACATGAGGCTGGATATTTAGTTTGTAGTCTCACAGGTCAACAGATTTATGCACAACCCAGGGTCTAAGCATTGGCAGGCTGTCAAGAGGATTTTCCGCTACCTTAGTGGCACTTTACATCTTGGCTTGTTTTATCCCAAGGGGGGATCTTTGCTGCCAGACTTACTTGCTTTTTTGGACTTATATTGGGCTGGTTGTTTTGACACGCGAGTGTCCACAAGTGGTTTTTGTTTCAGTTCATGTATATCATGGTTGAGCAAGAAGAAACCTATTGTGGCCACTTTGAGTTGTGAGGCTGAGTACAGGGCAGTCTTCACAACTACAGTTGAGTGTGTATGGCTCAGACGCCTTATGGCTGATTTGGGTGTTGGACAGGACACTGCCAACACCATCTACATTGACAGTCAGAGTGCATTGGGAGTTGCAAGGAACCCAGTTTTTCATGCTCGCACAAAGAACATTGAGGTGCATTACCACTATGTCAGGGAGAGGCTCTCAACAGGAGAGATCAGCTTGGCTTATGTGCCAACACAGGACAACCTTGCATATCTTTTCACAAAGGCATTATCTTGTGAGAAGCTCGAAGCTTTCTGCAAAGCTTTGGGATTACTCCCCTTTGTGGACTGATCATGTCCTCAGGGCATGGCACTTCCCTTTACTCATGTGCCAGTTCTCGTTCACCGCATCACTCCAGGGGGGATTTGTTACCATATACATGTGGTAGTGATGCATGTGAACACACTAGGACCGCCGGGACATTTTTTCCCTCTTTAAAAGGTTTTTTCCCCTGTGCATTGTATATACGCCCATCACTCTAGGGCTATCTATCTTTCCATTGCACACTAAGTAACACACTCTTTATTGTGTGCCTTGAGCTTCCTTCGTCCTCTCCAAGCTGTGTGCATTTCCTTGCAACCCTAATTCCAACAACATTGGCTTCTTCCATCACTTCTGATGTTTTTGCATTCCAAGTTTTTTGGACCCGCTTATCGATGCAATCAAAACGAGGTAAATCCATTTGCCATTACACCGCCGCCGCTTGGCATCAACTTCAATTCACAATAACTTGTCGATCAATGCTCCGTTTGACGTGCCATAACTTCTTTGTGGCCTACATATGCCATATAATTCACATACAAACCCTAGCGAGGCTGCAAAAACCTTAGATGGCACACCTATCAAGGCGACCCACCAGCCGACACAGAATTGGCCCATGATGAAACTTCATCTGCTAATATCTTGACATTCGAGACTCCAAATGACGATATGAAAAGACCGACATGCTCCACATGATGAGCTCTACCCATCCATACATTGAAACCAACTCTAATCACCTGCCCTGTCCATCTCAGATCTGCAAACACCTCCAACTTCAAACTTTAATATCTTGCACTCTGTAGCTCCGTTTGATGAGCCATTGAACTTGCTCCTTCAACACTTGAAGCTCTACATATCTAGGCCAAAAACCAACACCTTGAACCTCCTTCACCTTCACCCTATCAGGCCCTTCGTGGAGCCCTTTTGGCCTATAAACCCACATAAAGCATACATCTCCACCACTGCCACTTGCCTGCCCAGGTTCTTCCCGTCTGCTTTAGCCCTCTGTCATGCATTTGTAAGCATTCACACCACTGCTTGTACCCTCTTCTAGAGGAACGCCAAGAGCAAAGGAGGAAGTGGATGGTGCCATCGACAAGGCATGGGAGGGAGGGATCTCTCAAGGATTCTGAGCCTCGTGCCAATTGTTAGGAAATAAGACGTAGCTAAATAGATAATTGAATAGATTATTTAATGGAGAGAGACAGATTTACATACACAAGATTATAGAGTAGAGAGAGAGAGAGAGAGAGAGAGAGAGAGTACACATGATATACGTGGTTCACCCAATGTGGGCTACGTCCACAGGAAAGCAGCCACTCAATGGCTTTAGTACTTCAAAACAAGAAGTAGTTTACAAAGGGATTATACCCTTAATGGAGCTCCCGCCTTGCTTCACTCTCACCACCTCACACTCACCTTGTTGCATCAACTTCACACTATGAAATTTGTGTAGAAATGGCCTCCTTTTATAGGCCAAAAGGGCTGCCCTCTCTTATGAGAGGCAGCCATGTGTAGCCGCCCTTGTGTGAATAAGTCCAAATCGGACCCTCCAATCCGCCCATGTGTGGCCATCCTTGAGAAGACAAGTCCGCTTTTGAATTCGGCCACCGGCCATTGAATTTGGCCACCGACCATCGGCCATTGACTTTCGAACACCGGCCACCGGCCATTGACTACCGGCCACCGGCCAACCGACCGGTTGTTTTTCAACCACTTTCCGGCCGCCGTCCGGCCATAATATTCCGGCGAAAAGGATATTCCGGTGAGGCCCCTAAAGTTGCCCCTGGTTTTTTACTGTGAATATTTTGGTTTCCGGTGAGTGATTTACCTTCACGCACGATGGCTTCTCCTCATAATGGGGGCCTTACAAATGTGCGCTTTTACCACAGAAAATTACAAGGGTAAATTAGGCTCCATACTTAACAATCTCCCACTTGGAGACTGATCTCCAAACCAAACCTGTGACTGCTTTCCATCCTGGCTTCTTATCCTTGAATGCCAATTGAAGATGTGCAAAAACTCAACTTCTCCTTGTTGACCACCTTTGTAAACATGTCTGCAGGATTTTCACTTGTATGCACCTTTCCTAGCTTTAGCTGTCCCTCTTCCAAAAGAGTGCGTATGAAATGATGTCTCACCTCAATGTGCTTTGTCCTTGAATGAAAGGCTGAGTTCTTCACAAGATGGATAGCGCTTTGGCTATCACTGTACAAGACACAATTATCTTGTTTGAATCCAAGCTCTTCTAAGAATCTGTGAAGCCACAAAATTTCTTTGCTTGCCTCCGTCATTGCTACATACTCTGCTTCCGTGGTAGAAAGTGAGACCACTTTCTGCAGCTTTGAAGCCCAGCTTACTGCTGTGCCTCCAATCGTGAACACATAGCCAGTAGTGCTCCTTCGAGTATCTTTGTCACCTGCCATATTTGCATCAGCATACCCTTCTAGAAAAATATCAGTTCCTCCAAAATACAAAGCATTTGTTGTTGTCCGTTTTAGATACCTAAGTATCCACTTCACAGCTTGCCAATGCTCTTTACCTGGGTTGTCCATGAACCTACTCACAACTCCCACTGCATGTGCAATGTCTGGCCTTGTCCAGACCATAGCATACATTAGAGAACCTACCGCTGCAGCATATGAAACTTTAGACATATAGGCTATCTCCTCTTGTGTCTTTGGACACATATCCTTCGTTAGTTTAAAATGACCAGCCAAAGGTGTAGAAATTGGTTTTGCATTTTGCATTGCAAACCTTTCTAGTACCTTCTTAATGTAATCTGCTTGAGATAGCTTTATTGTCTTCTTCGTCCTGTCCCTTGATATTTTCATACCAAGTATCCTCTTTGCAGCACCTAAATCTTTCATTGAAAAAGATTTAGACAGCTCCTCTTTTAGGTCTTTGATGTCCTGCATGTTAGCACTTGCAATCAACATGTCATCAACATACAACATTAGGATGATGAATTTCCCATCTCCCAAATTCTTCGTGTAGACGTAGTGATCTGAGTTGCATCTTGTGAATCCATGATCCAACATCCATCGATCAAACTTCAAGTACCATTGTCTTGATGCTTGCTTTAAACCATACAAGCTCTTCTTTAATCTGCAAACCTTTTCTCCTTTTACTTCATACCCCTTTGGTTGAAGCATGTAGATTTCCTCCTCTAAGTCACCATGAGGGAATGGCGTATTTACATCCATTTGCTCGAGATTTAGATCATGAGCAGCCATAAGGCTTAAGACAAGCCTAATTGAGTTCATTTTTACAACAGGAGAAAATATTTCATTGAAGTCAATACCTTTCTTTTGAGAAAACCCTTTTACCACAAGCCTAGACTTGTACCTTTTCTTCCCACCTTCTTCTTCTTTCAGCTTGTACACCCATTTGTTTTGAAGTGCCCGCTTACCTTTAGGCAACTCAACCAACTCCCATGTTTGGTTGCGATGTAGTGAGTCCATCTCCACTTGCATGCTCTTCGTCCATTCTTCTTTGGATTCATGTTGCATAGCTTCTTCGTATGATTCCGGCTCTCCAGAATCTGAGATCAAGAGATGGTTGAAGGAAGGAACAAACCTTTCTAGAGGTCTACTTGCTCTTGTAGATCTTCGGGGAATAGGTTGAGGCTCCTCATTTGGTTGACGTTGTTGCACATTTTCACCGTTTGCAGTCCTTGAGTCTTCACTGTCCTCAAGCTCCATGTACTCATCACCTGTTTCTTTTGTTTGTTTTCTTTCCAAGTAATATTTGTACATATTTTGTTCATTAAAAATTACATCTCTACTCCTTAAGATTTTACCATCTTCAGGATTTCATAGGCGATACCCAAAGTCACCTTCTCCATAGCCAATGAAGAAACACTTTTTGGACTTTGCATCTAGCTTTGATCTTAGGCTTCTATCTATGTGCATGAAAGCCTCACACCCAAACACTTTGAGAAATGCATAATTCATCGATTTACCTGTCCATGCCTCTTCTGGAACTCCCCCATCCAATGCCGTTGAGGGTGACCGGTTGATTAAGTACACAGACGTACTTACAGCTTCCGCCCAAAGCTCAAGCGGTAGGCCTGCATGTAGCCGCATGCTTCGTGCTCGCTCCATGATTGTTCTGTTCATCCTTTCCGAAATACCATTTTGCTGAGGTGTCCTTGGGGTTGTCCTTTGCCTCCGAATGCCATTGCTAGCACAAAAGATTTCAAAAGCTTGGTTGCAATATTCGCCTCCATTGTCGGATCTGAGGCATTTAACCTTGGTACCTGTTTCATTCTCCACAGAGGCTTTCCACCTTTGAAATATGGAAAATATATAGGATTTATTCTTCATGACATAAACCCATGTTTTTCTAGTCACATCGTCTATGAATGTTACATAGTACAATGAGCCACCAAGTGATGGTGTACTTGTAGGACCCCAAACATCAGAATGAACCAACTCAAGTTTTTTATTTTTTCTTTCATTTCCTGATTTTTGAAATTTTACCCTCTTTTGTTTACCGTAAACACAATCTTCACAGAACTCTAAGTCCACTTCTTTCAAACCTGGTAGAAGATTCTTTGTTTGAAGGATTTGCATTCCTTTGGCACTCATATGCCCAAGCCGGTAGTGCCACACCGCACTGTCAACTTTTGTAGTTGCTGCACAAGCTAAAGGTTGCGTGCTCATAGTACACAAGTAAAGTGTACCGACCTTTTCTCCCTTGGCAACCACCAAAGATCCCTTTGAGATCTTCCACCGTTTGTTTCCGAATGCAATGTTATGAACTTCATCGTCCAATTGTCCTGTAGAGATCAAATTTTTGCGAAGAGAAGGAACATGCCTAACATCTTTAAGCTTCCATTCATTTCCGTTAGCAGTTTTGACAGAAACTGTACATTTGTCGACAATCTCACAAGCTTCATCATCTCCCAAGTATACATACCCAAAATTACCTTTGGTGTAGTCTTGGAAATGTTGCGTGTGTGGTGTCGCATGGAATGAAGCCCCAGAATCTACTATCAAGGAATTAGACACATTGTCTAATGAGAGAATTAGAGCATCTTGCTCTACTTTACTTGCCACATTGGCCTATGATGTTGGCTTGTTGTCTTGAGACTCTGCCTCCTTCTTCTTCTTGGACCAGCAATCCTTCTTGACGTGGCTCTTCTTGCCGCAGTTCCAACATTCAAGAACTGACTTTGGGCGTGACTTGCTTCGCCTTGAGCGATCACGACGCTTTTGGTTTTTGAACCTCTCCTTAGGCCTTCCTCTTGTTTCCACTGACAGTGCAGCACTTGATGATTCTCCTGTGCTTCTCCTTCGCATTTCCTTGCTTAGGAGAACACCCACAACATCATCAAACTTAAGAGTATTTGTGCCAGAAATAGAATTACTTACAGCCATCACAAGGCTGTCCCAACTATCCGGTAGAGATGATAGTATAAGGAGAGCTCGCACTTCATCATCGAAATTGATTTTCACCGATCGAAGTTGACTTATGTTTGTGTTAAAGTCATTTAGGTGTTCTGCAACTGAACCATTCTCTGCCATCTTTAGATTGAACAAGCGCTTCATAAGAAATACCTTATTGGATGCCGATGGTTTCTCATAGAAGTCGTCAAGTGACTTCATCAAGTCCTCCGTGGTCTTCATCTCCGAAACATTGAAGTCCACCGTTGACGCCAAGCTTAATCGGATTGTTCCCAGTGCCTTTCGATCAAGGACAATCCATGCTTCATCTGCCATTGTTGCTGGCTTCTTCGCAAGACCGCCTAGTGGCAAATAGAGGTCCTTCTGGTAGAGATAGTCTTCAATCTGCATCTTCCAATGTTGGTAGTTTTTGCCGTTGAACTTCTCAATCTTGAGCTTCCCTTCCTCCGCCATAACTCCCACTCAATTCAAGGAATCCTTTCCTTGAGATAATTTAGCTACGAGCAAACCTTGCTCTGATACCGGTTGTTAGGAAATAAGACGTAGCTAAATAGATAATTGAGTAGATTATTTAATGGAGAGAGACAGATTTACATACACGAGATTATAGAGTAGAGAGAGAGAGAGAGAGAGAGTACACACGATATACGTGCTTCACCCAATGTGGGCTACGTCCACGAGAAAGCAGCCACTCAATGGCTTTAGTACTTTAAAACAAGAAGTAGTTTACAAAGGGATTATACCCTTAATGGAGCTCCCGCCTTGCTTCACTCTCACCACCTCACACTCACCTTGTTGCATCAACTTCACACTATGAAATTTGTGTAGAAATGGCCTCCTTTTATAGGCCAAAAGGGCTGCCCTCTCTTATGAGAGGCAGCCATGTGTAGCCGCCCTTGTGTGAATAAGTCCAAATCGGACCCTCCAATCCGCCCATGTGTGGCCATCCTTGAGAAGACAAGTCCGATTTTGAATTCGGCCACTGACCACCGGCCACCGGCCAACCGACCGGTTGTTTTCCGACCACTTTCTGGCCGTCGTCCGGCCATAATATCCCGGCGAGGCCCCTAAAGTTGCCCCTGGTTTTTGACTGTGAAAATTTTGGTTTCCGGTGAGTGATTTACCTTCACGCACGATGGCTTCTCCTCATAATGGGGGCCTTACAAATGTGCGCTTTTACCACAAAAAATTACAAGGGTAAATCAGGCTCCATACTTAACACCAATTCTCTCCCACAATCAAGGAGCACAAGGCTCTAATACCATGTCAAACTCGGCGATGAGAAAGCATAGAGAAATGGAGAGAGAGAGAGAGAGAGAGAGAGAGAGAGAGAGAGAGAGAGAGAGAGAGAGAGAGAGAGAGAGAGAGAGAGATTACTTAACCAACCAACTTTTGCAGTGGGTGCTAGGTGTGCTTATATAGTCACCTTAGCAAATTGTCATACCCACAATTTGACAAATAAATAAAATAAATACCCAAAGCCAGAATAAATATTGGGATCACATTGGGCTATTCACTTGAGACACCATAACTTTAGCAGGAGGCACATCTAAACAGCTTTGTTCACATCCAATGAGGGAAGCAAGGCTGCACACATTGTTGGGAAAACAAGAACAAGGGACACCTCCATAACAATGTCTCCCAATAGCACTAAAGACGACATAAATTTAGCACCACAAGCTGTATCAAAAGAACTCTCACAACACTACAATTCAAAGACAAGCAATCCCTTGGGAATTTACAAGCACACGCCCACCCAGAAGACCACCATCAAGATTAGGAAGCACTTGCCCTAGCATAGAATTACAGCACACGGCGACCAATGCACTTGAAGAAAAGAGCTTTTCCCTTCACCAATTTATTCTTCAAAACCACAATTTTGAAGTGTAACCAAGGGAGCTTCCACAACTTGCCCTACACCAAACTGCCTGCGGGCTGCCATATCCTGTACCCTGCGAGAAACAGACTGTATGTCCCAAACGACAACTCCAAAAGGGATTATTTTAAGCCTCAAAAGTTCTCTGTATTTTCTACAATAAAAGTTTTGAAGACCACAAATTTTAAATCTATGTACCTCTATGTGCAAAATTGCCACGAACAAAAAGCTGCCATGGCACGATTGCACATAGGCAAGGCTAATCGAGGACAAAAAAACTGCATCAAAAAGCATGGAGGAGACACAACAAGAAAAAAATTTGAAAATTTTATATTTGGATGAAATTTTTAATATGTGTAAATGAGTTTTAGCTATATACAAGTGACACTTCAAAAAACTCACTTACGGGCACTCAAGGCAACCCGATAGTTGGTACTACATGAGCGACTTGCACTGCATGTACATGTGCTTGCTAAATAATGCTAAAAAGACCACAAAATAAATCTCACATACCATTTTGACAGTTGGAATTACAAATTGAAAAAAAAAAGGGTGTCCAAAATGCGTGCAACATAGTTTGCCAAACCCTAAGTTTGCTAGAGTATTCATGTAAGAAGCTCCCTAGCAAGAGGATCAATCAATGTAGCATCAACCTTATCCATATGAGGCATAACCAAAAGCTCTTTATGGATGTCCATATCATTGACAATGTCCATTTTTGTATCATGAACCACGGCATCACAAAAGATATCACTATCCAAAGTATTTGGGCAATGATCTATGGAAAACTTTTCATCCTTATGATCCAAAGCAATCTTATTTGCATCATCACTCTTTGGCACACACTCTATCATAGCATGGTCTTGAGAAACCTCTTCATAAGCAACATCAACATGTGCATGGAGGTCTCCATCAATTTCATATATCTCATCATTCACATTTATCTTGGAGAAACATCACCTTTGGCATGTGTAGCAACACCAAATTGTTTAAACAACATGGTATGATACAAGCACTTTTCTTCATTTCTTTATCCATAATGCATGCTTCTTGTACCTCTTTAAAAAGAGTAACATCACAAAATTTCTCTTTGCAAGTGTTCTTGAAATCCACATCAGAACACAAAGGAGCATTTGGCTTCTTATCTCCTTGCAATCCAAGCTCTCTCAATCTCTTTATCTCCCATTCCTTATGCTTTGCAACATTCACTACATCATCAAATGTTTTTGGCCTTTTAAGCTCAACCTTTAGTCTCAAATAAGCCCTCAGGATTTACATAAACATGCTGCATTTAAGCATACAAGGAGGAACCTCATTGCCCCAAGCAACACACCATCTCTTCCACAAATCATTAAATTGCTTCACAAAGGCATCTACACTTTGATCATCACTCTGTATAAAATATTTCAATAGAGTGCCATATATCCACTGGGTCCTTTATCTTTCTAAACCTCTCAAGGAAAGCCTTCCTAACCTCCTGATAATTCATCACATGTGGAGGTTGAGATGATTTCAACCAAGACTCGTACTCATCAAACCATGTCCTTGCATCCTCTTTTAAGCAAAAGAAAAAAATCTTTAGCATAAGCATTGGATCTTCCTTGTTTGCAATCAAACAAGCAAACTCCATCCGGGATCCATCGTTTCAATGAATGCATCACATAGTCACCTACATGAACATAAAAGCTTGGAAACTGTGCCATCATAGGCATCAAAGTTGTCAATTAAAGGTCACTGGAAAAAGTCTTTGATGGCGGGCACCAAAACATTGTTGAGAAAACAAGAACAACGGGCACCTCTATAGCAATGTTTCCCAATAGCACTCAAGAAATAAATTTATCACCACAAGACGTATCAAAAGAACTCTCACAACACCACAACTCAAACACAAGCGATCCTTGGGAATTTACAAGCACATGCCAACCCAAATGGAGACTAGGAAGCACCTACCCTAGAATGGAGTTACAACACATGCCACCCAATGCACTAGAGAAAAACAAAATTCCCTTCACCAAATGATTCTTCAAAATCACAATTTTGAAATGTATACACACCACAAACCAAGGGAGCTTCCACAACTTACCTTACACCAAACTGCCTGCGGGCATGCATATCATATACCCTGTGGGAAATAGACTGTATCTCCCAAACCACAACTCCAAAGTTGATTCTTTTAGGTCTAAAAAATTATTTGTGTTTTTTTCAACAAGAGTTTTGAAGACTATAAATTTCAAATCTATGCACCTCTATGTGCAAAATTGTTGCGAACAACAAGCTGCCATGGCACGACTACACATAGGCAAGGCTAGTCGAGGACAAGAAACTACACAAAAAGCATGGAGGAAGCACAAAGAGAAAAAAACTACAAATTTTTGATATTTGGATGAATATTTTTATATCTTTACACGATTTTTAGTTATATACAAGTGAAACTTCAAAAAATCACTCACGAACACTCAAGGCAACCCGACAATTGGTGCTACACTAGTGACTTGCATTGCATGTACATGCTTGTGTTAAAGCAAGCTAATAATATCACAAAAATATATCCACATAACCTCTTTAAATATGGCATCATACCCATATCTACAAATTTACAAAAAAAAGAGGGTGTCCAAAATGCACGCAACAACGTCTTTGAGCGCAAGCCATTGGTGCTCGCTCTATAGGATCTGCATCCCATGCTGAAAAGTGGGTGGTAGAAGCCTTCTTCCGAAAAGGGAAGGAGGGGGGGGGGGATGTGCTTGCAAACTTTTTGTGGGTTTGGAAGGGTGGAGTTCTATTGCTGGCCAATGAGCAACCACCATGGTAGAGGTGAGTGCTTTGTCGCTGGGTCGTCTAAGGTAGAATTCAAAATGACCAAGTAAGTGAAACTTTTTTGGCTTTTTGTCAATGAAAGTGAGCGCCCTCTAAAGTGTAGTTTAGACTTCGCTTGTGGAAAATTGAGTGCATTCCTATGTGGAGTGCTAACACATGGACAATTTCAAAATCGAGAAGTGTTGCCCATGGGATGGAGAGGTGAATCAGACCTCTCAATGAGTAGGAAGCTCTGACATTATAAAAGATAGAGGAAGCATGTGCACTCTTAGGTGTGAATGTTGTTTCCATCCAGCCTTGTACCTGCACAAGTGGATAGTGGAAAAGGGTAGTATTTTCTCCTAAGCTTGTTGCATAGTCTAAACATGACCTAAGGTGGGTGTCACACTAGGGTAGGCATGAGGCAGCCACCCTGAGATAATAGACATGTATTTGCTAACAAAAAGGCAAACTTGGACTCAAGCACTCGTCAGCTGAGTAGGCAACCCCCCTCGACCAGCTTTTTGAAGTCCATGGCCAACTACAAAAGATAACATAGAAAAAGCACTTGTCAAATGAGTAGGTATCCCCCCCTTGACCATGTTCTTGAAGTTTGTGGCCAACTACAAAATGTCAGGCCAAGGGCCGAAACTCACATGCGATCACGGGGTGCTATATTTTTAGCAAGCTATGAGTCTATATATAGCGACATTGGGTGGAGAGTTGTATGTGCTATTCCCCGTGGTCTCAGATTGGTATCAGTTCTTAGAGCAAAGCAGCCATGGAGGAGGGAAAGGACATTGGGCATGGACTCTCTCTCTCTCTCTCTCTCTCTCTCTCTCTCTCTCTCTCTCTCTCTCTCTCTCTCTCTCTCCATGAAGCATGGAGGCATGGCGTGGGCATGATGGCTTAGCATGCCGAGGACAAAGAAAACAAAACCGTTTGGGAAAGGCCTCTTAGCAAAGAAGGCAAATTGAGAATTATCTGGCTCTGTGAGCTCACACTGCTGAGGGGAAGAAAACCCGACACTATAGTGGGGGCGTTTGGAGTTTTTGGGGCATGGTGTGAGCCTCCATCTCTGTGAGCTCACGCTGCCAAGGGGAAGAAAACCTGACACTATAGCGGGGGTGTTTGGAGTTTGTGGGGCGCGGTGTGAGCCTCCATCTTTTTGTGCAAGCGACCGCCATCGACTAGTTTGATGAAGCTTTTTTTTGTGCTTGCTTTCTCCCTTTTTTTTGTGCTTGCCTCTTTTTTTTGGCTACCCCAAGCAACTTAAGGAAATTCAAGAAAATTATAAGGGAGGGTGCTCACAATCTAGTAGTAACGACAAGTCAGGCATGGTCTGCGACTTGTAACGCAAAGGTACTCGACAAGGTTGCATCTATTTCTCTCCTTTAGAGTTTCCAATTTTCTAGGGCATGGCTCCTAGGCAAGTTTTTTGAACAGATGTAGTCAAGTATGATTATGATCAACTCATTGTCTGCAAACCAAATACGATGGGTTTGAAAGTTAATTGGAAAGCAGAGTTGGAAACAAGTGCATGCAAGCAAAATTGAGCAACTCATGTACACTTTGTTTGTGCAATTGCTTTAGGTATTTTTACGCTCCCAATCCGGTACACTACTTGACAACGTAAGATGCCCTAAGATGCACCGCCGGTACATTAATCATCTTTGACCTATGGAGCAAGGCTCCATAGGTTTGGTTGGCCATAGACTTTGTTGGCCAATATGTATCTCTTTAATATGTCCTCTTTGTGCTATCTAGCAAAGGGGAAAAGCAAGGCTTCTAGGAGCATGGCTCCACATTTATGATATAGATGCAATGGGTACATGATCACTTCAAAGAATATACAGTTTGCCAAAGTACATGCAAAATAAATACATGCAAGCACATTGGATGCATATTGATATCTATAGTTATGAGCAACATGCAACATCGA
Organism: Adiantum capillus-veneris; assembly: GCF_014529385.1. Classification (NCBI taxonomy): domain Eukaryota; kingdom Viridiplantae; phylum Streptophyta; class Polypodiopsida; order Polypodiales; family Pteridaceae; genus Adiantum; species Adiantum capillus-veneris. The sequence goes on from NC_140934.1 coordinate 141,937,781, forward strand.
CAATGGCACTAAAAGGTGCTACCACTCCCGATGCCAAGGGAGGTGGTTACAAAACAATCGGTAAGTACCTCAAATTTAACTTTCAATTTTGAACTTATTCCATTTTGTACGTAGAATTTTCTCCAATCCCAACTTGACAAGCAAATGTTGCTTCTATCAAGTAGAGTTTGGCAGTTAGATGAAGTTTGATAGCTACCTTTCACGAGCTATCTATTTTCACAGTTTGATAAGGTTGATTATCTATGAAGGATTGACATGGTCAATTTTATTTTACCATGACATCTGTTTGTGTCATATTTTTGATGGACTTCGTTGAAGCAAGGCTTCACTTTAGGGCATACTGCATGTAAGCTTCCAAAGTTTGGAATATGCCGTTAGCATACGAAGTTGGGGAAACTTGGCAATATGTCCACCTAGATTTTATTGGAGGTCGGTATGACCCAAGCCATGAGGGCATGCCGGGTACATCCGGCAACCAAATTCAACCGAAGGCAATTTCTCTCAGAGGGGCGGAGAGGTTAGACAATTTCAAGTTCACTTTTTGTTTCCAAAGATTTCCTTACTTTTCAACGCAAAGCACTTTGACAGACGTAGTGCAAAGCAAGGCTTCTTTTTTTGTGCCAAAGCACTTTGATAGACTTAGCGCAAAGCAAGGCTTCCTTTTTGTGCCAAAGTACTATCCATTGACTTAAGATCAAGGATAATGGCACACAGGTTTAGCAAATTGGCAATAACAGGATATGAACTTAGTTATTATGGCTGGCAACCACGAACTGTGATGTATCCATGCCAAAGTAATCTTGCAAGGCATGTATGACATCGGCTAAAACTGTTGAGACCATCCCTGAAGCCAAGGGATTATGGGTTTATTCCACTATTTTTCTGATATGTATGCATGGCATTCAAGTACAGTGGGATTCATTCCATTAAATCCTTGTTTATATTCCATTATAACACTAGCTACTCTGTTCAAGAAGTATTGATGCTTGTAGATTGGCTTGTGATTTTTATGTATGTCTACAACGGTGAGCACTATATATTATTGGCTCTATGCACAAAGTGCAACCAATATATATGATGCTTTGTTGTGGTAGCAAGTAGACATGGCCTAGCTATCATGCAACTAATTCATGCAACATCATGAATAACCTAAGAATACCTCAAAGTAGGGGATCTCTCATTTGAACACCTAAGGAAATTCACTATGACTACCTTCTTTGGGGTGTTAGACATCTTTCTGTTATGTTCATAGAGAGAGAAAAAGATCTATTGCTTAGTTGCAACAGTGATTGTATCTCTAGGAGTGGTATTTTCAAAAGGTATGACCCAGATAATACACAATCATTCGATAAGTGTTGAGGTTTATAGTTTGATCTCATCACAGATGTACTTTCAAGGAAAGAAGTCTGCAATCTACCAAAGGATAATGGACAAGTTGATTCCCAACACTACTAGACATGGTAGACTATGTTGGTCACTGTTGACTGCTCGTTTGAGCAATTTCTATATGGCACCATTATAAAAGGTTTTTTTAATCATTTTTTGGGGGCTTTTTTGGATAGACGTGTGTGCTTGTCAAGCCCATGCAGAGCTTTCTCATGAGAGTGGCCATAGAGTTGGCATTGTAAGCTTTGTATACGTTCACTTGAAGCAAGATAAAGCCATTGTTGCTCCAATTTGGTGTCGTTTTTTTCCTTTCTCCCTTCTCTTTCTCCTGCTCTTTTGGTGTTCCACGGGGTGGATGTGTGTGCCCCCGCCTAGCTGATGATGTTGTGAAAATAGAGTGAGATTGAGTGGTGGTATGTGCGTTAAGGGTTGAGACAAGCAGTGGTGATGGGTGTGTGCTGTGTTATGGTCTTGCCATGTGTATGTGCATTGGTGTGTGTGCAGACAAGGTCTTTTAATGGAAGTGTGAAGTTGTGAAGGTGTTTTTGAGAGGACATGGGTGTACGTTGTGAATGCCCCAAGCTATGGAGAGGCCTTGTGTTGTGTGTTGGGTGTGCTCCCCCATTCCAGCCTCTCTCCATCTTCTAGTTCCCCCAAGGAAGAGCACACTAATTGCTTCTATTTAAAGGTAAAGTCATGGTTTTGGTGATGCCAAATGTGCGGTTTTTGAAGAGCAGGTAGAATTAAGGAGGATGTGGTTGGATTTTCCGATATTCAATGGGGTCAAAGATATGGAAACTTGGCTCCAAGATTATGGTTTATTTCTGTTGGAGATAAATTTGTCAAGAGGTGAAGGTGCAATGCAAGTTTTAATGCTCCTGGTTCATGGTAAAGCAAGGAGATGGTACGATAAGATACATGAATAGGAGAAGATAGATTAGGAGACCTTGGAAACGGCCTTTTGGCACAGATTTGTGGTAGATGTACAACTGGATGAGGTGAAGTGTAAGCTGGATATATTGAAGCAAAGCTTGGATAGTGATTTTCAAGTATTCAAGTGGGAGTTTGAAGCCCTTTGGGGATGACTTATAAAGGTACTTGATACAGAATATGTTGGTTTTTAAAAGTTGAGCAAATTCATGGATTGCCTGCATGAGGAGGTTCGAGACAAAGTGGAGATAGATGGTCCTGTGTTCTATGAAGAAGTGATGGCTTTAGCAAGAGGAAGACTAAGAAGGATTTGAAGAAGCACCAAGCTAGGCACGGTTTGTCAAGTCAGGTGATGCCAAAGCACGTTAATGCGAAGGAAGTCAAGCCGAAGTCGGTGCAAAGGGAAGTGCCGGTGCGAGAGGAACTGAGGGTTCTATGGTTGCAGAGGGATGGAGTGGTATATATGCCCAAGATGCCAGTTAGAGAGGCTCCAACTATGAAAGAAGTTTCGATGGTTCTAGATCAGACAAGGGATGCATGGACAAGTCCAGATGTGATCGATCAAGCTCCATTGGTGTGTGCTAGGGATCAGAAGGCGAGAATTGCAGATGAGGTCAAAGCGGTAAAGCTTGATGAGGTTCCAAATTTTGAGACAAAGGAGGAGATAGAGACAAGTGATAGTAGTTCTTTGGATGTGCATACATGTGGGAGATTGATTCATCCCATTCAAGGCATGAAGAGTTTGATCTCTTGCATGTGGGTAGAGATGTGAATATGTGTAAGGAGTAGGGAGAAGTGCAAGCCGATGCACATGACATAGACCAAGTGGAGGAGTCTAGACCTACAGATGTGGTGAATATGTGTAAGGAGTAGGGAGAAGTGCAAGCCGATGCGCTGGACATAGACTAAGTGGAGGAGTCTAGACCTACAGATGAGGTCATGCAGGTAGAGGTGGTGTGTGGTGCCATGCTAATGACTATGCTCATGAAGGTTGTAGTAGAGTACACTACAATGGTGCAAGAAGTGCGGAGCTCTACAAAGAGGGATAGAGCAGCCTTGACTATGGGAGGACAACATGTAGATGAAGTCAACAAGGTAGAGGTGTTGGTTGACCTTGATGGGCCAACTTATGAGGAAGGTCTTGTTGATGTTGGGATTGAGGACACTACAGGTACGGAGGCTACCCTAAAGCAGAAGGTGGAAGTGTTCTAGTGCAGCAGGTGTGTTCTATGGTGAATGAAGGGGAATCCTAGATTGCAGCTTCGTCCAAGCTCTTGAGGGAGGTATGTGAGTGATGGTTGAAAGGTATACTAGTGAGTGCAACTCTGTGCAGTGGGTGATCCATCGGATAGAGGGTCCGTTTGAGGAGGACTTTGCTTTACATGGTTGGGAGGGAGGGTCAGGTATATGCTGTGAGAGTGGTGGTATATATTATGATGTTTTGTTTGAAGTAGATAGTGTGCCAATGGATGCTTGAAGCAATGAAGGTATGCTATGAGCAACTTATATGTGTGGTTGGTTGTATGTATGGGTGCAACATTATGGGAAGATGTTACGTGTGGATGGAGGTGCTCAAAGCCAGATATTTGACCCAGGTGGTAGCTATGTTGTGATGTAGGGGGCTGGGCACCCACTTGAGAATAAGTGGCATGTAGCAAGAGTAAGTCTTTGTACATATGGTAGCAGGTTTTGTGTGTGCAAAGTGGCTATTTGGTTGTGCACTTTTAGCATTCAATAAGCATGCTTTTGGTTGAACATGAATGTTCAACAAGGGGGTTGGCCAATGATGGTACAAGGAAAAAATGCTTGGTGTTGTGAAGTAGACGATGTAGTGCTGTGGGTGTTTATAAGTAAATGAGAGAGTGCTAGAGTAGGTGTGAAGGTCCTAGGCAAGCAAGGAGGTCGAGGAATGTATGCTTAAGGAGGTTTTTTGGGCCCAGAAGGATCCAAGGTTGATGTGTACAAAGTGCTGAGATTGTATCCTAGAATGTGGTACTTGAGGTGCTCGACGAGGCAGTCTAGACAACACCTCAAATAGAGCTACATGGTGAAAGACATCACATTTCAAAGTTGGAGTGCTTTGCAAATCCCCACCGATGGACTAGGCAAGTGGAGGTGGATGGGTAGAGTTAATGTCAATGGATAGGCTTGAAGTGCTCAAGTTGTTTGGTGCATGCCGGCCTTTTTGTATCGCCAATTGGAGCTTAGATGTTCAAGTTATGGCCAATTGAAGTTTTGTTAGGGGCCAATTGTGGGGCAGGTTGACTGCCTCAATAGGCATGCCGATGGGAACCTTTTTGGTCTTTCCAAGGTTCTAGAGAGATGGTGTGCACTATGTGGAGTCAATAGGAAGTGATGGCTCATTGATCGGAGTTGCAATTGTTGTTGAGATACGACTGGTAGAAGTGGGGTACAATTGCCAAAGGGACAGTGCTAGGTGGTTTTCCTCGGAGTTTGGATGCGTGGTTCGAGGCAATGGGAGAAAAGAAATGTGACAGGATGCTCGGGGTTCAGAATCAGCATGGAGAACTTTCAATCAATTTTCACAACTTGAGCATTTGGTTGTCAAGTAGTGGATGAGGATACTCTATAGGGGTGCCAACAAAACACATTTTTTAGCTAAGTTCAAAGGGATTTTCAAACCTTAGGGGGGTGTCTCCACCACACGCTACCACGTGGCACCACAAAAGAACCCACATACAAGCGTAGGCTGGAAAACTTCTCGGTATAAATATAAAACCGTGACACCTCATTTGATGCAAAAGGGGGGGGTAGAGAGAGAGAGAGAGAGAGAGAGAGAGAGAGAGAGAGAGAGAGAGAGAGAGCATGGATCTCTCCCCTCCTCTCCCTCACGCGTGTGTAGGGGACAATGCAACTTACGCTCCACGACGGCTTCTCGGTGGTCTTGGGTAATGTTGGTGGCATTATGCAACGGCCTTGAGTGAAGTTGATAGACCACTTTTGGTATGTACAAAGTAGTGCGTATATGCATGGTCGTATGTACAAAAGGATGTAAATACATGCATTTGGGAGCTTTGCAAAGTAATTTTGAGTTTCAAACGTGGTGCAACGTGTGCACATTGTAAATATTCGTGCTTGCGTGTCGGCAGTCGAGCAGGCGTACATGCTTGGATAGGGTATCGGGACCTTGGATATGGTTTTTGGTGGCTTCTTTGGCTCTACCGAATGTGTTTGAGCTTTCTAGAAGGTGAATAATGCAAGTGGGAGGTGTGGGTACCCTCATCCCGCCCGAGAAGTTTGGCACATGCGATAAGTGTCTATTTGCAGTGCGTGATCTGCCATGATGCATGCATTCTAATAGAAGTGGTCAAAATTGGAATGTGGGGATGTGGAAAAGTTCTTTGGGTATCAAGGATCAAGGATGAAGCATGCAAAATTTGGTGAATTTGGGAGTCAGTTTGGGGTTTTTCTTGCGAAAAATAAATGTCCGGGGTCAAAATTGGCCAAAATTGGCCCCAGAAAAGTAATAAATGGCCAAATATGGTGTGAAAAGACTTCAATTTTCCACATCACTCATGGTGCCATGAGTTCTAGCGGAGGGAGTGTATTTGAAGCCAAGTCTTGGCACTTTCACCTCTCTGTGTGGGGAAGGAAGCAGGGTTCCTATAGGTGGTCTAGTGCAGTCCCGTCGTGTTCACATCATGTTTTCGAGTGTGTGGAGGAGTGAATGAAATCTTTCTCTCTTCAATTTTGCACTTGGGAGAGTCTATGGATGTTTTGAGGTTTCCATGGATGTGTGTGTGCGAGGAATTGAGGGAAGAAGATGTGGCTTTCTGCAAGACTATGTGACCTTGTATCAGTGCCATTAAGGTTGGCGCTACTCCAAAGAGTCCAACAGAGTGGAGTTTGGTGAAGGCTTTGCAATGGTTTGAGGGATGCCTTTTGTGATTGGAGTTTTTGAGTTTTTGATGGTTTTTCTTGTATAGTTGGTTCACCATCAAGTGTGATTTCAAGTGTTGATCGACTCGACTCACCTTGTAGTGTTTGCGGGCAGGCAAGGGCTTGTAGGTCGTGGTGTTTGGAGTTTGAATTGACCTTGTGGGTAGTGTTTTTATTGAGATCTTGAGTGGTGGTGTGTGTGGGTTGCAATTTAAGCAAATTCCTTGTGTGGTGTTGAGTTGTCTGGGTGTGTGAGTGTGCGCACGGCGTCTTTTGCTCCATCATCCTTTTGGCGATCCTGTTGGGGAGCGAAAATTGCTGGTTGTGCACCCAAAATTTTGATTTTGAGTAGTGACGTATGCACATTTTGGATGTTGAAGGGAATTTTAAGATGGTGGTGCCATTCCAACGATCTATTTTCAAAGGTTGCAAGGATGCAGACGATTGGCTTGCATCATATGAGTTTGATTTGACATGTTTATGTTGTGGAGTTCCAAGTGAGGCACAAAAGCTTGCAGGCATCAATCTAGTGGTTAGAGGGAATGCAAGAGATTGGTATGAGGGCTTGTCACAAGATGATAAGGGCAATTGGGACATGCTTAAGAGTGCTTTTTGAAGCAGTTCAAGAAGGTGATCCCTCACCAAGATGCATGGAAATAGGTCACTAGTTTGTTTATGCAAGAGCATGAGGCTGTTGTAGAATTTTGGTCAAGATTTGATGATGCTTGGAGAGTGTGGAAAGATGCTCTACTGCATGTGGAAGCCATGTCTAAAGAGGAATTTTACTCCGCATTTACAAATAGCCAAAGAATACAGGTATTCACAAGTTTGTTGCGACCGGTCCTTAAGTTGAAAGTGCAAGAGAAAGAACCCAATTCCATGCATGCAGCATTGAAGATAGCGCTACGGACGGAGAGAAAGTTGTGCGTTGCTACATGCATGAAGTGCCCTTTGTCAATACGTGGTATGGATAGTGTGTATCACCTTTATGTGCAAGTCATAGTTGCAGGTGCTCATGCTAGCAAGGATAATAGTTTAGAGATAGATGTGGATGTCCATATGCGCAAAGTCAATGCAATTGAAGTATGTGAAGAAAATTTGGAGACCATTAACATGCCTATGGTGCAAAATGGAAAGGACATAGTAGATGAATGCAAAAGTTTGAGCACTAGCATGGGAAGTGAAGATGATGAGAGTGAAATCGACAAGGATGAGGCAACCTATGATGGTGACACATCTGATGCTTGTGAGAGTTGGTGCGATGATGAGATAGAGTCACTAGATCCATTGAAGGATATGGTATCCTTGCACGAACAACAACGTATGTTTTGGGAAGGAGCTTTGCAGCAACATGATATGGATGCTTGCTTTGATGATGAGATGGTGGGCTATGGACTAGGATTTTCTACACTGAGTGAAGATGATGCAAGAGAGGATGATGCTATGATAGTTGATGTGACCTTGGGTCCATGTGCTTTACCGAAGCTGGAGGTTGGGCAGCCATCTAGTGGTTGTGATGCAAAGGTATTGGGTCATACAGGTGATAGAAATGAGTTCTATGTGTGCAAGGATTTGATGCGAGTTCCATATCCAAGGGATGTCCGTGACAATACGTGACCTGCGATTGTTAAGTATAAACTTCTCCAGGATGGGGTGGACAAGGAGGTTCAAGTGATCTTTTGCTTGCACGATGATTTGATGGATGCATTTCACATGCTTCAATGTATGTTTGGGCCATATCCCTTTATCTTTGAAGATCCTGATTGGCAGTTGGTGAGTCCTAGGGAAGTTTGGCATGATGAAGACTTGGTTATGATGTGCTATGTGGCTTTGTATGCATGTTTCCAGCTTTTTGAAGTAGAAGATACCTTATGTGGAAGAAGAGGATGCTAGTGATAGTGTTTTTGAAGAGCGTTTTCAATTTTGGAGTGGAGTTGCTAATGCTTGGAGTGATGGTCTCTTGGGAATAGGAAATGAAGAGCAACTGATGCGTCAGGGAGATTATGTGAAATTTATGATTATCAATTGGATGAGCTCAAGTTATGAGATGCATTTTGAGGTATTTGTGGGTTTGACTGATTGGAACAGAGTATGGTACGACATGGCATGTGGTGCCAACCTTGGAGAAGATTCATATCATGCATGGGATCCAAGTGGGGTGGTATTTTGGAAAGAAAAAAGATGCTTTTCCCTTTGATAGGGGTGGCTTGCTTGAGCATGTAGTTGGCTCTATGCGGGTAGATAAGTTTCCATATGATCCTGGAGGAAGTTTATGGTCGCTTTTATAGGTTTTTGTCATAGTTTGATGCGAGTGTTGAGCATAAATGCTCAACTTGGGGTTGGGCAATGATAATAGACCCCTTTTGGTATGTACAAAGTAGTTCATATATGCATGGTCATATGTACAAAAGGATGTAAATACATGCATTTGGGAGCTTTTCAAAGTAATTTTGAGTTTCAAACGTGGTGCAACGTGTGCACATTGTAAATATTCGTGCTTGCCTGTTGACAGTTGAGCATACTTACATGCTTGGATAGGTTATCGGGGCCTTGGTGGATTCTTTTGGCTCTAGGGAATGTGTTTGAGCTTTCTAGAAGGTGAATAATGCAAGTGGGAGGTGTGGGCACCCTCATCCTGCCCGAGAAGTTTGGCACATGCGGTAAGTGTCTATTTGCAGTGCGTGATCTACGATGATGCATGCACTCTCCTAGAAGTGGTCAAAATTGGAATGTGGGGATGTGGAAAAGTGCTTTGGGTATCAAGGATCAAGCATAAAAAATTTGGGAGTTCGTTTGGGTTTTTCCTGTGAAAAATGTCTGTCCGGGGTCAAAATTGGCCAAAACTGGGCACAAAAAAAGTCAAAAAATGACCAAAAATGGTATGAAACGACTTCAAGTTTCAGCATCATTCACGGTGCCGTGAGTGTTCCAACGGAGGGAGTGTTTTTGAAGCCAAGTCTTGGCACTTTCACCTCTCTGTGTGGGGAAGGAAGTAGGGTTCCTACAGGTGGTTTAGTGCAGTCCCGTCGTGTTCGCGTCCTGTTTTCAAGTGTGTGGAGGAGTGAATGAGAGCTCTCTCTCTTCAATTTTGCACTTGGGAGAGTCTATGGAAGTTCTAAGGTTTCCATGGATGTGTGTGTGCAAGGAATTGAAGAAAGAAGGTGCGGCTTTCTACAAGACTATGTGACCCTGTATCAATGCCATTAGGGTTGGCGCTACTCCAAAGAGTCCAACAAAGTGGAGTTTGGTGGAGAGAGAGAGAGAGAGAGAGAGAGAGAGAGAGAGAGAGAGAGAGAGAGAGAGAGAGAGAGAGAAATTAAAGTTAATTTCAAGCTTTTAAGTGCCAAGGGACACTAGCAAGATCGCTTGTGCTCCCCTTGGCTCAACAGAAGTAGATGGAGTTAGTCAAGCAAAAGGGCACCACCCTCCCCAAAATTGCCAAAATTGGGTGCCAAGTGGACCAATTGAAAGGCGGATTTCAAAGATGAGCAAGGCACCGTTATAAAAGGTTTTCATAATCATTTTTTGGGGGCAATTTTAGAGAGTTTTGAGTCTATAGAGGGGTTTTGGATAGATGTGTGTGTCTGTCAAGCCCATGTAGAGCGTTTTCATGAGTGGCCATAGAATTGGCATTGTAAGCTTTGTATATGCTCTCTTGAAGCAAGATCAACCCGTTATTGCCCCAATTTGGTCTCGTTTTTCTCTTCCTTCCTTCTCTTTCTCTTGCTCTTGTGGTGTTCCGCGGTGTGGATGTGTGTGCCCCTCAAACCGGCCGTCTTGTGCAAAGAGTAAGATTCAACGGTGGTGTGTGAGCTAAGGGTTGATATGAGCAGTGGTGATCGGTGTGTGTTGTGTTGTGGTCTTTCCATGTGTATGTGCATTGAGGTGTGTGCAAACAAGGTGTGAAGGAATGGATCATAGGCGTTGGGATGGGGGAAATGGAACAACGCACATGACACAAACTTGATGCCTCTCTATAGCCCAACAGGTATCCAACACCCCAAGCTACACAGAAACACACACACACACACGCATACTTTTCTGCAACATGCACTGCACAGCTCGCCTTAAAACACTTCCGACTACACAATCATCCATAGACACCTCAACACAACATACCTATAAACACCCCACCATCCATAGATGCACCCACCAATGTACATGATTTCTCAATCTGGAAATACACTCTCTGGGAGACGACACACGTCTCGACCACACTCAGAATTGCTCGCAAAGACTCTCCTCCCCTCTCTCTCTCTGCATGTGCACCTACACACTCGTGTGGTCCGAAGCTAACACTACCACGGACAACCCGCAAGAGACGGAAAAAAATGAGGATCCAAGTCGAACAATCAAAGACCACTTCTACATATTGATTGCATTAAAAACAAAACCCTAGGTACAATGATGACGATGTCTTGGATTAGTTTCTAGCCTGCTTCAATTCCGATGACAGATACCCTCGAGTATTCCCTTTGCTCCACAACTGACGGACTTGGACAGCCCCTCGAACTTGCTTTGCTTCACTCCCTTTCTCATGCAACTTGCGACCTCATCACCAGATCGCCCTCCTTCCTTCTTTGCGAAAATGCCTGCACCTGGCTGTAATAACATCGCCCTGCAAAAGTGGTGACTCTCCCTTGCTCATCAACCTCGGCAACTCACGGCTTCAGCCAACCTACCACCTACTCCCTGTGTATGCAGCCCATTGCCGCCCCTGGCTCTCCTTCTGGGCCCTTGGCGGACTCCCTGCAACAGCGACACCCTCTCGGCCTCACCTGATGGTGTCACCACCCTGCAGCCCGTCGTCACCTTCCAGAAACCAGTCCCTTTCATCTCCCTAGGCTTGCAGCCCCCCACCTTGCAACTAGCTACCATTCCTCAGGCCCTTACCATGCAGCCCATGGCGGCTCCTCCTCTGCAGCTCGTGCTCACACGCCACCCAGTGGCTCCCTTCACCTCCTCTTCCAGTCCCTTATCGGATCCGGTGCCCTCAGACCCTTCACCTTTTCTGGCCGCCCTTCTCCTCTGGCTCTTTCCCCTTCAACTGCATGACGCCACCACTTGGCTCCTCTCCAATCATGCATGGCCCAAGCGGCCCTCTCTCTTCATGCAGCGCTACTCCACGAGCCACCCTTCTCTGTCCAACTGCTCGTCGACTGCAGCTTGCTATTATATTTTTTATGTTAATTGATTTTTAAAAAGCTTGGAGCGTGGCCCCCTTGCACATGCCAAACGTAGCCACCTTCTGTCGTGCTAGCATAAGAAGAGCCCCCCAATTGTCGTATTTTGATTAGAGGATCTCGAACACGACTATCACGATTGGTTTTTTCCTTCGAGCTCAATGCGACATCCAACTGATGAATGGCAAAGCACCTTCACTCGAGTACATGAAAAACTTTGAAGCACTAATCTTGGCCACCCATCCAGCATAAATACCACAACTGCACCACCTTAAGCTTCCTGACTCATAGAACTCAAAACCCACGACTTGACCTGCAAAGGGCCGCACTTGGCATGCATACCACTGCGGTGCTGCTTAAAACTGCCTCAAATACCTGTCCAAGTATGCTATCATCAATCTGTCTATTGCCATGCACCTGTTTGCTGACACTTTCCATGGTCCGACACACCTTGGGTGCACCAGCGTGCGTGAGCGAAGATGAAGATGAAGAGAGAAGAGAGGGAGCGAGAGAGCACGACACAGGGATGTGAGATGGAGCTCCCAAATTTCATTGTATGAGCACATTGTGAGAATAAGTGAGAGCTCCTTATTCTTTATACACTTATTCTTTGTATGTATAAAGAATAAGGAGATAAATGTGGGTGGACGACGGACACAGGCAAAGCATGGTGAGGCACACCACCTTTACCTAACATTTTCCCACTAAAGGCCGTGTGCTGGTAAGTGGCGAAAAGACTAGCCTACAACTAGTATATACAAGAGGTGAGAGAAGATGTGAGTGCATCTGTAACGGCTCTAGTATAAATGCAACATGCATAACACTAGGGCTAGAGCCACGATGACACTCCTAATGCAGGTATCGAGTGATGAACTGCATGGGTCCACAATGCACAATGCCAGTGTCAGTCATTGCACAACTCACAACTCCCACTGCAAATGCACCCCGCATAAGCAAGATCAGGTCTCGAGACCAAAAGGTCAGACATGAGAGACCCAAAAGCCAATGAAACATGCAGTATGTGTGCCAACCTATCCCTATTAGCAACCTCAGTGCCATATGCATCCTCATCAGGAACCGTCTGACTATGCATCACCATGTCAACATCATCTGGCAAAAGCATATCTGTTGAGTCGCCCTCAAACGTATCAGATGCATCATAGAACAATGTATCGGTCTCTGGCTCAACTGATGTCACCTCAACTGATGATTGACCAAGCTGTGCATCCTAGAGATACCACTGTCTGCATGAATGTCACCACAAGACAAATGCACAACATGCTCTCCATGCAACACATCTGCAAAAGAGACACGCCTCGTCTCTTGCTCCAAACATGGATGCAAATACATAGAGACTACACCGTCTCGTGTGTCAGAAATATGCAAAGGGTATACCAGACCACTCCTAGCGCCTCTGGCTATCACCAGTGATCCCCTATGCATATGAAATGATCGCTCTCCAAGCAGTACACAATGTCCACTACTCTGAAATTGATGCATTGAAATGAGACTCTGACTGAGTCCTGGTACATAACATACATCTCGTAATGTAAGCAGTGCACCGCTAGATAAAGACATGCATACATCTCGAGCACCCTCTCATATGTTGAACCATCAACAAACTGCACACAACCAAGTCTCCCACTAGAGAAAGAGAAAAACAAATCACGACGTGGCGTCACATGAAAAACTACATGCTCGTCTAGTAGAAAACGCGTAGACAATGTGCTATCCCAAGACACAAAGTAGTTTGAAGGCACGCTAGACTCAAAAGTGACATGTTCGTTAGATGCATACCCCCTAGAATCTGTCCTCGTAGTAGCACCATGCATCTGCCTCTTTCGCTACCTCATACGCCTGAAGCAACGGTGCCTAATATGCCCATTGTGGCCGTAGTGCCAAGTTCCAACATGTCAGTTCGCGATCGTGAGCGAGAACCATCTCTAACATGAAGTGTTTCCATATCCATGCCAAAACTATGACAAACAATGCACGAGATCACAAGACTCTCCCACCCAAGAGCAGACCACAGTCTCAAGCAAAGAAGGTGGCAAACGGTCAAGCTCACTAGCCTCTGCACAGAAGGCATACATATCTGGCAAAATTTCGATAGAGTCTCCTCTATAATTGGAGCGAAAAACTCAACAGTAAATCGCAATGGAGAAAACAACAAATGCCCAAATGGCCAATCCGAGAATGTAATCGTTAGGAATCACCTCACCAAGTCATACACATAGCCAAACCGCTCTAGCCAGTCAACGACACCACAAATGACATACATATGTGAGTGAAAAACTGCTGCCAAAATGTGTCAATGAAGGAACAATGTGCCAGAAAACCGTAGCATACACAACCTTTGTAAAAGTGGGAATCAAAACTCAACCACTATCAAGAGTAACACTTGTAGAGTAACACAAGCTCGTGTATGGCTGAAAACTATGGTTGCAAATCAACCCTAAAATAGCCCCAAATTCAGCTCTCAATGAGCAATACATAGGCACCTACAAAGAGGGAACGATGGATAAAAAATTCAGCTCACAAATGACCCTCAAACCTGCCTGTAAACTTGTCAATGTGAAAGCTAAGCTCGATCACAACACTATGGCGAGTAAACTCCATCCACTATCCCACAAAAGAATACACAAAGAAAAAGCTCAAGATACCTGCTATGTCGAAACCGGTATGCAAGCCAAAACACTGCAAAAGATGTCCTCAACTGTGAATGGCAACACCTGTGGGAGTACTAGACTCAACCTATAACTGGGAGTCAAAACTGGAAGCTCCAAATGGCCGAGCACTCACAGCTCAAGACCAAAAATGCAGAGCAAACACGCTCGCAATGCACCACCTAAAAGGAAAAACACTGCACCCAAATCCTGAGTGCTACAAGCAATCGCAATCTCGATCGCACCAACGATGCGTATAAAACTATTGGAAAAATATCACCAGAGTTTCATCAGTAAAATGGCTACAAAACCAGTAACCAAAGTAACTGCATGCTCAAAACCATGAGCAACCAAAGCGCATCATATCGCACTCCGAATGCATGCACCAATCTCCACAGTTTGCATACATCATTGCAAACATCTGCAAATCTAGTACACAAGTACCTGATCTACCTGTGACTGCCAAAAAACATGCTCGAGGCATACATTGCTGAGCTCAAACTGCAATCACATGAGTCTCCTTGAGAATTAAACCATATAAGGCATACATCATATCCTCCCACCTGTGAGAAAACTTGCAGCCAATAACACTCTCACATCCGAGAGCAAACCATGTGTGGAATCCTTGTTGAAAGGATGCCCTTTCAACAACGTTTCCATAAAGATTCCATTAAAGACTCCTCAAAGATTCTGTAAAGATTCCACATGAAGATGGTGATGAAGTAATGAAGATGAAGTTGGATGCTGCAACATGAAGATACGAGTTCATGGACGTCATCGAATATCCCGTTATTATTATTTTGAGCCATTACGGCCACTTTTGTAATGTTTACGGGAACCTCATATTTTAAATCGGCACTTGTATTTTGGCCATGGCCACAGATGCTTGTATAATGAGTAAAGCCAACTCAGTTTCTTGTAATTAAGCTCTGTAGAAGCCTAGAGACAATTTAGGTCATTTGGCCGGACATTAGGTTTGAAGGCTTTGTATATAAGTTGAAACCTAAGGCTTTGTAAAGAACACATTACGTTATCTCAAATAATATACAGTCGTGGGTTCTGCAGCACACAGTAGTGAGCTTCACGCACACACACCGTCGCACACACTAATCACATTGCAGATATGAGAGTAGGAGCGTGTTAGCATCGAGGAGCTCTCCGCGTCGACGCAAGCAATGCAAGCCGAGGACCACATCGCGAGCCCGCCTGCTACGAGCTATATTTGGTCGTAAGTACCTCAAACGACATCCGCTCTGAATGATCGAGTAGTCGTTAGAATCAGGGCGAGAAGCTCTTCGTGTTGATGTCTTTGTAGATCAGTTCCGGACACTTTGGAAATTGCTTGTTTGAGTCTATCGCGACAGCGATTAGAGGTCTTATAGTTATGGTTTTCAGGGTTTAGGTGTTTGGCCACATAGGATATGTCCTTGTGAGTCTTACCCTCCGGTTTCGAGTCATTCCGATATGATTTGAGACTGTTTTGAGCTTGTAGTGTTTCGTAGGATGCGTTGTCTGTTTCTTTGCTTTATAGCAATGTTGTGGTAGGATTAGTGACTGTAGAGTGTTATTCGTGTCTAGCTCAGGGTTGACAACCCAGAGATTGCCTCCATGCCCTAGTCGGGTCAGCTACGTCCTTGGATTGACAGTTTGTTGGTCTGTGTTCTCGCTGTGCTCCATCGTCCGTCGCGACGTACCTGCTAACATTGGCGCCGCTGCCGGGGATGAAGTGCCTAAACTAGCGTAGACCACATCACTCGTGTTTGATAGTATAGCGTTTCTCTAGAGTTTTCTAGAGTGTTGTCACCATTTACCTTCTTAGTGGAAAGTCAGAGAGCGGATCTCTTGACTGAGGGATAGCCAGGGAGCCTGCGTCTCGCCGAGGTGGTCCACCATGAGGTTGAGGTATGGTTATATTATTTTGTTGTGTGTTTAGATTAGGTTTTATGGTTTGTGTGTTTGGTTGTGACTTATGGTTGTGAAGAACTCGAAAGAGAAAAAAACGCAAAAGGTAAGCAGGAGGCTATTTGCTTGCCAGAAAGCAAAAACAACCATTCAACCATCCAAAGTAGGACTTTAGGTAGTGTAGGACATCTGATGTTGATCTAGAGCAATTTTGACATGAAAATGTGCTTGAAAACACAAAAGGCAGAATTGTGTTGATTATGGTAAAAGTGCTCTAAAATGGTCGTTTGAAAGCCGATTTGAGTGCTTGTTTTTGCATTGGAGACCTTAAGGTAGGGGGGAAACACAGATTTGGTCCAATCCAAAAAAAAAAACCTCTAAAAAACCCAAAAAAAAAAGAAACCAAATCTGCAATTTTCAAAAAAGCTTGACCTCAAGACCTTGTTTTGCATATGCTCTAGAGCTTCTAGAGCTTGTATGTGAAATTTCAAAGCATTTGCATCAGTGCTTGTGCATCTAAGTGGGAATTTGCTTTTTTTGAGTGTAAGGAAGTGAACTGTGAAATGCTTGAATCCAAAGGAAAAGAAGTTCAAATTGAATGAAACTTTGGGGATAAGCTTCTAAGGGCATTGGGAACCAAACTGTCCAAAAACAGAGAAAAAAATACTTTCCAGTGGTTCTCTGCCTAGTCTATCGCGATAGACTGGTGAATTGGAGATAGACTCACAATCAGGCAAAACCCCTCATACCACAGGTAAAACACATCAATACAAGGCTGCTCCCAAAAATTGAGTGTACTTGGACACTTGCTTGACCACCAAACCTCAAGTTTGGTGTTTTGAGTCAGACTTCATAGACAAATTGGGTAAAGGTACTTGACCAAATTTCCAAACCTTATGAAACTTGGTATACATGATCTACAGAGGGTAGGGAACACATTTGTGAAGAGAAAATTTGGAAAAAATGTCATTTTGACATACTTGGTGAGTCTATCGCGATAGACTAAGAACCCAGTGATAGAAACTGGATTTTCCAAAAACCTCTGTGGCATAGCTTGGAAAAGTGCTATCAAGGACACATAAATTTTTTGAAGTCATTTGGACATCAAAAAGTGGGTCTAAGACCATTTGAGAGGATTCAGCTTGTAGAAAACACCAGATCTGGTCTAACTGACAAAGTAAAAGTCCAAACCACTTGAAAATTGGTAGGAGGACTAAGGAGAGGTGTTGGAACACAGTGGTATAGTCAAAGTTCAAGTTTGACCTATAAAAGGGGCACTTGATGAGTCTATCACGATAGACTCAAAGCAGAGCCAAAGAAATTGAAATTTTCAAAACCCTTTGGAGCATAGCTTGTTTAGCCACTCAGGAGGTTACACACAAAATTTGGTGGATTTTGGACATTGGGAAGTCATCCTAAGTCTATTTTCTAGTGATCAGATAGAATCAGAGTTCTAGAGTTGGAGTTAGAGACCTAAGAAAAAGTCCAAAACAAGTGAAAATTGGTGAGCAAGGTGTACAAAGCATAGGGAACACAGTGGTAAAGAGAAATCTGGACAATTTCCAAAACTGAAGAGTCTACTGAGTCTATCGCGATAGACTAGGGTTTTTTCACAAAAATTGAAAATTTTGAAAATTGACCTTACGGCCTTGTTCTTCATGTTGTTGTGAGCCTATGGTTAAAATTTGAGTAAATTTGGAGTATTGTAAGTGCATCTAAGAGGATTACTTCACAAGATCAGAAAAGAAACTGTTGTTTGATGCAAGTTACAAAGGGAAAGTATTCCAAATTGCTTGAAACTTGGTGAGTAGTATCTCAAGAGAAGGGGGAACTCAAATTTGTAAAAACAGTTGAAAAACTGTATCCCAGTAACACTCTGGTGAGTCTATCGCGATAGACTTAGGAATTCACTGTAGAAAAATCAAAATTCAAATCTGAATTCATATTTGGGTTCAGAAGGCCCATTATAACTTGTACACAAAGTTTGAGTGCATTTGGACATCTGCAAGGGGTACTTGGTGCGTCTATCGCGATAGACAACTGAGAAAAAAAATTTGAGAATTTTTTTTGAAACCAAGTATTCCACTGGGTTTATCATTGCCTAAGGACTGCACACACCAAATTTGGGCTCAAACTGACCACTTGTAAAAACATCAGATAGAGCAACTTTCCAAATTACATCTCACTGTTTTGGTCATAACTTTCACATACGGACTCCGATTCCAAAACTTTTTTTAATCAAAACGTAGCTTGAGAGCAGCACTACGGATCTTAGAGTAAATTGATCAAAATGGTTGCCCACGGCATACATTTTGGTCAGTTTTTAGAAAAAACCGTTGTTTAAGGCCTCAAAATGCATCCGGAAGTCAGGGGTGTCTAAAACCGACAATTTGAGAGAATTGTGAGAACGCTCACGGTTTTGGACATAGTTTTGGATTTTCCTTGACCAAAACACTTGAACACACTGAGAGAGGTATTACTACAACAAGCTAGAGCTATTAAGCCTAGAAGTCATGTCTACATCAGACTCAGACTCAGCTTATACAAGCACATGGATTGCAGAGATAGATGAGCACCCGCCCAGAATTGATCTTCCAAACCTACAATACATAAAGACCAATTTTGTGGAGAGAGTTTGGACGTATAACCATGAAAGTGAAGGACTATATAGATATATTAATGGAAATCAATTCAACCTTTACAGTTGCTTAGAGCCTTAACCAGATGAGCTGACAGAATACAAGCTCTTATATGTCTATACATACGAGGTCGACTGACAATGGACATCTTTATTTGTTGACAAGTATGGACGAGAATATAGAGCTGTAGAAAGCACAAATCCGCGAACCAAATTAGAGATGAGTGGATATTTGGTCAATGACGGACCTCCGATACATCCACAAAACACAGGAACCTCTAAGAGAATTCCAAAGAGGGGACCACCACCTGGATTTCCTCCTAGAGCGATAATGAGAGATGAAACGATACCAGAGAGGAGTATGGTTCCATACTTTGCACCCCAAATTATAAGACCATCTCAACTAAGAAAATCGGTAAATAGAAAGTACAATGGCATAGGAGACCCATACGCCCATGTCTCGGCTTTCAAGCAAGTCCTACGAGCAGAACGAGTAGAGGAATTCCACACGCAGTATGAGGGTTTTGGACTTACATTGGAGGACAATGCACAAGCATGGTTTGAACTATTGAACCGGAGAGAGTTCACAACCATTGAGAAAATGTTGGATGAATTTGTTCAAGAATTCACCAAGAGGGGCATAAAACATAACATCCTTCCTAAGATTCAGGAATTTAAACAAGGCAAAACAGAATTTACATTGCGACATGCAATACTGCGTTTCAAGCAATATGTTGCTAGATGTCCTACCCAAGAGTTACCCACGCCAGAACGTCAGATCCTATGCTTCATCAGAGGACTTAGGAATGAGAATCTCCAAAAGGACCTATACATGAAAAGATACCAAACCTTGGAAGAGGTGACCAAAGCGGCAGTTGACCTAGTTGACAATTGCAAATTCTATGAAGAGGGTCAAAAGAAGATGAATGATGCGAGTGAGGAAAAGAAAAAACGCTGATCTGAGGATCAAAGAGGGAATCTAGGACAAAACCAAGTAAATGTTGAGGAGAAAATCATAGAGAATGTGATGCAACGCATCAACCACTCTGACAGAGTACCAACCTATAGAATTCCTCAACAACGAAGGTGCATGACAAGTGGAGGGGACCATCCGACACAACATTGTCCTGACTATAGACCTAAGACTCCACCAGGGTTTGAGCATGTTATGTCTCAACCGCCTAGATATCATCCTGTAGCAGAACAAGTGTTCTTAAGTGAAAGACCCATAGCTGCTAGAAATGCATATGTGAGTCATGAGCTTCAAACAGAAAGATATGTGGTAGATCAGAGGCCACTTCAAGGTCAATATCAAGTATTGCCACAACAACCAATACGTCCATGTGACAGATGTGGTAGTAGTGATCACTTGATTAAGGATTGTCCACACCATGATATCATGATAAATGTATATTGTAATGAGTGTGCAATCACACATATGATTTTGGATTTTCCTAAGAATCCAAGAAAGAAAGGTAAAATGCAACCACATGTTACCTTTCCTTCTACCAGCAAATCAGAGAAAGAACGAGCCGCAACAAAAGGAGAGACGACAACAACAACAGAGCAAGAAACAATTGCAAAAGAACAGGTGCTTAAACAGTAAGAAGATGAAAGTAAGCAAGTTGCTCCAGTAAACGTTGTCACAAGAGCACAAGCAAAAGTGCAAGAGCAGAAGCCTACAGATGGAGAGACTAGTAAGAGTTCCAAAAGCCGTAGAAAATCTAGACGAGCAAGAAGGACTAGAATGAAAGCGAGACTAGAAAGGGAGAAAGGAGACGAAAAGGCTGTTACAGCTGAGTTGGAAACAACTCAAGAGAAACAGACACAACAAAGGGAAGTTGAAACCCTTAAACCAGCTAAATCACCCAAGAGTGCTAGTTCAAGAGGATCTGTCCTAGTGGACAAAGTGAATGAGCCTTTAGACGCAATTTTACAGGCTTATGAGGCTAGATTGGCAAATAGACAGACCTTAGAACAAAGATGGATGACCCATCCTTATCCCGAATAATGTTTCCACGTCTTCAAAGCAGACACTATTGCATAGAGTTCTCTTTTGTAAACAGAATAATTCTAATGTACATAATTAAGCTTCGTTCTTTCAAATGTAATTGGCCTTCCCTCTTGTAGAACAACTACTCCAATAGCATGATTACTAGCATGTATTTCTAAAACAAACAGTTTCAAAGGATCTACAATAGCCAAAATAGGACTTGTAGCTGCTGCATCCTTGAGAGCATTAAAATTTCATGTTGAGCTTCTCCCTAGTGAAATATTTTTACTTTGGCTTTCAGTGGTTTTGTCATTGAAACAACACTATGAGCTAAAAAGCCTAATGTGTACTTGATGATACCTTGACCGCAAGTCAATCTTTGTAAATATATGAGCGTGTGTGAGTATATCAAAGTACTCATCTACCCTTGGTAAACGAGCACTTTTTCTAAATCTTAAAACACATTCAACCCATGGTAACCTACACACATGCGCATACTACCGTCTTTTTTCTTCACCAATAAGATGGGAGAGGCCCATGGTGAAGGGTTGGATAAACCCTCTATCAAGATAGTGAGAAAGCTAAAATTCCATTTGAGTAGCCTGAGAATGACTTATTCTACAGGGTGGTTCACTTCAGGCTTACTGCCTACAACCACATCCATGCCATGTTGCACAACCAATGTTGGTGGTAACCCTAGTGGAAAATCATCTAGGAATACATCTTTATATTCCATTAATAAATATTTTAACTTATAACAACATGTGCTTCTTCTAAAGAGAGAGAAGTAGCCATAGTTGGAAGAGAAGAGAGAGAGAGAGAGAAGCATGTGGCATTAAGGCATTTTCATTCAAAACATTATCAACATTTGAAAGAAAATGACACGTGTACTAACACAAAATGAATTCTTCTATTTCATCTTGAGAAGAGAGATTTATAAGCTCAACTGTACAAATGAGTGTCTAGAAAGGAACATCCTTCTCGTCCGTCAACAACACATGCACGCGCGCCATTGGATTCGAACACCAAACTATTGTGCTCATAGGTATGCTTAAGTTATGATCCTAGACTATGTAGCCATTGTCGACTATGGACCACATCTACCCGCTCCATATTCACATGATTTGAAAATTCAAGGATGTGTGATACCCTTGAATCTCTAGTGGTACATCCTTTATTTGAGCACCCCACACCTTGACGTCATGGCCATTAATCATCGCTACCATGTAATGGTGGGAACTCAGAGTCTAGGGCAACTTGAGTTGTTTCACTGACTTACAGTTAATGAAATTGTGCAAAGCACCATCATCCACCAAGATTCGCACCTTGTGATCACCTTGGATAGACCCATGCATATGCACCAACTCATGTGGACCAAAGGTCGGCTACCATATTGAGGCCATGATACAACACTCGTGCCTCGCTTCGGTATGTGTTACCTCCACATTGGAGAAATGAGAGGAGGACTTAAGAGGTAGTAGTTGCACCATGTGCAGTACTTTCTCCTTACTTTGGATATCCTCCTTGGGACATTCCTTTATGTCGTGTCCACTCCCTAAACAAGTAAAACATAAATTTTCCTTTTTAGCCTTCTCAAACTCTTCACTAACAGAGGGCCCTATACCCCTTGATTTTCTTGGATGCCTCAAATGCAGCTACTATATATATATATTTTAAAATTGTACCCATGTTGTGTGTATGCATTTGCATGTGTAGTGTCAAATACATGAGTATTATGAAAGGCTTTCTCATTGGGATCATTGTGAGGTCCCAGCCCCTTGTCGAGAGGAGCGGAGTACCTTTGATAGGTCTCCAATCCTGAGAAGGAAAAACCAACGGACATTGCCTTAGCTACTACGTAGCCACGGGCATGAACCGTTAGTGAAGAATTGGTCCTATCTCGCTATGGCGGAGTGTGACCACCATAACCCTATCTAAAAACTATCTATAATCAATTATACCTAAAAGTATAAATCTTAGAGTGACCAACCTGTGCGCTTTTTTCCCCATGTTTCAGAAGCACAGCCGCCAAGGTTTGTCTCTTTTAAGATTTATGACTAAAAAAAAAAATTCTAGCGTTGGAAAGTTACCCGACTCATCGGGTCCATCCGTCCATAGAATGATACCGTCGGGGTATCATTCTCCCACTTTCCACACCACACTCACCCTTCTTTTGTTATCTAATTACTACCACACTGTTTAAACATACATGTTCCTTTACTTTATTTATGATACTGGTTCGTTAAAACAGCCCTTCAAACAATATTAAAAACAATTGTCAAACAAGAAGTCGTCCAATTTTAAACCAACAACCCTTGGATTAGGTTCACTCAAGAATCTCTACTGGCGCTATTATGTCCGATCGGTATATACATTATTTATAAAAACCCTTGTCCTCATGAGCGTCCCATACCGCTCGACAAGTACTCGTTGTGCTAATCTGGACGTACTCCCGTCACAACAACAACGGTGCCAATCTGGGCGTCATCCTTACGCCACGGCAAAACAAAACCGCAGTATCCAGCTGGGCTAATCTGGGTGTACTCCCACCACAGCATCAGCGGTGCCATCCTGGGCGTCATCTCACGGCTCGGCAACTGCCACATAATACCAACGCTAATAAGTAGAGATACTTGAGAGAAACCATACCGAAGGTTTTGGACAAACATTCTTTCCTATAGCAACCAGTTTAACCAGACAATCTTTCCTACTTGTCAAACATATGACGCGTTTCTTGGGGTTAAGCCCCGTGGTTTCGGTCCGTATTTTCTTTTCATAAGGTAAATAATATATTCCTATGGTCTCGCATATGCAATGATGCATAACTTGAAACTGCAATACTAACCTGTACCATAGCTCCGATTGGTCCGATTGGTGGAGACATAGAATTTTCCGCAAGGATTCCACCGTTACTTGTACCAACTTCATGATCATTAGTGCCTTGTGTTCGAGCACGCTTTGGAGCCATTTTTTTGTACTACACTTATGTTATACACTTAGAACTTTAAATTGGTCAATTTTCCTAGTAATCTCCTTGTTTTCAAAGAGAGTCTGTAATTTGAACCCTCGCCAACTCGGATTCACACTTAGTGTTGTTGTTCTACATCTAATTTCTATACACCAAATATTTGCTAATCTTAATTAATAAATTAAGTGTGTAAATTATGAGTGAAAGTTTAGGAATGCATTACTTTTATGCTTGACATTTCTAATCCAATTCTAACTTCAATTCTATACTTCAACTAAATCAATTTTTAGTTATTATTCAAAATTCTATTTAACCTAATTGACAATAACACTGGTGAATGAGAATTTCATCATGTATGATAAGAATACGATGAGTTCTCTTATGTATTAACTTTCAATTAACAATATATAAGTTAAGTTAATAGTGAAGATGTACTAACTAGAGAGAATATGTATACTTAGAGAGATTAGAGTAAGAGAAAACATACACACACATCTTTTCTAAAGTTAATTGAATATCCCCAATCTATTAGAGAGATTAGAGTAAGAGATAGCACATACACACACACATAACTAATTGAATCTTACTAATCTATTAGAGATTAGAGTAAGAGATAGCACACATACACATAACTAATTGAATCTTACTAATCTATTAGAGATTAGAGTAAGAGATAGCACACATACACATTACTAATTGAATCTTACTAATCTATTAGAGATTAGAGTAATAGATAGCACACACACACACATAACTAATTGAATCTTACTAATCTATTAGAGAGATTAGAGTAAGAGATAGCACACATACACACATATCCTTCTTAGAACTAATTGAATGCTCAATTAATACATACCTTATTAGTCCACTAGAGTTTTTGCTCTCTTAGTGGTTTGTGGACGCCTTCTCTCTAAGAGAAATGGCAGCACTTCGTGAGCGCTATAGAGGCAATCTCTATGTCCCAAAGTGTGAGCATGGATGCTCTATTTATAGCAGAAAGAAAAACGTCCAACTTTTTTTTAAAAAAATAAATAAATATTTTTTTAAAAATTATTTTTTTTTCAAAAATCATATCCGCGTTTTTGGTACCCTTGTGGTACCCATGAGTTTGACCACTTTGTCATTATCATCAAAAGATAAGGCCACTCCTTTCCATGTGATAGTGTGTCCCACTTTGTCCCCTCCTATGTGATCCATGTGCCTTCATTTGTCATCCCTATGTATTATTTTATTTATTTTCTTGATGATAATTTACTTTACATTTTTAAATTAAACTTTACAGCCTTGAGGAGGGCCACCCCTTGCATGGGAGCTGTCAGGGGCCATCGACGGGGGCTACAGCCTACGTTTACACAGTGCAGACGGGATGAGGGCCGCCAATGATTAGGGTCACTAAGGGGGCACTGCAGAGAAGAAGAAAGGGCTCGAGTGCAGAAGGCAGAGCCGCCAAGCCAGAGCAGGGGGTAGAATCCTCCTTGAGGTGAGCAAGGCCATGAGAAATCACAAGTAGAGCTGCAAGTGGTTGAGGATGTTCGGGATTTCGTGAGCAAGGGAGAGGACTCTATCTGAATAAGGATGGGAATTGGGGACTATTGTACAAGGCGGAGAGGTGTCTTTGTGCGGAATTAAGAAAGCAATGGGATACTCATGCAAGCAGGGATGCAAGATATGCGGCACGAGAGCAAAGTGTTGTGGAAGAAGTAAATTGTGGAGATGCGGATTTTGAGGGGTGCAGGTAACAATGCTGCGATGGGAAAATTCTTGTACTTGTTATTCATTGTGCTCGAAGTCTCAAACTTCCATGTTCCACTTTTAATTGCACCGAGGGCGGTGATGTCCAAGTGATGAAGGTTGATGCGGCATAGGGACATATCGATGAAGAGCGAATGGAGCGCCTATGAGCAGGCATCAAATTCATGAAGGGACGGTCAAAAGTTTTTGCGGTTATGCGGCAAAGAGGACCATGCGATGTTGCGATTACCAGTGTGCTGCGAAAAAGACATGATTTCCTTTTTTCTTGTTCATGATATTGGAAATGTACTTCTTGCACTTGGGGTACTTTGCCTTCGCTATGCCTAAAATGTTTTGTAACAAAATCTTTTAAAAAAGCACATGCACATAAGGCACTTGACTTCTAACCAAGGGACTCATGAACACTGTGAGTTCGCACTTGTCCACCGTGCATGCCAAGTGTTACGGCATAAGCCGGTGTGTGCCAAGTGTCAGCCGTTCGGATGCCTTGGCCGTATGGTGGGAACCTTACCTAGGAATGGGGGGATGCCGAGAGGCATGAGTCATGAGGAGCGAGGAGACACAACTAACCTATATGAAGGGCCTCTTGTGACCTTTGTATTCATACACAATAACCAATCTAATCAGTTACGTGAACATCTATCTCTCTCTCTCTCTAATGCTTTGTGGTGCTCCTCTCTCTTGCATTTCTGTGAGCACAGTTCCGTAATAGGCAGCCACGCCTATTACAGTTTCAATGGAGCCTAGCTTGGACAAGTGGTGAACATTTGCTTCTCTCTATGAGAAGAATAGAGTTAGCTTCGATAAGAGGTGGACCTTGGAACCAAACCCCCATGAAAAACATATCATGGTCATTCCAAGTGGTGACAAAGAATACCCTTTAAGATATACCCTTATAGGTTGGACAAAAGGTCGACCTTACCACCCTGATCTTCTTAATATAATGACATAGAGTGGAAAAGTGGTGAATCTTGAGACCAAACCACTCATGCTACTAGGGATAATAGCTTGAACAAGTGGTTGACCTTGCATTTGAACCCCACATGTACAAAATATCATGGGTTTAAGGTATTTCAATGGATCCTAGCATCTTGGAGACATGGTGCAGCTTGCTTTTCTTCATGTTTAAGTGAAGACTGTCTTCGAGAAATGGTGAATCATCCTTCTCTCCATGTTTCAATGGAGCATAGCTTGGACAAGTGGTGGACCTTTGCTTCTCTCTATGTTTCCATAGAGTTAGCTTGGACAAGTGGCGGACCTTGGAACCAAACCCCCATGTAAAACCTATCATGGTCACTCCAAGTGGTGAGAAAGAATAACCCTTAAGATATAGCCTTATAGGTTGGACAAGTGGTGGACCTTAACACCCATATATTCTTAATATACTGACATACAGTGAAAAAGTGGTGAATCTTGAGACCAAACCACTCATGCTACTAGCGTTAATAGGTAGGACAAGTGGTGGACCTTGAAGGTAAACCCCCCATGTTTGAATAGACTTAGCTTCGACCAATGGTGGAGCATCCTTCTCTCCATGTTTCAATGGAGCCTATCTTGGACAAGTGGTGGACCTTTGATTCTCTCTATGAGAAGAATAGAGTTAGCTTGGATAAGTGGTGGACCTTGGAAACAAACCCCCATGTAAAACATATCATGGACATTTCAAGTGGTGAGAAAGAATACCCCTTAAGATATACCCTTATAGGTTGGACAAGTGGTCGACCTGAACACCCAGATCTTCTTAATATAATGACATAGAGTGGAAAAGTGGTGAAACTTGAGACCAAACCACTCATGCTACTAGAGATAATAGCTTGGACACGAGGTTGACCTTGAATTTAAACCCCACATGTAAAATATATCGTGGGTTTAAGGTATTTCAATAGATCCTAGCATCTTGGAGACATGGTGCAGCTTGCTTCTTTTCATGTTTCAATGAAGCCTATCTTTCACCAATGGGGGATCATCCTTTTCTCCATGTTTCAATGCAGCCTAGCTTGGCCAAGTGGTGGACCTTTGCTTCTCTCTATGTTTCAATAGAGTTAGCTTGCACAAGTGGTGGACCTTGGAACCAAACCCCCATGTAAAACATATCATGGTCATTCCAAGTGGAGAGAAAGAACACCGTTTAAAATATAGCCTTATAGGTTGCACAAGTGGTCGACCTTAAAACCCAGATCTTCTTAATATAATGACATAGAGTGGAAAAGTGGTGAATCTTGAGACCAAACCACTCATGGGACTAAGGATAATAGGTTGAACAATTGGTGGACCTTGAATGTAAAGTCGCCATGTACGAAATATCGTGGGTTTAAGGTATTTCAATGGAGCCTAGCATCTTGGAGACATGGTGCAACTTGCTTCTCTTCACGTTTCAATGGAGCCTATCTTGGATAAATGGTGGAGTATCCTTCTTTCCATGTTTCAATGGATCCCAGCTTCGACAAGTGGTGGACCTTTGCTTCTCTCTATGTTTCAATAGAGTTAGCTTGGACAAGTGGTGGACCTTGGAATCAAACCCCCATGTAAAACCTATCATGGTAACTCCAAGTGGTGAGAAAGAATAACGTTTAAGATATAGCCTTATAGGTTGGACAAGTGGTGGACCTTAACAACGAGATCTTCTTAACGTAATGACATAGAGTGAAAAAGTGGTGAATCTTGAGACCAAACCACTCATGCAGATAGAGATAATAGGTTGGACAAGTGGTGGACCTTGAATGTAAACCCCCCATGTACGAAATCTCGTGGGTATAAGGTATTTCAATGGATCCTAACATCTTGGAGACATGGTGCAGCTTGCTTTTCTTCATGTTTCAATGGAGACTATGTTGGACAAATGGTGGAGCATCCTTCTCACCATGTTTCAATGGACCCTAGCTTGGATAAGTGGTGGACCTTTGCTTATCTCTATATTGCAATGGAGTTAGCTTGGACAAGTGGTGGACCTTGGAACCAAACCCCCATGTAAAACCTATCATGGTCACTCCAAGTGGCGAGAAAGAATATCCTTTAAGATATAGCCTTAAAGGTTGGCCAAGTGGTAGACCTTAACACCGAGATCTTCTTAACGTAATGACATAGAGTGGAAAAGTGGTGAATCTTGAGACCAAACCACTCATGCTACTAGAGATAATAGGTTGGACAAGTGGTGGACCTTGAATGTAAAGCCCCATGTAGGTAATATCATGGGTTTAAGGTATTTTGATAGAGCCTAGCATCTTGGAGACATGGGGCATATTGCTTCTCTTCATGTTTCAATGGAGCCTATCTTGGAAAAATGGTGGAGCATCCTTCTCTCCATGTTTCAATGGACCCTAGCTTGGACAAGTGGTGGACCTTTGCTTCTCTCTATGTGTCAATAGAGTTAGCTTGGACAAGTGGTGGACCTTGGAACCAAACCCCCATGTAAAACCTATCATGGTCACTCCAAGTGGCGAGAAAGAATACCCTTTAAGATATAGCCTTATAGGTTGGACAAGTTGTGGACCTTAACAACCAGATCTTTTTAATATAATGACATAGAGTGGATGAGTGGTGAATCTTGAGACCAAACCAGTCATGCTACTAAGGATAATAACTTGGACAAGTGGTTGACCTTGAATTTAAACCCCATATGTACAAAATATTGTGAGTGTAAGGTATTTCAATGGATCCTAACATCTTGGAGACATGGTGCAACTTGCTTCTCTTCATGTTTCAATGGAGTCTATCTTGGATAAATGGTGGAGCATCCTTCTCTTCATGTTTCAATGCACCTTAGCTTGGAGAAGTGGTAGACCTTTGCTTCTCTCTATGTTTCAATAGAGTTAGCTTGCACAAGTGGTGGACCTTGGAACCAAACCCCCATGTAAAACATATCATGGTCATTCCAAGTGGAGAGAAAGAACACCGTTTAAAATATAGCCTTATAGGTTGCACAAGTGGTCGACCTTAAAACCCAGATCTTCTTAATATAATGACATAGAGTGGAAAAGTGGTGAATCTTGAGACCAAACCACTCATGGGACTAAGGATAATAGGTTGAACAATTGGTGGACCTTGAATGTAAAGTCGCCATGTACGAAATATCGTGGGTTTAAGGTATTTCAATGGAGCCTAGCATCTTGGAGACATGGTGCAACTTGCTTCTCTTCACGTTTCAATGGAGCCTATCTTGGATAAATGGTGGAGTATCCTTCTTTCCATGTTTCAATGGATCCCAGCTTCGACAAGTGGTGGACCTTTGCTTCTCTCTATGTTTCAATAGAGTTAGCTTGGACAAGTGGTGGACCTTGGAATCAAACCCCCATGTAAAACCTATCATGGTAACTCCAAGTGGTGAGAAAGAATAACGTTTAAGATATAGCCTTATAGGTTGGACAAGTGGTGGACCTTAACAACGAGATCTTCTTAACGTAATGACATAGAGTGAAAAAGTGGTGAATCTTGAGACCAAACCACTCATGCAGATAGAGATAATAGGTTGGACAAGTGGTGGACCTTGAATGCAAACCCCCCATGTACGAAATCTCGTGGGTATAAGGTATTTCAATGGATCCTAACATCTTGGAGACATGGTGCAGCTTGTTTTTCTTCATGTTTCAATGGAGGCTATGTTGGACAAATGGTGGAGCATCCTTCTCTCCATGTTTCAATGGACCCTAGCTTGGATAAGTGGTGGACCTTTGCTTATCTCTATATTGCAATGGAGTTAGCTTGGACAAGTGGTGGACCTTGGAACCAAACCCACATGTAAAACCTATCATGGTCACTCCAAGTGGTGAGAAAGAATATCCTTTAAGATATAGCCTTAAAGGTTGGCCAAGTGGTAGACCTTAACACCGAGATCTTCTTAACGTAATGACATAGAGTGGAAAAGTGGTGAATCTTGAGACCAAACCACTCATGCTACTAGAGATAATAGGTTGGACAAGTGGTGGACTTTGAATGTAAAGCCCCATGTAGGTAATATCATGGGTTTAAGGTATTTCGATAGAGGCTAGCATCTTGGAGACATGGTGCAGCTTGCTTCTCTTTATGTTTCAATGGAGTCTATCTTGGAAAAATGGTGGAGCATCCTTCTCTCCATGTTTCAATGGACCCTAGCTTGGAGAAGTGGTGGACCTTTGCTTCTCTCTATGTTTCAATAGAGTTAGCTTGGAGAAATGGTGGACCTTGGAACCAAACCCCCATGTAAAACCTATCATGGTCAGTCCCAGTGGTGAGAAAGAATATCCCTTAAGATATAGCCTTATAGGTTGGACAAGTAGTGGACCTTAACACCCAGATATTCTGAATATAATGACATAGAGTGAAAAAGTGGTTAATCTTGAGACCGAACCATTCAGGATACTAGCATTGATGGGGTCTTTTCACAAGCCAGGCTCCCATACCCCTCTTCTCTCGTCCCCATCCAATGAAAACCCCCTCTTAGGGAGGGAGTGATAAAAAGCATTGGAAAAAAGTAAGAAAAAATAAAGTATGACTATGTAAATATATGAGAAAGGTAAAATTGGCCACCTCATGCCTGCGGGGCAGCCCATCCCCACCTCGCCTGCTTTTTCTTCACTGGTACCCCGCCGTGTGTCCCTTTTCCTCTCCTCCACTCAAAAGGTAAACCTCCTCTCTCTTCCCCTTGTCCTTTCTCCTTTCTCTCTCCCCTCACGCTACCCCACCTCTCACCAATAATGCACCAACTCACATGCAACTTACCCTATCTTCCAAAATAGTACACCCCACCCCCCCTTTCTCTCTCCTATCATATCCCATGACCCAAATACCCCCCTCTCTCTCTAAAGGGCGCCATGTCTCTTGTCTTGTAGCTAAATAACCTCCCCCACACTCAGTTTCACTGAAAAAGGTGCCCACAAACCCATCCCCACCCGGTGGTTACCTGATTTTTCTTGTGTTCACACACATCTGCACACACTGGATTCACCTCTGAACACACTCCCCTCTCTCCCCTCTTGTAATTAGTTTATTCTCCATGTCACCTCTCACTTTTTTTCATCAACCCATCTCTCTCTCTTAGTCTCTCTCTCATGAGACTGCTGTTCTGGCACATATACACACAGCCAGACAAGTGGGGCCCACAGTCACATGGCCTATGTAGATAATGATTTCTTCATTTCTAAATTCTAGATTTTCTCCCCCCTCCTCCCCTATATAAAGAGGGGTCACCATCACACAAAAACACACAACATCACCAAAGAACACACTATGCATTGTGTGTGCCTAGTGCACACACACACACCCACGGCATCACCATCACCGCAATCACCATGCTTGTCTTGAGCATGACCTCTACACCCTTGGCTATGGAAGATGAAGGGCAACTAAATGAAGGATGATGGCCATAATCCTCGTGCGAGTCTTCGCCATCAACTCCCACCTATCCGCCATGTGCTCTACCACTCTCTCCCTTCTCATTCCGCTACCCTATGCTCCCCATTTTATCGCCTAATTCTCTAAATAAAGCTTGAGGTTTTGTGAGTATGTTTTCTTGCAATGTTTTGCCCATGTGAGGTGTGCGGAATCGCCACCTAGTCTTGTGTTTTGGAGTGAGCTTGTGTATATGTGAAGGGTGTGCGGATTCGCCATCCTTTTGTGATGCCCAAGTACTAAGCCGCTATACCCCCTCCCTCACACACACTCTCTCTCTCTCTCTCTCTCACTTGATCTCATTCCCTTTCCTTTTCATCATTAATCCCAAGCATCCATCTCTCTTGGATGAAAACTATGTTATGGTGGTGTGTTGTTTGCGTCCTAGCCGCTGAAGCTAGGTGGTGCCCCTTGTTTGCTTTACCATGACAGGCTCGAGGCGCGCCATTCGGTCCCGGGTGTTTTAAAGGCCGTCGGGGTTCGGGGTTCGCTTTGCTCCCGTCATTGGGTGCCCCCACGGAGGATCTTTTCATGAAACCCTTCAGTTTACAAGACTGAAACCCTTAAACTATTGTGAATGGATGAATGGCTAGCAGGATTTGCTAGTTGGACGACAGAAGAAGAAGAGCTCCAAGCACAACTAGACGAACTCCGCATCTCCATCGAAGCTCGAGTGCCAGGCGTAACGGTAATCGATTTGCAGTGGGAGAGTCAACCAACACGCCAAACCCAGTGGATATACATAGGCCAAGTGCCAAGAAGAAGAAGGAGAAGGTCGAAACCATGTCCGCAACCTACAACCAACCCACAACAACAAAATGGAAGGAGCTCTACACAATAGAGAATCAACACTATTCTACTTTGAGAATCGGGTAACTCAAGTCACCGAGGTAATTATCACAGTCGGTTTTCAAGTCGCACCTGATGCTGCAGCACAGATAACGGAAGCATTGGCTCACACTCTCACTAGAGAAACTAGGGATCTATTGAGTTTGTTTCAGGAAA
Organism: Adiantum capillus-veneris; assembly: GCF_014529385.1. NCBI lineage: Eukaryota > Viridiplantae > Streptophyta > Polypodiopsida > Polypodiales > Pteridaceae > Adiantum > Adiantum capillus-veneris. The sequence continues at coordinate 141,970,467 of NC_140934.1, forward strand.
GAACACCACCCTCTCCCACAAGCTTGGACAGTGACTAAGCACCTCTAAGCTTCACATGAATCAGTACAACCTACCTCAAGACAGATCACACATACCAACATGTGTACGCTCAATCAAGGTAATACTGGATTTGAAGGCTCACTACCAGCACGTCATTGACACCATGCCGGGTGGGGGGCGGTTTTTGGAGGTTCTGGCATCAGATCAACCATTTGTCTTACCTTTGGTACAAGGCAATGTACCGTTTGAAGTTTTAATCTATGTCCTAGTATAAGAGGGCATACACGCCTCCTTGTAAAGAAGAAAAAAACTTTTGCAAGTTAAGCAGTGTGTCTTTCTAGCTCTCTCTCAGTAATCATGGCAAGTGTAGCATTTCCAACATTTAAAGGAAAGAAGGGGGAGGATTTGGTAACAGACTTCCTAGATGACTTTGAAGTAGCATGTGTAGTGAGCAACAAAGATACGGATGAATCCCGGGTTAGAATCTTTAAGCATCTCATGAAGCTAGAAGCTAGATCATGGTACAATGCACTTCCACAAGCAACCAAGGATAACTGGGAACCCTTAAAAACCGCTTTTAAGAGGCGCTTTGGGGGAGGTACCACTTCAGAGAAGTTGTGGGACAAGTTGAGAGACTTGAAGCAGGAGGGTCTTTTAGAATATGCCACCTATGAGTCCAAATTTGTGGATTTGTGGGAACGGTGGGTTGAGTCACTGGCTAGGGGGGAAGCTGCACCCGATTTCCTAAAAAAAGATCGGTTCACGCATGGCTTATGGCCGCTTCTCAAGGAGAAGGTGAAAGGTAGATTCCCGGCTACGTACGAGTTAGCCGTTGAGATTGCTCGCCTTAAAGACAAGAAGCTGTGAATGAAAGCCAAAGAAACCGAGTCAACAGAATTAGGAAAATCGCGTCGACCAGCAACTACGACAACCACCATTCCACCACCACCACCGGCTCTTGGGGTAAGAGATGACCAACGAGATATGCTGGCCCATATTACTGACCAACTGCAGAGTTTGTCTGTCCACTTAATACAGCAAGGGAGGAGTCAAGAAAGAGATCAAGACCCTGGAAGAGCACGACGACAAAACAGGGAGTATCACTGCTACAACTACGGAGAAGATGGTCACGAAGAGGTCAAGATGAGTGTAACGGAAGAAGGATCAAGTAAGAAGACTATTCAAAGAACTGAAGCAGTGGAACAAGAGGTTAAAGAATCAAAAGATGCTACCCAGGTAGGGGAGGTAAGCCAAGAAAATTGTGTTACAAATGTGAGTACATCTTTAACCTTGAATGAAGTAGGTACCAAAGAGATCAATCGACAACATTGGGCAGTAAGGGTAAGAATGTGTAAAGTGTTGATTAGGCCTCGTCAGAGTAAGAGGAATGCAAAGGGCATGAAAGATACAAGAGAAGAGGAAGACCAGCCTGCTAGCAAGGCTTTGCAGAAGGTGGGCAACATATCAAGCAAAGGGGAGGGCTTTGAAAACGAAAGCCTGTGCACTAGCATGGACCCAGGATAGTGTAGCAAGCTAAAGGAATCTTGCATCAAGGCAGTTTCACTAGAGGACCATAACGAAGAGGTAAGTATGACTGAAGGTTTGGAGTTGGATATTTCTCCAGAGGCTTGGCAGCCGAGCAAGACTTTATTGTGTCGTGTTATAGACTTAGAGATGGGTAATGCCTCTAGTCTACTAAAGGGTGTTATAAACTTGGAGATGGGTAATGCCTCCAGTTTATGTGAGGATGTTCATAGTAAGTTTGATGATCAATATGTTGCCAACCTTTTAAGGATGTTCCAAACTCCTCCACAACACAGCATTGTGTTTGCATGGGATGCATCAGACTTATGGCTATGGCTAGCCGCTATAACATATAGAGAGAAGATCAGCATGGAGATAAGAGGAGAGGAGCCATGGATAGACAAAAGCCTGATAGAATGCAAGAATAAAGACCTCATTCGCAATTTGGTACAATTTTTTACAAATAGTGCATCCTCTCTTTGGAGAAAGGTAAGTGGATTACGCTTGTATTTAAGCCGCAAGGTAGGTGGCTTGCTATTAGCATTAGTAAAGGAAGCTGACATGTTTCAGCACACCCAAAAGAAGCATGATATGCTCGCAGTTTTTCCTAGTCATGGCAGTAAGTAGGATTCTGAAGACAACTTGAGCTCACCACACCAACAAGGTGGCCATATATGGTGGATTCTTGGTACACTCTTGGGAATCATAATTTTCAGTTCTGTCTTTGCAGGAGCTAAAATGATCATTTCCCCTCTAGCTATTGGTGGTTACAAATTTGATCCAATTTGGCATGCAAATTTTATTGTTCGGACACTGCAAACAATGATCCTATTTTTCACTTGGGATCCAGGAGGACATTGGCACAAAGTTCAGGAAGCCATGGGCTTCCCCTTTAATCAACGGACACTATTCCAAGGAAGGAGTTATCACTCGGACCTGTTACAGATTCATGAATATCCCAGAAATCTCACCCATGGCCAAATGGAATGGCTAGTTCAGAAGGCAACTCGATATCGGATCCTACAGCTAAGCGGAAGAAGAAATAGAGCTAGAGACATGAATGCCTCTAGCCACAAGGGGAGGGCTAATGATGGGGGCTTTTCACAAGCCAAGCTCCCATACCCCTCTTCTCTCGTCCCCACCCCATGAAAACCCCCTCTTAGGGAGGGAGTGATAAAAAGCATTGGAAAAAAGTAAGAAAAAATAAAGTATGACTATGTAAATATATGAGAAAGGTAAAATTGGCCACCTCATGCCTGCGGGGCAGCCCATCCCCACCTTGCCTCCTTTTTCTTCACTGTTGCCCCTCCGTGTGTCCCTTTTCCTCTCCTCCACTCAAAAGGTCAACCCCCTCTCTCTTCCCCTTGTCCTTTCTCCTTTCTCTCTCCCCTCAAGCTACCCCACCTCTCACCAATAATGCACCAACTCACATGCAACTTACCCTATCTTCCAAAATAGTACACCCCACCCCCCCTTTCTCTCTCCTATCATATCCCATGACCCAAATACCCCCCTCTCTCTCTAAAGGGCGCCATGTCTCTTGTCTTGTAGCTAAATAACCTCCCCCACACTCAGTTTCACTGAAAAAGGTGCCCACAAACCCATCCCCACCCGGTGGTTACCTGATTTTTCTTGTGTTCACACACATCTGCACACACTGGATTCACCTCTGAACACACTCCCCTCTCTCCCCTCTTGTAATTAGTTTATTCTCCATGTCACCTCTCACTTTTTTTCATCAACCCATCTCTCTCTCTTAGTCTCTCTCTCATGAGACTGCTGTTCTGGCACATATACACACAGCCAGACAAGTGGGGCCCACAGTCACATGGCCTATGTAGATAATGATTTCTTCATTTCTAAATTCTAGATTTTCTCCCCCCTCCTCCCCTATATAAAGAGGGGTCACCATCACACAAAAACACACAACATCACCAAAGAACACACTATGCACTGTGTGTGCCTAGTGCACACACACACACCCACAGCATCACCATCACCGCAATCACCATGCTTGTCTTGAGCATGACCTCTACACCCTTGGCTATGGAAGATGAAGGGCAACTAAATGAAGGATGATGGCCATAATCCTCGTGCGAGTCTTCGCCATCAACTCCCACCTATCCGCCATGTGCTCTACCACTCTCTCCCTTCTCATTCCCCTACCCTATGCTCCCCATTTCATCGCCCAATTCTCTAAATAAAGCTTGAGGTTTTGTGAGTATGTTTTCTTGCAATGTTTTGCCCATGTGAGGTGTGCGGAATCGCCACCTAGTCTTGTGTTTTGGAGTGAGCTTGTGTATATGTGAAGGGTGTGCGGATTCGCCATCCTTTTGTGATGCCTAAGTACTAAGCCGCTATACCCCCTCCCTCACACACTCTCTCTCTGTCTCTCTCACTTGATCTCATTCCGTTTCCTTTTCATCATTACTCCCAAGCATCCATCTCTCTTGGATGAAAACTTTGTTATGGTGGTGTGTTGTTTGCGTCCTAGCCGCTGAAGCTAGGTGGTGCCCCCTGTTTGCTTTACCATGACAGGCTCGAGGCGCGCCATTCGGTCCCCGGTGTTTTAGAGGCCGTCGGGGTTCGGGGTTCGGGGTTCGCTTTGCTCCCGTCAGCATTAATAGATTGGACAAGTGGTGGACCTCTGATGTAAACCCCCCATGTTTCAATAGAGTTAGCTTCGACAAATGGTGGAGCATCCTTGTCTCCATGTTTCAATGGAGCCTATCTTGGACAAGTGGTGGACCTTTGCTTCTCTCTAAGAGAAGAATAGAGTTAGCTTGGATAAGTGGTGGACCTTGGAACCAAACCCCCATGTAAAACATATCATGGACATTTCAAGTGGTGAGAAAGAATACCCTTTAAGATGTACCCTTATAGGTTGGACAAGTGGTCGACCTTAACACCCAGATTTTCTTAATATAATGACATAGAGTAGAAAAGTGGTGAATCTTGAGACCAAACCACTCATGCTACTAAGGATAATAGGTTGGACAAGTGGTGGAACTTGAAAGTAAACCCTCCATGTATGCAATATCGTGGGTTTAAGGTATTTCAATGGAGCCTATCATCTTGGATACATGGTGCAGCTTGCTTCTCTTCATGTTTCAATGGAGCCTATCTTGGACAAATGGTGGATCATCCTTCTCTCCATGTTTCAATGGACCCTAGCTTGGACAAGTGGTGGAACTTTGCTTCTCGCTATGTGTCAATAGAGTTATCTTGGACAAGTGGTAGATCTTGGAACCAAACCCCCATGTATAACCTATCATGGTCACTTCAAGTGGCGAGAAAGAATACCCTTTAAGATATAGCCTTATAAGGTTGGACAAGTGGTGGACCTTAACACCCAAATCTGCTTAATATAATAACATAGAGTGGAAAAGTGGTGAGTCTTAAGACCAAAACACTCATGCAAATAGCAATAATAGCTTGGACAAATGGTGGACCTTGAATGTAAACCCCTCATCTACGCAATATCGTGGGTTTAAGGTATTTCGATGGAGCCTACCATCTTGGAGACATGGTGAAGCTTGCTTCTCTTTATGTTTCAATGGAGCCTATTTTGGACAAATGGTGAAGCATCCTTCTCTCCATATTTCATTGGAGCCTAGCTTGGACAAGTGGTGGACCTTTGCTTCTCTCTATGTTTCAATAGAGTTAGCTTGGACAAGTGGTGGATATTGGAACCAAACCCCCATGTAAAACCTATCATGGTCACTGCAAGTGGCGAGAAAGAATACCCTTTAAGATATAGCCTTATAAGTTGGACAAGTGGTGGACCTTAACACCCACATCTTCTTAATATAATGACATAGAGTGGATGAGTGGTGAATCTTGAGACCAAACTAGTCATGCTACTAGGGATAATAACTTGGACAAGTGGTTGACCTTGAATTCAAACCCCATATGTACAAAATATTGTGGGTGTAAAGTATTTCAATGGATCCTAGCATCTTGGAGACATGGTGCAGCTTGCTTCTCTTCATGTTTCAATGGAGTCTATCTTGGATAAATGGTGGAGCATCCTTCTCTTCATGTTTCAATGGACCTTAGCTTGGAGAAGTGGTAGACCTTTGCTTCTCTCTATGTTTCAATAGAGTTAGCTTGCACAAGTGGTGGACCTTGGAACCAAACCCCCATGTAAAACATATCATGGTCATTCCAAGTGGAGAGAAAGAATACCGTTTAAAATATAGCCTTATAGGTTGCACAAGTGGTCGACCTTAAAACCCAGATCTTCTTAATATAATGACATAGAGTGGAAAAGTGGTGAATCTTGAGACCAAACCACTCATGCTACTAAGGATAATAGGTTGGACAAGTGGTGGACCTTGAATGTAAACCCGCCATGTACAAAATATCGTGGGTTTAAGGTATTTCAATGGAGCCTAGCATCTTGGAGACATGGTGCAGCTTGCTTCTCTTCACGTTTCAATGGAGCCTATCTTGGATAAATGGTGGAGCACCCTTATCTCCATGTTTCAATGGATCCTTGCTTCGAGAAGTGGTGGATCTTTGCTTCTCTCTATGTTTCAATAGAGTTAGCTTGGACAAATGGTGGACCTTGAACCAAACCCCCATGTAAAACATATCATGGTCATTCCAAGTGGTGAGAAATAATACCCTTTAAGATCTAGCCTTATAGGTTGGACAACTGGTCGACCTTAAAACCTAGATCTTCTTAGTATAACGACATAGAGTGAAAAAGTGGTTAATCTTCAGACCAAACCAATCATGCTACTAAGGATAATAGGTTTTACAAGTGGTGGACCTTGAATGTAAACCCCACATGTACGAAATATCAGTATTTAAATGGAGCCTAGCATCTTGGAGACATGGTGCATCTTGCTTCTCTTCATGTTTGAATGGAGCCTATCTTGGAAAAATGGTGGAGCATCCTTCTCTCCATGTTTCAATGGACCCTAGCTTGGACAAGTGGTGGACCTTTTCTTCTCTCTATGTGTCAATAGAGTTAGCTTGGACAAGTGGTGGACCTTGGAACGAAAACCCCATGTAAAACCTATCATGGTCACTTGAAGTGGCGAGAAAGAATACCCTTTAAGATATAGCCTTATAGGTTGGACAAGTGGTGGACCTTAACACCCAGATCTTCTTAATATAATGACATAGAGTGGAAACGTGGTGAATCTTTAGACCAAACCACTCATGCTACTAGGGATCATAACTTGGACAAGCGGTTGACCTTGAATTTAAACCCCACATGTACAAAATATCGTGGGTTTAAGGTATTTCAATGGATCCTAGCATCTTGGAGACATGGTGCAGCTTGCTTCTCTTCATGTTTCAATGGAGCCTATCTTGGATAAATGGTGGAGCATCCTTCCCTCCATGTTTCAATGGACCTTAGCTTGGAGAAGTGGTAGACCTTTGCTTCTCTCTATGTTTCAATAGTGTTAGCTTGGACAAGTGGTGGACCTTGGAACCAAACCCCCATGTAAAACATATCATGGTCATTCCAAGTGGAGAGAAAGAATACCGTTTAAAATATAGCCTTATAGGTTGCACAAGTGGTCGACCTTAAAACCCAGATCTTCTTAATATAATGACATAGAGTGGAAAAGTGGTGAATCTTGAGACCAAACCACTCATGCTACTAAGGATAATAGGTTGGAAAACTGGTGGACCTTGAATGTAAACTCGCCATGTACGAAATATCGTGGGTTTAAGGTATTTCAATGGAGCCTAGCATCTTGGAGACATGGTGCAACTTGCTTCTCTTCACGTTTCAATGGAGCCTATCTTGGATAAATGGTGGAGTATCCTTCTCTCCATGTTTCAGTGGATCCTAGCTTCGAGATGTGGTGGACCTTTGCTTCTCTCTATGTTTCAATAGAGTTAGCTAGGACAAGTAGTGGACCTTGGAATCAAACCCCCATGTAAAACCTATCATGTTAACTCCAAGTGGTGAGAAAGAATAACGTTTAAGATATAGCCTTATAGGTTGGCCAAGTGGTAGACCTTAACACCGAGATCTTCTTAGCGTAATGACATAGAGTGGAAAAGTGGTGAAACTTGAGACCAAACCACTCATGCTACTAGAGATAATAAGTTGGACAAGTGGTGGACCTTGAATGTTAACCCCCCATGTACGTAATATCGTGGGTTTAAGGTATTTCATTGGAGGCTAGCATCTTGGAGACATGGTGCAGCTTGCTTCTCTTTATGTTTCAATGGAGTCTATCTTGGAAAAATGGTGGAGCATGCTTCTCTCCATGTTTCAATGAACCCTAGCTTGGAGAAGTGGTGGACCTTTGCTTCTCTCTATGTTTCAATAGAGTTAGCTTGGACAAATGGTGGACCTTGTAACCAAACCCCCATGTAAAACCTATGATGGTCAGTCCAAGTGGTGAGAAAGAATATCCCTTAAGATATAGCCTTATAGGTTAGACAAGTAGTGGACCTTAACACTAAGATATTCTGAATATAATGACATAGAGTGAAAAAGTGGTGAATCTTGAGACCGAACCATTCAGGCTACTAGCATTAATAGATTGGACAAGTGGTGGACCTTTGATGTAAACCCCCCATGTTTCAATAGAGTTAGCTTCGACAAATGGTGGAGCATCCTTTTCTCCATGTTTCAATGGAGCCTATCTTGGACAAGTGGTGGACCTTTGCTTCTCTCTAAGAGAAGAATAGAGTTAGCTTGGATAAGTGGTGGACCTTGGAATCAAACCCCCATGTAAAACATCTCATGGACATTTCAAGTGGTGAGAAAGAATACCCTTTAAGATGTACCCTTATAGGTTGGACAAGTGGTCAACCTTAACACCCAGATCTTCTTAATATAATGACATAGAGTAGAAAAGTGGTGAATCTTGAGACCAAACCACTCATGCTACTAAGGATAATAGGTTGGACAAGTGGTGGAACTTGAAAGTAAACCCCCCATGTATGAAATATCGTGGGTTTAAGGTATTTCAATGGAGCCTAGCATCTTGGAGACATGGTGCAACTTGCTTCTCTTCACGTTTCAATGGAGCCTATCTTGGACAAATGGTGGAGCATCCTTCTCTCCATTTTTCAATGGACCCTAGCTTGGACAACTGGTGGACCTTTGCTTCTCGCTAAGTGTCAATAGAGTTATCTTGGACAAGTGGTGGATCTTGGAACCAAACCCCCATGTATAACCTATCATGGTCACTTCAAGTGGCGAGAAAGAATACCCTTTAAGAATTAGCCTTATAAGGTTGGACAAGTGGTGGACCTTAACACCCAAATCTTCTTAATATAATAACATAGAGTGGAAAAGTGGTGAATCTTAAGACCAAACCACTGATGCAAATAGCAATAATAGCTTGGACAAATGGTGGACCTTGAATGTAAACCCCTCATCTACGCAATATCGTGGATTTAAGGTATTTCGATGGAGCCTAGCATCTTGGAGACATGGTGCACCTTGCTTCTCTTTATGTTTCAATGGAGCCTAGCTTGGACAAGTGGTGGACCTTTGCTTCTCTCTATGTTTCAATATAGTTAGCTTGGACAAGTAGTGGATATTGGAACCAAACCCCATGTAAAACCTATCATGGTCACTCCAAGTGGCGAGAAAGAATACCCTTTAAGATAGAGCCTTATAGGTTGGACAAGTGGTGGACCTTAACACCCACATCTTCTTAATATAATGACATAGAATGGATAAGTGGTGAATCTTGAGACCAAACTAGTCATGCTACTAGGGATAATAACTTGGACAAGTGGTTGACCTTGAATTCAAATCCCAAATGTACAAAATATTGTGGGTGTAAGGTATTTCAATGGATCCTAGCATCTTGGAGACATGGTGCAGCTTGCTTCTCTTCATGTTTCAATGGAGTCTATCTTGGATAAATGGTGGAGCATCCTTCTCTTCATGTTTCAATGGACCTTAGCTTGGAGAAGTGGTAGACCTTTGCTTCTCTCTATGTTTCAATAGAGTTAGCTTGCACAAGTGGTGGACCTTGGAACCAAACCCCCATGTAAAACATATCATGGTCATTCCAAGTGGAGAGAAAGAATACCGTTTAAAATATAGCCTTATAGGTTGCACAAGTGGTCGACCTTAAAACCCAGATCTTCTTAATATAATGACATAGAGTGGAAAAGTGGTGAATCTTGAAACCAAACCACTCATGCTACTAAGGATAATAGGTTGGACAAGTGGTGGACCTTGAATGTAAACCCGCCATGTACAAAATATCGTGGGTTTAACGTATTTCAATGGAGCCTAACATCTTGGAGACATGGTGCAGCTTGCTTCTCTTCACGTTTCAATGGAGCCTATCTTGGATAAATGGTGGAGCACCCTTATCTCCATGTTTCCATGGATCCTTGCTTTGACAAGTGGTGGACCTTTGCTTCTCTCCATGTTTCAATAGAGTTAGCTTGGACAAGTGGTTGACCTTGGAACCAAACCCCCATGTAAAACTTATCATGGTCATTCCAAGTGGTGAGAAATAATACCCTTTAAGATCTAGCCTTATAGGTTGGACAATTGGTCGACCTTAAAACCTAGATCTTCTTAATATAACGACATAGAGTGAAAAAGTGGTTAATCTCCAGACCAAACCACTCATGCTACTAAGGATCATAGGTTTGACAAGTGGTGGACCTGGAATGTAAACCCCACATGTACGAAATATCAGTATGTCAATGGAGACTAGCATCTTGGAGACATGGGGCATATTGCTTCTCTTCATGTTTCAATGGAGCCTATCTTGGAAAAATGGTGGAGCATCCTTCTCTCCATGTTTCAATGGACCCTAGCTTGGACAAGTGGTGGACCTTTGCTTCTCTCTATGTGTCAATAGAGTTAGCTTGGACAAGTGGTGGACCTTGGAACCAAACCCCCATGTAAAACCTATCATGGTCACTTCAAGTGGCGAGAAAGAATACCCTTTAAGATATAGCCTTATAGGTTGGACAAGTGGTGGACCTTAACACCCAGATCTTCTTAATATAATGACATAGAGTGAAAAAGTGGTGAATCTTGAGACCAAACCACTCATGCTACTAGGGATCATAACTTGGACAAGTGGTTGACCTTCAATTTAAACCCCAAATGTACAAAATATCGTGGGTTTAGGGAATTTCAATGGATCCTAGCATCTTGGAGACATGGTGCAGCTTGCTTCTCTTCATGTTTCAATGGAGCCTATCTTGGATAAATGGTGGAGCATCCTTCCCTCCATGTTTCAGTGGACCTTAGCTTGGAGAAGTGGTAGACCTTTGCTTCTCTCTATGTTTCAATAGAGTTAGCTTGGACAAGTGGTGGACCTTGGAACCAAACCCCCATGTAAAACATATCATGGTCATTCCAAGTGGAGAGAAATAATACCGTTTAAAATATAGCCTTATAGGTTGCACAAGTGGTAGACCTTAAAACCCAGATCTTCTTAATATAATGACATAGAGTGGAAAAGTGGTGAATCTTGAGACCACACCACTCATGCTACTAAGGATAATAGGTTGGACAAGTGGTGGACCTTGAATGTAAACTCGCCATGTACAAAATATTGTGGGTTTAAGGTATTTCAATGGAGCCTAGCATCTTGGAGACATGGTGCAACTTGCTTCTCTTCACGTTTCAATGGAGCCTATCTTGGATAAATGGTGGAGTATCCTTCTCTCCATGTTTCAATGGATCCCAGCTTCGACATGTGGTGGACCTTTGCTTCTATCTATGTTTCAATAGAGTTAGCTTGGACAAGTGGTGGACCTTGGAATCAAACCCCCATGTAAAACCTATCATGGTAACTCCAAGTGGTGAGAATGAATAACGTTTAAGATATAGCCTTATAGGTTGGCAAAGTGGTAGACCTTAACACCGAGATCTTCTTAGCGTAATGACATAGAGTGGAAAAGTGGTGAATCTTGAGACCAAACCACTCGTTCTACTAAGGATAATAGGTTGGACAAGTGGTGGAACTTGAATGTAAACCCCCCATGTACGTAATATCGTGGGTTTAAGGTATTTAAATGGAGCCTAGCATCTTGGAGACATGGTGCATCTTGCTTCTCTTCATGTTTGAATGGAGCCTATCTTGGAAAAATGGTGGAGCATCCTTCTCTCCATGTTTCAATGGACCCTAGCTTGGACAAGTGGTGGACCTTTTCTTCTCTCTATGTGTCAATAGAGTTAGCTTGGATAAGTGGTGGACCTTGGAATCAAACCCCCATGTAAAACATCTCATGGTCATTCCAAGTGGTGAGAAAGAATACCCTTTAAGATATAGCCTTATAGGTTGGACAAGTGGTGGACCTTAACACCTAGATCTTCTTAATATTATGACATAGAGTGGAAAAGTGGTGAATCTTGAGACCAAACCACTCATGCTACTAGAGATAATGGGTTGGACAAGTGGTGGACCTTGAATGTAAACCCCCCATGTACGAAATATCACGGGTTTAAGATATTTCAATGGAGCCTAGCATCTTGGAGACATGGTGCTGCTTGCTTCTCTTCATGTTTCAATCGAAATTGTCTTGGACAAATGGTGGAGCATCCTTCTCTCCAGGTTTCAATGAAGCCTAGCTTGGACAAGTGGTGGACCTTTGCTTCTCTCTATGTTTCAATAGAGTTAGCTTGGACAAGTGGTGGACCTTGGAACCAGACCCCTATGTAAAACCTATCATGTGCATTCCAAGTGGTGGTAAATAATATAATTTAAGATATAGCCTTATAGGTTGGACAAGTAGTGGACCTTAGCACCCAAATCTTCTTAATATAATGAAATAGAGTGGAAAAGTGGTGAATCTTGAGACCAAACCACTCATGCTACTAGGGATAATAGGTTGGACAAGTGGTGGACCTTGAATTTAAACCCCACATATACAAAATATTGTGGGTTTAAGGTATTTCAATGGAGCCTAGCATCTCAGAGACATGGTGCAGCTTGCTTCTCTTCATGTTTCAATGGATCCTATTTTGTACAAATGGTTGATCATCCTTCTCTCCATGTTTCAATGGACCCTAGATTGGACAAATGGTGGACGTTTGCTTCTCTCTATGTTTCAATAGAGTTAGCCTATATTAGACAATTAGTAGACCTCGGATCTCTCCATGTTGTGTAGAGCTGATCTTGGAGAAGTGGTGGACCTTACTTCTCCCTTCCCTTAGTTTACTAGCTTAAAATATCACTATGTATACTTTCCTAGATCTAGCTTGAACAAGTGGTGGACCTTGTATTCACACAAACTTAATCCATTACAGAAAAGTATATGTTAAAATAACATTTGGTTTTTTTTTGTTTCAGGAAAGATGGCTCCAAAAAAAGAGGTTGCAAGGGTTGCTGTCTCAGTTGACTATACTTGCAATGATCTTAGGAAATGATATTTGGATATACATGGTATAGAGGGTGCACAATTTCATAAGGTTCATCTATTTATTGCCAAAAAGGAGAATGACAGCTTGTTTGAAGATGTTGCACAAGTTGTGGAAGCATCTGTCTCTGTAGTTGATAGTCATCCGGAGGTGGAATGCATTGACATTTAGAATTTCAACTATCTCCAGGAGCATATGCATTGGAGCGCATGTCTAGAAACAAAGAAGAGACAATGTTTTCTCGAGGATGGAAGTTTGCAGAATCAAATCCAAATATCACAGCAGATCAACTTCAAAGCTCCATCATTGCCACACTACAACGAAAAAAGGTGAAAGCTTCACGACCACCATCCACAAAGAAGCATGCAAAAGTGCAGAAAGTAGCAGCTAAGCAAACTAGTTCGATTTTGGATGTAGACAAGGCATCTTTGGCATCCTCATCAACAGAGGGTTCAATGTCAAAGATGAGAATTGTGGATCCAGATATTTTAGAAGCTGAGGCCATGAAAGGACAAGAAAAAGATACAGGTGGAATGAATAAGTACATAAACTATTTTCCTTTCCAATATAGGGAATTTGATATCCCTATTCAAAATTGTTGGCTTTCTCTTGATCACCATAATGCACGTATTATGAATAAAAAACACGATGAAAGTGTGTTATTTGGATTTTCACGGAGTACAACCAAGCCTGCGGCATGTGCATATTTGATGCCTGTTTGAAATGCAAAGTCAAAGAAGGGGACTCCTTTGGCAGTAGAGAGGTAGAAGAGCAAAAAATTAAAGATTATCATTATTGGATTCTTGATGGGCAGAATTCAATCTATGTTGCAAAAGTTTTGCTTCACAATGAACAAAACAACAAAGAGATATTTGAAAGACTGATTAGCGTGTATAAATTTAGAAAGGCTCGCATTGTTGTGAATGCTCCTCCATTTGTTGCAACTGCTATATCTGCCATTGCAAATGAGGAGGCTCAGGCATTGTACGTCAAGCAACCTTACAGCCAAATATTGAGACATTTACGGAGTCAATGGATCTTCTCAGGACGACCACCAAAGGTAGCAAGTGGAATTGCAGAGGGACATGCATCTCGTGCTGGATGGGATGTAAGTTATTTTCTTTGTCTTTTTGATAGTGTTTAATTAACAAATCTTGCTCAATAGTTTAATTATTTCTCTATTTCTTTTTAGGTTTTTCTTCGATTGGCAAGAATGAGTGCAGCAGCAAGTTGGATTGCTAAACAGGCACACATGGTCACGTACTCTGATTTAATTTATGATTGCTGGATAGAAATCATTGAAAGGCTAGAAGAGGAGAATAAGAAACCCCCAACAACTGTATTTAGATACCTTTGTGGCCTTGAGGAATCAGAGGTAAAGACTATTCAAGAAGAGATTAGAGATGAGAACATTTTACTGTCAAAGAGTGCAAAGGATGGTGATGCAACTGACATGTATGATCGAATCAAGCAGTTGAAGCAAGAAAAATTGATTCAAGATGCACTTCTTGAAGGCTTCAAAAATTTGAATGAGTCTTCACCATGTAAAGACTGGGAGGAGGTGGTCAAAATGTATAACATCAATGATGTTGTTTATAAAACACTTTTAATGCTATGCAAGGAATGGATCAGATTTAGTTTGACGCGTGGAAGAAAGAAAATGGCTTTTCTAGATGAAGCAATAAAATACATGCAATGGGCAATTCACCTTCAAAAGGAGAAAATTGAGCCTAGAGATTTGCCATGGTCAATCTATGTGGTGAGCCTACAAATGGAAGGCAATCTCTACTTGATGCGCCACTTCAATAATAAAGTGCCTATTGGCTTATGTGTTTTAGATATGACAAAAAACGCTGGAGGCAATTTGAAGTGGAGTGAGGAGACATTTAACAATGCTTTGGATGGGATCGTGGCTATTGCTGGAGGGTCAACAAATCCTGGATTTGTCTTTCTTGCATTTGTGGATTTCACTAACTTCACAAAATTGCAATGTGCCTTTCACGCCATGGGAGATAATCTAAGCTACCATTGTTGTGGTGCATTGCATCACTTTCCATCAGCTCCTTGCAAAGGAGAAATTCAATTCCTAACAGTAATTGCCTTCTTGGGACAAGGCAATGCATTTGAAGACCTGAGAAGAAGATCAGAGGAACATCCCATGCCAATTGATTGTTCTCTTCTTCAAGTAGTAGATAACGATATGTCATATTTGCAATATTTGGAGGCCAAAAAAAGAGGTTTGGTCAAGCACTACATTTGTACATATTGTTTTGAAGACCACAAGCTTGTTGATGTTTTTGGTGATGGCTCCTTGGTTGCACAAGAAGGAATACAACAGAAAAAAGAAGTTATATGCTTAGTTGATAGTGTGGAGGAGGCAAAAAACGTGGAGACCATGCTGCTAGACTTTGTTAAGTCTCATGAAGATATAGAAAAATGGGCTAGACTTCAACAATCCACTTCGCAATCAGACGACACTGTGCCTATTACAGAGGAGTGCTCTCCATGAAGAGAAGAAGAAGAAGAAGAAGAACAACATCCTCTGTCAATGGAGGACTTTTTGGCAATGGAGACACGTATGTTTTGAGTTTCTTGTGCATGTTAGTGTTTCTTGTTATACTGATTTGATACTCTTAATGTTAGATTTTGCTTTATATAGTATTGATTGAGTTTGTATTTTTTATCTCAAGCATTCAAGGTTTGAATGTAAATAGTAAATTACTTGAGTTTTTGAATGGTGGATCTTTAGACTAAAACTATAACATTTAATACTCACAAAGACTCAATTATTTAAGAGCTTGAACTCAATAAGTTTTGGACCTTTTATCAATACCCCCTTGATATGATCCATTAGATCCTAGCATGGTTAAATGGTGATGCTTCATAAATTGAACCTAGCTTAGACAGGTGTTGGAGCCTAAATTTAAACTAACCTTGCTAGAAGGGAGCTTCTGTTTGGACTTTGAGAACTAGCATAAGTAATCAATTAGAGCATAGATTAGACATGTGGTGGTGGCCTTAGAGACCAAAATCTTAATGAGCTTGGAAAGGTATAAGTACTGCAATTTACTTAGTTTTAGTACTCACTAAAGGCATAGATTGACAAAAGGTGGACCTTACATGGATCCTAATTTCAAGAGGTGTGGTAGACCTTCAAACCAAGCTCATATAGCTTGGACATGTGGTGGGCCTTGCATGGAGACTAGTTTAGACAAGTGTGGTACACCTTGTAACCAACACCCATTTGTTATATTAGCTTGGACAAGTGGTGGACCTTTCTTTTATGTTTCAATGGAGCATATTTTGGACAGGTGGTAGACCTTGTTTCTCTCCATGCTTCAATGGAGAGAAACATTAGCTTGGACAAGTGGTGGAACTTGCTTTTATGTTTTAAAGGAGCATATTTTGGACAAGTGGTAGACATTGTTTCTCTCCATGGTTCAATGGAACCCACCTTAGACAAGTGAAGTACCTTGAAACCAAACCCCCATAATACAACCTACTAAATAGGTTGGAAAATTGGTGGGATATGAAACCATCCATGATAGAGCATAGTATAGGTAAAAAATTAGTGGTCCTTATATCAATTACCCATGCATAGCTTGGACAAGTGGTGGACCTTGATTCTCTCTATGTTTCAATGGATCCTATCTTGGACTAGAGATATATCTTACTTATTTCCATGCTTCAATGGATTGTAGCTTGGATAAGGAGTGGACCTTCAAACAAAACTCCACATCATAGCATATATTAACAATTCATGGGTTTTATAGAGATTTTCTTGCCTATTTTGGAGAGTTGGTAGACCTTTCTTCTTCATGCTTCAATGGATGAGGTTGGACAAGTGGAGCTAGAGAAGTGGTCAACCTTAAAATGAAACCTCCCATGCTACAACCTATCATAGATCGTATATGTAGTGACCTTGAAACTCTTTTATGTCCCTAGCTTAGAGAAGCATTGCACTCTTGATTATCTCCATACATGAAGGCAAGGTTGGACAAGTGGTGGAACTTCAAACTAGAATCTCTATGCAATAATAGGCAAGTGGTGGAGCTTGTTTTCTCCATGTTCCAATGGAGCCTAGCTTAGACAAACAATGGAGCTTGTTTCTCTCCATGTTTCAATGGATCCTAGCTTAGAAAAGTGGTGGAGCTTTGCTTCTCTCCATGTTCCAATGGACCATAGCTTAGACAAGTGGTAGACCTTGAAAAAACCCCCCCGTATACAACATATTATGGGGTTTTCATGTTTCAATGGCACCTAGCTTGGACAAATGGTAGAGCCCCCCCCCCCCCCCCCCCCCCCCCATTTACAACGTATTATGGGTTTTGAAAGTAATGGGAGAAAATAATAGCTTTGATAAGTGGTGGACCTTGCTTCTCTCCATGCTTCAATGGAGCCGAGGTTGGACACATGTTGGAGAGAAGATGGTTGCCCATGAAATAAGACCATGCATGCTATAATCAATCATATGTTGTACACATGGTGGACCTTGCAATTGTTTTATATGCATAACTTGGACAAGTGGAGGACCCTTGATTACCTCCAGATATCAACAACAAGCCAAGTTTGGAGAAGTGTAGTACCACCAAACCAGAATCTCTATGCTACAATAGAGTATAGGTAGGACATGTGGTGAACCTTGATATCAAACCATCCATGCTACTAGAGATGATAGGTTTCACATGTGGTGGAACCTTGTATCAATGTTCTATGTGTAGGTTTTGACTAGTGATAGACCTTGAAACTAATCCCTCTAGTCTACAAGAAAAAAGAGATGGATGAGGAGGCTAGACTACTTTTGTTGCATCAACGCATCCCATGTTACCACATATACTATAGGGTTCTTGGATAAGTGTTGGATCTTGTGTCAATGCTCCGTGTCTAGCTTGGACAAGTGGTGGACCTTGGTTCTCTCTATGCTTCAAATGGGCAATAGATTGGAGACATAGTGGCCTTTTTTTTTCAATGATTTTATTTTTTGGAAACCTTGGAGGCACCATGTAAGAGGCACTCTAAGTCTTCCATACAATGGACCTATTGGACTATAAAATAATGATATCTTTCTTTGATCTTGTCATTATTTTATGCATAATATGTTCTTCTTTTTGCAGACACAAAGGAGTTAAGAGATATAAAAACTAGATGTATTTCACACTATGATTGGCATGAAGATCCTTTTGGGACACCAAATTTTCCTATTCCCAAAGATGTAATTTTCCATATTAACGGTGTGGATTTTGAAGTGCGACATTCATGTATTCAAGGAGCTGGTTATGGGCTATTTGTGCATACTACCCTGGAAAGTGGTTTGACTATTCTAAACTAGGAGGCGTAAGTATAGATTTCAAGACTGGAAAAAGATATGCAAAATTTTTCCAAGAGCTTATAAATATTCTCTTCTAGAGGATCCAAACATAGAAGAAGAGGAAGATCAATCATACATTATTGATTGTGTAGAAGAAGGAAACGTGTAAGGCTATCTAAATAGTTCTCATAGTACAAATGTCTGTCCCAACGTACGCTATACATTTGATCCAAATTTTCCACCTTGGCATAAATGCACCTCTTCACACATCAAGTCAGAAGAATATGGCCATGTATGCATTGAGACTATTTGTCAAGTTGAAGCAGGAGAAGAGTTGTTTGCTGGCTATAACTTTACTTGACATTGTAAAGTATTGTACATGTATGGAAATCTCAAGTACATGCATCATTTTCATTTTTCATGGATGAAATCTCAAGTGAATATAACATTTGATTATTGTTTAGTTTATGCTCAACGAGAATCTAGAGTGCTCTTATGCTTTGTGTGTTGTCTAACTTATTTGACTACCTTGGCCATAGAATCTTGATTCTACTCTAGATTTGTGATAAATCTTACCAAAATTTAATCAATGTCTAGGTTGGACAAGTGGTGGGGCTTCAAACATTACTGTCTTAAACAAGTGGATTTATCTTACTTGAATAAGTGATGGCCTTTGAATCCAAATCTAAGCCAAATCTCTAATTGTTTGCTTGTAGTCTAGGTTGGACATTTGGTGGACCTTGTATCCATGTTTCCTCAACAAGTTGGGGCTTTTAGTTTTCACTTTAAGTACTCATCTTTAATAAAGTGTAGGATGGAAAATGTTGAGTTAGTAGATTGTATTTTAGACAATTGGTGTTTTGTGTACGAATGCTGAAAATGGTTGCAAGGATTCTAACAACGACTTTATCTTAAATAAATTTCTTACTAGGAGCTCTACATATAAATATGGTGAATAAAATTCTAGTGGTTTTGAGATACCATTTGTGTGTGTGTTTTCTTAGATTCACAAACTAGGATGGATAATGCTCCTATGGTTCAGTCAACAACTATAGAATCCATAGATTCTATGGTTTCTGAAGTGCCCAAGATGGATGATATTTCTATACTAGAGTCTAGTGTTGTGCAACTTGAGCAAGCTTCCAATAATGAGAACCAAGAAATCAATGCTTCAAAAATGCAACATACATCAAAAGAGACTGAAAAGTCCACTCACGAGCTATTGCCAATTGCTACTACGTCATGTAGTGTAGATGTTGAGAAATCCATGCTTACAATTATATTGGATTTAAATGGACTATTGTTGAAAAGTTCCCCTCAACCATCCTCACACCACAACTCAGTAAAAATGGATTCAAAAAGATATATTATACTCAGGCCAGGTTGCATCCAATTCTTGAAGACTATTTTACAGAGGTTTAATGTTGCAATTTGGTCGAAAGCTACTAGGAATAATGTGTATCAAATCCTTGCAGCACTAAACAACTTAGCTGAGGATACATTGTCTTTCTTTGCAATTTGGTCGCAAGATGTTTGCTACACCGCTCAAACTCAAAAATTGTTTAGACCAACAATCCAAACATTGAGGCAATGTTCAAGCCTCTAGCCAAAATTGCCATGGGGTTTGAATGTGATCCAAAAAGAACAATGCTTATTGATGACTCTCCTTACAAGGGATGTATTTCACCAGCAAAAAATTGCATTTTTCCACCACAATTTGATGCTGAGAAGATGGTTGACAATATGCTCTTGGAGGAGCTACTGCCATACTTGATTCAGCTTGATGAGAGAAGGGATGTGCGTGATTTAATTGCTTCTAATCATTATGGACAACCTATAGTGACAAATGATAGTGAATACAAATAAATCATGGAGTATTGGAAGCAGAAAAATGATGTTTGGTCAGCTAAGGTGTTCTTTACAAGAAGAATACCACCTGCAAAAGGTGATAGAGATGAAACTATCATTGAAGACGCAAGTGACACAAGCCACCGCAATGAAATGAGAAGAGCCCAAATACAAGAGATCTTGGCAAAGGAGCGTACACCCATTGAAAGAATCAAGGCATCACAATTGACCACTTTAGCTAGGCAATTGGGTTGTAACACAAAAGGAGTTTTGAAGGAAACCACAACAAAGGCTTATATAAATAAGGTTAAAGCTGAGAACAACCTTCTAAGGCTGGATAGAAACCAACCCTAAGGTACTAGTGACATGTCATATATTCTTGATACACATGCTTGAACACTCATGTGCATGGTATCTAACAAATATTTCTTTTTATTCCTTCCTGCAGGATCTTACAAAGGATACTACTAGATGGAGCTCAATCAATAGAGATTTTGATATTTTTGCTCAAAATAATGAAGCAGTCACCTACATTTTTTGTTTATCAATTTCTTGAGAGACCTTCTTTTAATTTGTAATCATCAAATGAAATGAAAAGTATCCTTCTTATTAAGATTGCTGATCTTTTTCTTGTTCAAAACTTTCAATTGTGATTTATAGTTTTGTTAGCATGAGATTGTGCTTTTTTAGTTTGAAAAAAACTGTCAAAGATCCAAGTCTTTTTGGCTTTACTTAAGTTATTAATTGTGAAAGATCCAAGTCTTTTTGCTTTACTTAAGTTATTGATTGTCTATGTAATAGTCCTTAAAACAATATCGGATGGCTTTCTTGCTCCCATGTCTCACATTGGTCTTTAGGTAAGACAAGTGGTGACCTTGAAAGTATGGTCTCATATCTCGATCAAGTGAAGAGACATGAAGCTTAAATATCACTACTATGTATCTAATGTTAAACTCCATCGAGACAAAGATACTAGAGTGCCAAATTGCAGTCTAGTTTAAGTGAAAATCCATTTGAGCTAAGGTAAAACTTATAGTGCCTCATTTTTCTAGGATTCTACCCCATCAAGGAAGTTAGAATCTAGCACAAACCAATTAAGACTCTTTTGGAGCCTAGATAGGACAATTCGTGGAACTTAAGAAACTTATTATTGAGTTAGAGTCTAGTTTAGATAAGCAAAAGATCTTCAAACCAGCACTTGACTTTCTTACTATTCAATATTCAAATTCCCTTGAGGCTAACAAATTACGTACCTACTTGTAACCTAACTAATGAGTAATTATATAGATCTAATCAAGTATATATAATGAGTCTTCAAACTAATAAACCAAGGGAAGAGAGTAGCAAGGTCCACTACTTGTCCAAGCTCAGCTCTAGACAACATAGAAAGATGCTAGTTCTACTAATTGTCTAATTATAGGCATGGAGAAATGATAGAAGGTTGACCACTTGTCCAACCTATCATCTCTAGTAAGATGGGAGGTTTGGCTTTAAGATTCACCATGTAATCAACCTATACATCATTGTATTATGAAGAGTAGAAAAGCAAAGCTCCACCACTTGTCCAAGCTAGTTCTAAAATCCACATGGAGATAAGCAAGCTCCACCATTTGTCGAATATCTCTTCCATTAAAACATGAAAAAACTCAGCTATGTTGTACAGGGGGGACTTTTTTCCAAGGTCCACCACTTGTCCAAGCTAGGATCCATTAAAACATGGAAATAAACAAAGCTCCACTACTCGTCCAACCTTTAGGGTTGCAAAGTGTATGGGTTGTCTAAACTAGGTATGGGAAAATAATTGAAGGTCCACCACTTGAAACATGGAGCGAAGCAAGCTCCACCATGTATCCAATATGCTAGACTCCATTGAAACACCCTAAACCCATGATATTTTGTACATAGGGGATGTACATTTAAGGTCCACCACTTGTCCAACCTAGTATCCCTAGTAGCTTGATAGGTTTGGTCTCAAGATTCACCACTTGTCCACTCTATGTCATTGTGTTAAAAAGGATTGGGTGTTAAGGTCCACCAATTGTCCAACCTATAAGGTTATATTTTAAATGGTTTTTTTTTTCACAACTTGAACTACCCATGATATGTTTTACATGGGAGTTTTGTTTCAATGTCCGCCACTTGTCCAAGCTAACTCTATTGAAACATAGAGAGAACCAAAGGTCCACCACTTGTCCAAGCTAGGCTATATTGAAACATGGAGAGAAGGATGCTCCACCATTTCTCCAAGATAGGATTCATTGAAACATGGAGAGAAGCAAGCTCTACCATGTCTCCAAGCTAGGATCCATTTAAATACCCTAAACCCATTTTATTTTGTACATGGGGGGTTTTATTTCAAGGCCCACCACTTGTCTAACCTATTATCCCTAGTAGCACGAGTGGTTTGGTCTCAAGATACACCACTTGTACACTCTATGTCATTATATTAAGAAGAACTATGTATTAAGGTCCACCACTTGTCCAACCTATAAGGTTATATCTTAAATGGTATCCTTTCTCACCACTTGAAATGCCCATGATATGTTTTACATGGGGGTTTCATATTAAGGTCCACCACTTGTCCAGGATAACTCTATTTAAACATAGAGAGAAGCAAAGGTCCACCACTTGTCCAAGCTAACTCTATTCAAACATAGAGAGAAGCAAAGGTTCACCACTTGTCAAAGCTAGGCTCCGTTGAAACATGGAGAGAAGTAACCTCCATCATTTTTGCAAGATAGGTGCCATTCAAACATGGAAAGAATCAAGATCTACCATGTCTCCAAGATGCTAGGCTCCATTGAAACACCCTAAAACCATGATATTTTGTACATGGGGTGTTTACATTCAAGGTCTACCACTTATCTAACATATTATACCTAGAAGCATGAGTGGTTTGGTCTTAAGATTCACCACTTATCCACTCTATGTCATTATATTAATAAGAACTGGGTATTAAGGTCCACCACTTGTCCAACCTATAAGGGTATATCTTAAATGGTATCCTTCACCACTTGTCAAGGTCCATCACCACTTTTCCAACCTATAAGGTTATATCTTGAATGATATTTTTTCTCATCACTTGTAATGCCCATGCTATGTTTTACAAATGGGTTTTGTTCCAAGATCCACCACTTGTCCATGCTAACTCTATTGAGACATAGAGAGAAGAAAAGGTTCACCACTTGTCCAAGATAGGCTCCATTGAAACATGGAGAGAAGGATGCTCCACCATTTCTCCAAGATAGGTTCCATTGAAACATTGAGAGAAGCAATCTCCACCATGTCTCCAAGCTAGGCTCCATTGACATACCCTAAACCCATAATTTTGTACATGAGGGGTTTACATTCAAGGTCCACCACTTGTCCAACCTATTATCCCTAGTAGGTTTGGTCTCATGATTCACCACTTGTTTACTCTATGTCATTATATTAAGAGGAATTGGGTGTTAAGGTCCACCACTTGTCCAACCTATAAGGTTATATTTTAAATGGTATCCTTTCTCACCACTTGAAATGCCCATGATATGTTTTACATGGGGGTTTCATTCCAAGGTCCACCACTTGTCCAAGCTAACTCTATTAAAACATATAGAGAAAGAAAGGTCCACCACTTGTCCAAGCTAGGCTCATTGAAACATGGAGAGAAGGAACCTCCACTGTTTCTCCTAGATAGACTCCATTGAAACATGGAGAGAAGTAAGCTCCACCATGTCTCCAAGTTGCTAGGCTCCATTGAAATACCCAATACCCATGATATTTTGTACATGGGGGGTTTACATTCAAGGTCCACCACTTGTCCAACCTATTATCCCTAGTAGGTTTGGTCTCATGACTTGTCCACTCTATGTCATTATATTAAGAGGAATTGGGTGTTAAGGTCCACCACTTGTCCAACCTATAAGGTTATATTTTAAATGGTATCCTTTCTCACCACTTGAAATGCCCATGATATGTTTTACATGGGGGTTTCATTCCAAGGTCCACCACTTGTCCAAGCTAACTCTATTAAAACATATAGAGAAAGAAAGGTCCACCACTTGTACAAGCTAGGCTCATTGAAACATGGAGAGAAGGAACCTCCACTGTTTCTCCTAGATAGGCTCCATTCAAACATGGAGAGAAGTAAGCTCCACCATGTCTCCAAGTTGCTAGGCTCCATTGAAATACCCAATACCCATGATATTTTGTACATGGGGGGTTTACATTCAAGGTCCACCACTTGTCCAACCTATTATCCCTAGTAGGTTTGGTCTCATGACTTGTCCACTCTATGTCATTATACTAAGAGGAATTGGGTGTTAAGGTGCACCACTTGTCCAACCTATAATGTTATAGCTTGAATGGTATTTTTTCTCACCACTTGTAATGCCTATGACATGATTTACATGGGGGTTTTGTTCCAAGGTCCACCACTTGTCCAAGCTAACTCTATTGAAACATAGAGAGAAACAAAGGTCCACAACTTTTCAAAGCTAGGCTGCATTGAAAGATGGACCTTAATACCAAATTATTCCTAGTAGCATGAGTGATATTTTGTACATGGGGGGTTTAAATTCAAGGTCCACCACTTGTACAACCTATTTTCCCTAGTAGGTTTGGTCCCAAGTTCACCACTTGTCCACTCTATGTCATTATATTAAGAATAATTGGGTGTTAAGGTCCACCACTTTTTCAACCTATAAGGTTATATATTGAATGGTATTTTTTCTCACCACTTGTAATGCCCATGATATGTTTTACATGGGGGTTTTGTTCCAAGGTCTACCACTTTTCCAAGATAACTCTATTCAAACATAGAGAGAAACAAAGGTCCATCACTTGTCCAAGCTAGGCTCCATTGAAACATGGAGAGAATGATGCTCCACCATTTATCCAAGATAGACTGCATTGAAACATGGAGAGAAGCAAGCTTTACCATGTTTCCAAGCTAGGCTCCATTGAAACACTCTAGGGGGTTTTATTTTAAGGCCCACCACTTGTTTAACCTATTATCCCTAGTAGCATGAGTGGTTTGGTTTCAAGATTCACCACTTGTAAACTCTATGTCATTATATTAAGAAGAAAAATGTGTTAAGGTCCACCACTTGTGCAACCTATAAGGTTATATCTTAAATGGTATCCTTTCTCGCCACTTGAAATGCCCATGATATGTTTTACATGGGAGTTTCATTCCAAGATCCACCACTTGTCCAAGCTAATTATATTCAAACATAGAGAGAAACAAAGGTCCACGACTTGTCCAAGCTAGGCTCCATTGAAACATGGAGAGAAGGAACCTCCACCATTTCTCCTAGATAGGCTCCATTAAAACATGGAGAGAAGTAAGTTCCACCATGTCTCCAAGATGCTAGACTCCATTAAAATACGCAAAACCCATGATATTTTGGACATGGGGGATTTACATTCAAGGTCAACCACATGTCCAACCTATTATCCCTAGTAGGTTTGGTCTCACAATTCACCACTTTTCCACTCTATGTCATTATATTAAGAGGAATTGGGTGCTAAGGTCCACCACTTGTCCAGCCTATAAGGTTATACCTTGAATGGTATTTTTTCTCACCACTTGTAATGCCCATGACATGCTTTACATGGGGGTTTTGTTCCAAGGTTCACCACTTGTCCAAGCTAATTCTATTGAAACATAGAGAGAAACAAAGGTCCACCACTTGTCCAAGCTAGGGTCCATTGAAACATGGACCTTAATACCAAATTATTCCTAGTAGCATGAGTGATATTTTGTACATGGGGGGTTTTCATTCAAGGTCCACCACTTGTCCAACCTACTTTTCCTAGTAGGTTTGGTCAGAAGATTCACCACTTGTCCACTCTATGTCATTATATTAATAATAATTGTGTGTTAAGGTCCACCACTTTTCCAACCTATAAGGTTATATATTGAATGGTATTTTTTCTCACCACTTGTAATTTCCATGATATGTTTTACATGCGGGTTTTGTTCCAAGGTCCACCACTTGTCCAAGCTAAATTTGTTCAAACATAGAGAGAAACAAACGTCCACCACTTGTCCAAGCTAGGCTCCATTGAAACATGGAGAGAATGATGCTCCACCATTTATCCAAGATAGACTCCATTGAAACATGGAGAGAAGTAAGCTCCACCATGTCTCCAAGATGCTCGAGTCCATTGAAATACCCAAAACCCATGATACTTTGTACATGGAGGGTTTACATTCAAGGTCCACCACTTGTCCAACCTATTATCCCTAGTAGCACGAGTGGTTTGGTCTCAGGATTCACCACTCGTCCACTCTATATCATTATATTAAGAAAAATTGGGTTTCCATATCTAAATGGATCTTTGCTTGGATAAGTGGTAGACCTTGAGACCTAAATACCCATTCTACACTAGAGCATTGGTTAAGCCTTATGCACTTCAAGCATACCTTTAACAACAAGTATTAGTTATTAGTTGACTTAATTCTAGTTGAACTCCATGGTATTGAGACTAAGAGAGAGTGTAGCATAAAAAAGAGTCAGGATTTTAATTTGACTTTCTTTCTATTAATGAGTAGATCATAGATGGATTTTGGTATCTAATAAAAACTTAGGGTAGACAATGTAAAACTCATGTCTATTGTTGTGTTTGCATTAACTGTTCTTGTTCTTTAATTTCAGAATCATTACAGAAAAATGGATTGGCTATATGCTGGCATAAATTGAAGAAAACTATTGAATTACCCATCCAACCTCCTCCAAGACCTTGTCCAAGGAATGAATCACCTCCTTATCACCTACCACTTTCTTTCAAGGACATCAAAAGAGTACTTATCTTAGATCTAGAGGGGTTACTTCTCAAGACAATTGAAATGAAACATGGAGATTCTATGCCAGCTTGGGCTCAACACATGCGACTTGTGGAGGATAAAGATGAATTTTATCATGTGGTGCGACCAGACGCACAAAGTTTTTTGGATTTTTGTGCTGAATACTTTGAGCTATGGATATGGAGTTGCTATAACTTAACAAGGGTGCAACGCATCACACAAAAATGTTTTACTGAGCAGTATACCAAGTTCAAGGTGTTTATGAGTAACAAAAAATTCCAAAATCCAAATATCATGTGAGGATTTACAAGGGTTTATCACAAAAATTTGAGTGATATTTGGAAGATATTTGAGGATTTGGATGCAAACAATACCTTAATTTTTTATGACACTCCATATAGGGTGATGTGGAACATGCCAGGGACATATCTTATATTTCCAAAGATGTGGAGGCAAAACTTCCGAGCAACTTCAAAACTTCTTGCAGAGAACCATAATTCCATGGTTGGTAGGATGGTTGTATGCAAGAGATAAGAGAGTCTATACATACAACACAATCGTAAATCAGTATAGTGATTATGAGACAAATTATGTCCTTGGTGTGTACTTGTCAACACGAAAGCATTGAATAAATATGGCCATAAGATTCTTTTTTTATTCTAGTGTGTATCTTTCAACATTTGTATAATTTGATATAGTCTTCTAAAAAAAAAAACAAAGGTGTCTCAATTTTCTGAACACTTCAATGGAGTGCACCCTACTCTAAGGGGACTTCAATGTACTATTGGAGTGCATCCTATTGTAAGGGGACTCTGATGTATTGCTAGAGTGCACCCAAATTTTTGGGGACTCATTTTTTATTTTATTGGGGCCTATGTTGGGTCATATAGTAAGAGAAATTCATTTTTTGTCAATTCATATCAAGGTTGCATTTATTTGTAACTATGAGAGAATTGATGTTTGATGTCAAAATAAAACTTGTAAGTGTGGATTAGAGAATTCATGGACTTTAAATATGTGAGAAGGATCTTTTTCTTGGGCACAAATGTTTGCTTCAAGAATTTTGTCATTACATACTTTATGTGAAAGAGTTTTAGAACCTAAAAGACTTTGAAAAGAAAACTATGGAATCTAAGTGCATGTATTCTTGAATGGCTTGAAAGTTGATGTATACATGCATGTCGCCTTGATGAAGATTTAGATCTGACAAGATGCAAAGCTAGAATTCTTGGACGTTACCTTTGTCAATTTGGTAATAACATATTTAACTTTCTTTTCTTATGGGTGGAAAATATATTATTATGTGCATTTGGAACCTAATTGCTTGACCTTCAAACCAAGATTCCTATGTTATTTTTTCATATACTTTTTTGTAATGAATTAATATTGTGGATACAAGGTCCACCACTTGTTCAAGCTAGATCTAAGAAAGTATATATACTGAGTCTCCAAACTAGTAAACCAAGGGAAGAGAGAAGCAGGGTCCATCACTTGTCCAAGCTCATCTCTAGACAACATAGAGAGATGTTAGGTCTACTAATTGTCCAATATAGTCATGGAGAAATGATAGAAGGTTGATCCAATTGTCCAACCTATCATCTCTAGTAAAATGGGAGGTTTGGCCTTAAGATTCACCATGTAACCAACCTATACTTCATTGTATTATGAAGAGTAGAAAAGCAAAGCTCCACCACTTGTCTAAGGTAGTTCCAAAATCAACATGGAGAGAAGCAAGATTCACCATTTGTCCAAGATAGGTTCCATTAAAACATGGAAAACCTCATATATGTTGTACATGGAAGCTTTTTTCCAAGGTCCACCACTTGTCCAAGATAGGATCCATTAAAACATGGATAGAAACAAGGCTCCACCACTCGTCCAACCTTTATAGCTGCAAAGTGTACCGGTTGTCTAAACTAGGCATGGGAAAATAATAGAAGGTCCACCACTTATCCAATATATTATCTCTAATAGCATGGGAGGTTTGGTCTCAAGATTTAGGAATTGGCTGACTTGTATTTCATTGTATTATGATGAATTTGTTTTTAAAGTCAACTACTTATCCAAGCTATAAGTTTATATCTTGAATGGTATTCCTTCCCATCACTTAGAAAACCAATGATATGTTGTACATGGGGGGGTTTGTTACAAGGTCCACCACTTGTCCAAGCTAGTTTCATTGAAACATGGATGAAGGAAAGCTCCACCATTTGTTAAAGCTAGACTCCATTGAAATCTAGAAAATCCATGCTATGTTGTACATGGGGTTTTTTTTTTAAGGTCCAACACTTGTCCAAGCTAAGCTCCATTGAAACATGGAGAGGAAAAACACTCCACCACTTGTCCAAGCTAGGAAACATTGATAGCAGTTGGTTTAGTTTGAAGATCCACCACGTGTCTAAGCTAACTCTATTGAAACATAGAGAGAAGAAAAGGTCCACCAATTGTCCAAGCTAGGCTCCATTGAAACATGGACAGAAGCAAGCTCCACCATTTCTCCAAGATAGGATCCATTGAAACATGGAGAGAATCAAAGGTCCACCATTTCTCCAAGCCAGGCTCCAATTGTCCAACCTATAAGGTTATATCTTAAATGGTAATCTTTCTAATCACTTGGAATACCCATGATATGTTTTACATGGGGGTTTTGTTCCAAGGTCACCACTTGTCCAAGCTAAATCTATTGAAACATAGAGAGAAGCAAAGGTCCACCACTTGTCCAAGCTAGTCTCCATTGAAACAAGGAGAGAAGCAAGCTCCATCATTTCTCCAAGATAGGCTAGCCTGGATAAGTGAACCTTGAAACCAACCTTTCTATGAGGTAATAGAGCATATTCTACATATTTTATGTATGCCCCATGCCTCAAATTAAGAAGTTATAGATTAGAAGTGGACCTTGCTTGAATGTCACATGCAATAAATTAAGGAAAAATAGCCAAGTGGATTGTATTCCTCAATGGATCCTTGCTTTCACAAGTTGTGAACCTTGAGTCACTTTTATATTAACTTGGACAAGTGGTGGACCAAGAAACCAAGCTCTCCATGTTGAGATAAATTGTAGGTAGGACAATAGAACATAGACAACGATAATGGATGCAATATACTCGTCTCCTAATAATACAATTGATTGAAACCATGGTATTTTAGTTGTTTTCATTGTGTATTGTATGTGCATAAAGTGGAATGAGACCTTAAGAAAACTCAAATTTTTGACAAAATCTCTATATTTTGTACATGATATATTGAAAGTTGTCCAACCTGGGAATTGGGATTTTCCCACTTTACCTAATATGGTCTTTTTGTCAGGCAAAGTGAACACTTTGCTCTCCCAATCCTGCTTTGCTCATATCGCCAAAAGCCATGGCCTACCCAAAATGATTGGATAAGCATTATCCCCTGCGTTCATCATGAAAAAGTCTATCAGGCACTCTATGCCCATCACCTTCACATCCTGAGCCACACCCAGACATCTGGCTTTAGTATGGTTAGCCATCCTCATGCGCACATTTGACTTGACTACTGCCTTGACTCCTGTCTCTTTCATGGCTGCTTCAGTCATGACACAAACCTGTGCTCCACCTTCTATGTAGGCTTGTACCTGCATCCTCTTCTCTATAATTGCATCCACAAGCGAAAGAACCTCAGTGGGGCTACCTACCCTCAAAGCCATGTTTTGCACTACTTGGACATTTCCCTTAGCTCTTGGCAGCCTGGTGCTAACACTTGTGGACCAGTGCCTCCTTAACTTTGGATTTAAAGCTAACAAATGACCAAAAGTAATATTTGCCTTTTGATTTTGAACATCACTCACCAGATGTGGCTTGATTGCACTTCAGAAAACATATACACGGGCTTGCACTGCAATCAGCATGGCCAATTTCAAGCAAAGGTTACAAAGGGGCTAGCTTGCTAAAGAACTTTAATTTGTAGGCTTCAAACGGCACCTCAAAAGGCCAAAAAAAGCCCCAAATTTGATCTATTTTTGACTTTCATAAGGGGGGCCTTTAATTTGGGAATTTACAATTTAATTGGTCCACCTGGCATCTTGAATTGGCAATTTCTTGGGAAGGGGACACTGCTTTGCTCTATCTCTCTCTTCTTCACTCTTTGCACTTGAGGGGGGGGGGGGGGGGGGGGGAGTATTAGCGATGTCGTTATTGCCCTCTAGGCTCTTCATTTTTTATTTTTCATGTAGAAAAGCATATGTACAAAACTTTAAAACTGGCACACCAAACTGAGGATTAAAAGCACTCAAAAAACCATAACTGTATGTACAGGCTATGTACAAAAACTTCATCTTCTTTCTCCTGGACACCGCATGCTTTAGGTGGGTTGCCTACCCCCCTTGACTATGATTTGCTGCACTTCAGGTACTAGATCCCTCTCGAAATACAATTTGAGTCGCACACCATTCACCCTGTTTCTAAGAAGCTTTCCATTTTCTCTTAGGAGCTGTAGGTCCCATTCATAAAGGCCTTCTTCACTTTATATGGACCTGTCCACTTCTTCTTGAATGTCTTCTGGAATGTAAAATCGAGATAGCTTTCGTATGTCATGACGAGGTCTCCTTCCTCTATCTTCTTGTCCGACAGGTTTTGATTGAACTTGGCAACCCGCTTCTCTCTCTCTCCTTCACATAGTTGTCTGCCGCGCTGCCTCTCTGTCCATTTGCAAAGCCTCTAAGCTGGCTATTAGATCTTGTAGGATCCCTTGTGGAGTGGCATTGACACACAACATACCCTTTAAAGCACA
Organism: Adiantum capillus-veneris; assembly: GCF_014529385.1. Taxonomy (NCBI): domain Eukaryota; kingdom Viridiplantae; phylum Streptophyta; class Polypodiopsida; order Polypodiales; family Pteridaceae; genus Adiantum; species Adiantum capillus-veneris. Next base: position 142,002,018 of record NC_140934.1, read on the forward strand.
TAACCGTGCATGCACTGGCAACACCGCCATAGACAAGCTCAAATGGAGTGAAGTTTGTAGCCACTTTATAAGATGTACTATACGCCCATAGACACTTCTCTAGATTTGCTTCCCACTCGGATTCGTTCTTGTACACATACTTCGTTAACATCTTGACGATTTGACCATTAGCACTCTGGACTAGACCATTACATTGGGGGTGATAGGGTGAGGAAAACCTGTGCTGAATCTTTAACTTTTCCACTAGTGTGCTCATAAGCTTGCTTCTAAACCCCTGATCCCTATCAAAAACTAACACCCATGGAACACCAAAACGGCAACATATGTTATCAAACACAAACTGAGCCACCACACTAGCATTTACTTCTTTGGCCTCGACCCATCTTCCAAGGTAGTCAATGCCTACCACCACGTACTTCTTACCACTTGTAGACTTTGGGAGAGGGCCTATAGCATCTAGACCCCACTTCTCAAAAGCACCTTGTGCGATGATGGCACCCTGTGACTTCGCTACCAGGCGTCTTTCACATATAGTATGACATTCGTGGCACGTCTTGCATCAGTAATGCACGTCCTTCACAATGGAAGGCCACCAAAAGCCTGCTCTAAGCACACGAAACAGAACCTGGTCTTTGCCCTGATGCCCACTCTCTTGATGGCATTGCTCCAGTACCATCCCTATCTCTTCTTTGTATAGCACCCTTCTAAGCACTCCATCACGCCCATAGTTCATGAGATCCTCACCTACCAGTGTGAATTTGCGGGCCTTTTGCACCACTCTTCTCTTTTGCAGCTTGGACAAGCCTTCGGAACATTGCCCTATACCCAAAAATCCTTCAATCTCTTTTAGAGTCTCCCTACCTGCATAAGTGGCTGGGGCCACATATAAACCTGCATTATGCACCTACACTTTAATGCTAGCTAGCTGATCCGCCTCTTGGTTTTGCTCTCTCCTCACATGCTTGAATTGGACTTCCTCAAAAGTATTCAACATCTTCTTGATGGAAAAACACCAATGCCTCAAGGAGTCGCGCTTTACCTGCCATTGGCCTAATAGTTGCTTGATGACTAGCAACGTATCCCCCTTCACCACCAACCTTGAAATGCCGAACTCTATGCACTGCTTCAAACCCAAATGTTGGGTAAGATACTCTGCCTAATTATTGGTGTGGACATCCTCTAGATCATATGCCTTCGAGAATATTGCTTTGCCGTGTGGGTCGTGTATCACCACACGTCCTCCTGCTTTTTGCACTACCCTTCCGTATGCTCCATCGAACCACATTGTAAAAGCATCTTCCAAGTCGGGTTCCTCCTTAGCTTCATCTCACACCACTCTTGGATAGACCAGCAAATCAATGGCCTTGTTGACAAGAATGTCTTCCAAGTGAGACCGACTCGTGTGATCTATCTTGAACTCGAACTCGAACTCCTGTAGCTCCAACACCCACTTCATAATCTTCCCTCCTGGCTTTAAATGCAGCACTACCTCTGGCAATAGATTATTTGCCGTCAACACAAAAAACTTACGCACAATCAAATGGACTTTAAACTTCCTGCAAGCGAAGACCATAGCCATCACTCATTGCTCGACCTCGGTGTAGGGAGCCTTTCCTGTGCTAATTACCCTGCTCTCGAAGTATATCGGCTTGTAGCTTCTCCCCGCCTTTTGTAGTAGAACCGCTCCAATAGCAACTGTGCCCACCGTCATAGACACATAGAAGTCGTCCTCTCAATTGGGAGGACACACCGCTGGGAACTGACACAAAATCTCCTTAAATCTATCAAAATCCTCCTGAGCTTCCTCATCCCACTTGTTGGAATTAGGGTTGCAGAGAAACACACACAGCTTGGAGAAGACGGAGGAAGCTCAAGGAACACAATAGAAAGTGTTTTACTTAGTGTGCAATGGAAAGATCGATAGCCCTAGAGTGATGGGCGTATATATAATGCACGGGGGAAAAAACCTCCTAAAGAGGGAAAAAATGCCCCGACGGTCCTAGTGTGTTCACAAACATCACTACCACATGTATATGGTAACAAATCCCCCCTGAAGTGATGCGGTGAACGAGAGCTGGCACATGAGTAAAGGGATGTGCCATGCCCTAAGGACAGGATCAGTCCACAAAGGGGAGTAAGCCTAAAGCTTTGCGGAAAGCTTCAAGCTTCTCACAAGACAATGCCTTTGTGAAAAGATCTGCAAGGTTGTCCGGTGTTGGCACATAAGCCAAGCTGATCTCTCCTACTGAGGGCCTCTCCTTGACATAGTGGTAATGCACCTCAATGTGCTTTGTGCGAGCATGAAAAACTGGGTTCCTCGCAACTACCAATGCGCTCTGACTGTCAGTGTAGATATTGTTGGCAGTGTCCTGTCCAACATTTAAATCAGCCATAAGGCGTCTGAGCCATATACACTCAACCGTAGCTATGAAGACTGCCCTGTACTCAGCCTCACAACTCGAAGTGGCCACAATAGGTTGCTTCTTGCTCAACCATGATATACATGAACTACCAAGCATGAAACAAAAACCACTTATGGACACTTGCATGTCAAAACAGCCAGCCCAATCTGAGTCCGAAAAAGTATGTAATTCTGGCGGCAATGATCCCCCCTTGGGATAAAACAAGCTTAGATGTAAAGTGCCACTAAGGTTGCAGAAAATCCTCTTGACAACCTATCAATGCTTAGACCCTGGGCTATGCATAAATCTGCTGACCTGTGAGATTGCAAACTGAATATCCGGCCTCGTTTTGCATACATAAATGAGGCAGCCAACAATAGTCTGGTAAAGAGTGACATCAGTAGGATCGCCAGCATCATGTAGACTCAACTTCAAGCCTGTTTCCATGCGAGTGGCAATAGGTTTGCAATCCTCAAGTCCAAACTTACATAGAAATGTCTCTATGTAACTTTTCTGACACAAGGCAATACCACCATCACACTGCTTAAACTGTATACCCAAGTAATGATGGAACAGCCCCAAATCTTTCATCTTGAAAGTAGCATTCAAATCAGCCTTAAATTCAGCAATATGTCTCTCATTTGGTCCAGTGATCAGCAAATCATCAACATAAAGAACCACAATGAGAAGTAATTACCCTCACGCTTTACATACAATGTGATTTCTGTTGGACTGTTACAAAAGCCTCGTTTAACCAAATGAGTGTCAGCCTTCTCATACCAAGCACGAGGAGATTGCTTCAACCCATATAAAGCCTTCTTACATTTACACACTTTGTCCTCTTGTCCTTTTATAACAAAACCGCGAGGCTGCGTTACATAAACTTCCTCAAATATGTCACCATTCAAGAAAGTAGTAACAATGTCTAAGTGATGTACATCCCAACCAAAATGAGCTGCCAATGCACATAGAAAATGTACAATAGTCATCGATAAGTGGGAGCAAAATTATCTTCATAATCTATGCCTTTTTGCTGTGAATAACCTTTTGCAACAAGTCAAGCCTTATGGCGATCAATCTCACCATCCGGCTTGCGTTTCAACTTGTAAACCCACTTTGTACCAATGGCCTTTTTTCCAGGAGGCAAATCACATAAAGTCCATGTGTCATTTTCTTTAAGTGCATCATATTCTGATTGCATCGCAACCATCCAATTTTATGAATTCTGTGCTTCATCAAAAGACAGAGGCTCCTCAACATCATGTAAGTTAGACACAGCCAAGCATAACAATTTGATGCATAAGATGCATGGCGAGAGCCTGAACGAGTATGACTAGACAAAGGTGCATCTAATTTACTGTCACGCAAAGTGTGCACCAGCCATTTTGGCATACCTCTAGCTTGCTCATTTTCAGTCCTTTCCTCATCAAGTACATCATGTACATCTGCATCAGTAATAGGCTGATCTAAAACATTTTCAGAAACCCCCATAGGATGTACATTTTCCTCATTGGAACTTACATTCGTATTTCCACCACTGAAAAGAGGCAACAAAGTGTCATAAATGTCCTATGAGCTTACATTACTGTCTCTAGTACATGACATCAAGGGCTGAACAAAATCTTCCACAAACACTACATCCCGTGAAACCAGAATACGTTTTGTTTGCGGATGATACAACCTGTAACCTTTGCTTTTAGCACTATAACCAACAAAAATACATTTGACAGCCTTATCATCCAATTTTTTGCGCTGCACTTGTGGCACCAAAGAATATGCCAAACAGCCAAAAACATGCATGTGCTCAATAGAACGCTTTCTATCATGCCACACTTCATATGGAGTAATAGACTACAAAGATTTCGTAGGACACCTGTTAAGTACATAAGTGGCACACATGATGGCCTCAAGACAAAAAGAATGCGGCAAAGCTTGACTTTTGATCATACATCATGCCATTTCCGTCAGTGACCTGTTTTTCCTCTTAGCAACACCATTTTGCTGAGGTGTATAAGGCAGTGTACATTGATGTTTTATCCCACGACTAGCCAGAAATGCATTAAATTCATGAGACATATACTCCCCCCTCGATCGGAAAGGAGGGTGTCCATAGTACATTTCGAGACATTTTCAACCATAGCCAGAAATTGTTTGAAGCACATAAAAACTTCAGACTTCGCTTTAAGCGGAAATACCCATGCATGCCTGGAGTAATCATCAACAAAAGTCACGAAGTACAGGTAATTGCCCAAGGACGGAGTTTGCATGGGCCCACAAACATCACTATGCACAAGATGCAACCTGCATGTGGCCCGAACAGCACCACCCTTTGGAAATTTAGAACGCTGCATCTTAGCCAAAATACAGCCTTCACAATCATGTTTGACAGGTGCTTCATGAGGCGGCAAAGAAGCAACCATATAAAATTTCTGCAAACGCAGCAAACTGGCAAAATTCAGATGACCAAAACGTGCATGCCAAAGTTTTGCATTTGAAATAGCCCTTGAATCTGCAACAGCATTTGCAAAATTTTGTCCACATTTGTCATACAAAGTGAGCTTATACAGCCCACGGCACAAAAGCCCATATGCAACAATTTCATCACGAAAACTGAGATCATGAACTCTTCATTTGTCATCCACAAATTTGACTACATGTCCAAGTCTAGCAAGTGCGGATACAGACAAAGAGATTCTTCTTGATCCCAGGTACATAAAGTGCATCAACAAATGTGAAGGAACTGCCATTAGTAGCAGTGATCACAATCTTTCCAACTCCCTGAATTGGATAAGAGGCGTTGTTGGCACAAGTGACTAAATTCCCATGAGGGATAGACTTGAGAGAGTTAAGCAATTCAGGATGTGAGGTAATGTGCTTTGTAGCACCATTGACGAGATACCACACATGTGAATCTGTAGCAACTGACAAGCATGCATCATGGACAACAGGATTGTAAGTGCACTCTGCGCTAAAAGCCCATTTTGCATCAACATCAACAACACAGTCTCCTTTCACAGAAGACTCAACAATGGCTTCATTTGTAGTGGAACCAGCATTTGCAGTGGAACCACCCTCTTTCTTCTTAGCCTCTTTGGCCTTCAACTTAGAACACGACTTGATCAAGTGATCATTGGCTTTACAATAATGGCAACGCATCCACTTTTTGCCCTTATCACCAGAATTTCTAGACAAATTGCTGCCAGCAAAAGAATTAGGAACAAAATTTTTTGCCACTCGCAGCAGAATTATAAGAAGTGGCTGCATTGTTGCTACCACCCTTTCTTTGAGAAGCAATAAAAGCCTGTTCAACTGCACGCTGTCTAGTCTTGTTTTTTTTGAAAAGTGACTCTTGCAATAGCAATGTGCATAATGAATCAAACTTGACAACTTCTGGATTTCCTTGGGTCATAAGTCTCCAAGTACTAGCAAAAGTCTGGTAAGAATCTGGTAAGGCATCAAGAATAGTCTGCACAAGGGAACTGTCTGAAATAACTTCACCTGCAGAAATAAGTTGCTCATTGATATCCTTGACACTAGCAAGGAAAGTGTCCATATCATCTTCCTGATGCATAATCTTCGACTCCATATCTTTACGCAGCAAAGCAATTTTAGCCTCATTGCGGCTTGCATAAAGACCTGCTAGAATATCCCAAGCCTGTTTTACAGATTTTGCTGAACGGATGTGAGGAACAATGAAGCGCTTCACAAACAATGCAATCAATGCATGAGCCTGCGCATCCTTAACATCCCAATGAGCTTGTTCTATCGTAGGCAAAACAACTCTAACAACTGCAATCTTTGCGGCAAGACCTGCTACATCCTCAACACTGCCTACATCCTCATAACCAGGACGTACATCAATGCCCTGCACAATGTTCTAGACACCCTTTGACACAAGAACATGTTGCATCATATAAGCCCACATAGGGTAGTTGTCCCCATCCAACCTGTCCTCAGCAGCAAACATCTTGAACACATCTGTATTGTTGTTGTCAGCCATGGTAAATGCTGCACCTGATGTGGAAACTGCCCGAAAATAGGAGAAACGGAGCGGGAACAACCTGTGATATATAGCAAAAACCGTAGAAGACTATAAGGCTCCTGTTATGCAGAAAACGGCACTGACAAAAATTTTGCACAAAATGACAAAATAGCCTGTGCAGTACTACCTGTAGTGGAAACGGAGGCCGAAATGAGCCCAGATCAAAATTCTGAGCAGACCGAGCTCTACCAACTCGCCCAAAATATTTGTCGACTTGCGAACGCTTGCCAAAGCTCATTGAAATCGGAGAAAGTGAGCAGGTGTATGTTGGAGTAGCTGGCGACTAAGCCCAGGAGGACGTGACCTGCTCTAATACCAATTGTTGGAATTAGGGTTGCAGAGAAATACACATAGCTTGGAGAAGATGAAGGAAGCTCAAGTCTCACAATAGAGAGTGTGTTACTTAGTGTGCAATGGAAAGATCGATAGCCCTAGAGTGATGGGCGTATATATAATGCACGGGGGAAAAAACCTCCTAAAGAGGGAAAAAATGCCCCGACGGTCCTAGTGTGTTCACAAACATCACTACCACATGTATATGGTAACACCACTCATAACCATGCACTTGCTGAGCCCTCTTTTGAAGAGGATGCACATATTGCGACAGCATCCAAAAGAAACGTGACAAATACTTCAACTTATGAACAAATGAAGCCAAACCTTGAGCATCTGATGGTGGCTCCATCAACACCAACGCCTTCACCTTCTTGGGATCAGCCTCTATACCGTTTTGCAACACCACATGACCTAACAGCTACGCTTGAGGCTGTGCTAGCTTGCACTTTTTGGGATTCAGCTGACCTCCTTCTTCATCAAGCCTTTGAAAGCATAATTGGAGCTTCGATAGGTGCTCCATTATTGAATTGTAGCAGTCGATATCATCCATTAAGACCCTAATAAAACGGCCCAGGTATGGACCAAATACCCCGTTCATCACACCTTGGAAGGTGGCATATTCATTCACCAATCCGAATGGAATCCTGTGGTAAGCGAAGCAACCCCATGGAGATATGAATGTGGTCTTTAGCTGGTCTTCAAGCGCAATCCCTATCTGAAAGTACCCTGAAAAGCCATCCATAATCGAGTAAATCTCATGCCCAGCCACCTGGTTTAGGATTTCATCTTGAAACGGCAAGGGGTAGTGATTCCTCTTGGTCGCGGCATTCAATGGCTTGTAGTCGACACACACTCTCCATTTCCCATTCTTCTTAGGGGTTATGACCACTAGCGAGAGCCCACTTTGACTCCTTCACAGGATATATGATGCCTGCATCCAATAGCTTATTGATCTCCTGTGAAAGGGCTTCTTTTTGAATTTCCCCTAGTCTTCTCAGCTTTTGTGCTTTAGGTTTATGCCCCTCCTTAAGAACAATATTGTGCTCCACCCCCTTTGCACCTCGCAAATGCTTGTACTCCGTCGCAAACAGATTTGGATAGGATTCACACAGTTCAACATAGCACTCCTTTTCACCCTTGGTTAAGTCTTCACTCAACATGCTTGAAACCTCCTCTATGCTTAAACCATGAGCTTGAGGCTGCATACCTTCTTCTTTAGGCAGAGAGTCATCTATGGTGACCCCAAATAAGTCTGCATCTATCTACAACATGTTGTCCTCGCTCTCCTCTTCCTCTGTGCTAGTATAGCCTTCATCATAGACCGTTTCGGTCTCGTACTCATAGCTCGTCGTGTCACCCTCATCTTTAACTACCATAGGACAAGAACTACTCTCCTTGGTCTTCAAATCAAGAACAATTTGTCTACCTTTCTCTTTGTCAGGCAAAGTGAACACTTTGCTCTCCCAATCGTGCTTTGCTCATATCGCCAAAAGCCGTGGCCTACTCAAAATGATTGGATAAGCATTATCCCCTGCCTTCATTACGAAAAAGTCTATCAGGCACAATATGCCCATCACCTTGACCTTCACATCCTGAGCCACACCCAGACATCTGGCTTTAGTATGGTTAGCCATCCTCATGCGCACATTTGACTTGACTACTGCCTTGAATTTTGTCTCTTTCATGGCTGCTTCCGTCATGACACAAACCTGTGCTCCACCGTCATGTAGGCTTGTACCTGCATCCTCTTCTCTATAATTGCATCCACAAGCGGAAGAACCTCAGTGGGGCTACCTACCCTCAAAGCCATGTTTTGCACTACTTGGACATTTCCCTTAGCTCTTGGCAGCCTGGTGCTAACACTTGTGGACCAGTGCCTCCTTAAATTTGGATTTAAAGCTAACAATGGACCAAAAGTAATATTTGACTTTTGATTTTGAACATCACTCACCAGATTGTACTCGGGATAGCCACGTCCTAGCTGGATATCCGCTTGTTTGATCTTGTGATGCCTCCTTCTTTTGCTAGGCTCAGGCTGCTCTCTGCCTTTGTACACCTTCTCTTTGCCTTTACGAGCTCTAGTTTCTCGCTCTATCTCTGTCTCCCTCTCACCTCTTGCCCTCTTATTGGCCAAAACTTCGACATCTTGCTTATCCACCCCTATGATGTTTACTCTTGGGACCTCACCTCCGTTTTGTGGAGCTGGCTGCACATGATTCTCCACTGCTTGCTCTCTTGGACCATTGTACTGACCTTGACCTCGACCTCTACCAAAAAGCGGGTACATACCTCCTCTCTCTCTCGCTCTCTCTGCAGTTGAGGACAATTGAGTGCATAGTGCCCTTCTTCTCCACAATTATAACACCTACCTGGTAGTGGCCGTGCCCTGCCCCTTGCTCCTCTTAGCTGTCCTCTATCCATGACACTGAGCCGCAACTCTTGCATCTGCTCGAATAAATCTTGCACTGTGCGCACCCAATTTTGCGGCAAAACAGCTACACCAAGAATGCCGTGATTTTCTTCATGTGCAGTCTCTCTCGGAATCTGCGGTTGAACATGGGCCATCGTCTCATAGCTTGACACGCCCTGTTCTATCTTCTTCTTTATTGTTCTGCTCTTCAACCGTGCGATGGCTACCGGACCATTGTTATTCTCTGGGCTCTCGAAATCGACTTTTATTCTCACTTTGGGGTGTAAGCGCGCCATGAATTTATTGAGCTTGAAATAGTCTCCATTAGCCAATTGCATGGCTACCGCTAACTGTGCCCAACACTCTTCAAAATGACCCAAAAACAAATTGAACTCTTCACTTGCGTCTTGCTTAAGCGCCTTCAGCTTTGCATCCATTTCGACTGGGGAAGTCTCCTTGCGGAAGTCGTGAAGAAACCTCGCTCGTAGAGCCAGCCATGCTTGCTTCGGCTCACCTTCCAATGCGTCGTACCATGATTTAGCTCTACCATGCATCACCAAAGGAAAAGTCTGCATTTTGCTATCCTCGTTCGGCATACGCAATGATAGCATGTACAACTCAAAATCTGACATCCACTCGTCATGGCTCTCTTCTCCTGTGAAAATGGGTCCATAGCTTCTAGCTGCCATGACTTTTCTAGCTGCCATGACTTCTAGCGAAAAACCACTTCTTTTCGATCAACTAGAAGCAATCAGTGTGCTCCTCCATGGGGGCACCAGAAGATGGAGAGGGGGAATGGGGGAACATGCGCAACACAAACAAAAGGTCCTCTCTATAGCTCAGGGTATTCACAACACCCCTATCCTCTCAGAAAACACCTTCAAAGAAACACTTTATACTAGCAAATCACCACTTGCTTAATTGCCACTGCTCAGACACTCTAGAAACCACCACACAAGGTACACTTACTACCACTGCCTGTCTCCACCCTTACACACGCACACAGCCACTCAATCTCACTCTCTCACTCAAAACACCATCGGTCTGGGGGGCACACACTTCCACATAGACGGCACCGAGGAGAAACGTGAAAGCAAGAGAAAGATAAGGGGGGAAGGGGAAACAACAGCACGGGAGGCAACTGTGGCTTGATTGCACTTCAGAAAACATATACATGGGCTTGCACTACCATCACCATGGCCAATTTCAAGCAAAAGTTACAAAGGGGCTAGCTTGCTAAAGAACTCCACTTTGTAGGCTTCAAACGGCACCTCAAAAGGAAAAAAAAAAGCCCCAAATTTGATCCATTTTTGACTTTTATAAGGGGGGCCTTTAATTTGGGAATTAACAATTTAATTGGTCCACTTGGCATCTTGAATTGGCAATTTTTTGGGAAGGGGACACTGCTTTGCTCTATCTCTCTCTTCTTCACTCTTTGCACTTGGGGGGGGGGGGGGGGGGGGGGGGGGGGGGGGGGGGGGGGGGCATTAGCGATGTCGCTATTGCCCTCTAGGCTCTTTATTTTCTATTTTTACCTTTTACCCTTCACCTTACGGTGCTCAATTTTGACTTGACTCTCTTTCGCTGTCCGACCCCTTGGCCTTCATTTCGCCCTTAGCTTTCATTTCCTCCTTTATTTTTGGTTTGTCATGCCCCAATTGGTCCTTTTACTCATTGGTCCACTTGCTTGGACAATCTTTGGAGTGGTCTTGATCTTTGCTTGGTACACATTGTGGCCTTTGGGCTCTCTCTCTCTCTCTCTCTCTCTAGCTCGCTTACTGCCTCGGGAACCCCTCCCCTAGTGAGCAATTGCGAGGTCGCTATTGGTGGGGGGGTTTCCCTTCAAAAAAAACCAAGCACCTTGGGCACGAGCCCTTCTCGGGCATCACCACATCATCACTCGGTCTCACCGCCACGCGGTGTCGAGAAATTTGCGGTCTTGACAGGAAAGCACCAGGCTTATGGCTGTGAGATTTTGTGAGAGAACTCAACAAAAACTATATGAAGGAGTTAAACCATAGATGCCATGAAGACTAGGGTTTGGAAAGAAGTGCAATCAAAGAAGACTCACTCTTTCTCTCTTGCATTCGCACACACAAAGAAAGAACGCAAAAGAGAATGTCAAAACAATAAGAAGATGAAAACATCAAGGCTATGGTCATATCGTATCATGGGTAATATGAAAGGGTTAATGGATGAGCTAATGGCATTCAATCTTGGCTGACCAAATAGGCTACGAATTGTTCTTTGGAATTGTAGTTTTGTGCTTACCATAATATATATATTTTGTCTAGTGATTGAGATTAATTGTGTGTACAAATCCTCTTGGTTCATAGCAAGATAACTACGCTTACATCAAAAGAAAAATTATAGTCTATGAGAGGTAGTATGATGGGATCCGGTGATAGAAGTATTTCATTGAGCCTTTCAGGGCCAAAGAGAAACACTATACGTTGTTGAAAGTGTATTTTACGGCTAATCCATACGTTAATTCTAATAGATTGTACAGAGTGAAAGCGATAGAAATGATGATCATGTGAGTTATTCATCTAGGATAGTATGTGAGAAATGTAGATATGAGAGAAGTGAAGAGATGAGAAGTTTCCCTCCCAAGCCCTATTCTTGCCCGTAGGCAATAAGGATACTGTGGGGAGAGATGTACCTGTAGAAAAGAGAACCTAGAATTTGCAGAGAGGATGAATTACTAAGATTGAGAGAGATAGGTTTGCTTTAGGAGATGAGATTAGATACATATATATATGTTGGATTAGAGATGAAAAAGAAAACAACAACAAATCAAGAAAACATCAGTGTAGAACACATCTTACTTGACAAACCCTTTGGCACCATTATTGATGGAGAGAGAAGAAGAGTGGATAATTCCACTTTGATTGATACACCAAGTGCAAGACCTTCTTTGATTAGAGTTGATCTTCCAAGGTTAGCTTGTTGCAAGAATGGCTAGTCTCCCTTTAGGAGAAAGTGTAAGCTTGGGCTTATGTTAATGGCTAAGTACAATTAGGCATTACTACTCACTCCCTCAAGAATTCCTCTCATCAATGGCTTGAATGCTTGAGTTATTTCCAAGGAAGAAGAGGTCCCCTTTTATAGGTGAAGGGAACCCACAAGGGTTTACACAAGAAGAGAGGAGCCAGTGTGAACAGGAATTGGAAAAGTTGGAAATGAGCTGTCCCTGCATGATGTGGGTAGACTGGGGTCCAGTATTTTGATCATATCTCCTCAACCGTGGCTCCAAATAAAAAAGTAAAAATATGGGCAAAAACTTCAGCTCATTAGCTACGATTTTCATTTTAAAATTGTTTTCCAATTCGGATTGGAACCTTGTGTAAAAAATTCATCAAAATAGGGTCCATTTATGGCAGCAAAAGTCTTCATGTGGTCTCCTTAGCTTAGACTTTCATTTAATTCCAAAGGACACCTCATGCCATATGAAAGCATGACATTGCTCCTTGACGAAGTTTTGTACTCATGCTTGCAATAATGCATTAAAATAAGTGTATCATTGAAATCATGCCACCTAGTGTCCCACTAGGATTTGATTCTCTCCTAGTAGCTATTTAAAAAGAAATATAAGAAAAGTATAAAAAATACATAGAATATATATATATTGGAGTTTACCCTAGATATAGGATCTAGCTAGGGTGTGAGATGATAATGAAATAGTAGAAATAAAGAATCAATGCTTTTTGCCCCAAGTTAAAGAGGCGGAGCTATTGATGCTTTTCCCATAGTATTTTCTGATGGTAAAGTAAGGATATGTTACCCTTGAGAAAAATAATAGGATGAGATAGAAGGCTTATTATTATACTTAAATATGCATATGTACACTATAGGAAATATAATTATGTATCTAAAAAAATACAAGATAGATCTTGTAGCATGCGTTCCCACTATGTACGTGTCACAGCACGACATCCACCCCCTCTAAACCTGCACATCCTCCGGTATGTGCCACATTGTCTCTTTGTAAGATTAGACCTCTTGTACATCTTCCTTGTCTTCTTCTTCACTGGATGATTCCAGAGCTACATGTTCACTTTGATCTTCACCTGTGTTTTTCTCTTCTTCCTCATCCATATCTTCTGGATCATTGTCTCCTCTTCTCTTAAACATTTTAATCCTTTTTCATGCAATGGGAATCTTTACTTCTGTACCATCTAGTTCAGACAAGCTTTAAGTAGCATTTTCATGCACATGCTTTACAACATACGGTCCAAACCATCTTTTTGAGAACTTACACATGACTGTGTGCTGGTTATCAAGGCTACTATCATACACTAAAACCCAGTCAGCTTTGTCAATTGATTTGCTCCTGACTCGATGTCGCTTATCAAAATAGTCCTTGTTTTTCAACCTTGCATTATCGAGTCGTTCTTTTGTAGCTTCAATGTCTCCAGGTCTTCTCTCTAGCTGCCTTATACGCAGTGCAAGGAGATCTTCCCTACTAAGCCCCTCTTGCCAAGGTAGTACATTCCATGTGGGAATTGTATCCTCAATCTGCATCACTGGCTTTTGACCATGCATTAGCTCCGCAGGCATGTAGCCAGTTACTGAGCTATGTGTTGTACGATCAGCCCATAAAGCATATGGTAACAATTTTGGCCACTCACCAACTCTTCCTTCGCAAGCCTTGGCCAAAGCTTTGATGATAGGAGGATGCCCTCTTTCACTCTTTCCATTGCCTTCAGGGTTGTAAGCTGTAGTAAGAGAAAGCTTGATCCCTAATCCTGAAAAGAACTCCCTTGCTTCTTCGGCATCTAGTTCACCTCGATCTGCAGTGATTTTTTCCACACAACCATAACGGCAAATCACCTCATCAAGAAGGAATTTGCACACAGCTTCTGTGGTCTTAGCTCTTAATGCTCTTCCTTCAACCTGGTTAGTTAGGTCCTCTCGTGCAAGAACCAAGTATCTCATCTGCCAGAGTCCTAAAGGCATCGTGACTAGATCCACAACCCATTTATAGTGCATGGCTAGTGGATATGTAGGGTGCAATCCATGACGATGTCGAACATTTGAATACATTTGACAAGTTACACATGACTCTACAAACTGAGATACATCTTTATACATACCCTTCCACCAGTATTTTTCTTTCAACTTGGAGAAGGTTGCCCACACACCCCTGTGTCCAGCCCATAGACTCTCATGAAACTCTTGCATGAGATTTACTTGGGTCTCTTTTTTACATATAACCCGTTGTGGTGTAGCACCCTTTTGTTTAGGATGCTTCCACAAGTAACCATCCCTTAAAAAGTACCCATATGCTTTCCTGCGTATCCTCTTGAATTCTTGTTCAGACCAATCATCCTGTTTTGTTAGAGTACTCAAGTACCTTCCAATAGAAAGCCAATCACCTTCATAAAGATCTTTCAAGAACAATTCAAGTGAATTAGTCATGCAGACATTGCTACCTTTGACATGAGAGATAGAATAGAATTTTGTGCCTACATCATCTCCCTCATCAATCATTTGTGACTCATCTTTATACCTTGCCCTTGATAGCATATCTGCCACTGTATTGTCTTTACCTGCAATGTGCTTAAACTCGGGATTTAAGGACTTAATGTAGGCAATCCACCACAACATAGCAATGTATGGTGTTGAGCAGCTTGTAATCATCCCAAGAAGTGGTAGACAATCTGTTTCTACAACCACACATGCACCAATTAGGTACTCTTTCCCACTTTTCAAGGCTGTAACCATACCCCATAACTCTCTCTTTATCTGTGGATAGTTTCTTTGGCGAGCACTTAGTACCTTTGCTCCAAATCTTATCACATACCTGTGTCCTTCTTTGTCATCTTGCCCTATTGCCCATCCAATCCCTGTAGGACTGGTATGTACTGTCACAATCACTGGCCTTTGACACTCATAGTCTACCTTTCTCAAAGTCGTTGCTGACTGGAGTAACTCCTTTAGCTTTTTCATGGATTTTACATGTGCTTCTGTCCATTTAAACTTTTGATTCTTTCTAAGCAGTTGATAAAGAGGATCAGCTACATGTGCATAATGTGGAATCCAAATAACATAGAAGACACATGCTCCCAGAAACCTTCTAACCTCAGTGATGCTAGTGCATGTTTTTTCCATTCTTTGGATGGCATCTACCTTTGATGGACAAGGTTTCCTACCATATGGCCCGGACATGTGCCCCACAATGAGCACTTCTTTGACACCAAACATAGACTTTTTCCCTGACAATGTAAGATTCACTTCTTCCAACCTAGACAAAATTTTATCACAATCATTTATGTGATTTACCACAAACCTGCGACATCCCTTGAGATCCAAAGCTTCATCTTTGTCACTTTCTTCACATCCTTTGATAGGCAAATCATCAATGAAAGGCATTGTGATTTGAGGAATAAAGTCACGTAAGACCTTATTTATCCCATTCATCATATGTGCTACCGAGTTGGTTGCTCCCTGTGGCAAGGTACACATCCTTACCAAACCCAAAGGTGTCCTCATGGTTGTCAAGTCTCTGCTTTCGATTGCAAGCTGAAATTGATCATACCCTGAGTAGAGATCCCCCATTGAGTAGATTGCCCTCCCTGCAAACGCCTCTGCAAATTCATCCACAATTGGACCATTACCTACATTTCTAATTGTCACCTT
This sequence comes from Adiantum capillus-veneris, assembly GCF_014529385.1. Lineage (NCBI taxonomy): Eukaryota > Viridiplantae > Streptophyta > Polypodiopsida > Polypodiales > Pteridaceae > Adiantum > Adiantum capillus-veneris. Next base: position 142,017,850 of record NC_140934.1, read on the forward strand.
GTTCACTGGTTGCATATCTTGGATGAAGCGTAGAGAACCATTCTTCTTTGGAACTGTGAACCACTTGTTTGAGTATGGAGCACAAGAAGGCTCCAAGATTCCCATTTTGATTTTCTCATTCAGTAGCTCTACTAACTTTTGTAAATGAGCCTTTGGAACCGGAATAGGCTGCAGATTCCAAGGTACATGAGGTATTGTGAAAATTACCATAGGAGCTACAATATAAGGATCAACACATCCGATCTCATGTGGCTCAAATGCAAAAGCCTTACCATGCTTTGAAAGCATTTCTTTGAAGCACTTTGTCTCCTCCTGTGTTAGAAACTCCTCGCAACCAATCTGCAACTCTTGAAAGGACTCCTTTGTGAAGGTATGCCCGATCTTTTTAGGATTCCGCAAACTTGGTTGTAAAGAAGCCTATTCACTCTTTTCCTTGTTGTTGGGTTGTAAGGGTGAAGCTACTGGTTTCACCTTCTTTGCTACACTCTTGTATTTAGTTTCAACATGGACTTCTGGGCCAATTGTTTGGCTTTCTTTAAAGGCTTCTGTTACTTGATACATTTCCATAGAGCAAACCTCCACAACTTCATTTTCAAGATGCAAAATAGATCTCATTATAGCATCAAGCTCACCCATAGTATCTACAAAAGAAACTTGTTCACACAAACCCAAAACATTTTCAGTAGGCTTTAGCAACCCACTCTTTTTCATGCCTATTTGTACATTATGCACATATTGCCTCTCATATCTCTTCAAATCTTCAAGTTTTGTAAAACATACTGATCCATTCCTTGTTACCAAGGAGCTCATTGAGAAAGTTTCACCTATTTTTGGATCAGGCGAGACCCTTTTTCTTTCTGTACCACTGCAATCCCGCTTTACAATGGTACTTGGCAAAAACCCATCATTTCTCTATGATCATGAAACTCTTTGCTTACCTTTGGTAGAGGATGTTCTCTGAGGTTGTCACGATTTCTTTCATGGTTTACACAGACTGTGAGAAATTGGACAGCTCGTTTACCATCTTTGCTACGTATTCTAGCATATGCTGAACCATCGTCCATTACCTTTGTTTCCATTCGAACTCCCACAATGTAGGGTTGTCCAAGGATGAGATGATATGAAGATGTATCCTGTACAAAGAAGTTTTGGTGATTCTTTACATCACCTATTGTTACCTTCACACCTGGACATGCTACCTACAGTTCACCGGATGAATTGTTTGCCACTTTTACCATCCAGCCATGATCTGTGTCCATCGGCCATTTGCACTTGTTGTAGAGACTCTTTGACATTATGTTTATTTCTGAACCATGGTCAATCAAGGCAACAAATGGCTCTTCAAGATCACCTACCTTGACCAAAGTTTCTGTAGTAGCCCTTGCCCAATGACTTCGTGAATAGTAACTCCTAGGAATATCTTCAACTTCTTCATCATCATTTGAGAAATGCACTTGCTTCACTCTCCCACTAGATTGGTAGCATCCTACCATAGCTCCATCATTCTCCTTATTTTGCAGTTGCATCCCTTGTGTCTTTGAGGTTTCCCCTTCAACCTGTGGACGAGAAACTTCAGCAAGGGTTTGCCTCTTCCTCTTGATGATGTCAATGATCTCCTCGTGGAATTCACGCTTTGCAATGCCAAGAACTTCTCCCAGAGTGAACTCAATCTTGATATTCCAGATCCTTTCCTCCAAGACTTTCTTTAAATCTGTAGCAACCTCAATATTAGATTGTAGTTTATAAGTTGGGCCTTTTGTCTTACCTTTTGTTGGCTCTTTCTTCTTTCCTGTTGTAGACTCCTCCATGAGTACTTCAGGTGGAGATGCTCCTTTTGTTGAGGGTGTTTGAGAAGGAATTGAGTCACTTCTTCCCCCAGTTCTAGAAGCTCTTTTTGATGGTCCTTCATCAGCATTCTCACGTCTGCGCTTCTCTTCTACAATTGCCTCATTTTGTTGGCATTTTGTAATGTAGGCATGCACTAACAATGAGTCCACTGGATCATTCCATCCTGTTTCTAGACGTATGCAATCATCTGCTTCATGTAGAATCTTATTTGTAAGCTTTCCCTTTTTAGCTAATTGCATGTCATTTGGCCAAATTTGACCATGATGGTCACTCATCTCTTCATCACAAAAATGCTCAATTTTTACTCCATAAGTAGCTGCCTCAACTGAAGAGGTGGCATGCTTAGTTGCCATATCTTCAACTAAGGTTTGCATTCCTCCCTTCCCAAAGTTAGTTCTCAAGGGTAGACCAGTCTCTCTTAAGTGGATTTTACCATCCTTAAAAAAGACAAAATCTTTTGACAAAGCATCACTAAAATCATCACAATCCCTTCTTACATGGTCTGTACTATCACACCAAATACATCTATTAACAAACCCTTCTTTGGGCTGTTGTCTTTGCCTATGAAGTGGCCCTGATGGTTGGACTTTTTCTTCAAGCTTTGCAAGCTTCACCTTCAAGTCACGCATTCCCTTCACAAGCTCATCTAGCATGGACTCATCAAACTTAGGAGCGATAAAAGTAGGCTTTACCATTTTTTCAGGAGTTGAGGTGGAAGGACTTGTAGTGTTTAGTACCATCTTGTCCCTTCTTCTTTGTCGTTTGGCAAGCAGTGAGACAGCACCTTCAAACTCATTCTAGTTGGTCTTTAGTCCTTGCTCAACATGTTTATCTTCAAGAAGAAGCTCCAAATTTTCTTGAAACTCTTTACCTGCAGCTTGTAAGAAAAGATCTATCTTCTCTGCATCTAGTGTGGCCCTTTCAGTCCTTGTGAGTTGTGCATAGCGCCGCTCAAATTCCCTAAGTAGTTCTGTTATTGATAGTCCTTGCTTTGGCTTGACTACCCATTCTAAGAATGTCCTTTTGGTCACTCTCTCCGAGTCCTCCATGAAATATTCCTCCTTTAAAGCTACTTTGAGTTCTTCTCAATTTCTCCCATGCCCGTCTTTAATTTCCCTAACATGCTCCCTAATTTCTGGAGCAACAACTAGCTCAAAGCTTTGAATCATCTCACCTTCTGACACGCGATGCAGCTCCATCTCCTTCACATACTCGCGTAAGTACTTGGTTACATCTTTGCCATTGAATTGATCCATTCTGTTGACGACCGCTTGTATGGCCTTCATTGCTGAAATCTCCCTTCTTTCAGTGGCATGTTGTTGTTGCATGAACATTGCAAATGCTTGAAACATTTGCATTGTTGTTGGGTCAAAACGCATACCCTGCTGCTCAACATGATCACCCATGGTTACCCACAAACTCTCACCCTGGCAGTTTCGCGTCGCGTTCACCAAAAATATGTCGAGAAATTTGCGGTCTTGCCAGGAAAGCACCGGGCTTATGGCTGTGAGAGTTTGCGAGAGAACTCAACAAAAACTATATGAAGGAGTTAAACCATAGATGCCATGAAGACTAGGGTTTGGAAAGAAGTGCAATCAAAGAAGACTCACTCTTTCTGTCTTGCATTCACACACACAAAGAAAGAACACAAAAGAGAATGTCAAAACAATACGAAGATGAAAACATCAAGGCTATGGTCATATCGTATCATGGGTAATATGAAAGGGTTAATGGATGAGTTAATGGCATTCAATCTTGGCTGACCAAATAGGCTACGAATTGTTCTTTGGAATTGTAGTTTTGTGCTTACCATAATATATATATTTTGTCTAGTGATTGGGATTAATTGTGTGTACAAATCCTCTTGGTTCATAGCAAGATAACTACGCTTACATCAAAAGAAAAATTATAGTCTATGAGAGGTAGTATGATGGGATCCGGTGATAGAAGTATTTCATTGAGCCTTTCAGGGCCAAAGAGAAACATTATACGTTGTTGAAAGTGTATTTTATGGCTAATCCATGCGTTAATTCTAATAGATTGTACAGAGTGAAAGCGATAGAAATGATCATCATGTGGGTTATTCATCTAGGATAGTATGTGAGAAATGTAGATATGAGAGAAGTGAAGAGATGAGAAGTTTCCCTCCCAAGCCCTATTCTTGCCCGTAGGCAATAAGGATACTGCGGGGAGAGATGTACCTGTAGAAAAGAGAACCTAGAATTTACAGAGAGGATGAATTACTAAGAATGAGAGAGATAGGTTTGCTTTAGGAGATGAGATTAGATACATATATATATGTTGGATTAGAGATGAAAAAGAAAACAACAACAAATAAAGAAAACATCAATGTAGAACACATCTTACTTGACAAACCCTTTGGCACCATTATTGATGGAGAGAGAAGAAGAGTGAATAATTCCACTTTGATTGATACACCAAGTGCAAGACCTTCTTTGATTAGAGTTGATCTTCCAAGGTTAGCTTGTTGCAAGAATGGCTAGTCTCCCTTTAGGAGAAAGTGTAGGCTTGGGCCTATGTTAATGTCTAAGTACAATTAGGCATTACTACTCACTCCCTCAAGAATTCCTCTCATCAATGGCTTGAATGCTTGAGTTATTTCCAAGGAAGAAGAGGTCCCCTTTTATAGGTGAAGGGAAGCCACAAGGTTTTACACAAGAAGAGAGTAGCCAGTGTGTACAGGAATTGGAAAAGTTGGAAATGAACTGTCCCTGCATGTTGTGGGCAGAATGGGGTCCAGTATTTTGATCATATCTCCTCAACCGTGGCTCCAAATAAAAAAGTAAAAATATGGGCAAAAACTTCAGCTCATTAGCTACGATTTTCATTTTAAAATTGTTTTCCAATTCGGATTGGAACCTTGTGTAAAAAATTCATCAAAATAGGGTCCATTTATGGCAGCAAAAGTCTTCATGTGGTCTCCTTAGCATAGACTTTCATTTAATTCCAAAGGACACCTCATGCCATATGAAAGCATGACATTGCTCCTTGAAGAAGTTTTGTACTCATGCTTGCAATAATGCATTAAAATAAGTGTATCTTTGAAATCATGCCACCTAGTGTCCCACTAGGATTTGATTCTCTCCTAGTAGCTATTTAAAAAGAAATATAAGAAAAGTATAAAAAATACATAGAATATATATATATTGGAGTTTACCCTAGATATAGGATCTAGCTAGGGTGTGAGATGATAATGAAATAGTAGAAATCAAGAATCAATGCTTTTTGCCCCAAGTTAAAGAGGCGGAGCTATTGATGCTTTTCCCATAGTATTTTCTGATGGTAAAGTAAGGATATGTTACCCTTAAGATAAATAATAGGATGAGATAGAAGGCTTATTATTATACTGAAATATGCATATGTACATTATAGGAAATATAATTATGTATCTAAAAAAATACAAGATAGATCTTGTAGCATGCGTTCCCACTATGTACGTGTCACAGCACGACAGCGGGCGTGCCGCTGTGCCGCCCGTCTCGCCGGCCGCTGCCAAAAACTGCCACATCTTCGTTTGCGCGGCGCCTGCGGACCACCCTGCTAGGAAATAAGACGTAGCTAAATAGATAATTGAGTAGATTACTTAATGGAGAGAGACAGATTTATATGCACGAGATTATAGAGTAGAGAGAGAGAGAGAGAGAGAGAGAGAGAGAGAGAGAGAGAGAGAGAGAGAGAGAGAGAGAGAGAGTACACACGATATACGTGGTTCACCCAATGTGGGCTACGTCCACGAGAAAGCAGCCACTCAATGGCTTTAGTACTTCAAAACAAGAAGTAGTTTACAAAGGGATTATACCCTTAATGGAGCTCCTGCCTTGCTTCACTCTCACCACCTCACACTCACCTTGTTGCATCAACTTCACACTATGAAATGTGTGTAGAAATGGCCTCCTTTTATAGGCCAAAAGGGATGCCCTCTCTTATGAGAGACAGCCATGTGTAGCCGCCCTTGTGCGAATAAGTCTAAATCGGACCCTCCAATCTGCCCATGTGTGGCCGCCCTTGAGAAGACAAGTCCGCTTTTGAATTCGTCCACCGGCCATTGAATTTGGCCACTGGCCATTGACTTCCGACCACCGGCCACCGGCCATTGACTTCCGACCACCGGCCATCGGCCATTGACTACTGGCCACCGGCCAACCGACCGGTTGTTTTCCGACCACTTTCCGACCGCTGTCCGGCCATAATATTCCGGCGAAAAAGAATATCCCGGCGAAAAAAAGTTGCCCCTGATTCTTGTCCGTGAAAATTTTGGTTTTCGGTGAGTGATTTTCCTTCACGCACGATGGCTTCTCCTCATAATGGGGGCCTTACAAATGTGCGCTTTTACCACAGAAAATTACAAGGGTAAATCAAGCTCCATACTTAACACACCCCCTACACGGACGCCATCACCCAGAGCTCCAAGCTCTCCACACCTTGTGATGCCCATGAGGGTAGCTCACCTCAGCCGATATAGGGCGCGATCTTCTGCGTCCTCTCCGCATACGGGCTAATTATCCGGCCACGTGGCAGCAGCTCACGAGTCCTCCAAAAACCTTCTTTGAGTACTAAAAAAAAACCTCTTAAAAACTTCTCATGGTGCCCCTTTTAACCTGCAGCATCCCCTTGCTCACCTGCTCAATGCACAATCCATAACCCTGTGAGAAGAACCCCTTGTTGACTCCGGACCACCCGGACCTCGTTCTCCTTTGGCCTTAGTGTGCCTTCGACCAGTGTGCGCAGAAAACCAAAAAATTGTCTCGCACCTCGCTTTCATTTTTTAACTGTTGCCAAATTTGACTTAAAACAACTCCCCGCAGTCAAGTGGGCTCAGACCCGGCCCCCGAAAAATCTTCTCATGGCCATAACTTGCCATCCAGAGCTCCGATTCGCAATCCGAGAAGACACGCATGCTGCACAAGTCGAGCACTACACATGTATGCTTTGACATCAGCCCGGGCCACCTATCCCCAGCTGTCCTGTTCGTCGGGGATCTGCTACACACCCTTTCTTTAAACTGCAATATCTTGAGCATCGGGGCTCTCTATGGACGACTCGTCTGGACCGGCTTCTAGAGCCCCGTGAACTCTACACCCTAGAGCTTTGACTTGTCATTTCGGACATCTTCATCTACCATCCCATCTAAACCATCCCGCAAATTTTTTGGCCTAAAAAACCGCTTCAAGCATGCATTCCCGCTATCCTTTGGCTGCCAAGGCCCTTGGCACCTGCCCTAGCCTTGTGCACTGCACTCGATTGCAACCTTTTCCCGGCATAGACCACCTGCTAGCTTTGACCAACTTTAGCTGCACCATCATTGCCCAGTCCCCCTTGTCCAACATTCATGTTCGACCAAAAGCATATGTACAAAACTTTAAAACTAGCACACCAAACTAACGATTAAAAGCACTCACAAAACCATAACTGTATGTACAGGCTATGTACAAAAACTTGATCTTCTTTCTCTCGCACACCGCATGCTTTAGGTGGGTCGCCCACCACCCTTGACTATGATTTGCTGCACTTTAGGTACTAGATCCCTCTCGAAATACAATTTGAGCCGCACACCATTCACCCTGTTTCTAAAAAGCTTTCCATTTGCTCTTACGAGCTGGTAGGTCCCATTCGGAAAGGCATTCTTCATTTTATATGGACCCGTCCACTTCTTCTGGAATGTGAAATCCAAATAGCTTTCGTACTTCATGACCAGGTCTCCTTCCTCTATCTTCTTGTCCGGCAGGTTTTGATTGAACTTGGCAACCCGCTTCTCCCTCTCTGCTTCACATAGTAGTCTGCCGCTGCCTCTCTGTCCATCAGCAAAGCCTCTAAGCTAGCTATTCGATCTTGTAGGACCCCTTGTTGAATGGAATTGACATGCCACATACCCTTTAAAGCACCTAAATGTGCATGCACTGGCAACATCACTTCCTTACCATAGACAAGCTCGAATGGAGTGAAGTTTGTAGCCACTTTATAAGATGTCTATATGCCCATAGACACTTCTCTAGATTTGCTTCCCACTCGGCTTCCTGCTTGTACACATACTTCGTTAACATCTTGACGATTTGACCATTAGCACTCTGGACTAGACCATTACATTGGGGGTGATAGGGTGAGGAAAACCTGTGCTGAATCTTTAACTTTTCCACTAGTGCGCTCATAAGCTTGCCTCTAAACCCCTGACCCCTATCAGAAACTAACACCCATGGAACACCAAAACGGCAACATATGTTATCAAACACAAATTGAGCCACCGCACTAGCATTTACTTCTTTCACTGCTTTGGCCTCGACCCATCTTGCAAGGTAGTCAATGCCTACCACCACGTACTTCTTACCACTTGTAGACTTTGGGAGAGGGCCTATAGCATCTAGACCCCACATCTCGAAAGCACTTTGTGCGATGATGGCACCCTGTGACTTCGCTACCAGCAGTCTTTCACCAATAGTCTGACACTCGTGGCACATCTTGCACCAGTAATGCACGTCCTTCACAATGGAAGGCCACCAAAAGCCTACTCTAAGCACACAAAACAAAGCCTGGTCTTTGCCGTGATTCCCACTCTCTTCATGGCATTGCTCCAGTACCATCCCTATCTCTTCTTTGTATAGCACCCTTCTAAGCACTCCATCACGCCCATAGTTCATGAGATCCTCACCTACCAGTGTGAATTTGCCGGCCTTTTGCACCACTCTTCTCTTTTGCACTTTGGACAAGCCTTAGGAACATTGCCCTATACCCAAAAAGCCTTCAATCTCTTTTAGAGTCTCCCTACCTGCATAAGTGGATGGGGACACATATAAACCTGCAACATGCACTTGCACTTTGCTGTTAGCTAGCTGATCCGCCTCTAGGTTTTGCTCTCTCCTCACATGCTTGAATTGGACTTCTTCAAAATAATTCAACATCTTCCTGATGGAAAAAAACCAATGCTTCAAGGAGTCACGCTTTACTTGCCATTGGCCTAACAGTTGCTTGATGACTAGCAACATATCCCCCTTCACCGCCAACCTTGAAATGCCGAACTCTATGCACTGCTTCAAACCCAAATGCAGAGTAAGATACTCTGCCTCATTATTGGTGTGGATATCCTCTAGATCATATGCCTTCGAGAATATCGCTTTGCCGTGTGGGTCGTGTATCACCACACCTCCTCCTGCTTTTTGCACTACCCTTTGATATGCTCCATCAAACCACATTGTAAAAGCATATTCCAAGTCGGGTTCCTCCTTAGCTTCATCTCGCACCATTGTTGGATAGACCCGCAAATCGATGGCCTCGCTGACAAGAATGTCTGCCAGGTGAGACCGACTCGTGTGATTTACCTTGAACTCGAATTGGAAATCCTGTAGCTCCAACACCCACTTCATAATCCTCCTTCTTGGCTTTAAATGCAGCACTACCTCCGGCAATAGATTATTAGCCGTCCAACACAAAAAACTTTTTCACAATCAAATGTTTAAACTTCCTGCAAGCGAAGACCAGAGCCATCACCCATTTATCTGCCTAGGTGTAGGTAGCCTCTCTTGGGCTTATTACCCTCCTCGCGAAGTATATCGGCTTGTAGCTTCTCCCTGCCTTTTGCAGTAGAACCGCTCCAATAGCAACTGTGCCCACCTTCATAGACACATAGAAGTTGTCCTCTCGATTGGGAGGACACACCACTGGCAACTGACACAAAATCTCCTTGACTCTATCAAAAGCCTCATGAGGTTTCTCATTCCACTCATAACCACGCACTTGCTGAGCCCTCTTTTGAAGAGGATACACATATAGCGACAGCATCCAAAAGAAATGTGACAAATACTTCAACTTATGAACAAATAAATCCAAACCTTGAGCATCTGATGGTGGCTCCATCAAAACCAATGCCTTCACCTTCTCGGGATCAGCCTCTATACCGTTTCGCGACACCACATGACCTAACAGCTGAGCTCGAGGCTGTGCTAGCTTGCACTTTTTGGGATTCAACTGACCTCCTTCTTCATCAAGCCTTTGAAAGCATAATTGGAGCTTCGATAGGTGCTCCATTCTTGAACTGTAGCAGCCGATATCATCCATGAAGACCCTAATAAAATGGACCAGGTATGGACCAAATACCCTCTTCATCCAACCTTGGAAGGTGGCATATGCATTCGCCAATCCGAATGGCATCCTGCGATAAGCGAAGCAACCCCATGGAGATATGAATGTGGTCTTTAGCTGGTCTTCAAGCTCAATCCCTATCTAAAAGTACCTTGAAAATCCATCCATAATCGAGTATCTCTCATGCCCAGCCACCTGGTTTAGGATTTCATCTTGAAATGGCAAGGGGTAGTGATTCCTATTGGTCAAGGCATTCAATGTCTTGTAGTCGACACACACTCTCCATTTCCCATTCTTCTTAGGGGTTATGAACACTGGTGATGTTGAAGATGATGAAACAGGAAACAGAAGGAAGACAGCAACTCAGAGTAGGAAGAAGATGGAGAAGGAGAAGACACAGAGCTTGTGTACGAGATCTCTGTAGTCTCTCTCTCTGTATTAGAATAATAGTGTATACAAACTCAGAGCTACAAAGCTTATATGAAACCCTAAGAGATAAGGTGTCCTTTCACACCGGATGTCCAGGGGGAAAAACCCAGTGGGAGAAAAGTGCCCCTGGTGAAGCGCGTATACACACTAACACTACTACATGTCTACAAATCCCCCCTGTAGTATTGCCTGTAAGAAGCATATCATACACATAAAGTGTTAGCATAATGAGAACTCCATCTCTCTTTTCGACATACAAAGTACTTTCTGTTGGACTATTCTGAAATCCCTGGCCAATCAAATAAGTATGTATCTTCTCATACCATGCTCTTGGATCCTGTTTGAGACCATACAAAGCTTTACGCAATCTACATACCTTTTTCTCTTGACCTTTTACAACAAAACCACTTGGTTGAATTACATAAACTTCTTCCTGCAAATCACCATTCAAAAAAGCAATTTTGATATCCAATTGATGCACTTTCCAACCATGATGAGTAGCAATTGCAACTAGTGATCTAACTGTGGACGCACGAGAAGTAGGAGCAAAGGTTTCATCATAATCTATGCCTTTCTGTTGCGCATAGCCTTTTGCCACAAGCCTTGCTTTGTACCTGTCAACAGTACCATCTTGTTTCCTTTTTACCTTAAAAACCCACTTTGTACCAATAGGATTTTTACCTGTAGGCAAGTCCACTAGATCCCATGTATGATTCTTATGAATAGAATCAATTTCTTGCTCCATCTTTCCACTAAACACACTTTAAAGCTTGTTCAAATGAATCAGGCTCATCTGCATCACAAAGAGTGCTAAAGCAAGCCAAATCTACTTGCTCTCTGCCAAAAGTAGTACCAACACGTGTTTTTCGTGGCAACGGTACATCCAACTTGCTATCCTGCAAAGTTTTCTGAACCCATTTAGGCAAGGTTCTTTCTTCCCTGAGAACTTCTTTCTCTTCACGCACAATTTCCTCTACATCATGAGGTGTCACATGCTGAGCAAAAGATTGAACAAGATTATCAACCTGTTGTGATTCTTGATTCTCCACAAAAGAAGGAAGCAAACCTTCAAATACATCATGTGTCTGCATATGAGGTAAATCAAAAGAAACCATAGGTTGAGCAGTAGTTTCTGCAAAAATTACATCACGACTTTCAAAAATCTTGTTTGTAGCAGGATTGTAAAGTCTATAACCTTTACTTCCACTACTGTACCCCAAAAATATACATTTGATTGCCTTATCATCAAGCTTCCCACGTAACTGCTGAGGGATGTGAGCATAAGCAAGACAACCAAAAACACGAAGATAACGGTGTCGTGCTGTGACACGTACATAGTGGGAACGCATGCTACAAGATCTATCTTGTATTTTTTTAGATACATAATTATATTTCCTATAGTGTACATATGCATATTTAAGTACAATAATAAGCCTTCTATCTCATCCTATTATTTTTCTCAAGGGTAACATATCCTTACTTTACCATCAGAAAATACTATGGGAAAAGCATCAATAGCTCCGCCTCTTTAACTTGGGGCAAAAAACATTGATTCTTTATTTCTACTATTTCATTATCATCTCACACCCTAGATAGATCCTATATCTAGGGTAAAATCCAATATATATATATTCTATGTATTTTTTATACTTTTCTTATATTTCTTTTTAAATAGCTACTAGGAGAGAATCAAATCCTAGTGGGACACTAGGTGGCATGATTTCAAAGATACACTTATTTTAATGCATTATTGTAAGCATGATTACAAAACTTTTTCAAGGAGCAATGTCATGCTTTCATATGGCATGAGGTGTCCTTTGGAATTAAATGAAAGTCTAGGCTAAGGAGACCACATGAAGACTTTTGTTGCCATAAATGGACCTTATTTTGATGAATTTTTTACACAAGGTTCCAATCCGAATTGGAAAACGATTTTAAAATGAAAATCATAGCTAATGAGCTGAAGTTTTTGCCCATATTTTTACTTTTTTATTTGGAGCCACGGTTAAGGAGATATGATCAAAATACTGGACCCCAGTCTGCCCACATCATGCAGGGGCAGCTCATTTCCAACTTTTCCAATTCCTGTTCACACTGGCTCCTCTCTTCTTGTGTAAACCCTTGGGGGTTCCCTTCACCTATAAAAGGGGACCTCTTCTTCCTTGGAAGAAACTCAAGCATTCAAGCCATTGATGAGAGGAATTCTTGAGGGAGTGAGTAGTAATGCCTAATTGTACTTAGCCATTAACATAAGCCCAAGCCTACACTTTCTCCTAGAGGGAGACTAGCCATTCTTGCAACAAGCTAACCTTGGAAGATCAACTCTAATCAAAGAAGGTCTTGCACTTGGTGTATCAATCAAAGTGGAATTATCCACTCTTCTTCTCTCTCCCATCAATAATGGTGCCGAAGGGTTTCAAGTAAGATGTGTTCTACATTGATGTTTTCTTGATTTCTTGTTGTTTTCATTTTCATCTCTAATCCAACATATATATATATATATATATATATATATATATATATATATATATATATATATTTATATATATATATATATATATATATATATATATATATATATATATATATATATGTATCTAATCTCATCTCCTTAACCAAACCTATCTCTCTCATTCTTAGTAATTCATCCTCTCTAGGTTCTCTTTTCTACAGGTACATCTCTCCCCGCAGTATCCTTATTGTCTATGGGCAAGAATAGGGCTTGGGAGGGAAAATTCTCATCTCTTCACTTCTCTCATATCTACATTTCTCACATACTATCCTAGATGAATAACCCACATGATGATCATTTCTATCGCTTTCACTCTGTACAATCTATTAGAATTAACGTATGGATTAGCCGTAAAATACACTTTCAACAACGTATAGTGTTTCTCTTTGGCCCTGAAAGGCTCAATGAAATACTTCTATCACCGGATCCCATCATACTACCTCTCATAGACTATAATTTTTCTTTTGATGTAAGCGTAGTTATCTTGCTATGAACCAAGAGGATTTGTACACACAATTAATCCCAATCACTAGACAAAATATATATATTATGGTAAGCACAAAACTACAATTCCAAAGAACAATTGGTAGCTTATTTGGTCAGCCAAGATTGAATGCCATTAACTCATCCATTAACCCTTTCATATTACCCATGATACGATATGGCCATAGCCTTGATGTTTTTGTCTTCGTATTGTTTTGACATTCTCTTTGGCGTTCTTTCTTTGTGTGTGTGAATGCAAGAGAGAAAGAGTGAGTCTTCTTTGATTGCACTTCTTTCCAAACCCTAGTCTTCATGGCATCTATGGTTTAAATCCTTCATATAGTTTTTGTTGAGTTCTCTCACAAACTCTCACATCCATAAGCCCGGTGCTTTCCTGGCAAGACCGCAAATTTCTCGACATATTTTTGGTGAACCCGATGCAAATCTGCTAGGGTGAGAGTTTATGGGTAACCGTGGGTGATCATGTTGAGCAACAGGGTATGCATTTTGACCCAGCAACAATGCAAATGTTTCAAGCATTTGCAATGTTCATGCAACAACAACATGCTACTGAAAGAAGGCAGATTTCAACAACGAAGGCCATACAAGCGGTCGTCAACAGAATGGATCAGTTCAATGGCAAAGATGTAACCAAGTACTTACGCAAGTATGTGAAGGAGATGGAGCTGCATCGCGTGTCAGAAGGAGAGATGATTCAAAGCTTTGAGCTAGTTGTTGCTCCAGAAATTAGGGAGCATGTTAGGGCAATTAAACATGGGCATGGGAGAAATTGGGAAGAACTCAAAGTAGCTTTAAAGGAGGAATATTTCATGGAGGACTCGGAGAGAGTGACCAAAAGGACATTCTTAGAATGGGTAGTCAAGCCAAAGCAAGGACTATCAATAACAGAGCTGATAGCGGGAAAAAGAGCAGTGCAATCGGGTGGCCTTTGTACTCGTGCACACTCCACAAACCACGCCTCATGAAAACAAGCAAAGGACAAAACAAGGGGGCACCACCCTAAATTAAGAGGTTTAGGGACCTCACACATAGTGCACATAGGCAAGTGAGACTTCTGGCATTATGATGGCATCAAAACATATGGTAAAACACATAGAAACGAAGCTTAGGGACCTTATGTAGCATATATATACACAAGACATCAGCTTAATAATACAACGGCATCTGATCATACATAACAAGGATATAGAGAAGCAAGCCAAGGATGGCATAATCCCTTGTCAAAAACAATCAACCCAGCAAGTAGGTATGATCCTACTAGCAACACATCAATACCTTAGAGAATGATGGCGAGGATGGTGGCCATGGAGGATGAGAGAAGACTCCTTATTTAGGTTTTAGGGCTAGTAATGTAGCATACTAGAGGGAGGGAGAGAGAGGGAGAGAGAGTAGAGCTCCATCCATAGCTCCTCGTTGTGAGCAATGTCGTCATAGCTTCGTTGCTTGGTGAAGTGGGTGAAGTGTTGGTTTTGAATGAGAGAAGGCCTCCTTATATAGGTTTCTGAGAGGTTTTAGGATTAGGGATAAACATGCTTAAATCCGCTGATTGGGGTTACTTTTTGCTTAGGGTGGTCAATAGATTGAGGTCACCTGATATGTCACCATCAAGATATTCTCTAGAGTGATGTGAGAGGGGAGGGTAAATGCTGATTTTTCTGATTGTGACACATGGGGATAAGGCCTTGACCAGCATTTAAGAGCAGGTAAGGTGGCTGTTGAAACTGGAGGTTCTGCACATGTCAGGGGGGGGCCTGCGGGGGGGAGGTGGCAGCTGGGTCCTCCTGAATATCAAATTCTCAAAAAATCCTCCACCATGGCTTCTTTTGACATGTGTTCTTTGAAAAAATCAGCATGTCTCTTTTCAACTCAAAAGTCTTTATCCCTGTTGACTCACCTTTACCATAAGATTTTCCCTTTTTCTCCTCCTGTAACTGCATTGTTGATGCCCAATCACTGCTTCTAGTAATAGTGAACTGTTACCTACCAAATACTTATGGTGCAGTAAAAAATATTTACCATGGGTAAAAAAAGTTACCGTAGGTAAAAAGTGATTTGTATTTACCATGTAGGTGAAAAATATTTACTGTAGGTAAAAAATATTTATTGTGGTAAAAAAAATTTACTGTTGGTAAAAAAGTGAAAACGGAGTATGCTGTGTTGTGAGTCCACATGAACATCCTCGTGTAAATTTCACTAGAAATTCACACCTAGAATGGGCTATTCTGTAAGATATAGGTTGTAGGCATGCATAAGAGCTCGTTCCCACGTATCTTCTGTCCATGGCACTTTTTACTCTTTGGTGCTTGTGAAGTAGATTTTTCTTCTCTTTCGAGATCCCTTGGACTAGAGTATCCTCATTTCCCCAACAACTGACTGTGCCTTTATTGCATCTTCAGAAGGGGTCCTAAAAACCATGCATCATATAGCCCTCCCCCTTAAGCTAGAGGTATTTGATGCCTCTAGCTGTAGGTTGTGCTACAATAGGGTTCTCTTGAATACTTACCCACCTGGTACCAATTGAATTTTCCATGTTACTGTTTTCTTGGCTGATGCACCCTGTTTAGTCCTTTCTGATGAATAATTGTATCCATCCATGACTAACAACTGGTCTCCTAGACCCTTGAAAGCCATACCCCATCTATTGTCAATATCCACTTTCACTGGTAGCATTCTCTTTTTTTCTTTTTTTCTTCTCTTTTTTTCCTTTTTTTTTTTTTGAAACGACTATGTACATGATTGTTACCTTAGTTGGAGCTCGAATATGATGAGCTCTCCTCTGAACCATCCTTAGCATTGATTTCACCAGCATATGGCTGTGAAAGACGACATTGGTAGGCCTTCAATCGCCAACCATTTACCGGGGTCTGATGTACCTTACCATCTAGGTCACCTAGTTGGTAACTACCATTTGAGAACCTTTGTATCACTACAAAAGGGCCTTCCCACTTAAGCAAGAACTTACCATCCTTCCTGCGATCAAAGCGATTGTCGTATCTGAGCACTAAAGAACCTTCCTTGATACCTTTCTTGACAAGGTTGCGATTGAACTTCTTTCGTTTCTTCTCTGCCTGGGATGCATAGTACTTCACTGTTGACTCTCGATCTAGCCCTAACCTCTCCAAATCGATGATTCTTCCTTCCACCTGCTTCTCTTGACTATCCTCTTGATGTGCTTTTAGAACTCGGAGGCTCGCTAGCTCCACTTCTATAAGCAATAGTGCCTCTTGCCCGTAAACCTGCCTCTTGCCCGTAAACCAAGTGAAAAGGTGTCTACCCCAAGGATGTTTTAAAGGATGTTGTGTAGGCCCAAAGTGCTGCATCTAGGTGTTTGTCCCATGTCTTAGGATGTAAATGCACTTGCTTAGTGATGATTTTACATATAAGACCATTTACCTTTTCGACAAGACCATTGCACTGAGGGTAGTATGGTGTAGAGTGCCTGCGCTTGATTTTTAACTTTCTCATCAATTGCCCGACTAAATCAGCTCGAAATACCGGTCCCCTATCTGAGAGAATCTCCAAAGGTGTGCCAAAACGGCAACAAAGGCATTCAAAAATGAAATCACTCACGTCCTTGGCTGTGATGCGCTTTGTGGGACGAGCTTCTGCCGATCTGGTCATGTACTCCACCCCCATAATGATGTATTCCTTCCCTGATTGAGTGCAAGGTAGTGGCCCTATTGCATCTATCCCCCATTTTTCAAATGGCCCATAGGTTTTGATTGGATGCTGATTTTCATGGGCAAGACGCCTTGGTCCAGCTTTTTGGCAAACCTCACATGTGCGGCACCAATGTTGTACATCTCGATGGAGGCTTGGCCACGTGAACCCTGCTTGTAAAATCTTTCTGCTAGTAATCTCTTGTGCAAAGTGGCCACCACACACACCTTCATGACAACTAAACAAATATCCTTTATCTCTTGGGATGCAGGAACTCTCCTTAAGATAGCATCTTTCCCTCTACAATACAAGTCCTCATTCACTAAGCTATAGCTGGTAGCCTTTTTTGCCAACCACCTACGTTCACTTTTACTCATACCAGAGGGTGCTTCACAATGCTCAAGAAAGTAAAGTAAATCATGTAGCTCCTCCTTTCCCTGGTATAAAGGACTTTTCACAAGGATAGCACCTACTATGAGAGTTTGTAATTCTTCACCTGCTAGGGCATCTGCTTCTCGATTTTGATCTCTAGGTACAAAGTGCACTCGAACTTCTTTAAAACCCTTCAACAAGGCCTTTGCTTCCCTCATCTTAACAGACAATTTGTCATTTTTACAGGCCCATACACCAACCATTTGCTTAACAATCAACATGGAGTCACCAAAAACATTTAGCTTTGTGATGCCCTGAGAAAGACAACATTGCAACCCTAAAACAAGGGCATGGTACTCTGCCTCATTGTTAGAATGAACCTCTTTTAGATGAAACCCTTTTGCAAAGATCTTCTCCTTCTTTGGACCTAGTATTACTATGCCTACTGATGCCTTGTCTTTGGTCCTCTTGTAAGCCCCATCAAAATACAGACTGTGTGCTCCCAGTAGAACTTCAGGCTCCGGTATAGGTGGTACCTTACTAGGTGCCTCTTTCTTGGCCTTCTCATAACACCTTTGTGTGAGGACACCTGCCAAACAAGCACGGGTGGAATCCTCTACTTGTAGTGTGTAGTCAAACTCTTGAAGCTGCACCACCCACTTTGCTATTCTTT
Organism: Adiantum capillus-veneris; assembly: GCF_014529385.1. Lineage (NCBI taxonomy): Eukaryota > Viridiplantae > Streptophyta > Polypodiopsida > Polypodiales > Pteridaceae > Adiantum > Adiantum capillus-veneris. The sequence continues at coordinate 142,035,939 of NC_140934.1, forward strand.
GAGACAATTCCATGTGTTGTAGGGAATATGGAAAAACCACCTCAGTTGTGATCACCACAAATTGTCTCGAAAGTAAGTAAGCCTGAAACTTCTCCACTGCAAACTTAAGAGCTAGCACCAATTGCTCAGTTGCGCTGAAACCCTTTTCAGCAGCTATCATCACTCTACTAGAGAAGTAGACTGGTCTCATGAGAGATGTCTTTGGGTCTTTTTGCATCAAGACAGCTCCTAGAGCTTCTGGACCTACACTAGGATTTACATAGAATAATTCACCCCATGTGGGTTGTAGGACGACAGGCAATGAGCTCAAAATGGTTTTAACTTCTTGAAAGCACCTTTCACCCTCCTCACTCCATGTCAATGTAGTGTGTTTAGTGAGCTGCTGCAAAGGATAGATTGCCTGAGAAAGGAGATGTATGAATCGTCCCATGTAGCGAACCTTTTGAATGAAGGAGACTAGTTGCTTCACGTTTGAAGGAGTAGGTAAAGCTAACAATGTCTTTACCTTTTCAGGGTCAGCCTCAATACCATCTTGATACACAACATGGCCTAGTAGAGTGACCTTGCTCTCACCTATGTGGCACTTGTCTTTATTCAATTGCCCACCCAATTGGGCCAGACGGGTGAAACCTTCATCAACCTTGGACAGATGTACTTCCCTAGAGCTGTAAATGCAAAAATCATCAATGAAGACTCGTATGGACTTACCAAAGTAAGGTTGAAACACCAAGTTCATAAACCTTTGGAAAGTAGCTGGGGCATTAGTTAAACCAAAAGGCATAACTCTATAAGAAAAACACCCCCAAGGTGTTATGAAGGTAGTCTTTCTTTGGTCTTCATCTGCAATTCTGATTTGGAAGTAGCCTGAGTACCCATCACACACTGTGTACCTTTCATGACCAGCCACTTCATTTAGTATTTCATCTTGAAAAGGCAAAGAAAAATGGTCCCTTTTTGTGGCTACGTTTAGAGTCTTGTAATCCACACATACCCTCCACTTCCCATTTTTCTTTGGTGCTACCACAATTGGAGACACCCACTCAGAATCTTCCACTGGGTAGATAAATCCTGCCTTGAGTAATCTTTTTACTTCTTTTAAGAGTGCATCTTGTTGCACTAGCCCTAATCTCCTTAGCCTTTGCACCACTGGTTTGGCACCTTCCTTTAATTGGATATGGTGTTGGGTTACCGTCACTCCTTTAATGTGCTCGTAATCAGTTATAAAGAGGCCAGCATGCTTCTTTAGTACCTGCAAATAGGGTTCTCTCTCTTCTTCTAGTAGGTACTTAGCTAGCATCTCCTCTAAGCCTGTGCCTTCTTCCTTGTTTAGAGAGTCTTGACCACCTTCTCCTTCTGGGTTTCGCAGTATTATACCCATGACTTCCAAAGAGCTAGCATCCTTCAGATGACTCATCCTCAGATGAAGAGCAGCTGCTTGTGCTCCATTCATCCATAGAAGTCTCCATCTCTAGGTCTTGTTGTCTACCCTGCTTCATGTCATACACGATTTTTTATTGCTTGCCACCTACCTTATGATTTGGTCGCAACTCAAGGGAACCTGTCTCCCAATCTTGCCTAGCTTTCATAGCCATAAGCCAAGGTCTTCCAAGGATTAACGGATAGCCCTCCCCCTTAGTTGGGATCACATAAGAATCAATTGAGATTGCCACACCAAAAGCTGAAACCTTCACTCCATTAACCTTTCCCACACAATCCACCCTTACATTATTTGCCATCTTAGCTTGTAAGGAAGTTTGCTCGTTTACTTCCAAACCCAACCTGTGCATTAATTTCTTTTCATAACACAAATCTCGGCTCCACCATCTATGTACACATTGGAGACTCGCTGACTCTTAATCTCTGCATCAATGACTGGCACGATATCCTTCATGCCTCTTGCACTAATAGACCCAACTGACTTTGCCTTAGCCCTCCTGGTGCTGACCATCTTAGACCAGGTTCTACGCATCTTTGGGGAAAGGTGGAGGAGTTGCTGCCATGAAATCTTTGGTCCTTGCTTACTCACATCTGCTACCAGGTCGTAAGGTATAGATCCTACCCCAAGTGGAAAGTCTTCTACTCCTATGTGCCTCCTTGACCTACTCTTCCTTTTCTTGTCTCCTATCACTTGGGAGGAACCCTCATTCCCTTTATCCAGCTCTGAAGCTTCCATTTCATCAGTTCTTTGTCTCCTAACTCTCTTTATTGGCATGGCAACAGCTTCCTCCATTTTTTCTTTCCCTTTATCCTTACCATTGTCAAGACTTATGACAGAGATAGCCCTGTCCTCCCCTCCCGATGGTAGTGGAGGGACCTCTGCTAGTGCTTGTGGTGGTGGAGGAGGGGGTCTCAATATTTGGATTGGTGGAGCCACGTGTGCATTTTGTCCATTTAGTGGCCTATCTCGAGGAGGAGTGACTTGCTGGCGAGGAGGCCGTCTTTGATTACCATTTCCTTGATAGCGTCGTGGATGGGGGCAATAATACATGCCGTGACCTACCTCTCCACAGTTGTAGCAAATGTACTCACGTGCTTGCCTTTGTCCTTCTTGTCTATTTCGTTCATTTCCTGGCTGGGGAGCCCTTACACCTTGGACCAGATTGATGGATAGGCTCTCTAGTTGATTGGTGATTTGTTGAAGTAATTCTTGTTGAGAGGACTCTAGGTCTGTTGCTCCTGTCCCTGCTACTACCCTTGCCGTAGGTTGAGCTAGCGGTGGAGGCTCCATTCCCCCTTGTAGTTGAGCTTGGAATTTTAACTTCCTATCCTTCTCCCTTGCATAAGTCATAGCTTTATCAAAGGTATCTGGGAATTTACCTTTTACCTTTTCTCGAAGGATGGGGTAAAGCCCTGCCAAGAAACAGTCCTTCTTTAGGCATTCTGGCGCCCTTTCTCCTTCACCTAGTGATGCACACCATTTCTCCCACAGGTTGGAAAACTTTCCTTCATAGCTTCTATAGTCATTGGGTGATGTTTCGCGTAGCTTTAAGAGCTGTCTCCATATCTCCTCTGGAGGCTCATGGCGGAGAAATTCTTCGATGAAGGCCATCTTTAAGGACTCCCAGTCTCTTCTTTCTTCAGGTGCCAAAGTTTGATACCATAATTTTGCACCTTCCCTCAAGACCAAAGGAAAGGCCCTTAACTTAGTAGCTTCGTCATCCCTTCCCGATACCAGAAAGGCCATTTCCAAATTATCCAAAAAGTCTGGAGCAACCTCCCTAGGCTTACCATAAAAATTAGGGAAGGCCATAAGTGAGAGAGTAAACAATTACACAAACAGCTCCAATTTATTTTAAAATAGAGTACGGTAATTACAATTTGGAGCTTTAGCACAACTTAGCTCAAAATAGGATGAAGATCGACACATCAAAGGAATGGTAATAGTCTAGTAAGGGTAGAATGACAGGATGAGGAGAGCGCAAGATTTCCCTAATTCTCTCGGCTCCAAACAACAGGGCTATTCTTTTCTCATAAAAGATTTTTCTATCAATACAAATATTCAGACGGATATGACGCACAAAATGGAAAGGAAACATGCGGGGATCATCATTCTCATTATTGGCATCCATACTTACACACAAGAGCCTAGCTTAGTTGCACCACCTTGGGACCAATGAGCCTGATTAGCCACAGAAGGTCAGCACCTCGGATCACTTCAACTCTTCCTGATGCATCTGTGAAGACGTAAGGCGTGATGGAAACACTTTGTACAATGCTGAGCCTTTTAGAAAGCAACAATTGGATGCTATTACCATAATCAGCATGATGAATGAAAGTGACACCATTAATGTGCAGCACATCATCAACTAAGATAGTTTCCTTAGATTGAGATAACTTCCTGAAAATTAGCAGCAAAGGTAGGGCAGGGAGGCTTTTCACCCAGTCTCCAAAGCACTTTGGACAATATCCAAAGTGATCTTCACACGGACAGGAGGTTGGCTTGGGATTGGTGGTGTCTGGATTCGCAAAGTGCACTGGGAGCACTCGCAGACGGGCGGCAATCTTGTAGGCAAGCCTTCGCCTCTTTGCTTCAGGAGGATTTAAGGGTGAGAGTCGTGGTTGCAAGCTGGAGGTTGAAGTTGGTTTCTCACTAGCCTTTTTTCCTGTAGTGGTCATGTAATACCTTATTAATGAGATTAAGCCAAATGTTACCTTACGCTTGAGCACGCGCTGCGGCCTTGGGACACTTAGGTGTAGAGGTGATCTTCCTCCTCTTAGTCGGCTCCTTAGGAAAGAGAGGTCTGGTGATGCTTTCTCTTCCCTTAATGTGTGTCTCGGTACCTTCGTGTATGTTGATGTAGAATATTTCAAGCTCGTGTGCGTTGAAGGTTTCTGGAGCACTCATAGGTTGAGAGGAGATGTATATCAAGCTCTTCTTCTTACTCTCCTTCGTTGGCGACGATCACGAACAAGGCATGTAGAAGAACTTACTTCTTGAATTTCAATGACACTGCAACCTGGTAACAAAACCTCGATGAAAGATTTTAAGGCCTCTAAAGCCTCCTCCTCTTCTGTTCTCCAATTTGCAAACTCCTCACGCCATGTCCATGTTGTAGATTACACATCTTCATTGCTTGTGGACTGAAGGTCTGTGTAGCCCTCCTCAGTGGGGGCACCAAAATGATAGCGGGAAAAAGAGCAGTGCAATCGGGTGGCCTCTGTACTCGAGCACACTCCACAAACCATGCCTCATGCAAACAAGCAAAGGACAAAACAAGGGGGCACCACCCTAAATTAAGAGGTTTAGGGACCTCACACATAGTGCACATAGGCAAGTGAGACTTCTGGCATTATGATGGCATCAAAACATATGGTAAAACACATAGAAACGAAGCTTAGGGACCTTATGTAGCATATATATACACAAGACATCAGCTTAACAATACAACGGCATCTGATCATACATAACAAGGATATAGAGAAGCAAGCCAAGGATGGCATAATCCCTTGTCAAAAACAATCAACCCAGCAAGTAGGTATGATCCTACTAGCAACACATCAATACCTTAGAGAATGATGGCGAGGATGGTGGCCATGGAGCATGAGAGAAGACTCCTTATTTAGGTTTTAGGGCTAGTAATGTAACATACTAGAGGGAGAGAGAGAGAGGGAGAGAGAGTAGAGCTCCATCCATAGCTCCTCGTTGTGAGCAATGTCGTCATAGCTTCGTTGCTTGGTGAAGTGGGTGAAGTGTTGGTTTTGAATGAGAGAAGGCCTCCTTATATAGGTTTCTGAGAGGGTTTAGGATTAGGGATAAACATGCTTAAATCCGCTGATTGGGGTTACTTTTTGCTTAGGGTGGTCAATAGATTGAGGTCACCTGATATGTCACCATCAAGATATTCTCTAGAGTGATGTGAGAGGGGAGGGTAAATGCCGATTTTTCTGATTGTGACACATGGGGATAAGGCCTTGACCAGCATTTAAGAGCAGGTAAGGTGGCTGTTGAAACTGGAGGTTCTGCACATGTTAGGGGGGGCCTGCGGGGGGGAGGTGGTAGCTGGGTCCTCCTGAATATCAAATTCTCAAAAAATCCTCCACCATGGCTTCTTTTGACATGTGTTCTTTGACAAAATCAGCATGTCTCTTTTCAACTCAAAAGTCTTTATCCCTGTTGACTCACCTTTACCATAAGATTTTCCCTTTTTCTCCTCCTATAACTGCATTGTTGATGCCCAATCACTGCTTCTAGTAATAGTGAACTGTTATCTACCAAATACTTATGGTGCAGTAAAAAATATTTACCATGGGTAAGAAAAGTTACCGTAGGTAAAAAGTGATTTGTATTTACCATGTAGGTGAAAAATATTTACTGTAGGTAAAAAATATTTACTATGGTAAAAAATATTTACTGTCGATAAAAAAGTGAAAATGGAGTATGCTGTGCTGTGAGTCCACACGAACATCCTCGTGTAAATTTCACTAGAAATTCACACCTAGAATGGGCTATTCTGTAAGATATAGGTTGTAGGCATGCATAAGAGCTCGTTCCCACGTATCTTCTGTCCATGGCACTTTTTACTCTTTGGTGCTTGTGAAGTAGATTTTTCTTCTCTTTCGAGATCCCTTGGACTAGAGTATCCTCATCTCCCCAACAACTGACTGTGCCTTTATTGCATCTTCAGAAGGGGTCCTAAAAACCATGCATCAAGAGCTACTTAGGGAATTTGAGAGGCGCTATGCACAACTCACTAGGACAGAAAGGGCCTCACTAGATGCAGAGAAGACAGATCTTTTCTTATAAGCTGCAGGTAAAGAGTTTCAAGAAAATTTGGAGCTTCTTCTTGAAGATAAAGATACTGAGCAAGGACTAAAGACCGACTGGAATGAGTTTGAAGGTGCTGTCTCACTGCTTGCCAAACGACAAAGAAGAAGGGACAAGATGGTAGTAAACACTACAAGTCCTTCCACCTCAACTTCTGACAAAATGGTAAAGCCTAATTTTATCGCTCCTAAGTTTGATGAGTCCATGCTAGATGAGCTTGTGAAGGGAATGTGTGACTTGAAGGTGAAGTTTGCAAAGCTTGAAGAAAAAGGCCAACCATTAGGGCCACTTCCTAGGCAAAGACAACAGCCCAAAGAAGGGTTTGTTAATAGATGTATTTGGTGTGACCCAGACCATGTAAGAAGGGATTGTGATGATTTTAGTGATGCTTTGTCAAAAGATGTTGTCTTTTTTAAGGATGGTAAATGGTAAAATCCACTTAAGAGAGACAGGTCTACCCTTGAGAACTAACTTTGGGAAGGGGGAAATGCAAACCTTAGTTGAAGATATGGCAACCAAGCATGCCACCTCTTCAGTTGAGGCAGCTACTTATGGAGTAAAAATTGAACATTTTTGTGATGAAGAGGTGAGTGACCATCATGGTCAAATTTGGCCAAATGTCATGCAATTAGCTAAAAAGGGAAAGCTTACAAAAGAGATTCTACATGAAGCAAGTGATTGCATACGTCTAGAAACAGGATGGAATGATCCAGTGGACTCATTGTCAGTGCATGCCTACATTACAAAATGCCAACAAAATGAGGCAATTGTAGAAGAGAAGCGCAGACGTGAGAATGCTGATGAAGGACCATCAAAAAGAGCTTCTAGAAGTGGGGGAAGAAGCGACTCAATGCCTTCTCAAACACCCTCAACACAAGGAGCATCTCCACCTGAAGTACTCATGGAGGAGTCTACAACAGGAAAGAAGAAAGAGCCAACGAAAGGTAAGACAAAAGGCCCAACTTATAAACTACAATCTGATATTGAGGTTGCTACAGATTTAAAGAAAGTCTTGGAGGAAAGGATCTTGAATAGCAAGATTGAGTTTAATCTGGGAGAAGTTCTTGGCATTGCAAAGTGTGAATTCCATGAGGAGATCATAGACATCATCAAGAGAAAGAGGCAAACCCTTGCTGAAGTGTCTCGTCCACAGGTTGAAGGGGAAACCTCAAAGACACAAGGGATGCAACTGCAAAATAAGGAGAATGATGGAGCTGTGGTAGGATGCTACCAATCTAGTGGGAGAGTGAAGCAAGTGTATTTCTCAAATGATGATGAAGAAGTTGAAGATATTCCTAGGAGTTACTATTCACGAAGTCATTGGGCAAGGGCTACTACAGAAACTTTGGTCAAGGTAGGTGATCTTGAAGAGCCATTTGTTGCCTTGATTGACCATGGTTCAGAAATAAACATAATGTCAAAGAGTCTCTACAACAAGTGCAAATGGCCGATGGACACAGATCATGGCTGGATGGTAAAAGTGGCAAACAATTCATCCGGTGAACTGTATGCAGCATGTCTAGGTGTGAAGGTAACAATAGGTGATGTAAAGATTGACCAAAAATTCTTTGTACAGGATACATCTTCATATCATCTCATCCTTGGACAACCCTACATTGTGGGAGTTTGAATGGAAACAAAGGTAATGGACGATGGTTCAGCATATGCTAGAATACGTAGCAAAGATGGTAAATGAGCTGTCCAATTTCTCACAGTCTGTGTAAACCATGAAAGAAATCGTGACAACCTCAGAGAACATCCTCTACCAAAGGTAAGCAAAGAGTTTCATGATCATAGAGAAATGATGGGTTTCGGCCAAGTACCATTGTAAAGCGGGATTGGAGTGGTACAAAAAGAAAAAGGGTCTTGCCTGATCCAAAAATAGGTGAAACTTTCTCAATGAGCTCCTTGGTAACAAGGAATGGATCAGTATGTTTTACAAAACTTGAAGATTTGAAGAGATATGAGAGGCAATATGTGCATAATATACAAATAGGCATGAAAAAGAGTGGGTTGCTAAAGCCTACTGAAAATATTTTGGGTTTGTGTGAACAAGTTTCTTTTGTAGATACTATGGGTGAGCTTGATGCTATAATGAGGTCTAGTTTTCATCTTGAAAATGAAGTTGTGGAAGTTTGCTCTATGGAAATGTATCAAGTAATAGAAGCCTTTAAAGAAAGCCAAACAGTTGGCCCAGAAGTCCATGTTGAAACTAAATACAAGAGTGTAGCAAAGAAGGTGAAACCAGTAGCTTCACCCTTACCACCCAACAACAAGTAAAAGATTGAACAGGCTTCTTTACAACCAAGTTTGCGGAATCCTAAAAAGATCGGGCATACCTTCACAAAGGAGTCCTTTCAAGAGTTGCAGATTGGTTGCGAGGAGTTTCTAACACAGGAGGAGACAAAGTGCTTCAAAGAAATGCTTTCAAATCATGGTAAGGCTTTTGCATTTGAGCCACATGAGATAGGATGTGTTGATCCTTATATTGTAGCTCCTATGGTAATTTTCACAATACCTCATGTGCCTTGGAATCTGCGGCCTATTCCGGTTCCAAAGGCTCATTTGCCAAAGTTAGTAGAGCTACTGAATGAGAAAATCAAAATGGGAATCTTGGAGCCTTCTTGTGCTCCATACTCAAACAGGTGGTTCACAGTTCCAAAGAAGAATGGTTCTCTACGCTTCATCCAAGATATGCAACCAGTGAACAAGGTGACAATTAGAAATGTAGGAACAGGTCCAATTGTGGATGAATTTGCAGAGGCGTTTGCAGGGAGGGCAATCTACTCAATGGGGGATATCTACTCAGGGTATGATCAATTTCAGCTTGCAATCGAAAGCAGAGACTTGACAACCATGAGGACACCTTTGGGTTTGGTAAGGATGTGTACCTTGCCACAGGGAGCAACCAACTCGGTTGCACATATGATGAATGGGATGAATAAGGTCTTACGTGATTTTATTCCTCAAATCACAATGCCTTTCATTGATGATTTGCCTATCAAAGGATGTGAAGAAAATGACAAAGATGAAGCTTTGGATCTCAAGGGATGTCGCAGGTTTGTGGTAAATCACATAAATGATTGTGATAAAATTTTGTCTAGGTTGGAAGAAGTGAATCTTACATTGTCAGGGAAAAAGTCTATGTTTGGTGTCAAAGAAGTGCTCATTGTGGGGCACATGTGCGGTCCATATGGTAGGAAACCTTGTCCATCAAAGGTAGATGCCATACAAAGAATGAAAGAAACATGCACTAGCATCACTGAGGTTAGAAGGTTTCTGGGAGCATGTGTCTTCTATGTTATTTGGATTCCACATTATGCACGTGTAGCTGATCCTCTTTATCAGCTGCTTAGAAAGAATCAAAAGTTTAAATGGACAGAAGCACATGTAAAATCCATGAAAAAGCTAAAGGAGTTACTCCAGTCAGCAACGACTTTGAGAAAGGTAGACTATGAGTGTCAAAGGCTAGTGATTGTGATAGTAGATACCAGTCCTACAGGGATTGGATGGGCAATAGGGCAAGATGACAAAGAAGGACACAGGTATGTGGTAAGATTTGGAGCAAAGGTACTAAGTGCTCGCCAAAGAAACTATCCATAGATAAAGAGAGAGTTATGGGGTATGGTTATAGGCTTGAAAAGTGGGAAAGAGTATCTAATTGGTGCATGTGTGGTTGTAGAAACAGATTGTCTACCACTTCTTGGGATGATTACAAGCTGCTCAACACCAGACATTGCTATGTTGCGGTGGATTGCCTACATTAAGTCCTTAAATCCCGAGTTTAAGCACATTGCAGGTAAAGACAATACAGTGGCAGATATGCTATCAAGGGCAAGGTATGAAGATGAGTCACAAATGATTGATGAGGGAGATGATGTAGGCACAAAATTCTATTCTATCTCTCATGTCAAAGGTAACAATGTCTGCATGACTAATTCACTTGAATTGTTCTTGAAAGATCTTTATGAAGGTGATTGGCTTTCTATTGGAAGGTACTTGAGTACTCTAACAAAACAGGATGATTGGTCTGAACAAGAATTCAAGAGGATACGCAGGAAAGCATATGGGTACTTTTTAAGGGATGGTTACTTGTGGAAGCATCCTAAACAAAAGGGTGCTACACCACAACGGGTTATATGTAAAAAAGAGACTCAAGTAAAGCTCATGCAAGAGTTTCATGAGAGTCTATGGGCTGGACATAGGGGTGTGTGGGCAACCTTCTCCAAGTTGAAAGAAAAATACTGGTGGAAGGGTATGTATAAAGATGTATCTCAGTTTGTAGAGTCATGTGTAACTTGTCAAATGTATTCAAATGTTCGACATCGTGATGGATTGCACCCTACATATCCACTAGCCATGCACTATAAATGGGTTGTGGATCTAGTCACGATGCCTTTAGGACTCTGACAGATGAGATACTTGGTTTTTGCACGAGAGGACCTATCTAACCAGGCTGAAGGAAGAGCATTAAGAGCTAAGACCACAGAAGCTGTGTGCAAATTCCTTCTTGATGAGGTGATTTGCCGTTATTGTTGTGTGGGAAAAATCACTGCAGATCGAGGTGAACTGGATGCCAAAGAAGCAAGGGAGTTCTTTTCTAGATTAGGGATCAAGATTTCTCTTACTACAGCTTACAACCCTGAAGGCAATGGAAAGAGTGAAAGAGGGCATCCTCCTATCATCAAAGCTTTGGCCAAGGCTTGCGAAGGAAGCGTTGGTGGGTGGCCAAAATTGTTACGATATGATTTATGGGCTGATCGTACAACACATAGCTCAGTAACTGGCTACATGCCTGCGGAGCTAATGCATGATCAAAAGCCAGTGATGCCGATTGAGGATATAATTCCCACATGGAATGTACTACCTTGGCAAGAGGGGCTTAGTAGGGAAGATCTCCTTGCACTACGTATAAGGCAGCTAGAGAGAAGACCTGGAGACATTGAAGCTGCAAAAGAACGACTCAAAAATGCAAGGTTGAAAAACAAGGACTATTTTGATAAGCGACATCGACTCAGGAGCAAATCAATTGATAAAGGTGACTGGGTTTTAGTGTATGATAGTAGCCTTGATAACCAGCACACAGTCATGCGTAAGTTCTCAAAAAGATGGTTTGGACCGTATGTTGTAAAGCATGTGCATGAAAATGCTACTTACAGCTTGTCTGAACTAGATGGTACAGAAGTAAAGATTCCCATTGCAGGAAAAAGGATTAAAATGTTTAAGAGAAGAGGAGACAATGATCTAGAAGATATGGATGAGGAAGAAGAGAAAAACACAGGTGAAGATCAAAGTGAACATGAAGCTCTTGAATCATCCAGTGAAGAAGAAGATAAGGAAGATGTATAAGAGGTCTAATCTTACAAAGAGACAATGTGGCACATACCGGAGGATGTGCAGGTTTAGAGGGGGTGGATGTCGTGCTGTGACACATACATAGTGGGAACGCATGCTACAAGATCTATCTTGTATTTTTTTAGATACATAATTATATTTTTTAAGTTACATATGCATATTTAAGTACAATAATAAGCCTTCTATCTCATCCTATTATTTTTCTCAAGGGTAACATATCCTTACTTTACCATCAGAAAATACTATGGGAAAAACATCAATAGCTCCGCCTCTTTAACTTGGGGCAAAAAACATTGATTTTTTATTTCTACTATTTCATTATCATCTCACACCCTAGCTAGATCCTATATGTAGGGTAAAATCCAATATATATATATTCTATGTATTTTTTATACTTTTCTTATATTTCTTTTTAAATAGCTACTAGGAGAGAATCAAATCCTAGTGGGACACTAGGTGGCATGATTTCAAAGATACACTTATTTTAATACATTATTGTAAGCATGATTACAAAACTTTGTCAAGGAGCAGTGTCATGCTTTCATATGGCATGAGGTGTCCTTTGGAATTAAATGAAAGTCTAGGCTAAGGAGACCACATGAAGACTTTTGCTGCCATAAATGGACCCTATTTTGATGAATTTTTTACACAAGGTTCCAATCCAAATTGGAAAACGATTTTAAAATGAAAATCATAATAATGAGCTGAAGTTTTTGCCCATATTTTTACTTTTTTATTTGGAGCCACGGTTGAGGAGATATGATCAAAATATTGGACCCCAGTCTGCCCACATCATGCAGGGGCAACTCATTTCCAACTTTTCCAATTCCTGTTCACACTGGCTCCTCTCTTCTTGTGTAAACCCTTGGTGGTTCCCTTCACCTATAAAAGGGGACCTCTTCTTCCTTGGAAGGAACTCAAGCATTCAAGCCATTGATGAGAGGAATTCTTGAGGGAGTGAGTAGTAATGCCTAATTGTACTTAGCCATTAACATAAGCCCAAGCCTACACTTTCCCTAGAGGGAGACTAGCCATTCTTGCAACAAGATAACCTTGGAAGATCAACTCTAATCAAAGAAGGTCTTGCACTTGGTGTATCAATCAAAGTGGAATTATCCACTCTTCTTCTCTCTCCCATCAATAATGGTGCCGAAGGGTTTCAAGTAAGATGTGTTCTACATTGATGTTTTCTTGATTTCTTGTTGTTTTTCATTTTCATCTCTAATCCAACATATATATATATATATATATATATATATATATATATATATATATATATATGTATCTAATCTCATCTCCTTAACCAAACCTATCTCTCTCATTCTTAGTAATTCATCCTCTCTAGGTTCTCTTGCTACAGGTACATCTCTCCCCGCAGTATCCTTATTGTCTACGAGTAAGAATAGGGCTTGGGAGGGAAAATTCTCATCTCTTCAATTCTCTCATATCTACATTTCTCACATACTATCCTAGTTTTGTTGAGTTCTCTCACAAACTCTCACAGCCATAAGCCCTGTGCTTTCCTGGCAAGACCGCAAATTTCTTGACAACGGACTGAAGGTTTTCTGTCATATCAAGCTTCATATGGAGTAATGGTCTTCAAGGCATGAGTAGGACACCTGTTCAAAACATGTGTTGCACAAGCAACTGCCTCCATCCATAGCTTATGAGGCAAACTCTTAGCCTTGAGCATACATCTAGCCGTCTCCATTAAAGACCTGTTCTTCCTTTCTGCAACACCATTCTGTTGTGGTGTGTATGGCATAGTGCATTGGTGTTTAATGCCTTTCTTTCCCAAAAAATCCTTAAATGCACCTGACATGTATTCACCTCCTCGATCGGTACGAAGAGTCTATACTTTGCAACCTGTTTCATTTTCAACCATGGCGACATAATGTTGAAAAATTGCAAACACGTCTGACTTTGCTTTGAGTGGATACACCCAACAAAACCTGGAAAAGTCATCAATGAAGGTCACAAAATAAAGGTTGTTTCCTATAGATGGCGTCCTCATAGGACCACATACATCATTGTGTACAAGCTGCAACTTTCGTGTCGCTCTAACTGAACCATCCCGCGAAAATGAAAATCTGTGCATCTTTCCAAGAACGCAACCTTCACATACATGTCTTGGTGGCATCTCCAATAAAGACAAATCATGCACCATATTATGACGTTGTAAAGTCATCAAACTGCCATAGCTAACATGGCCAAATCTAGCATGCCACAACTCAGCATCCTGCATGGCCTGAGTCTTTGTTTCTGCAATACATACCTGAATCTGCTTTTCATAACGATCTAGTACAAATAGTCCATTTTCCAGCGTACCTGTAGTGATAAGAGAATAACCATTCTCTCGATCTCGTACAACACATCTGTCATCCTCAAAAATGACCCGAAGACCATTTTTTGCAAGAGAGGATACAGACAACAAATTCTTCTTGATCCCTGGAACATATAAGACATCTGGCAAGCATAAATCTGAACCATCTGAAATGGTAATCAAAATCTTACCAACGCCTTTGATTGGATAAGAAGAATTATTTGCACATGTCACCTTCTTTCCTGCTGGAGCTGCATCCAATGAACAAAACAAATCCTTCCTTGAAGTAATATGCCTGGATGCACCACTATCAAAGTACCAAATCATTTGTGTCTTGTCAACACTATAAGCAGAAAAATCTGAACATACTACGAAAGCATAAGAATCCTGCACAAAGTTTGCAGACTCTTCTTTAGCTGTAGAAGAATCACCAGAAGCTGAAACAACCAAACTTGACTCTTTCTTCTTTTCTTTAGCAATTCTCTTTTTACACTCACTAATGTAGTGACCAGGTTTCTTGTAGTAGTGACATTTACCTTTCTTCTTGGACTTGTCGGAATCACCTTTAGACTTCTCGAAAGATTGTCCTGCACTAGACTTGGAGTAATGAGCACTCTCTTTACCCTTGTTTTTGTTCTGTACAACAAGAGCATGATCCATACCATCCACCTGTAAAGACTTGTTCTTACGTGATTGATCCTCTTGCAATAGCAAAGCCACTAACTCTTCAAAATGAAGAGGCTCAGGATTAGCTCGCAAAGACAGAGTCAAAGAAGTCTGAAAAGTCAAATAAGATGGTGGTAGTGAATTGAGTGTTTTGGAAACCAAGTCCTTCTCTGGAATCACTTCTCAATGCTAAGAAATTTCTCTTTAAGATCCCTGGTTTTGTAAGATGCTCGACAATATCGTCACCTTCGTCCATCTGTATTTTGTCAAGTTGTTTCTTCAAAAACTCTATTCTGGCAGCGTTTCTTCCTCCAAACATAGCTTGCAGAGTGTTCCAAGCATCCTTAGAAGTTCTACAAGATCTGATATGTGGTGTGATTGTCCTCTTTATGGTTAAGGCAATCACAGCCATAGCTTCTGCATCTTTAGTATCCCATCTCTTTTGCTCTGGAGTGACTTGTGAGGGTCCTGCACCAACAGCTGCACCACGACCAGGCGTGGTAGGTGCAATGCTACCTGGATGAACTTCATCTCCAGATACATAATCCCACAATCCTTTACCAACCAAAACATTTTTGGCCATAAAAGACCAAAGAGAATAGTTGGTACCATCCAATTTGTCTTCGGATGTAAACGCACCAAAAATCTCTTTCTCCGTAGATTGAGCCATACTGTGGATGCACACAAGAGAGAAAAAGAACCTCCAAGAGATTCACAAATCTCCTCTCCAATGCAAGCAAAACTCTACACAAAATCTCAGAACAAAGTTAAGACAAGCTGCTTCCCAAAAGAACTGTTTACCTGAAGAAAATCTGTCAAAAAGCACACCCTCTTGATCTAAACGCCTCCGAAAAGTAACTTCTGCTACGCTGCTCAGAACAAAATTCTGAGGGCTCGAACGACTTCGAAAGGGGGGTAAAACCCCAGGTCACCTACTTAGAATACTCTCGGAACGTCGAGGATGCTCCCGCGAGCAAATTTTTCAAAAACTGCCTGAAAACTGCGATTGCGCGCGCGGACGCGAAAACGCAAGTAGAGGCTCTGGAAATCAACTCGCTCTGATACCAATTGTTGAAGATGATGAAACAGGAAATAGAAGGAAGACAGCAACTCAGAGTAGGAAGAAGATGGAGAAGGAGAAGACACAGAGCTTGTGTACGAGATCTCTGTAGTCTCTCTCTCTGTATTAGAATAATAGTGTATACAAACTCAGAGCTACAAAGCTTATATGAAACCCTAAGAGATAAGGTGTCCTTTCACACCGGATGTCCAGGGGGAAAAACCCAGTGGGAGAAAAGTGCCCCTGGTGAAGCGCGTATACACACTAACACTACTACATGTCTACATGTGAGACCCATTCTGACTCCTTCACAAGATATATGATGCCTGCATCCAATAGCTTATTGATCTCCTGCCAAAGGGATTCATTTTGAATTTCCCCTAGTCTTCTCAGCTTCTGTGCTTTAGGTTTATGCCCCTCCTTAAGAACAATATTGTGCTCCACCCCCTTTGCACCTCGCAAATGCTTGTACTCCGTCGCAAACAGATTTGGATAGGATTCACACAGTTCAACATAGCCCTCCTTTTTACCCTTGGTTAAGTCTTCACTCAACATGCTTGAAACCTCCTCTATGCTTAAACCATGAGGTTGAGGCTGCATACCTTCTTCTTTAGGCCGAGAGTCGTCTATGGTGACCCCAAATAAGTCTGCATCTATCTACAACATGTTGTCCTCGCTCTCCTCTTCCTCTGTGCTAGTATAGCCTTCATCATAGCGCGTCTCGGTTTTGTACTCATAGCTTGTCATGTCACCCTCATCTTTAACTACCATAGGATGAGAACTGCTCTCCTTGGTCTTCAAATCAAGCACAATTTGTCTACCTTTCTCTTTGTCAGCCAAAGTGAATACTTTGCTCTCCCAATCCTGCTTTGCTCCTATTGCCAAAAGCCATGGCCTACCCCAAATGATTGGATAAGCATTATCCCCTGCCTTCATCACAAAAAAGTCTATCAGGCACTCTATGCCCATCACCTTGACCTTCATATCCTGAGCCACACCCAGACATCTGGCTTTAGTATGGTTAGCCATCCTCATGCGCACATGTGACCTGACTACTGCCTTGAGTCCCATCTCTTTCATGGCTGCTTCCTTCATGACACAAACCTGTGCTCCACCGTCTATGTAGGCTTGTACCTGCATCATCTTCTCTATAATCGCATCCACAAGTAGAAGAACGTCAGTGGGGCTACCTACCCTGAAAGCCATGTTTTGCAGTGCTTGGACATTTCCCTTAGCTCTTGGCAGCTTTGTGCTAACACTCGTGGACCACTGCCTCCTTAACTTTGGATTTAGAGCTAACAACTGACCAAAAGTAATATTTGCCTTTTGATTTTGAACATCACTCACCAGATTGTACTCGGGATAGCCACGTCCTAGCTGGAAATTCGCTTGTTTGATCTTGCGATGCATCCTTTTTTTGCTAGGCTCAGGGTGCTCTCTGCCTTTGTACACCTTCTCTTTGCCTTTGCGAGCTCTAGTTTCCCACTCTGTCTCTGTCTCCCTCTCAGCTCTTACCCTCTTATTGGCCAAAACTTCGACATATTGCTTATCCACCCCTATGATGTTTACTCTTGGGACCTCACCTCCGTTTTGTGGAGCTGGCTGCACAGGATTCTCCACTGCTTGCTCTCTTGGACCATTGTACTGACCTTGACCTCGACCTCTACCAAAAAGCGGGTACATAACTCCTCTCTCTCTCTCTCTCTCTCTCTCTCTCTCTCTCTCTGTGTGTGTGTGTGTGTGTGTGTGTGGTTGAGGACAATCGGGTGCATAGTGCCCTTCTTCTCCACAATTATAACACCTACCTGGTAGTGGCCGTTCCCTGCCCCTTGCTCCTCTTGGCCGTCCTCTATCCATGACACTGAGCCGCAACTCCTGCATCTGCTCAGATAAATCTTGCACTGTGCACACCCAATTTTGCGGCACAACATCTACACCTCGAATTCCCTGATTTTCGTCATGTGCAGTCTCTCTTCGACTTTGCGGTTGAATATGGGCCATCGTCTGATAGCCTAACATGCCCTGTTCTATCTTCTTCTTTATCTTTCTGCTCTTCGACCGTGCAATGGCTACCACACCATTGTAATTCTGTGGGCTCTCGAAATCGACTTTTGCATGAATTTGTCGAGCTTGAAATAGTCTCCATTAGCCAATTTCATGGCTACCGCTAACTCTGCCCAACACTCTTCAAAATGACCCAAAAACAAATGGAACTCTTCACTTACGTCTTGCTTAAGCGCCTTCAACTTTGCAACCATTTCAACTAGGGAAGTCTCCTTGCGGAATTCATGAATAAACCTTGCCCGTAGAGCCGGCCATGCTTGCTTCGGCTCACCTTCCAATGCATCATACCATGCTTTAGCTCTACCACGCATCACCAAAGGAAAAGTTTTCATTTGGCTATCCTCGTTTGACATACACAATGATAGCATGTACAACTCAAAATCTGACATCCACTTATCAGGGCTCTCTTCTCCTGTGAAAATCGGTCCATAGCTTCTAGCTGCCATGACTTCCGACGCGAAAAACTGCTTCTTTTCGATCAACTAGGAGCAATTAGTGTGCTCCTCCGTGGGGGCACCAGAAGATGGAGAGGAGGAATGGGGGACCACGCCCAACACAAACAAAAGGGCCTCTCTATAGCTCAGGGTATTCACAACACCTCTATCCTCTCAGAGAACACCTTCAAAGAAACACTTTATACTAGCAGATCACCACTTGCTTAATTGGCACTGCTCACACACTCTACAAACCACCACACAAGGTACACCTACTACCACTATCCTTCTCCACCCTTACACACGCACACAACCACTCAATCTCACTCTCTCACTCAAAACACCATCGGTCCGGGGGGCACACACTTCCACACAGCCGGCACCGACAGCCGGCACCGAGGAGAAACGTGAAAGCAGGAGAAAGAGAAGGGGGGAAGGGGAAACAACAGCACGGGAGGCAACTGTGGCTTGATTGCACTTCAGAAAACATATACACGGGCTTGCACTGCCATCACCATGGCCAATTTCAAGCAAACGTTACAAAGGGGATAGCTTGCTAAAGAACACTTTGCAGGCTTCAAACAGCACCTCAAAAGGCCAAAAAAAAGCCCCAAATTTGATCCATTTTTGACTTTTATAGGGGGGGCCTTAAATTTGGGAATTTACAATTTAATTGGTCCACCTGGCATCTTGAATTGGCAATTTTTTGGGAAGGGGACACTGCTTTGCTCTATCTCTCTCTTATTCACTCTTTGCATTTGGGGGGGGGGCATTAGCGATGTCGCTATTGCCCTCTAGGCTCTTCATTTTTTATTTTTTATTTTTTATTTTTACCTTTTATCCTTCACCTTATGGTGCTCAATTTTGACATAGACTCTCTTTCTCTGTCCGACCCCTTGGCCTTTATTTTGCCCTTAGCTTTCATTTCCTCCTTTAGTTTTGGTTTGTCCTGCCCCAATTGGTCCTTTTACTCTTTGGTCCACTTGCCCGGACACTCTTTGGAGTGGTCTTGATCTTTGCTTGGTACACATTGTGGTCTTTGGGCTCTCTCTCTCTCTCTCTCTCTCTCTCTCTCTCTCTCTCTCTCTCTCTCTCTCTCTCTCTCTCTCTCTCTCTCTCTCTCTCTCTCTCTCTCTCTCTCTCTCTCTCTCTGGTTCGCTTACTGCCTTGGGAACCCCTCCCCTAGCGAGCAATAGCGAGGTCGCTATTGGTGGGGGGGTTTCCCTTCAAAAAGAACCAAGCGTCATGGGCACGAGCCCTTCTCGGGCATCGCCAAATCATCACTGGGTCTCACCGCCATGCAGGCGTGCTGCTACGCCAGCCACCTCGCCGGCCGCCGCCGCCAAAAACCGCCACATCTCCGCCTGCGCAGCGCCTGCGGACCACCCCCTACACGGACGCCATCACCCAGAGCTCCAAGCTTTCCACACCTTGTGATGCCCATGAGGGTAGCTCGCCTTAGCTCATATAGGGCATGATATTCTGCCTCCTCTCCGCATACGGATTAATTATCCGGCCACGTGGCAGCAGCTCACGAGTCCTCCAAAAACCTCCTTTGAGTACTCTAAAAAAACCTCTTAAAAACTTCTCATGGTGCCCCTTTTAACCTGCAGCATCCCCTTGCTCACCTGCTCAATGCACAATGCATCCAACCCTGTGGGAAGAACCCCTTGTTTACTCCTGACCACCCAGACCTCGTTCTTCTTTGGCCTTAGTGTGCCTTTCGAACAGTGTGCGTAGAAAACCAAAAAATCGTATGGCACCCCGCTTTCATTTTTTAACTTCCGACTTTGACTTACAACAACTCCCCATTCCGAGCTTCGATTCACGTGCCGTCACTTCGTGCTAACTCCATATGGTACATACTATCATCGAGAACGTTGGCGAGGCTGAAACGATGCCAGATGGCACATTTCCCAATGTAGTCAAGTGGGCTCAAACCCGACCCCTGAAAATCTTCTAATGGCCATAACTTGCCATCCAGAGCTTCGATTTGCAATCCGAGAAGACAGCTATGCTCCACAACTCGAGCACTACACACGTATGCACTGACATCAGCCCGGGCCACCTGTCCCCAGCTGCCTTGTCTGTCAGGGATCCGCTACACACCCTTTCTTTAAACTGCAATATCTTGAGCACCGGGGCTCCGTCTGATGACCCGTCTGGACCGGTTTCTAGAGCACAGTGAACTCTACATCCTAGAGCTTTGACTTGTCATTTTGGACATCTTCATTTGCCATCCCATTCTAGACCATCCCGCAGCTTTTTTGGCCTAAAAAACGGCTTCAAGCATGCATTCCCGCTATCCTTTGGCTACCAGGTACCTTGGCACCTGCCCTAGCCTTTTGTACTGCACTCGACTGCACCCTTTGCCCGGCATAGACCACTTGCTAGCTTCGACCAACTTTAGCTGCACCAACGTGCATGCGCGGAGTGCTACACCCGCACAACAAGAGAGAAGAGAGGAGAGAAGAGAAGAATAGACACGAGCACTGGGTGCAATCTCCCCTTGTGAAAGAGTGAGCATTTCCCTCTTGCACATATTTATTTATAGATTTCTTGAATGCCCAAAACTGAGTACAAACTTGCCGCCAGTCATAAATGGCCAAAGCTCATAAAAGAGCACTTGAATAATAACATGTACATAAAATATAATATCCTTTTGCAATAGCCTAGCTTGGTCAAGCCTTTTCCACCTGTCAACTGCAATAAATAGTAAAATGTCAATTCCATAACAATCTGCTCATAATTTATATCGAAAGCATTACCTTTGCATGAATTATCCTAATAGGTGTCAAGTATGTTTGGTCTCTGGAATGTGAAGTAGTCTTTCCATCACTAAAAATAGTAAATAAAAATCCAATACTTTGCAAACCCAACTAAGAAGTGTTTTTTCATGTACAAGTTGATGCATGTGGAATGGAAACTGGCTCCATACTAGCACAACCTAAAGGTAGAACACCATATTATCCTAGATGCAATGGACAACCTTCTCAAGTAGTAGCAAGGCCATAAAGATTATTCCAACAAACATTGTTGTAAAGGAACCCCACAACTACAATGAAATTTTTTAGACTACATTATGGGCATACCAAACAACCTATAACTTCTATTGAAATGCATTGGATTTTGCAGTTAGTCCCATAAACACAACTAAACATAATATAAATCAAAACATTAACTTGAAAAATATACTAAATGATCTATTAAAGCTAGACAAGATAAGACAGAGGGGAACTCTAGAATGGGAGGTCATTCAGCACACAGAGAAGGAAGTACTAGCATCACAAAAAATTGAAGGTGCTAAATTGGGTTTCAACCGCCAGACCATCTAGAGACTCACCTTGATAATGGGGCTTGTATCTAAAGTGACCAATGATAATGGGTGATGCATTTAGGAAATTGGACGATGATCGTTACAAGGACCTGGTCAATGCGTGTTTGTGACATTAATAGCGAATGTTCTTCTCGTGATGCAGGATAGGAGTGGGAAATTCATGGCTTGAATTTGAACTATGATGAGAAAGCTTTGTGACATTAAGTCAATCCCATCACCCACCTCTCAACACAGAGTTCTCTTTGCAAAAGAGCACCTATCTACTACGTGCTATATAGCCTTTTGCTTGCCTCACTTACTTTTTCTAGTAGCTCCAATGAATCTTTGAGTGACTTTTCCTTCTTCATGTAAAATACAGTACACTCAAGTAAGCTCTTACCTATTTCCATGGAATAAATGAAAGGATCCAAAGCCATGAAGAAGGTGTTGGACCACATTTTTATAGGGGAGATATTTGTAATCTCCTACCAGGCTATTGGTAAGGATGTATTCAAAGATGAAGAGAAAGAACTCTGAAAATGTTGGGGAATGAATATGTAGGTGGAGTTAGCTAGAATCCCCATAGACATGTTAGTGAAAAAACAAGTCAGGATACATTTGATCAAGATAGAGATACTATCATCTTCAACAAGAAGGAACTTCAGTTAACTGCTACTCGGATTGTCATTTTTTCTAGACTACCTTATCACTAGAGTCCAAAGTTGTTGCAACTAGAGATATTTGTGATTTTTTGAAGAAGTATAAAGGATAGGGGTGAAAGCATGTTAACCTTTCGCGCTTTTTGTGCTAGTTAGCAGTTTCAAGTTAGCACATCTTCGAAAAGTTGGGTGTCCGGTAAATTTTTTACAAATAATATCAAAATTTGTCGGAGGTTGTACATTTGGATTCCTTGTTTCAAGTGCTTTCTATTGATATATCATATGTCATAGATCTTGGAGATGTAGCTCAAGTTATTGTACTAGTTAGCATATGTCAAAATTGTGCTAGTTAGCATTGTCCGGGACATGAAAAAGCATGACAGGTTAACATGCTTTGACCCATAGGGAATTTGTGTCTTAGCACTAGAGCATAAAGCAACATAAAAGGTTGTTATTGAAGCTCTCAATCTACAAATAAAAACTTAGCTATGTATTTGAAAATGGTTTTAGTATGCTATTGGCTAGAGCCTACAATCTGATTTTTACTCAAAAAGCAACATATAAGATTTCAACATAAGCTCTCAATTCCAAAAAAACCTAACCTATGTATTTGAAAAGGGTTTTAGTATGCTATTGGCTAGAGCACTGATTAAGAACTATGCCTACAATCTAACTGTTACACAGTATAAGAGTGTGGTACCTCAGATAGCTAAGGTTAAAAGCCAACACTTGTTAAAGGCATGGTATATGTGGCATTTTCCTATTGTATCACATGTGTGTCAACTTATCCAAGAATTGTAGAACTAGCATCCAACTTGAAAGAACCAGCCAGGTAGACTAAGCCAACACTAGAACTGATAGGAATTGAAGGCTAGTTGGAGCCAACCACCTTAGTGTCAAAGCAAGATGATATGGATCTCACAAGAAATATTAATCTGAACCACACATTAAGAAGAAAAAGTTGATAAAAGGAACTTGGGATTTTTCTAGGGTAAGGAAAAGAAGAAAAGTAGGAAAAAGGGACAACTAAACTAGCAGGTGGATCATTAGATAATATAACCATCATACCCCAGGTGGGTACTACTCTAGAGACGGCCATTGAGTATTATAATTAACCTACATATGAGCCAATCAATATTAAAATAACACAACAACATGAACATACAAAAACCAGGACATGCCAAGGACAAGAAAACACAACCACTATAATGGGCACTGGGAAGACTATAGTCAGAAAGTTGAAGCCAACTAGACCTACGTTATTGTCAACCTGTGATGAGATTTAATAGGGATAGGAAAGATATAGACTCTATCAGTGATGGATGCATAGCCATCTCGGGGGGGGGGGGGGGGGGATTTCACGACAATAAAAAAATATCTATCACGTGGGTTCAATGGTAGGGATTATTTTATTCCACATTTTTTGAACATATAAAAGGGTGTGGAAAAACGATCTTGAAAAAAAAAATACGATTTGAATAGGAAAAGAGTCCCTTTCAGTAATAGTGAAAATTAATCGTTAAGGATTTATAAATAGTCCTTGAACAAATAACATGTATAAATTTTACATATAGTGGCACCCTTGAGATAGAAGCTATTCAAATAGTTTATAATACAATAGTGACTGTAGTCACCCAAATGATTGAGGCCCAAAGTAATTGCAAGTCTACTGAACTAGTCCATCTAAAGGAACAACTGGACTATGAGGTTAACAAAATAGATAGATGGAAGTCAGAAGTCCTTAAGATCTAGAATCATCTTCAAGAAGAACATGAAGATAGGAAGTAGTACAAGAAACCAACCAGGAATGAAAGAGGACTATGCGAACTTGGAAGCAATCAACTCTAGCCTAGCAATTGCAAAAAGGAATTTAGCGACCCCCCCCGAGTCTACCTCTTGGAGATTTCTTCTTGTGCTTGTTGATGATACCACTTGGTTAGTGGGAGCCTTATTATTTGTAGCTCATGCTGTAGGCTGATATGTGTTCGCAAAGTGGACTAGGAAGGCACAGGGCCTCTGGCTATGAGAGGTGGTAGAGAGAAATGAGCATTAATAGAGAGATGAAATCCAATAAGATAGACTTGAAGGAGCATTATATCATCAAAAAATGAATATAGCTAGTACAAGGTTTGGTTGACTCGACCACTTATAATCACTTAGATAAAAAACAACAATAGGTTAGGTCATTAGCTCTAGCAGAGATATCAATCTGGAACCATAGTTTTGATCCCAATCTTATCAGAATATTGGAGTCTTTTTAATGAAATTATGAGCCCCCATACCGCATGCGTTTGATCTCCTCAGTGAATGGAGATTGGCTTTTTAGTGTCAAACAATGGAAGTGCTCATCTACTATTGAGCTTGTCTTCTTGTCTCATAGTCGTTAAACACACCTAAATACAAGGTGATCATTGCAGGCACCTTATTTTGTGGCCTTCACAAACCTGCATACTTTATCATCATCAAGATATCAAAGATCTTGAATCTATTTGGTTTAACAAAATATGGAATAAGGTTATTATAGATATTACCATTGTATATATGTAGACTTAGAAAATATGGCTAGAGAGAGAGAGATTGAGAATTCTCAGCTTAAGTGGTTTGATTAACATAGGACCTCATGAGAAGAGAAATGAAGCTTATGAGAGCTTGTTATTGAGCATAATACAAAGCTCGTTCACCTTGTCTGCTATGTTTAGCCTTCTCATACAGCTTCTCTACTTCTAATGCCCACCCTTAGAGTGTCTTCACCTTCCTTTTGAATAATCTATTTGAAGCAATTTATGGAGTTGGAATACCTCATTGTCTTTAGAGTTCATCATCATGCGATGTCTTATACTATGGATAAACACTCCCTTAGCCTCCTTCTCCTAAAAGTAGCCTATGAATCTCCTTGGAATGCTCATTGTCAAAACTAGCTTGAGCACGTTGGAGAGGGGGAAAGGGGAACACACCGAGCACACAACACAATACCTCACTATAGCCCAGGGTATACACGGCGCCCCAATCCACTAGAGTTCACCTTCAAAACTCAAAACTACCCGCAAGCAAACCATCGCTTTCACACAACCACACACACATACGCCTTGCAATGCATTAGACAGACTCAATCACTACGCTCCGCTCAATTCACAGCCTTCCACACTCACACAACCTCTCTCTATCTCTCTTTGCATGACCAACCTCGGGCGGGCACACGCGCCTACACACGCTCGGAAACACACGCACACAAGCAGAGAAGAGAAGGGGGAATGACGCCTTGAAACAATAGGGAATAGTCTACTAGCATAGGCAATATCATGTACATCCAACACACCGCCGGCATGAACCTCGGCAACCAAAACAATGAGCTCCAAAATCTTTGGCAAGAAAAAAACCCTCCTTGGTCCAAAGACATTGGTCCAAAAGACCCTTACAAATGAACATAAGCAAACTTTTATAGGGGTGTGCCTAGAAATCTCAAAAAAGAAAATGGTGGTGTGATTCCATGTCGTGCACTCCATTGGGAGTTCTTTTTAGAAGTTTTATGCATTGCCAACACTTGGTCTAGTGTATTTTTGGAAACTTTTACAAGGTGTGCACACTTTGGGCTTTGGTCTTTCCACCTTGGCCAGCCCGATTTCCCACTTTGGTGCCTTTCAATTTGGCTTTGTCCACCTCTTTGCTCCCGGACATCCCTTCTTGCTCTCCTTGCATGCTGCTACGTGGAAAGACCAAAGCCCAAGGTGTGCACACTTTGGGCTTTGGTCTTTCCACCTTGGCCAGCCCGATTTCCCACTTTGGTGCCTTTCAATTTGGCTTTGTCCACCTCTTTGCTCCCGGACATCCCTTCTTGCTCTCCTTGCATGCTGCTACGGGGCCTCTCCCTTACACGAGGGGGGGAGGCAATAGCGACCTCGCTATTGCCCTCCATCTCCTTCTCAAAACTTTGGAGCCACGAGACCCACCTCTAGCAAGACCTGCCACATCATCACTGGATCAACCAGCCGGGGCCGCCCACAGGCGCCACCACCGCCCATCCTCAGCCGGCTCGCGCCGCCACAGCCGCCACCATATCTCGCACAGCGCCCGACAATGCCGCGTTCCACTCACGCCATGGCTAGGAGCTCACGAGCTCCCCCACCCTTCCCTCTTGTGATACCAAAAGGCCTCACGGCCGGCTATATATAGCGCGGCATGCCTGCGATCTACTATGCATGTGGGTTATATATGCATGCCACGTGTCAGCTCCACAAACCTCCAACCTTTGAACTTCAAAAACCCCTTTATTTTTAATAAAAACTTTTTGTTTTGGACCTTTCTTTACCAGGATTCCATGCTCTGCTCTAAAGTCACATTGCCGAGCCGTAACAACCTTTTGAAGCCCCACTTTCCCGACTCCAAACGCTATCTCTGTACCTGCACTTTGACTTCTCAGCGTCCTCGAACCAAAGCTTTCAAAAATGGAAAAAACCATCTGCAACCAACTTCGGGCAAAGACTCCCAGTTTTCTGACGGCCATATCTTCTTGCTCCAGACTCCGTTTGGCATGCAGCCACCTCTTATTAGCTCCGTATGGTGTACACCTTGCTCTAGAACTTCATCGGTACTCAAAAGACGCCAGATGGCACATACTCCAATGCGGCCAAGTGGGCTCAGACCCGGGCCCCGAAAAAACTTCCACTGACCATATCTTGCAAACCATGGCTCCGATCCACAATCTGAAAAGACGGGTAGGCTCCACAAATTGAGCTCTACACATCTATACCTCAAGCTCCACTTGGACCACCTGTCTCCAGCTGCCCTGTCCGGCAAGAATCTGCAAACCACCAAAACTTCAACCTTCAATAACTTGGGCTCCGTAGCTCGGTTTGATGAGCCGTTAGGACCTGCTCCTTCAACACTTCAAGCTCTTCATTCTTGGGCCTCAAAACTACACTTTGCATATCTTTCACCTGCTACTTCAATTAGCCCCTTGTGTAGTCTTCCTTGGCCTGTAAGCCGCATCATGCATACACGTCCGCTGCTACCTGCCATCCCATGACCTTCCTGGCTGCACCATCCCTTTGCCATGCTTTTGCTTGCCTGTACACATCTGTCCATGCCATCTTCGATAGTCGACACACTTTGGCTGCACCAACGTTCATTCCAAGTAAACACTTTAGCCTTCTTAAGTGTATTAGTTAATGGAGACACAATCCTAGCATAGCCTTCAATAAAAGTACGATACTATCTTGTTAAACCAAGAAAGCCACGTACTTCCTTTATTGATTTTGGTGTAGGCCAAGCTAGAACAACTTTGATTTTACTTATATCATTAGAAACACCATCCTTGGATACAATAAACCCAAAATAAGCCACTTTGTCAGCGAAGAAGGTGCATTTACTACGCTTAGCATAAAGTTGATTCTGACGTTGAAGTGCAAGTACTTGTTGCACATGTTGTTCATGTTCTTCTTTGTTCCTTTAGGAAACAAGAATACTGTCAAATAATACAAGAAAAAAATAATCAAGATGCTCTCTAATCATAAGATGATTAAAATTTGCAGGAGCATTTGTAAGTCCAGAAGGCATGATCGTAAATTCATAATGTCCAAAACAAGTGTTGAATCATGTCTTTGGTACATCCTTCTCTTTTATTTGGATTTGGTAATACCCTGAATTAAGATTAATTTTTGTGAAGATAGAAGCTCCATGTAATTAATCAAGTAACTCATCCATGGAATTCACGATAATCGATACAAAGACATAGAGTACCATTCTTCTTTCAATTAAAAAGAACAAGATTACTCCATGGAAAAACACTAGGTTGAATAAGTCCTTATTCAAGAAGTTGAGTAATGTGCTCTTTTAGTTTTGCAAACTCAGGTATTAATATTTTTCATGGTCCATGAGCAACTGGTTGAGCTCTTGGAATAAGCTCTATTGCTTGATCAACTTCACGTTGATGGAGCAAAGACGCCGTGCGCACACTCACACACCCACACAACTCAACACAACAAAAGGAATTTATTTAAATTACAACCCACAAACACCACCACTCAAGAGATCCATGAAAATTGTACCCACAAGCTCAATTCAAACTCCAAACACCTCAACCTATAAGCCCTTGCCTGCTCGTAGACACTATAAGGTGACTCGAGTTGATCAACACTTGAAATCACACTTGATGGTGAACAAA